>NW_022681461.1:60537504-61244211 GCF_009764315.1 Trachypithecus francoisi
TAAACAGAATCTTCTATAGTTCCAGAAACGAAGGTAGGGCTTTTATAAATGTATCATAGTTGTAGAGGTTATTTTGCATGGGGAAGACAGTGGAATCATAAAGAACTAGAAAATCAATACATTTTCCAAATTTCAGTATATTTAGAATGCTAGAGAGCATTTGTATAGTGCTTACCATGTTCCAGACACTATTTTAAGTGCTACATGCATAGGAAGATTTAAATTTGCGGTACTCACTATATGAGATAGGTGGTAGTTTTTATCATAAGCCTCATTTTATTTTTGAAGAAACTGAGCTGTATAGAAATTAATAATTTGCCCTAGGCTTCTAAACAAATGAACATTGGAACCAAGGGTCCATTCTATTGTATTCGATTCAGAATCTAGGCCCTAAACTATTATATTCACAGCCCCGTTTTGGTTCTGTGTACAAACCGGTATTGGCTAACTAAAATAATGAAAAAGGGAGATTAGATTAAATAAGATTAAATAAGAAATAACTATGTCTTGGTGTAGGAATTTGCATCAGTAGTTCCGAATGGACCTTTCATTTATCTCCCTTTATTTCTCTCAAGTATTACAAATAGTCTGACTTAATCAAGTCTGTTACAGGTAGAATCAACTCTGGCTTCCCCAAATAACAAGACCTGCTCCATTTGTAAATGCTGTAATCAAATGGCAGGTTACTACACATTTAACAATTTAAATCGATGTTTAAAATTACTGGTCATATGAGAGAATGATTTCAAATGATTAAGCAGCTTTGATCTATGAGCATAGGAAAAAACTGAATATGCTTAAGAGTAGAAAACGAGTATTAAAAATAACAGAATAATACAGCCTCTAAAAGCTCATGTTCAGTTTGATTTGCAAAATAAATAGTTTGTTTAACAAAAACAAGTAGTACACTATAATTTTAAAATCTCTAAGGTTAATAGAAGAACTCTAGGGTTTAATAGATTCAAAGCATTATAAAATCAACAGAGAAATCAGGGAATTATAATTTGACAGATTAAAAAGATAGATGTAAATGGACATAGAAACAAGATCAACAGATGTTTGTTATTACCTCATTTCTATATTATTTTGCTAGGGTTTCATGATAAAGCACTATAAACTAAGTGACTTAAAATACAGAAAGTTAGTGTCTAAAAGTTCTGGGGGCTAGAAACCTGAGATCACAGTGTGAATATGTGTGCATATATGGGTTTTAAAAATAAGTTTATAATAAATACCAAATTCTGGATAGCAGTTTGCCCTGGGAAGGGACAAGGATATGGGGAAAACAAAAGAGCACATGGTAAGTTATTTATAATATCTTCGTTATTAGGTAAGAAAGCATTTAATATATCATCTTTCAAAAACAACATGTTAATTTAAAAATTATACGCACGAACCTCACTACCCAGGTTTAAACCCTATGTTTATGCTAACTCTATATTCCCAGGAAGTTCATTCATCTAATTTGGGCTTGCTTTCTAAAAAATGTGAATAATAGCAGTATCTTCCTCTGGTATTATTTTGAGGGTTTAATGACATATTATTTGTAAAACTCTTGGAATCTTTGCCTCATGGAATGTAAGCATCTTAGGAATTCTTGCCAAATAAAAATTATCATATTATTTAAATAAAATTACATAAATATAAAAGTATGGAATTCATCAAGAATTGTAATTAATCCAATTATTCATGACTGAGTTCTACATAATGAGGATAAATACGGTAAGAAAAAATAGAAAATCTTTTCCATTTATACAACTTCTATATTTTGGATATAAATATATCATTTAGGACATTTTTATCTGCACAAATCTTTCCATTTTTTTGTAGAGTTTAGATGCAAGGGTGTGAGCGGCTCACAGTAGGGAAACTAGAGCATGTTGTGGTGATCCTTTCAGATAGTGCTCCAAAGTCTTTTCTAAGCCAAGAAAATTTAACTATTGCCATCCTCTTATATTAAACTTCAAATCCCAAAGTTTGATTTAATCAAAGTTATTCAAAAGCAGACCAGAAATTGAGCACTGGGCAATCGAAAGTGACAGATTAAATGCATCACCTTCATCTATCCCCAAGAACGTATTAGAATGATAGGGTGAGGAATATAGCTAACTTTATGTACCTTAGTCTTTTCATCATGCCCTTAACAGACACCATTTTCAGTCACCACACTCAATCTTCCTGAAGTTGAGTTGTATGTGGATATCTGTGTATGGTATTGGGGTCCTGTCCAATAGTTCCCCCTGTGCCATTGTTCATGCCTGATTTGGGGTCATAATTTGTCTACTGAAATGATTTGGGTTTTGGTCCCTCAGCATTTACAGATCCAATTCTAGACCATTCAGGGTAGATTAAAGGATGAATCCTGAACTTGAAATTTGCAGAGCAGGTACAGGAAATGTGTATAGGTATAAAGCAACTGAAAATGCTGATAACAGAATGATCAAGTAGATAGAATCAAAGATAGCAAAGTATGTATTAGAGCCTGAGAGAAAATTGGAAGGCTTTGGGGCCTGTAAGTCTCTAAGAAATCAGAGAGCAGTGAGAATATAAAAAAACAAAGGTATAAAAATACACATTGTTTTAATCAGAAATGAGGATATTGGTTTCTGATATAAAATGTACCCTTTAATTAATTAATTATTTGTTCATTAATAATCACTTTTTTGTAATCTACTATCTCTAAAGCCTTGCTGTAGACAAAGTCGTAAACATAAAATGCAAAGTCTCTAATTTCCTGAAGTTTACCTTGTATTAGAGGAGTTACAAATAAACAAAATAACATATTTAGACTGTTAATGGAGAAAAAAATAACTACTCAATAGGTAGCTTTTCAACCAATGTCCTCCTCCTTCCCTCTCCCCTCCAGTAGTACAGATTATCTATTGTCCCCATGTTTATATCCACATGTGCTCAATGTTTAGCTTCCACTTATAAGTGAGAACACATGGTATTTGATTTCTGTTTCTGTGTTATTTGCTTAGGATTATATCCCATACTTTATAAATAAATTCTGTGTGGTGGTGTGGGCAGGTGGCAATAAAGAGATAAAACTAGGAACACTCCAGAGGTCTGGATTCTTTCCTCACCTATTGGTCCCAAAAGCATATGTTCGCTGTTTCCAAAGTTTCAACAAATTATGGTTCTTACGATCTGGGGACAGAGTGTACCTAGAAAAGTGCTCTTTTCTGTTTATGTCCTAGATAATCGGAGTATAACTTATCTCTCTCTTTTGTCATACTGAAGAAGGTATTGAAGAGGCAGGCACAAAAAGACAGGAGACACACAGGGTACTGGTCCTAGCCATCTCACCTGAATTAGGGATTTAAGCCTTATATCATCTCTAGGATTTATCCAGATAGAATGATATATAGAGACAGGATCACTGATTAGTGAATGTACCCTTATCACTAATACAAAGTTTCCTTTCTCTTTCAATTCAAAACAATGACAGGAGATCAATACAGCGGGTATACACAAAAACTTATCTGAATAGGTAGTTTTAAAAAAAAGTTAATACATGGAATGCAGCACTCCATTTAGAATTGCCTCGGAACAGTATGAAGGCAAAACATAACTGTTGATTATGTGTAATATGAACACAGTATTTTGTGAGAGTTAATAAGAATTATGTAATTAAACTTTACATGGCATTAAATCATGAGTACATTTCATTTAGAAAAATTTTGTTAATGCATCTCATTTTTGTAGCCTACTATTAGATAGCAGCTCCTATAATTGATCTTAATTTGCTTGATTTGTATAAAAAACTATAAAGAATTGAGAATGCATAATCAAAAACATTGCAATAATAATTATATGTCTTAAATATTTAAATGTGTAAAGAGAAAACAATATTGGAGAGTCCCCTTAGATTTGGACATTTTAAAAATGACAAAATGAGATTACCAAAATTACGGTATGTTTCATAAATTAACATTTAATGAATCAATGCTTTGCATAAAAAGACAAAAATAATTTTTTAAATTGAGTATGTGCTGGAGTTATATACAACCTAGCAAAGGAGATATGTTAACTAATCAATCCACAATGAAACAAATAAAATGCTATTTTAAAATTATAAATAAAACATTGCACATGTACAGAGGAGAAAATACATGATTGCTTGTAACTCAAGTCACAAGTCATAGTTATTTGTTTTTGGACAATTTTTGAAATGAAACTAACAGTATTTTCATATATATATATACTATATAACAAAATTAGTTTACCCCAAGTTCATATACTATACAACAAAATTAGTTTACCCCAAGTTTTTTCTTAACTACAATGCTGTCTGTGTAGAGCATTTGGGACATCAAGAAAAGTAAGCAAATAAAGGTTCTATTAATACATCCAAGTTTAATTGCAGAAAATTGAATTTTTTCATTTTTCTCAATTTTTTCATTATGATATGTCTTATCATGTTAAGTAAAGAGATCAATGATACTGTGCTGTAAGTTTCTAATGATCAGTTAGAGATTTTTATTTATTTTTTTCTAAATAGGAGTTTATTCCTGGAGCATAGAATTACATGTGATTATTGAAATGTGATAATATATTTGAGAGAACAAAATATAAGTATACCAAAAAATACCTAAATATTATTATTCAAATACTATATACTGATAAAATATTGTGTAATATGCATTCAACAAAAATGCAAGGGCAACTCGTTTTCAGTTATACTATGAGTCACATATATAATGTGAGAATTAAGAAAAAAATGGACTCATTACTTTAATAAGAAAAATGCGCTTAAAGAATTAAAAAGTTTAAAGAAAACTTTCCCACCTAGTAATTTTTATATAAAGTGATTATTTGCCCAGAAAAAATAACCTATATTTTCTGTACTAGATTCAGAGAATTCTCAGATTTTATCAGAAAATAAAATGTATTTTTACTAGTAATCATTATTCTCAAATATCAGATAGTTAACATTTTATATTTAACCCAATATATAAGAGAATTTTCACCTATTGATTGTTACTTTGACTATATGCTTTCAAGTTAATTATTTTTTCTTAAAGATTTTTATTTCTTAATTTTTGACACAAAAATATAAGTTTACAAATGTTTAAATATCACTAAGGCTTTTCATTTTTAGAACCTTAACATCATTGAACTGAGAAAGCTGTATAGCATAATACATGCTTATATTTCTGGAATCAACAGCAGTTTTAAAGTAGTAATGAATACAATGGCAAAACTCTGACTTAAAATGTTTTCAACTTTGTCTCTGGAAAATATAATTACACCTACTGAAAAATTATGTTCACGATTTCAACTTGTCTTACCCAAATATAAATTCTACTATTTATTAATGGCCACATTTAAATTTGACTTATTAACTATTATAATAAATATTTTAGAAATGTGAAAAATCATATAGTAAAACAACTACAGGACTTTTGGTTCCAAAATGCCAGCATATAAGCAAGCTGGCTTCACTTCCCCACACAGAAAATGAACAAACAAAAAACAAATATAGGGGGCCCAAATTATCATAAGCAACATCCCAGAATTCAAGTATGGGGATAAGACAGCTACTGAAGTCATAAGAATTGAAAAGACTCTGAGCAGATGGAAAGATAATAAGTCTTCCAGATATGTAAGACAAATCCTCCCCACAATCTGTAAGGTACCAAACATAAGAAAATTTTCTCCCAACTCATGGCTTCCATATTAGAGAAACACGAGATCAAGGTGGACAATCAGCTTCCCCACCATCTTAGGCTCCGTGGCAGGAGACCTGTTCCTGCCTCAACCCACAGGAAGCATTAGAAGTATGTGAAAGAAGAAATACACCTGAAGAAAGCCAGGGACAAGGGGGGAGGTGGGACTATAATACCCAATCCCAGAAACTCTGCTCTGTAACTTAGCCAAAGGAGATACCAAATCAGAGTAGCTATTCACCATCAAAATATTTTAGGAGATTTGTTCCACAGGTTCCCTGGACATACAACTCTAACCAGCCTTCTCTTACTACTTACTACTGGTCCCTTTCAGACTTCCCCGATTTTGGACAGATGGCACTCTGATTGTTTACTAGAATCAAGGCAAACTTGGGCTTAAGATATCATCTACTGCCAAAAAGGTGGCAGTGATCTATCATGAGAAAGAAGAAAGAAATACAATCAACAGATAAATTATAAAGAATCTCTGGGCCGGGGGCGGTGGCTCAAGCCTGTAATCCCAGCACTTTGGGAGGCCGAGACGGGCGGATCACGAGGTCAGGAGATCGAGACCCTCCTGGCTAATACAGTGAAACCCCGTCTCTACTAAAAATACAAAAACTAGCCGGGCGAGGTGGCGGGCGCCTGTAGTCCCAGCTACTCGGGAGGCTGAGGCAGGAGAATGGCGTAAACCCGGGAGGCGGAGCTTGCAGTGAGCTGAGATCCGGCCACTGCACTCCAGCCTGGGCGACAGAGCGAGACTCCGCCTCAAAAAAAAAAAAAAAAAAAAAAAAAAAAAAATCTCTGGCCGGGCGCGGTGGCTCAAGCCTGTAATCCCAGCACTTGGGAGGCCGAGACGGGCGGATCACGAGGTCAGGAGATCGAGACCCTCCTGGCTAATACAGTGAAACCCCGTCTCTACTAAAAATACAAAAACTAGCCGGGCGAGGTGGCGGCGCCTGTAGTCCCAGCTACTCGGGAGGCTGAGGCAGGAGAATGGCGTAAACCCGGGAGGCGGAGCTTGCAGTGAGCTGAGATCCGGCCACTGCACTCCAGCCTGGGCGACAGAGCGAGACTCCGCCTCAAAAAAAAAAAAAAAAAAAAAAAAAAAAAAAGAATCTCTGGCCGGGCGCGGTGGCTCAAGCCTGTAATCCCAGCACTTTGGGAGGCCGAGACGGGCGGATCACGAGGTCAGGAGATCGAGACCATCCTGGCTAACACGGTGAAACCCCGTCTCTACTAAAAATACAAAAACTAGCCGGGCGAGGTGGCGGGCGCCTGTAGTCCCAGCTACTCGGGAGGCTGAGGCGAGAGAATGGCGTAAACCCGGGAGGCGGAGCTTGCAGTGAGCTGAGATCCGGCCACTGCACTCCAGCCTGGGCGACAGAGCGAGACTCCGTCTCAAAAAAAAAAAAAAAAAAAAAAGAATCTCTAAAAAAAAAAAAAAAAAAAAAGAATCTCTAAATAAACATAGCCAATTAAAACCAAAACAAGAGAGGCAGAGAAGACTAAAATAAATAAATAATATTTAAGTGCAAATATATGGATGTACATCCACAAGAAACAAAAGCAAACTGGGAACCATGACCTCCTCAAAGGGACAATGCAAAGAACTGGTGACTGACCCAAAGATGATGGCAATCTATGAACTTTCTGATGAATAATTAAAACTAGAAGTTTTAAGAAAATTCAGTGATCTTTTCAAAAACACAGATAATTGATTCAGAAATTTATCACAGAAAATTAACAAAGAGATGATAATAAGTTTTAAAAAATCAAATGGAAATCTTGAAATGGAGAAATACATTTGCTCAACTAAAAAAAAATTAGAGGCTTTAAACAGCAGAGTGCATCAAGCAGAGGACAGAATGAGCAAGTTCAAAGACAGGCTATTTGAAAATACAAAGTCAGAGAAGAAAAATAATAAAATAGAATGAAGCCTGTAATCCCAGCACTTTGGGAGGCCGAGACGGGTGGATCACGAGGTCAGGAGATCGAGACCATCCTGGTCTACACGGTGAAACCCCGTCTCTACTAAAAAATACAAAAAACTAGCCGGGCGAGATGGTGGGCGCCTGTAGTCCCAGCTACTCGGGAGGCTGAGGCAGGAGAATGGCGGGAACCCGGGAGGCGGAGCTTGCAGTGAGCCAAGATCGCGCCACTGCACTCCAGCCCGGGCTACAGAGCGAGACTCCGTCTCAAAAAAAAAAAAAAAAAATAGAATGAAGATCACCTACAAGATATAAAAAACTACCTCAAAGACCAAATCTAATTATTATTGATGTTCAAAACGGAATTGGGCAACAAAAAGGGATAAAAAGCTTACACAAAGAAATAATAGCATAAAACTTTTCAAAACTTGAGAAAGAGATAAACAGCCAACTAGAGGAAAGTCAGACCACCAAATATATTCAAACCAAATAAGACTACATCAAGGCATATAATAATCAAATTCTCAAAAGTCAGGAACCAGAAAAAAAAAAAAAAGGATCCTAAAAGCAACACTAGAAAGAAACAAGTCAACTCTAAAGAAACTCCAATTTACCTGCCAAAGATATATCAATGAAAATGATACAGGCCAAGAAACAGTGAGACAATATTTTCAAATGGCTGAAAGAAAAAAAAACAACTGCCATCTAAGAATACTTTATCCAGAAAATCTGTTCTTCAAATATGAAGAGATGAAGTATTTCCTAGACAGAAAAGAGCTGAGAAAGTCCAAAACTATCAGACCTGTCTTACAAGAAATGCTAAAGAAAGTTATAAAACCCAAAAGAAAAAAACTAACATGCAAAAAGTAAACAATTCTAGCTATAAAATCCACTGGTAAAATAAAGAACAAAATTAAACACAGAATTAATGTTATAATTTTTGGTGTTCAATCCACTCATAACTATATTATAAAGCCATTAAGACAAATCTATCTAAAACTATAATATTTATAGACACCTGTTAAGAGATAGGTGAAAAAAAGATATATAAATTGATACAATATTTGGGGTAATGAAGTTTATGGGTATGATTTTTACTTTTCATTTTCATTATTTGTTCCTATTATTTTCTTCGTTATCAAAGATAATTTTCATTTCTTTAAAATAACCTGATATACACACACACATAATGGTTTTGTAAGCTTTATGGTAATCAAAATGCAAAAAACATATAGTAGATTCACTGAAAATAAAAAGCAATAAATTAAAATGTACTACTAGAGAAAATAACTTACCCACAAACGAAGACAGTAAAAAAAGAAGAAAAAAAGAGACAAATTACAAAATAACTAGAAAATCAGCAACAAAATGGCAATAGTATTTCCTTTCTTATCAGTAATAACACTGAATGTAAATGGACTCAGTTCTCCAGTTGAGAGGCAGAGTTGCTGAATATATAAAGAAGCAAGACCCTATGATATGCTACATACAAGAAAACCACTTCACGTATAAAGACACATACAGACTGAAAGTAAAGGGGTAGAGAAAGTTATTCCATTTACCTGAAAACCAAAAAAGAGCAGGAGTAGCTATCCTTACAACACATAAAATAAATTACAGATCAAATACTGTATAATGAAACAAATGAGGTCACTATATGCTGATAAATGGGTTAGTTAAGCAAGAGGATATAACAACAATAAATACCTATGCATTCAGATGAAGCTCCCAGGTATATAAAGCAAACATGAATAGGAATGTCTTTCCAAAGGGAAAGACACACTGCAATACAATAATAGTAGGAGACTTCAAAACCCAACTCTCAGTAATAAACAGATCATCCAGCTAGAAAATCAATGAAGAGACATGAGAATTAAACCACACACTAAACCAAATAGGCATAACTGACATTTACAGAACATTACAGCCAAGTATGACAGAATACACATTTTTTTAAATCCACACAAGAAACATTTTCCAGAATGGATCATATTTTAGGCCATAAGAAAAGTCTCAACAAATTTGAAAAGCAGAAATTTTATAAATTATCTCTTCAGACAACAGTGAAATACAACTAGAAATCAATAACAAGAGTAACCTTGGAAGATACCCAAACACATGAAAATTAAACAATATGCTCCTGAATGACAAAGCAATAAGGAAAAAAGAAGGAAATTTAAAATATTATTGAAACAAATGAAAATGGAAATACAACATATTAAATCTATGGGATACAGCAAAAGTATTAAGAGGGAAGTTTATAGTAACAGATGCTTTGTCAAAAAAGCAGAAAGACTTCAAAGAAAACTCTAATGATGCACCTCAAGAACTAGAAAAACAAGAGCAAACAAAGTGTAAAATTAATAGAAGAAATGAAATAATAAAGATCTGGGAAGAAATAAATTGAATTGGGTCAAAAAATACAGAAAATAAACACCACAAAGTTTGATTTTTAAAAAAGATAAAATCAACACACCTTTAGCTAGACTAAGAAGAAATGAGAGTAGACGCAAATAAATGAAATCAGAAATGAGAAAAGAGATGTAATAATTGAGACCTCAAAAATTTGAATAATCATTGAAAACTATTACAAACAGCTATATGCCAACAAACTGAAAACCTAGAAGAAATCCATAAATTTATGGAAACATACAATCTGCTGGGATTGAAACATAAAGAAATAGAAAACCTCAATAAGCTAATAATGAGTAACAAGATGGAAGTTGAAATAAAAAGTTTTCATCAAAAGAAAGCCCAGAATTTGATGACTTCACTACTGAATTCTACAAAATATTTTAAAAAGAACCACCAATCTACTGAAACTTTTTAAAACAATTGAGAACATAATATTTCCAAATTTATTCTTATAAGGCCAGGACTATCTGATGCCAAAGCTAAACAAGACACAACAATAACAACAATAAAAACTACAGGCCAATATCAGTGATAAACAAAAATGCAAAGTTCCTCAACAAATACTGACAAACAAAATTTAACAACACATTATAAAGATCATTAATTCACCAAAATCATGTGGGATTCATCCCAGGAATGTAAGGAGGGTTCAACATATTCAAATCAATAAACATAGTACATCATATTAACAAACCAAGAACAAAAGCATTATGATCACTGAAATACATGCAAGATAAAATTGAATATATTTAATATACACACAGTAAATGTTGACTGTATTTAAAATTTATTGAAATTGAATAAAACTTCATATACATTTATGATTAAATGCCCTCAACACACTGGATTTATGGGGAACCAACTTCAACATAATAACAACTATAGATAAAAAACTCACAGCTAAAATCAAACTCAGTAAGAAAAAAATTGAAGACCTTTCCACTGGGACCTGGAACAAGACAAACATGCCCACTTTTTTTTACTACTATTCAGCACAGTACTGGAAGTCCAGGTCTGAGCAATTAGTCAAGATAAAAAAAGTAAAGAACACCCACATTAGAAAAGAAGTCAAATTAGCCTTGTGCACAGGCAACATGATCCACTACCTTAAAAACACTAAAGACTCCACCAAAAAAATTGTTGTAAATGATAAACAAATTTAGTAAAGTTGCAGCATACAAAATCACCACACAAAACTTACTAGCATTTATCTATGGCAACAGTGAACAATATGAAAAAGAAATCAAGAAAGCAATGCCATTTACAATAGATTTAAAAACATAAAATATCTAGGAATAAATATGACCAAAGAGAGAAAAGACATTGACAATGAAAACAAAAAAAACTCTGATGAAATAAACTGAAGTGGGCACAAACAAATGGAAAGACATCACATGCTCATGAATCAGAAAAAAGAATTTTTAACTTTTAGGTTCAGGGGTACATGTTCAGGTTTGTTATACAGGTAAATTCATGTCACCTGGAATTGTTGTACGGAATATTGCATCCTCTAGGTAATAAGTCTATTACCCAATAATAATTTGTTCAATCTTCTCCCTCTTCCCAACCTCCATCTTCAAGTGGGATGAACTGCTGAAAGATCTTCTGTGAGTCTGATGAGCTTCCATTTGTAGGTGATCTATCCTTTGTCTCTAGTTGCCTTTAACACTTTTTCTTTCATGTTGATTTTGGAGAAATTGATGATTATATGCTTGGAGGATTACCTTCTTGTTAAGGTATCTTGTGAGGGGTCTCTGCATTTTCTGAATTTGAATGCGGACTTCTTTAGCTAGGTTGGAGAAGTTGTCATGGGTGATATCCTGAAATACATTTTCCAAGTTGCTTCCATTCTCCTCATCTCTTTCAGGAATGTCAGTGAATTGGAGATCTGGTCTCTTTATATAGTCCCATATTTCTTGGAAGTTGTGTTTATTCTTTTTCATACTTTTTTATTCCTTATTTCTTTCTTACTATCTTGTGTCAGAAAGCCAGTCTTCAAGCTCTGAGATTGTTTACTCAGTTTGTTTTATTCTGCTGTTAATATTTGTGATTGCATTATAAAATCCTTATAGTATTTCCTATAGCTCAGTTATGTTCTTTGCTGTAACGACTGTTCTGTCTCTCAGCTCCTGTATCATTTTATTGTGATTCTTAGCTTCCTTGGATTGGGTTTCAACATTCTCCTGAATCTCAATGATCTTCATTCCTATCTATATTCTGAATTCTATTTCTGTCATTTCAGTCCTCTCAGACTAGTTAAGAACACTTGCAGGAGACCCAGTGCAGTCATTTGGAAGAAAGAATGCATTCTGGCTTTTTGAGTTGTCAGAGTTCTTGCACATTTTTTCTCATATTTGTGGGCTAATATTTCTTCAGTCTTTGATATTGCTGTCCTCTGGATTTTTAAAAAATTATTTTATCCTATTTGATTGACTTGAGGGTTTCATTGTGGTATAAGGTGGGTTTGATCAACAGGTTTTGTTTCTGGAAGCTTTTTAGGAGTCAAGGCTCCTCTCAGGACTCCTGGACTGCGTGGTCTGACTGTGGGAGACTAGCCAGGGTATTGCGCTTGGCTTTGTTTTTTTTTACTCTTTGAGGTTAGGAACTTGCGGGGCTGGAGGGACCGAGGGTGTTCCTGGGCCACTGGTCACAACATTCCGATGGGTGGTGCCAGCCAATATGCTTCCTAAACCAGTGGAGATGAGGTCTTTCCTTATTCACACATTCCAGCACCAGTAGCAGCCGCAGCACAGCAGGGTGCCACAACAGCATGCTAGCGGGTGCCAGGGTGCTAGCCTCTGTCAGCATTCACAGCAGTGGGGGTATCAGCACAGCTCAGAGGAGGCAGGGGGCCCTCTCCAGCAACTGTGTGTGCATTTGTACCAGTGGTAGTGTTAGTGGATCATTTGTGGGCAGAGGACTCTGTGTACCGACTGTGCATATTCACAAAGATGGCAGTGGCTGCTCAGGGGAAAATTAAAATGACCGTACAACTTAGAGTAATCTACAGGTTCAATGTGGTCTCTACCAATATACCAGTGACACTCTTCATAGAAATTTGTGTGAAATAACAAAAACCCTGAATATCTAAAGCAATACTGAGCAAAAAGGAACAAGGTTGGAAGCATCACACTACCTTACTCAAAATATACTAAAAGCCATAGTAACCAAAACAGTATTGTCCTTGCATAAAAATAGAGAAATAGACTAATTGAATAAAGAACCCAGAAATAAATATACATATTGATAGTCCATTGATTTTTGACAAAGACACTAAGAACATACATTAGAGAAAGAACACACATTAGTAAAAGAACATCTTCAATAAATGGTAACGGGAAAACTGAATATCCATATTCAGAAGAATGAAATGAAACCCCTATATTTCACCACATACCAAAAAAAATAGCACACTATGGATTAAATCCTTACATTTAAGACCTAAAACTATAAAATTACTGGAAGAAAATATAGTGGGAATGCTTTAAGACATTGTCGTCAGCAAATATTTTATGGGTAAGACCTATAAAACAAGGTAACCAAAACAAAAATGAAAAAAATGGATTAAATTAAATTTAAAAGCTTCTGCACAGCAAAGAAAACAATCAATAAAATAAAGAGGCAATCTTTAGAATGGGAGAAAATATTTACAAACTGTCTGACAAGTGACTAACATCCAGATATACAAGAATGCAAGGTACTGAAACAAGCAAACAAAAATAAAAATTCAACTAAAAAGTCAGAAAAATACCTGCATCTGCATAGACATTTCTCAAAATAGTATATACATATGGCCATATAAAACATACCCAACATCACCAATCATCCTGGAAATGTATATCAAAACCACAATGTAATATCATCTACCCCAGGTAGAATGACTATTATCAAAAAAGGAAAACAATAATAAATGCTAGGAGCATGTGGATACAAAAGATGCAGATACTGATGGTGGTGATGCAAATTGGTATAGTCATTATGAAAAACAGTATGGATGTTTCTTTTAAAAAACTAAAAACAGAACTACTGTATGATCCAGCTATCTCACCACTGAATATTTATACAAAGGAAAGGAAATAAGTATATCCAAGAAATACCTAGACCGTCATACTTACTATAGCACTATATGCAATTACCAGATATATGATCAACAAGTGTCCATCAACAGATAAATGCATAACAACAATGTGGTATACATACACAGTGAAATACTATTCAGCCATTAAAAATAATACAATTCTGTCTTTTGCAGCAAAGTGGATGGAACTGGGGGTCATCATTATGTTCACTGAAATAACCCAGACACAGAAAGACAAATATTGCATGTTTTCACTCATATGAGGTAGTTCAAAAAATGGTCTCATGGATGTAGAGAGTAGAGTGATGGTTACAATAGGCTGGGAAGGGAGTGACGGGAGATTGAAGAGAGGTTGGTTACTGGGTGCAAACATAAAATTAGAGAGAAGAAACAAAGTCTAGTGCTTGATAGCACAGCAGGATGATGATAGTGAAGAATTACTTAATGCATATTTTTAAATAGCTAGAAGAGAATATTTGAAATGTCCCCAACACAAAGAAATGGTAAATATTCAAGGTGATGGATATTGTAGGTAATGATTTGATCATTACCTATTATATGCCTATATCAAAATATCTTTTAAAAATTAGAAATTTCTTAGGGATATGCAAATTAGTTGGTTTTTGACACAGCACTTTTATCACCTGTTTTACTAATAATTCATGCATAATTCTTTTTCACAAACAGTGTTAGTAACACCCAAAGTGTGTATTTATTCTGTTACCTGCATGAATAGGAAAGAAGTATAGTTTTGTGTTTTTTTGATTTATTTATTTATTATTTATTTATTATTATACTTTAAGTTCTAGGGTACATGTGCACAACGTGCAGGTTTGTTACATATGTATACTTGTGCCATGTTGGTGTGCTGCACCCATCAACTCTTCAGCATCCATCAACTCGCCATTTACATCAGGTATAACTCCCAATGCCATTTCTCCCCTCTCCCCCCTCCCCATAATAGGCTCCAGTGTGTGATGTTCCCCTTCCAGAGTCCAAGTGATCTCATTGTTCAATTCCCACCTATGAGTGAGAACATGCGGTGTTTGGTTTTCTGTTCTTGTGATAGTTTACTGAGCATAATGGTTTCCAGCTGCATCCATGTCCCTACAAAGGACACAAAGTCATCCTTTTTCATGGCTGCATAGTATTCCATGGTGTATATGTGCCACATTTTGTTAATCCAATCTATCACTGATGGACATTTGGGTTGACTCCGGGTCTTTGCTATTGTGAATAGTGCTGCAATAAACATACGTGTGCATGTGTCTTTATAGCAGCATGATATATACTCCATTGGGTATATACCTAGTAATGGGATGGCTGGGTCATATGGTATTTCTAGTTCTAGATCCTTGAGGAATCGCCATACTGTTTTCCACAATGGTTGAACCAGTTTACAATCCCACCAACAGTGTAAAAGTGTTCCTATTTCCCCACATCCTCTCCAGCACTTGTTGTTTCCTGACTTTTTAATGATGGCCATTCTAATTGGTGTGAGGTGGTATCTCATTGTGGTTTTGATTTGCATTTCTCTGATGGCCAGTGATGATGAGCATTTTTTCATGTGCCTGTAGGCTGTATGCATGTCTTCTTTTGAGAAATGTCTATTCATATCCCTTGCCCACTTTTTGATGGGGTTGTTTGTGTTTTTCTCATAAATTTGTTTGAGTTCTTTGTAAGTTCTGGTTATGAGCCCTTTGGCAGATGAGTAGATTGCAAAAATGTTCTCCCATTCTGTAGGTTGCCTGTTCACTCTGATGGTAGTTTCTTTTGCTGTGCAGAAGCTCTTTAGTTTAATTAGATCCCATTTATCAATTATGGCTTTTGTTGCCATTGTTTTTGGTGTTTTAGACATGAAGTCCTTGCCCATGCCTATCTCCTGCATGGTATTATCTAGGTTTTCTTCTAGAGTTTTTATGGTTTTCGGTCTAACATTTAAGTCTCTAATCCATCTTGAATTAATTTTCGTATAAGGAGTAAGGAAAGGATCCAGTTTCAGCTTTCTACTTATGGCTAGCCAATTTTCCCAGCACCATTTATTAAATAAGGAATCCTTTCCCCATTTCTTGTTTTTCTCAGGTTTGTCAAAGATCAGATGCCTGTAGATGTGTGATATTATTCCTGAGGGCTCTGATCTGTTCCATTGGTCTATATCTCTGTTTTGGTACCAGTACCATGCTGTTTTGGTTACTGTAGCCTTGTAGTACAGTTTGAAGTCAGGGAGCGTGATGCCTCCAGCTTTGTTCTTTTGACTTAGGATTGTCTTGGCAATGCGGGCTCTTTTTTGGTTCCATATGAACTTTAAAGCAGTTTTTTCCAATTCTGTGAAGAAACTCATTGGTACCTTGATGGGGATGGCATTGAATCTATAAACTACCTTGGGCAGTATGGCCATTTTCATGATATTGATTCTTCCTATCCATGAGCATGGTATGTTCTTCCATTTGTTTGTGTCCTCTTTTATTTCACTGAGCAGTGGTTTGTAGTTTTCCTTGAAGAGGTCCTTTCCATCCCTTGTAAGTTGGATTCCTAGGTATTTTATTCTTTTTGAAGCAATTGTGAATGGAAGTTCATTCATGATGTGACTCTCTGTTTGTTTGTTACTGGTGTATAAGAATGCTTGCGATTTTTGCAAACTGATTTTGTATCCTGAGACTTTGCTGAAGTTGCTTATCAGCTTAAGGAGATTTTGGGCTGAGATGATGGGGTTTTCTAAATATACAATCATGTCATCTGCAAACAGGGACAATTTGACTTCTTCTTTTCCTAACTGAATACCCTTGATTTCTTTCTCTTGTCTGATTGCCCTAGTCAGAACTTCCAACACTATGTTGAATAGGAGTGGTGAGAGAGGGCATCCCTGTCTTGTGCCAGTTTTCAAAGGGAATGCTTCCTGTTTTTGCCCATTCAGTATGATATTCGCTGTGGATTTGTCATAAATAGCTCTTATTATTTTGAGATACGTTCCATCAATACCGAATTTATTGAGAGTTTTTAGCATGAAGGTCTGTTGAATTTTGTCAAAGGCCTTTTCTGCATCTATTGAGATAATCATGTGGTTCTTGTCTTTGGTTCTGTTTATATGCTGGATTACGTTTATTGGTTTGCATATGTTGAAACAGCCTTGCATCCCAGGGATGAAGCCCACTTGATCATGGTGGATAAGCTTTTAGATGTGCTGCTGCATTCGGTTTGCCAGTATTTTATTGAGGATTTTTGCATCAATGTTCATCAGGGATATTGGTCTAAAATTCTCTTTTTTTATTGTGTCTCTGCCAGGCTTTGGTATCAGGATGATGTTGGCCTCATGAGTTAGGGAGGATTCCCTCTTTTTCTATTGATTGGAATAGTTTGAGAAGGAATGATATCAGCTCCTCCTTGTAACTCCAGTAGAATTCAGCTGTGAATCTGTCTGGTCCTGGAATTTTTTTGGTTGATAGGCTATTAATTATTGCCTCAATTTCAGAACCTGCTATTGGTGTATTCAGGGATTCAACTTCTTCCTGGTTTAGTCTTGGGAGAGTGTAAGTGACCAGGAAATTATCCATTTCTTCTAGGTTTTCTATTTTATTTGCATAGAGGCTTTTATAGTATTCTCTGATGGTAGTTTGTATTTCTGTGGGGTCGGTGGTGATATCCCCTTTATCATTTTTTATTGCGTCTATTTGACTTTTCTCTCTTTTCTTCTTTATTAGTCTTGCTAGTGGTCTATCAAGTTTGTTGATCTTTTCAAAAAACCAGCTCCTGGATTCAGTGATTTTTTGCAGGGATTTTGTGTCTCTATCTCCTTCAGTTCTGCTCTGATCTTAGTTATTTCTTGCCTTCTGCTAGCTTTTGAATGTGTTTGCTCTTGCTTCTCTAGTTCTTTTAATTGTGATGTTAGGGTATCAATTTTAGATCTTTCCTGTTTTCTCTTGTGGGCATTAAGTGCTACAAATTTCTCTCTACACACTACTTTAAACGTGTCCCAGAGATTCTCGTATGTTGTATCTTTGTTCTCTTTGGTTTCAAATAACATCTTTATTTCTGCCTTCATTTCATTATGTACCAGTAGTCATTCAGGAGCAGGTTGTTCAGTTTCCATGTAGTTGAGCAGTTTTGATTGAGTTTCTTAGTCCTGAGCTCTAGTTTGATTGCACTGCGGTCTGAGAGACAGTTTGTTATACTTTCTGTTCTTGTACATTTGCTGAGGAGTGCTTTACTTCCAATTATGTGGTCAATTTTGGAATAAGTGCGATGTGGTGCTGAGAAGAATGTATATTCTGTTGATTTGGGGTGGAGAGCTCTGTAGATGTCTATTAGGTCTGCTTGGTGCAGAGCTGAGTTCAATTCCTGGATATCCTTGTTAACTTTCTGTCTCGTTGATCTGTCTAATGTTGACAGTGGGGTATTGAAGTCTCCCACTATTATTGTATGTGAGTCTAAGTCTCTTTGTAAGTCTCTAAGGACTTGCTTTATGAATCTGGGTGCTCCTGTATTGGGCACATATATATTTAGGATAGTTAGCTCTTCCTGTTGAATTGATCCCTTTACCATTATGTAATGGCCTTCTTTGTCTCTTTTGATCTTTGATGGTTTAAAGTCTGTTTTATCAGAGACTAGGATTGCAACCCCTGCTTTTTTTTTGTTCTCCTTTTGCTTGGTAGATCTTCCTCCATCCCTTTATTTTGAGCCTATGAGTATCTCTGCATGTGAGATGGTACACCTGAATACAACAAACTGATGGGTCTTGACTCTTTATCCAATCTGCCAGTCTGTGTCTTTTAATTGGACCATTTAGTCCATTTACATTTAAGGTTAATATTGTTATGTGTGAATTTGATCCTGTCATTGTGATATTAGCTGGTTATTTTGCTCATTAGTTGATGCAGTTTCTTCCAAGCATCAATGGTCTTTACATTTTGGCATGTTTTTGCAATGGCTGGTACCGGTTGTTCCTTTCCATGTTTAGGGCTTCCTTCAGGGTCTCTTGTAAGGCAGGCCTGGTGGTGACAAAATCTCTAAGCATTTGCTTATCTGTAAAGGATTTTATTTCTCCTTCACTGATGAAGCTTAGTTTGGCTGGATATGAAATTCTGGGTTGAAAATTCTTTTCTTTAAGAACGTTGAATATTGGCCCCCACTCTCTGCTGGCTTGTAGAGTTTCTGCTGAGAGATCTGCTGTTAGTCTGATGGGCTTCCCTTTGTGGGTAACCCGACCTTTCTCTCTGGCTGCCCTTAACATACTTTCCTTCATTTCAACTTTGGTGAATCTGACAATTATGTGTCTTGGAGTTGCTCTTCTCAAGGAGTATCTTTGTGGTGTTCTGTGTATTTCCTGAATTTGAATGTTGGCCTGCCTTACTAGGTTGGGGAAGTTCTCCTGGATGATATCCTGAAGAGTGTTTTCCAACTTGGTTCCATTTTCCCTGTCACTTTCAGGCACACCAATCAGACATAGATTTGGTCTTTTCACATAATCCCATATTTCTTGGAGGCTTTGTTCATTTCTTTTTCCTTTTCTTTCTCTAGACTTCTGTTCTTGCTTCATTTCATTCATTTGATCTTCAATCATTGATACTCTTTCTTCCCGTTTATCGAGTCGGTTACTGAAGCTTGTGCATTTGTCACATATTTCTCGTGTCATGGATTTATCTCTGTCAGCTCGTTTATGGCCTTCTCTGCATTGCTTATTCTAGTTATCCATTCTTCCATTCTTTTTTCAAGATTTTTAGTTTCTTTGCACTGGGTACGTAGTTCCTCCTTTAGCTCTGAGAAGTCTGATCGACTGAAGCCTTCTTCTCTCAGCTCGTCAAAGTCATTCTCCGTCCAGCTTTGATCCATTGCTGGCGATGAGCTGCGTTCCTTTGGAGGGAGAGATGCGCTCTGATTTTTTGAATTTTTTGAATTTCCAGCTTTTCTGCCCTGCTTTTCCCCCATCTTTGTGGTTTTATCTGCCTTTGGTCTTTGATGCTGTTGACGTACTGATGGGGTTTTGGTGTGAGTGTCCTTCCTGTTTGTTAGTTTTCCTTCTAACAGTCAGGACCCTCAGCTGTAGGTCTGTTGGAGATTGCTTGACGTCCATTCCAGACCCTGTTTGCCTGGGTATCAGCAGCGGAGGCTGCAGAAGATTGAATATTGCCGTACAGAGAGTGCTGCTGTCTGATTCTTGCTCTGGAAGCTTCGTCTCAGGGGTGTACTGCACCGTGTGAGGTATGAGGTGTCAGTCTGCACCTAGTGGGGGATGTCCCCCAGTTAGGCTACTCAGGGGTTAGGGACCCACTTGAGCAGGCAGACTGTCCGTTCTCAGATCTCAGACTCCATGCTGGGAGATCCCCTGTTCTCTTCAAAGCTGTCAGACAGGGTCATTAACATCTGCAGAGGTTTCTGCTGCTTTTTTTTTTCTATGCCCTGTCCCCAGAGGTGCAGTCTACAGAGACAGGCAGACCTCCTTGAGCTGCGGTGGGTTCCACCCAGTTTGAGCTTCCTGGAGGCTTTGTTTACCTACGTAAGACTCAGCAATGGTGGACGCCCCTCCCCCAGCCTCGCTGCTGCCTTGCAGTTAGATCTTAGACTGCTGTGCTAGCAATGAGGGAGGCTCCGTGGGCATGGGACCCTCCCGGCCAGGTGTGGGATATAATCTCCTGGTGTACCGTTTGCTAAGACCCTTGGTAAAGCACAGTATTAGGGTGGGAGTTACCCGATTTTCCAGGTGTTGTGTGTCTCAACTTCTAAAGGGATTCCCTTCCCCCTTGGGCTTCCCAGGTGAGGCAATGCCTCGCCCTGCTTCAGCTCTAGCTAGTCGGGCTGCACCAGCTGACCAGCACCGATTGTCTGGCACTCCCCAGTGAGACGTACCCAGTACCTCAGTTGAAAATGCAGAAATCACCCATCTTCTGTGTCGCTCGTGCTGGGAGCTGGAGGCTGGAGCTGTTCCTATTCGGCCATCTTGCTCGCACCCCAAGTATAGCTTTTGTTAACTTGCAATGTGAAAAAGCTCAGGCCAAAATAACTAGTCTAAAAGATTAATTGAATTTTTACATTAATGTTCATTTTTCATATTGAGCCCTGAATAAAAGTATTTATATTAAAAATGAATTATTTGCCTTGAATTTTATCATAAAACATCTCATTACTTTTTGTATGTTAACATCTTTGAAATAATTATAATATGGTTCTGAAGTGATGTATTTAGGTCATGTAGGAGATCAATTTAATACTGTTTTTCCTAAAATCACTCATCCTGCTTAGTATATTCACATATTGTGTTTCAATTGTCTCGCAAGGATTTGTCATGGAATCTCATAGCCATAGAAATGTATTTCTGTGTCCCACAGCAATAATGAAATTCTAAAATGAATTTTTCTATCTTTTCTCTTTGGATAAAAATATTCTATTTGTAAAAATGTGGTTGTCAACATTCATACTGAATTTGAATTGATATGTTGCTAAACCTTAAACTGGGTAAAAGTTAAAGTAAAAAACTCGGAGTATAATTTCTGCTGAAATATGCACACATTTTTTTCTAGTAAACATGAATTCAACTATTGAGAGATTTCCGGTGATATGCCTGCTATTTAATATGAACTTTTTGTTCTTGTTTAAATTTTAAGGCAGGAATTAAAACCAAAATCGGTTGCTAAATTATTGTCCTGCATTTAATTCTCTGCATAACCACCTCAATAATTTTTAACGCATTATTTAAAATATTGTGCTCATACTGCTAATCAAAACAGCTAAGGTGTGCTCATTAAATTCAAATCTATTGTGGTCTAGGTGCTTCGAACATCATCTAATTTCAAAAACTTACTAAGTGTATTGTTATTCTAGCTTTGCAAATGAATAAAGTGGGAGTTGAAGTTTATTGAATTAATTGTATTATTTTAAAAAACACAATGTTTAATAGTGAAAATATAACTCAAAACCAGGTCTTCATAACATTATAATTCAGGTTCTTTTTGTTGTACCTTGGTGCACTAGAGATTGTTTTCCACATTAGTTTTACAAAGCAGTGTACTTGACTACATGGTAAGTTCAGTGTTCTTAATTATATTTTATTCCCTCAAATCAATGAAGTCAGTACACAAAAGAGGTAAGTATAATTTTACACTATAGTTTCCAAAGTTCTTTTCAATTAACCATGAATTTTAGATTTCTAGACTATTTTACAGATAAGAATTTGAATGCTTGGACTAAGAGACTTAGTTGAATTCCTTCCAGTCTCCCAGATAGCAATTTCTATATAATATGGATGTATAGACACAATGTCTCCCTACCAAAAGAAAAATCTAAACTAAATAAACAAGGTGAAGAAAAGAAGCCCTCCTTAAAATGAAAAAGAAATGTAAGTTGATAGAAATCCAAACTTTCATTAGTTTTGGAAACTAGGAGTGCCAAAAATCTTGAGGAATGTTTACATTCAATGACATTAGATTAAAGTGAATGTAGGTCAATTTTGAAGTCTGCTTTTGAAAAAAGAAAAGTCTAGGGATTTTACTGCTGTTAAGCAGCAAAGATAATGCACTAATTACCTTCTAATTTGGACATAGTTGGATATCAAGCAAGTTTCATTTGTGATGCATATAAGGACTATTATTGAATTCATTTTACCATTAAAAAACAGGAGAATTAACATTGAATTTATCTAACTTAAATGTTTACTTGTGATTTTCTTTAACATACAATAGTTTAGGACAAGATAGAATGATGAAAAAGTCCTCCATCAGTTCCCAGAATAGCTTTTATTACTGTGTAGTTTCATCTTTTCCTTACAATAGTCCTCTCTTCATATATAGGCAAAAAGTGCTACAGATAAAGTGACTTGAGATTGTGATTTTTAAAGTATATAGGAGAAAAAGGAAGAAGAAAGATATTGCATCATTTATTTCCTTTCCTCTCTATTCCCACCCTCAACTATTCCACCCTTTCAAGCTTCGAGTGTTTTTGTCAGTGCCTAACCGAATGGAAACTACCTGGAGGGTTCCAGTGAGTGCCCTACCAGGAACACTTTTTGATAGTTAGAACATGATGAATTTGAGATCCACCACTCAGACTGCTGATGAGAGCTGAAATGTTGCTCCACGGCTGTGCTCTGATCTGCTTATTGACAAGGATTAGATGTTCCTTTGTACCTTCAATTCCTAATACACTATTTTTCACTAAGTAGTTATGTGTGGATTAAAATAACAGTGAATGTTAGGTGATACGCTCTCTATAAATTAGGAGAAAATATTTGCAGACCGAACCTTTAAAATGATTGAGAAAGTATATTGTTAAATAGAAACATTTTCTTTATAAAACAAACCTTTATAATATTCTAAAAGTATTGCTGTTTTGTGAAACATCTTTATTCAAATCCAGATCTGGGAGATTAAAATGCTTGAACTTATTAAAACCAAATGTTTCACCTACTTATTTAAATTTGAATGGACTTTGTACTGTCTTTATTAGTGAAGCAGGCAAACTCTACTGTTTTCGCCCTAATTCATCTTCAAAAGGTAGACAAGGCCTGGTGCGGTGGCTCACGTCTGTAATCCCAGCATTCTGGGAGGCCAAGGTAGATGGATCATCTGAGGTCAGGAGTTCGAACCCAGCCTGGCCAACGTGGCGAAACCCCGTCTCTACTAAAAATACAAAAATTAACTGGGCATAGTGACGGGCGCCTGTAATCCCAGCTACTCGGGAGGCTGAGGCAGGAGAATCGCTTGAACCTGGGAGGCTCAGGTTCCAGTGATCCGAGATCATGCCGTTGTACTGCAACCTGGGTGACAAGAGCGAAACTTCATCAACAAAACAAAGAAAGAAAGAAATGAAAGAAAAAGAAAGGAAGGAAGGAAGGAAAGAGGGAGGGAGGGAGGGAGGGAGGGAGGGAGGGAGGAAGGAAGGAAGGAAGGGAGGGAGGGAGGGAGGGAGGAAGGAAGGAAACAAAACAATTTTATAACGTCTGAGGAATTATCTGATGTAACTGTAAAAGATGTTTGAACCAGAGCTACTCCATCTTGAATAGGGGCTGGGTAAAATGAGGCTGAGATACACTGGGCAACTTTCCATGAGGTTAGGCATTCATAGGAGGTTAGCAGAACTGGTATAATGAGATACAGGTCACAGAGACCCTACTGATAAACCAGAATGTAGTAAAGAAGCTGGCCAAAACCCACCAAAACCAAGATGGCCAAGAAAACGACCTCCCGTTGCCCTCACTGCTCACTGTGTGCTAATTATAATGCATTGACATGCTAAGAGGCACTCCCACCAGCACCATAACAGTTTATACATGCTATGACAACATCCATAAGTTACCCTATATGGTTTAAAAAGGGGAATAAGCTTCAGTTCTGGGAACTCCCCACCCCTTTCCCAGCAAACTCATAAATAATCCACTTCTTGCTTAATATATAATTAAGAAATAACCATAAATATACTAAGTCAAGCAACCCATGCCACTGCTCTGTCTATGGAGTAACCATTATTTTGTGTCTTTAATTCTCTAATAAACTCACTTTCACTTTACTCTGTGGATTCGCCCCAATTTCATCTTGCACGAGATCCACAAATACTCTCTTGGGGTCTGGATTGGGACCCCTTTCCAGTAACTAAACAAGTTAAACATTACTGGAGAAATACACACTTATTGCTTTAAAAAGATAGATAAGAAGAAACTCTGCATGCATATATCTACCAGATTTGTATTTTCAAAAAAAAACTTGTATTAAAGTTAGCTTCTATCAAATATGTGCTCTCCCCCAAAGACAAGGAAAGTAAGTTAGATAAAAAGATCTGGAAGACAATGAGTGCATGACATAACTACATTGAATACATTTTTTAATAAGGCAGATATATACCACTTATGAACCAAAATATTCTCCGAGCTTATTCAAAGCAATGCAGCCATATCCATTACCTTTTATTATGACTAATCATATTTCAATGTATTTGAACATTACCTCACCCATTTACAGCCTCCTTCTATCTCTGAGATTGATTATAGCTGACATTCTCAGCAGTCAAAACATCTTGCAAATGACTTCTTAGCCTGGAGAGCCCTACCAGGATGATATTCACATTGCTGCCTGCCTCGCTTGTCTCCCATTTAGCCATTGAAGCATTTACAAGAATACTTTTATTAAATTTGCTCCACCATGTGTTCAATTAGATAAAATCTTCTTAAATATTGCACTAGATGTGAATTGGGAAAATGCTAAATTGCTTCTGTATGTGTTAAGTGTATTCTCAGAGGTAGATGAAGCCATATTATATCATTGGATTTAAGCAATAAAGTAAATAGAAAAAGATGTTCTTTTCATTTGGTTATGTTTACACATTAAGTTTTCTTTCTAGATATATGAGAATCTATTAAATAAACTGAATATAATGCAGTAGCCGTGAAATATCTACTTTATTTTATGTTTATTAGTTATAGGAGAGAGTAGAAAAATGAGCTTTATTATATGAAGAATTATATGAAGGAGAGAACTAAGAATTAACTTAGAGACATTATTCTTTGTATTTTATAAATGGAAAACTAAATAGTTCCTACTTATTTATTGAAATAGAGAATACATTTAGGATCAATGCTTTACTTCTTAGAAAATTGAGTAGAAATTTCAAATACATTCTAGATATTATATTCATACTATGCACTGCAGATCAAATATATTTTCTTTTCATAATATTAGATATTATTTAATAGCAAGTATCCTTTAGATGACTATTTAATATGAGTAATATAATGTCTGGTATTTCTGAAATATTAAAAGTGACCTAAAACACTATGACTAATATCTTCACAATATCCAAACACAGGGGAGGGCAGTTTGTGGAAAGGGAAAGGGGGTTGCTCACGTTTTCCTTGTTATTAAGCTGATTCTTATCACTTTTCTGACTGGACACATGGATGTAGCTAAATAATATAAAATGTTATATATATATAGCCAGATCTCTCTGTACTTTTTAATGAAATACATGTCAATGTTTTTATTCTTGCCACTCCACTATCAGATCTCTACTTACATAATCCTTTGCTTCTGAAGATCTTAATGCCTGATTCATAAACTGAAACCATGGCTCCATATTTGTGGATGTTTTTTAAATTATGTGAAAATTTTGTATGTACATTTTTCTGGAGAGAGTATCACAGCATTCACCAGATTCCTTAGAGGTTGATGACTCTAACAAAAACAATCACTCTTCCAAGTACCTTGTAACTGATATTTAAGTCTTAATTAATTTGGAAATGTTTGTACACATTTTAAGGTCAGATACTATTTTGTTCTATATATATAAAAGTTTTTTCACATATTATATTAATATAAGATAATAACCATGTCTGTTTATCTTCCTATTCTTTTTACTTTTGCAGGAATACCTTGAGATATTGTGGGTTCACTTTCAAATAATTGCAATAAAGTTAATATTGTTAATAAATGGGCTCACACAAATTTTGGGGTTTCCCAGTGCATACAAAGTTATGTTTACACTATACTACAGCCTATTTAGTGTGCAATAGTATTATGTCTTGAAACAGGATTACAGACCTTAACTTAAATAATATTTTATTGTTTAAAAATGCTAGCGAATCATCTGAGCCTCATTTTTTGCAATCTTTTTTGCTGGTGGAGGGTTTTGTCTTGATGTTGATGGCTGCTGACTGATCAGTGTGGTGGCTGTCAAAAGATGGAGTGGCTGTGGCAATTTCTCAAAGGACAAAGAAGCTTGGAGCATTGATTAACTGTGTCACAAAAGGTTTCTCTGTATCATGGACTGCTATTTAATATCATTTAACCCACAGTACAGCTTTTTTCAAAATTTGAATCAATCCTCTCAAATTACCATTGCTTTATAAATTAAGTTTATGGAATATTCTAAATCCTTTATTGTCATTTCAACAGTGTTCACAGAATCTTCATCACTTGCGGATTCTATGTCAATAAACCACTTTATTTGCTCATCCATAAGAAGCAACTCTTCATCTGTTCAAATTTTATCATGACGTTGCAGCAATTCAGTCACATCTTCAGTCTTCACTTCTAATTCTGGTTTTCTTACTATTTCCAGTATATCTGCAGTTATTTCTTCCGCTGAAGTCTTGAACCACCCATAAGGGTTGAAATCAACTTTTTTCAAACTCCTCTTAATATCAATATTTTGATCTTCACCCATGAATCACAAATATTCTTAATGGCATCTATAAGGATGAATCCTTTCCAGGAGGTTTTCAACTTACTTTACTCAGATCCATCAGATGAATCACTATCAATGGCAGCTATATACTTATGAAATCTATTTTCTTAAATAATAAGATATGAAAGTAAATATTACTTTTTGATTCATGGGCTGCAGAATGGATGTTGTGTTACCAGTCATAAAACAAAAATTAATTTCCACACGTATCTTCATCAGAGCTCTTGGGTGACCAGGTTCATTGTCAATTAAAAGTTATATTTGGAAAGGAATCTTTCTTTATGAGCAGAAGTTCTCAACAGTGAGCTTAAAGTATTCAGTAAACCATACTATAAACAGATATGCTACAATCCAGGCTTACTGTTATATTTGTAAAACCGAGGCAGAGTAGATGTAGCATAATTCTTAAGGGCTCTAAAATTTTCAGAATTATGAATAAGCATTGGCTTCAACTTGAAACCACTAGCTGCATAAGCCACTAACAATAGAATCAGTGTGTCTTTTGAAGCTTTGAAGGCAGGCATTGACTTCTCTCTAGCTATGAAAGACCTAGACAATACCTTCTAATATAAGGCTTTTTTGCCTACATTGAAAATCTGTTGTTTAGTGTAGCTCCCTTCATCAATGATCTTAGTCAGATCAACTGGATAACTTGCTGCAGCTTCTACATTAGCATTTGTTGCCTCATCTTGCACTTTTATAATATAAACATGATTTCTTTCCATAAACCTCATGAGACAACCTCTGCTAGCTTCCAACTCTACTTCTGCAGCTTCCTCACCTCTCTCAGTCTTCTTAGCATTAAAGAGTTAGGCCTTGTTCTGGATTATTCTTTGACTTAAGGGAATAGTGTAGTTGGCTTCATATTCTGTCCAGACTCCTAGAACTTAGTTTATGTCAGCAATAAGGCTATTTCACTTTCTTATCATTAGTGTGTTCACTGGAGTAGCACTTAATTTCCTACAAGAACTTTTCGTTTGCTTTCATAACTTGTCTTTTTGGCACAAGCAGTTGAGTTTTGGCCTATCTTGGCTTTCAACATGCCTTCCTCATGAAGCTTAATCATTTCTAGTTTTTTATTTCAAGTGAGAGACATGCAATTATTCCTTTCACCTGAACACTTAGAGACTATGGTAGGGTTGTTTTATATATATATACACACATATATATATAATTATAATCATATATAAAATATGGTTATAATTCAGCATTGTTTGAAGAGATAATAAAAGGGAATCAGTGGGAAAAAAACCTCATACCTTCTACAAATACAATATTTTCCCAAGGCCATATGAACATATCATGCCTAATGTCAATCATTGATATCCCAAATGCAAGAATCATATGCCATATGGATTCTGACTCCTGAACAACATGAGATTTCTGTTTCATTTCATATTATCTGAATATGATATTTATCAGTTATCATATCATAACTGTTTGTTGTGTATCATAGCTCCAAATCATAACTGTTAGTCACTAAATGATGGCTTCATGTTGGCTACCTAAATGTGATTCGCATATTTCTGATAACTTATCTGTTTTATATTGAGAAAAATTTTAAGTACCTACCAAGTGAAAGTGGCTAAAATATTCTGCATTATGTACATTACTTTAACAAACCCTCATACATCCCTATAAAGTAAGTCTACTGAATCTATTAAACACATTTTAGAGATAATGACACTGATTTTGCTACTTTCCTTTTTATCTTTAATCAGAATATCACGTATTACTCTAATACTCATAATAATTGTACTAAGTCATTCAAAACTCTGTTTTCTGCTGGACTATGAGCTGCAATTGGACAGGTCCTAACAATTGAAGTGTTGCTATTTGCTGCATGAATGAATGAATTGGAAAGATAACCAACTTGCCAAATGTGCACAGATTTTTAAGTTGTTTGTAATGGGATTGAAACTTGGTCTGACTGACTCAACCCACCTTCTATATTTCTACCTTTAGTACCTTCTTTTCTTGAGCATTAGATATTGGTGTACTGATCATGCTTTTGTAACAGAGTTTAGATATCAGGCCACCTCTTGCTTTCCCTGCTTAATGTCCATCTAAGCTGAAATAGAGAGGCTGTACATACTGAATGACTCAAAACAGTTAATGACTGTCTGTTTACACTTCTATTATTTTAAATGAGCATGGATTCTTCTAAATTTCATATTGATAAACTGTATAAATTTATTTATGTTAATTCATTGGTAACGTAAGGCAACATAATAGCTATCAATAAGTATGTACTTCTTGATTTAAAAAAATCTTAACCCAAATAAGTTTATTTTAAAGGAGAATTTGAGAACTACATGGACTATCTAGCTTTTCAAAATAGAATTTGCAAATTATCTTGAAAGCACACTACAAGTAAAAGTACATATTTTGTTTTGTTTGTTTGTATTTGGTTCCTTTAATTATCATGTCTGATATGAGAGAAGAAACTACACATTTGTTAATTTCCTATTCTGTTTCTTGTGTTTTACTTTATCTCAACACTGTTGCTGCAACTGACAATTTTATGACTGTTGTTTATGATTTAAAAAAAATGAATATATTTAAAAATAAAATACTGAATTTAAGATATTAACTTTTCATGTGAAACTTCTGATTTTTAAACATTATTACTATCTTTTTATGTTTACAATTTACAGGTTTTTGCATGGAAAGTAGTATTTATTTTGTCATTTGCACTTGCAAATTCTAACTTAGTTTCTTTAGTACTAAGGATTATATACCATTGGTAAAGGTTTTATAAGTCTAATCATATTTAGCTTGATTTCAAATTCCAATTGCAATTGTAAAATATATATTGATATTACAATATTAACATAGAGAAATATAACACATATCACTTATACTATACGAGGAAGTTATTTTTACTCATTAGTAGATTAATAAGGAATAAGACAGAGGCATTCAGATTCTGCAATCTGATATTGGCCGGTATCTTCATAAACCCATCAAAGAACATCTGTAGATAATTTAGAGGTATGACAAATCTTACACATTACTGGAATACAACCTTCATTGGGTTAGGGTTTGATTGATTTTTCTCTCTGCAGTGTCCCCAAAAAAGGTATATGAAATATAGATGCTCAATAAATTTTTATTAATATAATGAACAAAATGGGTGTCTGCTTAAGAAAGTTATTATTGTATGTAGCAATCAGGTTCCCCTGTACAGATGGGGGAAAAAAAAGTCTTCCAGACACTGAGATTTAGAAAAATTAAAACATAAAGGTGAAAAGAAGAATGTAAAATTCAAGTAGTCGTAATATTTGTTGTGAAATTTGAGCTTGGGGTGCAAGCAGAAAGAAGCTGAAGCCAAAGAAATTACATCTAAATGATACTTGTAAGTAAATGTCATGGGTAGGGTCCGAAGGCAAGAACCAAGAGTGAAGCGTTAGACTGAGGTAGTCAGCTATGTAAAAATAAAAGGAGTGAAATGTAAGCCAAAAAAAGAATACTGCAAAATCCTGAAGAATGCATTAAAAATTCTAAAGATTAAAAGGCAGAATCAGAATAAAGTTGGGAGTCAGGGCAAGCTTTTGGGATGAGATGATGCTGGGATAAGAACATTCTAGGAAAAAAAGAGAAATGCACAGGTTAAATGCCAAAAATACCATGGGAGCTTTCATAATTTACCACTAGTGGTTGTTAAACTAGTAAAGGTCAGATATAAAGGACTGCATGATGAACTATTTTGTGGCAAAACTGTGGAATTTTGACTTACCTGAAAGACTATTGGGAGCTGCTGGAGAAAATTTAGCTAGAGAGTGACATGTCTATGTTTGCATTTTGTAAAGGCCACTCTGACAGCAGCGCAAAACATGTAATTGAAAATGGCAACAAACTTGGAGAACAGAATTTAGACTTTCTTGGAGTATTTAAACTTTTTTAAATAAACAAAACACATTAATAACCAGATCAATATACAAAATGTAATCATTAAAAAACACAAGAAATTCTGCTATAGAAATCAGATCAATTCTTTTTAGTATAAGCAATTTGTGTATTTAAAACCAGTAATGAATATAATAAACTTTTTATATCTTTGTTTTACCCTAGCTTTAGCTCTGATTTACAAGTTACTTTCAAGCTGTATACAAAATTAATATTATGAAAGGTTGTCTAAGTACTTATATGGAATTTATTCCACAGATATTTAAGCCCTTGGACTATACATACAATTCCAACTATACTTAAATAATTGAAGTGGCAAGGACTCACAAACCGTCATGAATACACAACTCCATCTTGAAAGTGATTGAGGTTTTTCTTACATTGACACAAACATGCCAATCTTTTTTCTTTTACTCATTATTTCAATTCTTGTGCTAGGGTTCAAAAATGTTACTTCACAAATGAATCTGCTGTTGACTTCCATAAAAATATTTTTATCTATTTTATTTTTAAAAATACCTACCATTTAACAAGCACATAGGTGACTTGTATATTTAAGCATTTCTGCAATAATTGTTAGTCACAATGCATAAAGTTAAAAGAAGGAATAATGAAATTAAGTGGTAAAAAGCATTTATTTCTTGTCTGTATGTTTAACAAGTAGTAATATTTTCTTAAGGAGCTTTGTAGTGGAGAAATAACACTCCTTGCTGATCTCAACAAATCTTAAGTAGAAGTCTTTTACATCCACCTATCCTTCAAACCTTTAAGGTTATGTGATATTATAATATGTTCCACTCAGATAAGAAGAAGCTGGTATAATCTATTTTCCTTCAGCTATTTATGTAAAATATCAGAATATACATCCTACTGTTCAAAGATAATATATTACTACTTTTTAAAAAAAATTCTAAAGAAGATAACAACAAAAGCTTCAGCCCTGATACAGTTTGGATGTCTTGTCCCCTCCAAATCTCATCTTGAAATGTAATCCCGAATGTTAAAGGTGGGGCCTGGTGGGAGGTGTTTTGAACATGGGAATGGATACTTCATAAATGGCTTGGTGCCATGCTTGTGGTAATAAGGGAGTTTCCACTCTGAGTTAATGCAAGATATGCTTGTTTAAGAAAGTCTGGGACCTCCCTCTACTCTCTCTCTTGCTCCTGCTTTTGCCAGGTGATGTACTTGCTCCTCGCTCACCTTCTGCCATGATCGCAAGCATACAACGAGCCTTTATAGCTATACAAAAGCTTACTAACACAGAAAATTGGTATCCGGAGTGGGGTGTTTATATAAGGGTATTTGAAAATGTGGAAGCAGCTTTGAAACTGGGTAATGGGAAGAGGTTGAAAGACTTTAGAAGGCTCAGAAGATATGAAGATGAGGGAAACTTTTAAGCTTCCTAGAGAATCATTAAATGGTTGTGACCAAAATGCTGATAGAGAAACAGAGAAGTCCAGGCTGGCAAGGTCTCTGATGGAAATGAGGAAGTTATTGGGAACTGAAATAAAGATCATATGTGTTATGACCTAGAAAAGTTTGACTACATTCTGTCCACATCCCAGCTGATACGGTTTGGATCTCTGTCCTCACCACAGTCTCGTGTCAAATCCCCAGTGTTGGAGGGAAGGCCTGATGGAGGGTGATTAGATCATGGAAACAGTTTCTAATGGTTTAGCACTGTCCTTCTAGTGTTGTTCTTGTGATAGAGTTCTCACAAGGTCTGGTTACCTAAAAATGTTTATCTCTCTCTCGCTCCTTCTCCATCATGTAAGACACCTGGCTCCCAATCAGCTTTGTGAGGCATCTACAGAAGAGGAGCAGATACCTCCATGCTTTCTGTACAGCCTGCATAACCAGGAGTCAATTAACTATTTCCTTTATAAATTACACAGTCTCAGGTATTTCTTTATAGCATGCAATAATGGACTAATACATCAGAGATCTGTGAGAGGTTGAACTTAAGAATTATTACTTAGGGTACATGGCAGAAGAAATTCTAAGAAGTTGGCTAGGTGCTGTGGCTTAAGCCTGTAATCCCAGCACTTTGGGAGGCCAATGCAGGAGAATCACATGAGGTCAGGAGTTTGAGACCAGACTGACCAACATGGAGAAATCCCATCTCTACTAAAATTACAAAAAATTAACCAGGTGTGGTGGTGCATGCCTATAATCCCACCTATTCGGGAGGCTGAGGCAAGAGAATAGCTTGAAACCAGGAGGCGGAGGTTGCTGTGAGCCAAGAGCGTGCCATTGTACTCCAACCTGGGCAACAACAGTGAAACTCCATCTCAAAAAAAAGGAAAAGAAAAGAAATTCTAAGCAGCAAAGCACGCAAGAAACATGACACCTTCTAACAGCTTAAGATCAGATATGAGAGCAAAGGAATGACTTAAATTTGAAATGTATATTTAAAAGAAAAGAATGGCATAAAGGTTTGGAAAATTTCTAACCTAGCTATGTGGTAGAGAAGGAACAAGTATTTTTAGGAGAGGAACACAAAAGAACTGTAGAGCAACAACTTGCTAGAGTTACCTGCATGACTAAAAAGAAGTCAAGTGCTAATATCCAAGACAATGGGAAAAATACCTCAAAGGCATTTTAGAAATCTTTGAGGCAGGCCTTCTCATCACAGGCTCAGAGGACTGAAAGCACTGAATAATTTGGGGAGCCACTCCAGGGCTCCACTTTTCTGTGCAGCCTCAGGATGGTGTTCTCTGCACACTGACACTCCATCTCCAGCCTTTGCTCAAAGGAGCCCAGATATATCTTGAGCCACCACTCCATAGGGCATAAGCAATGAGCCTTGGAAGTTTCCATATGATGTTAAGCCTGCAGATAAACGAAATGCAAGAGTGAAGAAGGCTTGATAGCTTCCACTAAGAATTCACAGGCTATATGGAAAAGACTCTGTGGCCAGACAGAAGCCTGCTGCAGGAATGGAGACCCTCCTAATAGCTGCTACTAGGGCAATGCTGATGGGAAATGTGAGGTTGGTGCCCTCGCATGGAGTTCCCATAAGACTACTGTCTAGTGAATCTGTAGGAACAGGGCCACTACCTCTTAGATCCCAGCATGTTACAGCCACTAGCATCTTGCAACATCAGAATGGAAAAGCCATAGGCACAGGACATCAACCCTTGAGAACAGCCATGGGCGCTGCACCCTGTAAAGTCATGGGGCAGAGCTGCCTAAATCCTTGGGAGCCCATCTCTTGCAACAGGGTGCCCTGAATATAGAACATGGAGTCAAGGATTACTTTGGAGCTTTCGATTTAATATCTACCCTGCTGAAATTTGAACTTACGTGGGGCCTCTTTCATTTGGCTGATTTATTCCTTCGGAATAGGAATGTTACAAAATGCCTGTGTCACTATTATATCTTGGAAATAATCTGTTTTTGATCTTACTTGTTCACAAGTAAAAGGAACCTGCCTTGAGTCACAAGTGAAAGGAACTTGTCTTGAGTCTTAAATGACATTGGACTTTTTGAGTTGATGCTGAAATGGGTTAAGACTTTGAGGGACTATTGGGAAGGGATGATTGTGTTTTGCAATGTGAGAAGAACATGAGATTTGGGAAGCCAGGGGCAGAATGATACATATTGAATGTTTTGTCCCTTCCAAATCTCTCACGTTGAAATGTAATCTCCAATGCTGAAGGTGGTGCCTGGTGGGAGGTGTTTTGATCATGGGGTCAGATCTCTCATGAATGGCTAGGTGCCATCCTTGTGGTAATGAAAAAGTCCTCACTCTAAGTTTATGCAAGATCTGCTTGTTAAAAGAGTCTAGGATCTCATCTTTCTCTCTCTTGCCTCTGTTTTCACCATGGTGGTATGATGGCATGTTTGCCTTTGTCCATGATTATAAGCTTCCTCAGGCCCTCACAAGAAGCAGATGCTGCACATTGCACTATGAGTCCTGTACAGCCTGCCAAACTGTGAGCCAATTAAACTTCTATTCCTTACAAATTACCCAGCCTCAGGTATTCCTTTATAGCAACACAGAAATCTACTAACATAATCCCAGTTTAAGACAATAGCTCTGTTTTCCATAGGCATAACTAATCTGTAAACTAAAAAGTGACTGGGGAAGATCTCAATCAATTTAGAGGTTTATTTTGCCAAGGCTCAGGACACACCTGGTTGGGGGAAAACATAAGTCAGTAGGATTTGTGTCTTGTGCTTGTTCCAAAGAATGTTTTGGGAAATTTAATATTTAAAAATGGAAGAGCAAGTGGGAGGGAAAGAAAACTTGGTGGGGAGTAAGTGGGTAGGCAATGGGGCAAGTGGTTACTTTCTCAGGAAGCTCTGATTAGCACCCAGTGAATCTACATTTTACACATGAAAAGAAAGGAGTGGCGGGTCAATTATGCATTTGTCTTGCACTCAATAAAACTACATTTTACATAAGACAAAGTAAGTATGTGAAATTATAGCTATCTGCTTTGGAATAAAAGAAAGACTGTTTTTGCATGACTGTTTCCGGAGCTGAACTTTCCCCTTTGGCAAAATATAGTGAGTTTGTAGTCCCAATATTTTATTTTCCTTTCACAATACAAAATAAATCTATGAAAGCATATTAAAATATATCTGGTATTATAATACAAATGAAATATTATGTATAGATATGATTATTTTACCTCTTGTTTTTATCTTTCATTCAACTATTAGAAATTTTCTTGCATATTGTAGAAAGAAGAATATACCTCATGTTTAAAGCTAAAAATTAGAATTATTATCATACCTTTTCCATAGAATTAATATGCTGATTTGTTGGAGGTGCTGTTAAGGATTCAGTGAGTCCTTTCTGAATGTGTTGTTAAATAAGGCCATAGATTGTTAATTACTTTTGCCTCTGGTGGAAGAGGCCATAATTATCTACTTTGAAACATTTCTTAAAAATTCACATTTATGAAACTCAATTCCCTTTTCAATAGAAATCTAAAGTAAATTAAAACTGTCTCATTTAAAAATACAATATGCATAGTTTTGTTTCTTTTCTCCAAAAGAGCTTTTAAAATATTATTTTATTCAGTGACAAAGGTGATGGTAGGATAATGAAACAATTGAAACTTAATGAAAATCTGTGAACAACTTTTTTAATGCTTCAGAGTATTTTGTTTTCAACAGTAGAATTTATGACAGTTTTCTTGTAATTTAATGATTAGCATGAATTAATAAAAGATTTAATAAGCACTTAAAATAAAGATGACCTGCAATTGAATTGTAGTGCATTAATAATTAAGTAATAAAATTTTCATCAATTTTGCTCTTGAATATGGAAACTCAAATATATATATATATGCTATTTTAGGACACATTTTCAACTAAACATTTAAGATTGTGAATTATCTACATATCACTTGCACTGACCAAAGTAGAAAGGAAATAATAATTTTATTATCAAATTTGAGGACCAATGAGACTATGATAAAATTTTCTTCCTGCTACTGCCTCATAATATTTCAAGAGACATACTCTTCAAAGACTCATTCCACTTTCTTAAACACTATAGGTTGTACAAATTTAAAAAATTATTTTATTTTAAAACATTTTTAATACAACTATTTATTTATAAAATAATATTTCACAATACAACAAGAATTTATAATGCTGTAATGAATTGGCCAACCACACTGGTCCTCTATTAAGAAAGGCCAAGGACTTCCACACCTTTAAAGAAAGTAAGAGTAGAATTTAGTGGGATCTGCTGGGTACAATCAATGCATCAAAAACAGGCAAAGAAAGACTGAAGATGATTAATTACCAGCTGACATTGAAGTATAGAATTCAGAGAACCTCTCTGGCAAAATACCAAGGAACAGTTTTCTCGTGGAGAAGGAAGATATAAAAAGGTAAAGGTCGATGCAGCAGTTTCAAGTACAGGGTTGAATTCTAACCCTGTTGAGTCTATCATGACTAACTTAGACCCCAGGTGAGTTAATCTACGTTTCCATTTTCTTTCTTTGGATTGGATCATATAGATCATTTGCACTTAGGGTAATGATTCATATGTTAGTGCTTAAGTCTGATCTTTGTCTTCTGTCGGTTTCCTTTTGTTATCTTCCTCCTGTTTCTCCTTCCTTGCCTTCCTTTGGGTTACTTAAAACTTTTTCCCCAGATTTTACCTTGAATTACCTAACAGAGTTTTTGAATGTATCTATTTGTTTAGTGTTTGTTTAGTTTCTCTGGGTATTACAATGTGCATATGTGATTCATCACAGTCTACTGGTATCAACAGTTTATTATTTCAAGTGAAATGATAAGGCAAAAATATTTAAAGGTCGGTAAGGTAGAGACCTTTACCTAAATGGAAGTGAGGTCTCTTTAACTTACCCACTTTTAAATATTATTGTCTTTGGTATTAGATAATGTTTTCATTTTGTTTTAATCATAGTATATAAGATATAAAATTCATGAGGACAAAAAATAATCTATTACATATAGAAATAGCTCTGCTTTCCCATTGTTTATTATTACTTTCTGATAATACAAGATTGTTTTATCATTTACTTTTTTTTCTTAAAGAACTCCCTTCAGTCAGTTTTAAGGATAATTCTGCCAGGGATAAATTTATTTTATTTTCCTTTGCTTTCTTCTTTACTCTTGAATAGTAGTTTTCCTGGACATAGAATCACAGTTGATAGCTTTCTTTCTTGCACAGCTTGAAAAATATTATTTAAGTTATTCTGGCCTCCATTGTTTCAGATAAGAAACTCACTGACATTTGAATTGGAGTTCTGTTTTCACTTACAATCTATTATCTTTGAATGAATTTGTATTGTCTTACAGGCTATTCATTCTTCCTCTTAAGTTGCTTTTAAGACCATTTCTTTTTCTTCACTAATCAAGCTTAATTATAATATGTTCTGGTATTTATTTATTTGGATTTATCATGTTGGGATCACTTAGCTCCTTGAATCTGTAGATTTGTATATTCTATTCTATTTGGGAATTTTTCAGCCATTATTTCTTTAAAGACTCTTTCAATCTCATGCTCTTTCTCCTAGCCTCTTGGATCCTGATTATAAAAGTATATAATATTTTGTTATTATATAGGTTTCTAAGTCTCTATTTACTATTTTCTACATCCTATTTTCTCTCTGTTGTGCTGATTGGGTCAGTTTTATGGATCTGTTTTCAAGTTCACTGATTCTATTCTCTGTCATCTTCACTCCACTAGAAAGGTTTTTTTTTTTTTTTTCCATTTCTATTAAATGTTTTAGTTCTGTAAATTTTATTTGCTTATTTTCTATACCTTCTGTTTCTTTGCTAGGATTTTCTATATTTTTCAAATTGATTCAAGGCAATTTGTAATTGATTTTTCAAACATTTCTATGAGGATTTCATTAAAATCTTTATCAGATAATTTCAACATCTGAGTCATCTCAGCATTTGTGTCAGATAATTGTCTTGTTCCATGGCAGTTGTGATTTTTTTGGTTCTTGGCATGATGGGTGCTTTTCTATGTATACTCAACATATTTTTCTGTTAGAAGACATTGGGCCCAATTTAAATATTTTATTTTAGGAAGCAGTCATCCTGTTTAATTTTAGCAGGCAAGCTCTGCCCTACTTTTGTATGCTGTTGCTCTATGCTGAGCAGGTATATTCAGACCTGCCCCCAAAGGCTGAGAGAGCTGCAAGGTTGAAGAAAGAGGTTGCCAAACCTGGTTCTTCAGAAAGAAATATTTGATAGTGACTTACAAACATAAGAGATGTCTCAGGCAGTTGTGATATAATTCATTCCTGCACCCACACACCCCAAAATTCCAAAAATGTCTTTCATATAATACGTTCTTTGCTAAAACGTGTAGCTAGTCATCCCTTGTACTTCCTTGAAAAACTCGTGACCTAGAGAGGTTAGATGAGCGTCTTTATGAGGTAGTATCTATTCTATAGGCATTGCTTCTTTAACAGGGATTATCTATGCTATGGGAATGTCTTCATAGGCATGAGTCAACCATCAGTGGTTATGGTGATTTCACCTCAAGATGACATCATTCTTGCCATGAAACAGGCTGTTTTCCCACAGCTATGATTCCAACATGGTTTAATTTTCAGAGTTCTTGTGATGTTATTTTGCTCTCCTTGGTTTATCTGACAATGCTAATTTTTTACTAACCTCTGCTCATTTTGCTTATGGGAAAGAAGGGGTTCCCACAGGCTGGGTCATCAGATGTCACTTTGTGTTGGAGGGTAGTTTGAGGCCTGATGTCTAAGAGGCTTTCTAGGATTGGCTGCTTGTTTTCATCCTGGGTCTGTCTTGCAGCTTCAGCCCATCCACCCAACTGTTTCTTGGTGTGAGAGGAAATTCTCAGGGCCCCACTTGCTGGGCTGAGCCACTTGCTGTGGCTGAGTACTTCTCACTTGGTCTGTTCACCTACTTCTGTGTCTCTCAGCAGAAAAGGGGATCCTCAGGCCAGGTTATGAAAAGAATTCTTCTTTCGGCCACTTCTTTTTGGCAAATCTCTCCATTAATCCTCTCTTCAGCTCATGTTAGCATATCCAAGGAATCCTGCTTCATCCAGGAGAGGAATGAGCCTCTCTAGGCCTTTTGTTTCCTATGTTCTGAGTCAAGAAACACTAGACATATTCAGCCTTCTGTTGGGTGTGAGTATATATGACAGTTTTTGTTCTATTGTTCTTGCAGTCCTGGGGTAAAAACATCAGTTTTTATTTTTACCATCTTCAGAGTTCTCCTTTGGTTCACTATAGTTGTGCTTATGAAGTAGATGTGGAGAACAGCAGGGATAACATATCTACACCACCTTTTCAAGACTGAGAGTCCTCCATTAATGTTCAAGGACATGTAATTATTTTTTTAACAAAGAAAGATGTGCTTGCCTAGAATATGAGTCATATTCAAAAGAGTGAAAACACTAAGCATATAATAGTTTTCTCCTGGAGGCTTCTTATGTAAAATAAAATACATCCCTCTGTGATATACAGCAAATTTTGCTATTTAAAAATGCTTTACAACGCATTTCCCTATCATCATTACAAAGATCCAATAAGGCGAGTGAATATTTCAATCCAAGTACCGGCCACCTAAAGAAATGCAGAAAACTCTAACTTCAAAGTTTAGACAATATTTAAAAGTATTTCTGTTGCAATTTTCTATCATCTGAGCCTTCAAATGTTCTCAGGTTTATCTCCAGAGCTTGCACAAAGACATGATTAGCTATTGTCAATGCCTAATAATAGTAGGTCCATCTGTCTTATCTCATCTCAGTGACAATAGAAAACTAAGCTGCAGACTGGGCACAGTGGCTCATGCCTGTAATCCCAACACTTTGGGAGGCAAAGGTGGGTGGATCACAAGGCCAGGAGATCGAGACCATCCTGACTAACATAGTGAAACCCCATCTTCACTAAAAATACAAAAAATTAGCCAGGCGTGGTGGCGGGCACCTGTAGTCTCAGCTACTCCCGAAGCTGAGGCAGGAGAATGGTGTGAACCTGAGAAGTGGAGCTTGCAGTGAGCAGAGATTGCAGCACTGCACTCCAGCCTGGGTGACAGAGCGAGACTCTGTCTCAAAAAAAAAAAAAAAAAAAAGAAAAGAAAACGAAGCTGCAACTGCAACTGAATATGCAGCAACATAAATTTGTCCACTGAAGTTAAAAGCCCCTGCTAACTGGAGAGAAAAACAACACCACCACCTCTTTGCCATAGGAAAGCTTAAGTAATGAGGGACATGTGAGCTAGATGACAGAATACAGAGGATTAAAGGACATCTGTGTCTGTGTCAAAAAGAGATATCACTGTGCCAAAGCTATGGCTCTGCTTATAATGTTTGTTATTTGCATATTAAGTGTATTAATGCTTCAAATGCAAAAGCACAATTGCCAATCCTAAACTGAGATTACACTAGTATGGTGTTTGAAAATGGGTCAGAAAATTTAGAGTGGTAACAGGCCTTAGATTTTGAAATTTGCTATTTAGCTTCTGTATTCAGTTCTCCTGCCACCACCTGGAATGAAGTAGACCCTTTTATATCCAAAAGAAGACAGGGAATACAATTCAACCAGACTTCATTGAAAAATTGTCTACATATGCCTATGGAATTCAGAGACAGATGAAGTTTCTCAAACACTGTCTCAGGCAACCTTGGCAAATAAGAGTAAAGAAAAAGAACATATACCACTTGGAAACCTAAGATGTAACATAAACATCCATCTGCCTAAAGTAGTTTATAGAATGCCTCTGCCAGTGGAATGGTCAAGGTAACCTTGGAGTTTATTCTAGTTCAATAGTTTCTGGCTCTTCAGCAAAACAGAAGATGAGGCAGGGATCAAAATGCAGAATGCTGAGCCAAACATTCCATGAGGCTTACTCTGAAATTTCCCTGGAGAAACATCACCTGTCCATGTCTGAATTGCACTGGAAGCATGTTATATCTCTTCCTTACTTGTTCATCATGTGAATTTGACATTTCCCTCAAAGTCATGGCAAGATACAGTTTACAATAGGTGTTATGCATGCACAGCTACCTTATAACAATTAGTCTGAATTAACATATTAAATAGTTCCCTATGTACATGCTTGTATTCATGTTGAACTTGCAATATATATTTCTTGATACTCCAATAATGTGAAATGACTTCCCTGGAACCAATATTTCTATAATGTTCCCAAGTTCCTCTAGTGCCCTCAGGGACATGAGCCATGAGGCTTAGAAGCCAATGCAATGGGGCTATAGCCTGCTGGCCAGCAGCCTGAGACTGTGCACACTGCCAGCTAGCTTACTCCAGGCCAGCTGGCAGAATATGATGCGAGGACAGATGCATCTTATAAATGGACATCTGTGGAAAGACTACACTCCAGACCTTCCAGGCTGGCATGGAATCAAAGGGACCATTCTTCTGCCTTGATTATGGGAAGTACAACCTAACCAACCAGGTGATACCTAATACCTGCTTCACAGTAAAAAGACAGACTATACAGAAAGTGGAGGTATTACATGGACCAAATTACAATCTCTTAACCACATGATTTTAACAAACAAACAAAAAAACCCTCCTATTTGAATAGTGATTTTGTTTGGCCATTCATTGGTGTATAAATTCAAAGTAATCATTAACTGCAGAAAATGTGACTTCTATCATTTTATTTCTCCAAAGAGTAAAGTTCTATGTGAGTATTTAAACACATTTTCTATAAGTATGGACATGTATGTATGTTTGTATATATATATGAATACAATCATATGAACACATATACACACATATGTGCATGTGTATACACATAAACATATATACATGCATACATATACACATGTGTATGTGTGTACATATATAGAGAGACAATATATATTCCAAAAATTTTATGGAGGAAAAAATACCAGTTTGATTAAGTTTTTAAGTTTTAACCATGCATGGGTAAAAACTTGTAATGACATTGTGGGATAGAACTCTCAAAAGTCTTTCTCCATGAAAGATTGATTATATTCCTGTGAGAGATTTATCTTAGTAAATTGTCAGCAACAAGACAACTAGGCTTCATAGTAGAGTTCTGTTTGATGTTTCCACAGAACACCAAATCTTGCAATATAGTTATGTAACACAACACACATGCACACACAAACACACAGAGATATACATCATCTTGTGATAAAATAAGCATAAAATAAAATGGATCAAACAAAAAAATCTTATCCACTCATTGCAACATTTTACAGAGGTTCTTATAGCATGTGCTTGTGTGTGTGTGTGTGTGTGTGTGTGTGTGTGTTTGGTAGAGTGAATGTTCACGATAATGCTTAAATATGCCATATTTTCCCTAATTTATCTGATTGAGAATATATGACAGAAAATTTAGCAAATACTGTCCTGATCAATAGAGGATGCAATGAGCCTTATTGTGTGATGTTTCAAAATTAAATATGTCTCTTGCCTCAATCTTATAAAAACTTACATTAAAGTACAGATTATGAGAGAAAGAAGCAGTGAGAGAAGAGCAGGAGAAGATAAAGGACTGTTCCTAGAGCCATGTGATATTGCAGCATAAGCAATAGTACTAACACTGGGCCTATGTTGCTAAGTTTAGCACTTCCTATGAAATACAGCTCCACTTCAGGACAGTGAAGACTCCAGAGAGCATTATGTCCTTAGCAACTAAAAAATTAGTACTGCAGTGGAATGCCTAGTGAAAGCTGGTAGCACCCAACAGCATTGGGTCTTTGTTCACCATACAGTTGGGTACTGAAGAGGGTGCATGTGGACCCAGATGCAGTCATGCCCAGCAGGCCATTTATTGGTCCTCAGCAGAAGTGTTAGTGCATGAAGGAAAGGACAAGCACTGGTAGCTAGCAGTTGCAATGGCACCCAGGAACATAAAATGCCTCATAAGAGGCACCATCGCTCTGCAAAAAGTTTAGAAGACATCTCCATAACCAATGAAACGGTCAGTCTTCCTGAGATTGGTGATACCTTGTGGATGTAATGCCATCTAGCTCAGGATCAACCAGGCCACAGGAGATGATGCTGCCCATCAAAAACAGTAGTATCCATGAACAGCAGCAGGAATCCACAGCAGATGTTTCAGGAACAATCAGACATGAGTGCTCAGCAAAGTGGATCTTGTCCAAGTAGATGAATAGTTTCATTTGTGGTAGAATATATGTTGCCTCCTGTGTGTCTGAGAACTACTCTGGGCTATTTGTCAGTGGAATAGAGTCTAACTCAGCAGATAAGTGTATAATTTTATATGTCAAACTACAACAAACTGTTTTTCTCCAGTGAAATTTTATTGCTTACAGTATAATGTTAATAAGGTACAATATGAAAATTGTGAGTATGAAAAAAGTTCATAAAATATATCATATATGTTAATATAGAAAATGATTAATATAGAAGTCTGAATAACTGAGAAATTACATAAAGAAAGTTGATATTAATATAATTCTGTCTGAAAATTATAATTTATTATGCATATAGGGAAAAATATCCCTCAGATAAGTAATATTTGACAATAGCATAGTATATTAAAACACTCTTATTTTAAAAATTTGTGCAGGTTTTCTCTACTGTTTATCTGCACCAAAATATATTTGGAACAGAAGAACAGGAATGTATTCATGGATTTAAGAAACACTTCAAACGTTAATTTAGGACTGACTGCATCTGAAGCTACTACCTGCTTTTCCCTGGGGAGAAAAAGTTTAACAATACATAGTCCATGTATGTCAGAATCTCAAAGAATAGCAGAAATGTCAAGCAGGGAGAAGAAGAAAGAAGCATAAACAAGCCATGATCATGCATTTTGATAGGTTCCATGGTAGATATATGTAGAGATTACTCTCAGAGGGAGGAAAACTAATCTTTCCAAGGGTACTAGGGAAAACATCAGAGAAGGGCGATGTTAATGCTGAGTCCTGAAAGGTAATTAGAAATCTTCCCAGCAGAGAACATGAATGTGAAGTAAGCCAAGCAGTGGGAACATTGCATGCAGGCACACTTTGTTGAAGGGCACAAGACATTTAGGGAATTCTAATGGATTTTGGCTATGTTCAAAAGATACAGAGGGAGGAGGAAGTGCTATTTCTCATTACTATAGCAAATGAGAAATGGTGTATAGTTAAAATTATCTTCATATTTAAGTAGAAAAGTGGTTAAGGGATTATTCTAAAATATCAGGTAAGAAACTATGAAGGTCTGAAACAAGGTAGTGGGCATGTGTGAAGAAGGCAGTTTCTATGTAAATGGATGAAGCAGACTATGTAGATGACATTAATGATTGGTTGACAGTTTAGAGACAATGAAGAGGGAACTATGAAGATCCTCATATTTTAGCTGAGTGCCTAGAATAACTTTCTTTACAAAGAGCAAATTCCAGAAAAGAATGCATTTGAAATAAAAATATGAGTTCATTTTTGGACATACTAAGTTTGATGTTTCTTGATTCAATGCCCTTGGTTGCACTAAGAATATGTGCAAATCATAAATAGACAACAGTAATTCAAAAGGCTTGTGGACACTAGAAAAATAAGTTTTAAAATCATTTGAAAAGATAGATAGATGATTGATAGATATACAAATAGTTAGATAGTCATTGATGACATAGAAAAACAGGGAACAAGTGAAACACAGAAGAGTTTGGCAACAACATTTTTGATTCTCTCCTCCTCTTTTTAATCCTGCCTCTTTCCAAGTTGTGTTTGGATAACCCTGCTCTCTTCTTCATGGCCATCTACTTGCCAATGTAGTAATGAATGTAGGAATTAGCATCTGGTATATTTCTAATGAATTATAATGGAAGAGAACCTGTGTGTGTTTGGACGGAAGTGGGGAGCTGGATTTTTTCTGTATGTGTTATTAGTATTATGTAAGGGGGCAGAGATTAATGTCCCATAAGTCATGCATTTATCAAGAAAATATTATAATGTTTATGCTTTATTCTTCATGTCATACATGGGATCAGTGGTTGTTATAAAAAGTGAATGAATATATTATCTTCTCTATCCTAATAACTCAAAATCCAGTAAGAGAAAAAAATGTGTGTTCAAATAATTGTGATACTATAAAAATCAATGAGAAAATAAAGGATAAGGGGAGTTACCTATTGGGTATTTTACAAATAATATCTCATTTAATTTTTAATTTATATTTTTATACAGGTAGAAATCAAAACTTGCCAATGTGGGTAATTTTCCCTAATTGAATCAACTATTAAATTGAAATCTTGGAATTAAATTATAGCATTCTCTCTTGTCAAAAGTAAATAATTTAACTGATCCAAAAAATAACTTAAAGACTTTATTCAGCTGATGTACCTGAGGGAGACCTGAATACCAGGTGTTCTCCTGGTAAAAACAGTATTGGACTTTAATGAAGAGAGGAAGAGATAGTGTTCTAGTGATATGATTCAGTTAACGGTTTTCATCTTTACCTGCTGGAAAAATGTTTTGATAATGGATGTTAATTCAGTTTTCCATGATTCTTGGTTGGTGTCCTGGAATGTTCTCAATCTGATAATTTACAGCACAGTCTTTTTGATAACTTTTTTTCTTCTTTTTTTAATGATGGGAGACAGAGCAAGGGTTGTGGTTTATCATAGCTTAGAGACAGCAAGGAGATGCTGAAAAAGAAACAGGCAGGGGACAGACACGAGAAACAGGAAAAGGAAGCAAACATTGAAGCCAAGAGAAACTGGAAACCTTTTGTTATGTTTGTTTTAATACTTTTGCAGTTTGATACCCAAATCTCTTTTCTATGACACTTCTCTTCCACAGTGTTCATACACTGGCATGTAGAATTTGCAGTGTCAATAGAGAAATGGCACCAAATAACTGCTTGAGAAAGAGGGGGCAAGCTTTATAGATGAGATGTCACGAGGTATAATGCTATGGAGATAAGCAGTCGTTCATCAGTTAGACAAAGAGGAAGCATGGAAACAAAGAGCATGGTATCTTGGGAAAAGAGTCAGAATCACAGGCAAAAAGGACATAGGGTTGAATGACAGAAAATGAGCGGGAAATATTGCTTGAAATCATGAAAATAGAACATCACTGAAATAGAAATTTAAAATGGTTGGGAAGTAATAGTTTTATGATCATAATTAGATTTAGCATGGGACTTAAAATCCATTGCCCTAGGCAGGTAACAAAGTTTCAACAAATGTTTAATAGGGATCTATTCCAAGAGTAATCTGAAACAAGGGGCAAAGTTGAGCTGGAGATATAAGAAGGAATAGAAATAGCAGATGGAGAAAGATTCAATGAGAAGTTTATTAATTTAAATTCTGCCAGCGGTTAAAAGTGTTACTGAAGTGAACCTCAGACCGTTTGCCTGGCACAGCAAAGCTAAACACTAACACTGGCGTTTGTGGTAAGAGAAAGAAGGCTTTATTGCAGGGCACCGAGCAAGGAGAATCAGACAGCTACTACTAGAACTATACTACCTGATGGGTTGCAAGCAAAGGTTTTTAAAGGCAGGACTACGTTGCAGGCAAGCTGAAGTTACAGGCAAAATTGTAAATCAATACATGAAGGTTGTAAGTTGATTTGACCTAAAAAGGTGAAATATCTTGATGGGGGCTTACAGCTGATATATGGATTCAGAGATTCATTGATTTGCAACTGGCTAACAAAACAAAGGTTTGTTTAAAAACTTGGGATTAGCAGAAAGGAATGTAAAGGTTTGTTCTGTGGACATGAATCTCTTCAGCTCCTCATGAAGAAATTTAGAATAAAAATGGTCATCAGAATTTAGTCCACATTTTCCCATTATCTGAGGTCTATGTGACAATGGTTGGTATCTTCCATCCGGATGAGGGTCTTGGTTTCTGCAATACAACTCAAAGAGGTATGCAAGATGTTATCATTAATTTACACAGGGAAAGTAAAACACCCTGTGGCTCTGGCTTGTTTGGGTAGCTATTGTTTAAGTCACAATTACTATCTTTCTCAGGGGTTCATTTATTTACATCCTTAATTTCTGGTTGCAGGCCTAACTAGGTGCCTGGAGTCTCCCTTGTAGGGACTAAAAAATTTTCCTATATCTCCATGCTGATGTGGGGGAGCTCAGGTGGTCTGTAAGAGGGGTCCCTGTTTCATCTCAAGATGTTCTTCATGTATATATGGCAGACTGTGTGTGTATGTGTATGTATATGTGTGTGTGTATATCTAGTGTTATCCATACACACACACACACACACACACAGTGTATGAGAGAGAGAGAGAGAGAGAGAGAGGGGTATTATTTTCCTTTACAGTTATTATTATTATTATTTGAGATGGAGTTTTTGCTCTGTTTCCCAGAATGGAGTGTAATGGCTCAGTCTCCACTCGCTGCCACCTCCTCCTCCTGGGTTCAAGCAATTCTCCTGCCTCAGCCTCCCAAGTAGCTGGAATTACAGGCACCCACCACCACACCTGGCTAATGTTTGCATTTTTATCACAGATGAGGTTTCACCATGTTGGCCAGGCTAGTCTCAAACTCTTGACTTCAGGTGATCTACCCGCCTTGGCCTCCCAAAATGCTAAGATCACAAGCTTGAGCCACCGTGCCCGGCTTTCTTTACAATTATAGACACATTTTTCCATGACTCCACTTATTCCTTATTATTACTTGCATTTTCAGTATTCTTTCCTTTCCAGAGGTGCTGAGGAGAAAGAAAGAACCTGGGTTCAATTAATTTGAAAAGACATACATTGAATATGAACTTTGTCTCAGGCACAGAACTAGACACTGAGAAAAAAGGGACAGGCTGGACATGGTATAGTGCTTTCCTTCACAGAGTTTATATTTTACTTAACTCAGGATTTTATAGTTTAATGTGAAATATGTCAGGCAATTCAGTACAGAAGTGCTATTGAAGGTAAAAAAGACACCTACTATTAGTTGCATCACGTTTCCTTGAGGTTATCATAGGCAATGTTTGGATAACCCTGGATAAAACACTGACAGGTTTTATTGGCAGAACTTGACCAGTTGGTATGACATATTTGGTTAACCTAGCAAAAAGATGTGATCTTGTAGATAAAACACCTCCTTCATCTCATTTGATTTCCATATATCCAAGATTTAATATAATGATAATTTTATTATTTCCCAGTATTTTGTTAGCTGCTATAATTGGGAATATTACATCTTTGGAGAGATTATTAATAACTTAATGTTTTAAGCCTCCTTAGCTCCAGCTTTTGTTTCTGCTACTGCCTTCTTGTTTCTTAAGCTCCGCATGCATGTGTGCAGGTGACTTTGAGTTATACATAAAATTGAGGTTCCAATTTTGCTTTTGCATATAATTCTTCTATTGCTATTTAGATGCTAAATAAATGTTATTCTATTAGATGCTGTTCTAACGCTATTTAGCCATTCAACTTTCACTGTGACAAGTTGCATGGGTTCATTACTTTCCTTCACTTCTCATATTAGATGTGTCTGTTCTATGATTGTAATCTATCAGTGTTCAATCTAATAATTCCACCTGCTCAAATGATTGAGTTGATCATTTGGTCAAGAAAGTATTAAGTATACCAGGTGCGACTGTGAAAACTAAAGAAATGATGAGCAATTCCGCCCCATATGGCAGACTGCATTGACAAAAATAACAAAGCAGACTTTTTAACAGCAACTCACATATCTAGAAATTGGAATAACATCTTATAAAAATTTATGTAATAACAAATGGAAAAAAGTTATTTAAATTTTGTGTGGTATATTTAATCCATTTATATGAACACTAGTTGAATGAAGTCAACATTTATTAATTTTGAGTAATCGATATTCTGTAATTCATTAAATTATTTTCTGCAGTTTTCTAAATTAAAAAAAGTTAACAAAACTTGATACTTTTTCTGTGATCAAAGAAAGTTAAATTTGTATATATTTATATTATTATATTTAATTTTAAACCTTATATATATGTTTTAAATACTTTTAGTTAAAATTGTAACATTGTTTTTTGATAATAACAATACAACCTGAGGTAACAGTAAAAGCCAGAGCTATATCAATGGCTACCTACTAACTTCACAATCCCTGAAGTGCGGACATAGATATGTACTCCTAGAAGTAAAATTTACTTGTGTGATCAGATACAAATGTGTCTTTAAGAAAAAGTAGTCTTAAAAGGAGAAATTTTTCTTGTTCTTGTACTTCTTTGCTACAAATGCTGGATATGTTAGTAAGGAAAATGAAAGGGGCCTTAAAAATTTCGGATAAAAAATAAAAAATGCTTGTTATAAATATGTGACCATAAAATTTATTATGTAAAGCAGAAAACATCTGGAAGCAGGGTATTTTCCTGACCCTTCAAGTGACTTGAGACACGGGTACCTCATTTACTCAGCCTGCCATTCTCAACTCCTTGCAGGAGGCAGCACTGAAGCAAAAGAGTGCAAGAACTGGAGTGAATGAGCTCTGGAACGGGCTGGCCACTTTAGCACCAGCGGGATCAAACTCCACTCACTCGGACCCACTTCATTTCACCCTATGCTAGAGGCAGAACACAGGTGAGTGGGTGCAGAAACTGGCCAGATGCTTTAGCACCAGCTGGAGTGAACTCTGTGCATGCCCTGCGGCAGCATCGAGGTGGGGGTGCCGGCAACTGCTGAAGCCCCAGAGGGCATGTTACAGTGCTCTTTTAGCGCTGCCAACTGTAGATGGCTTAAGTGTTAACAGCTCAGTTGGCCTCTTGGCTTTTTGCATGAGGTGGTCAGAGAGTGCAAAGGGCCAGTCTCTGTCAGAGAGTGCAAAGGGCCAGTGTGACAGCCTTTTGTATCCACACTCATGGCTCCTGAACTCTTAGCCAGCATCCAGGAAAAAAGAGATCACACAAAAGAACTGAAGAATAGTAAATGTGGGGGATTTTATTGCTGATGAAAGACTTGGAACCAACCCAAATGTCGATCCATCACAGACTGGATTAAGAAAATGTGGCACATATACACCATGGAATACTATGCAGCCATAAAAACAGATGAGTTCATGTCCTTTGTAGGGACATGGATGCAGCTAGAAACCATCATTCTCAGCAAACTATCACAAGAACAGAAAACCAAATACTGCATGTTCTCACTCATAGGTGGGAATTGAACAATGAGATCACTTGGACATAGCAAGGGGAACATCACACCCTGGGGCCTGTCATGGGGTGGGGGGAGGGGGAAGGGATAGCATTAGGAGATATACCTAATGTAAATGATGAGTTAATGGGTGCAGCACACCAACATGGCACATGTATACATATGTAACAAACCTGCACGTTGTGCACATGTACCCTAGAACTTAAAGTGCAATAAAAAAGAAAGAAGGAAAGAAAGAGAAAGAGAGAGAGAGAGAGAGAAAGAAAGAAAGAAAGAAAGAAAGAAAGAAAGAGAAAGAAAGAAAAGAAAGGGGAAAGAAAGAAAAGAAAAAGAAAGAAAGAAAGAAAGAAAGAAAGAAAAGAAAGGGGAAAGAAAGAAAGAAAGAAAGAAAGAAAGAAAGAAAGAAAGAAAAGAAAAGAAAAGAAAGAAAGAAGAAAGAAAGAAAAGAAAAGAAAGAAAGAAAGAGAAAGAGAAAGAAAAGAAGGAGGCTGTTAGTGGGAAAGGGAGTTGAAAAGTGGATGGGGCAGGTAGATAATCTTCCCCTGAAGTCTAGCCATCTCCGGCCAGATTCTTCTGCAAAGTTAGGTCATCAAGCTGTCCCTCTGAAGTCAAGCCACTTCTCTCTGATGTCTACTGGCTGAGTCTGGGGCTTTTATAGGCACCGGATGAGGTAGGAGGGGACCATGGGTGGTTTAGGAAAAGGTGACATTCAAGCAGGAAAACAGGGATATAAGTTCTCACTTTGGATCGTGATTTCAAGATTTGAGGCTTGAGGGAGAGTTTTCACAGGGGACCCACCCTTTTCTGCCTAGAATTTCTCTGCCCCATGTCAGTATCAATTTGACAGTAATAGGAAGTGGTTGGTAGCAAGAAATTAAAAGTTTTTTTGTGCACAATCCAGTTACAAGTTTTTGTTTTGTTTTGTTTTGGATTTTTTGTTTTGTTTTTTTTTTCCTCATAATATTTTCTAAGTAGAGCCCCTCAATGACATAAAAAATAAGGTTTTTCTTTTTTTTTAATCAAAGAAAGGAATGCTAGGAAATATTTAAATTAAAACATAAATCATTGATATAGGAGTACTTAATAGTTACTTTGTTTTATGGATTATTGACAGTAGGAGTTAGATTCACAGTAGATGGAATAATCTAGCAGTCTATATTCTGTAACCTGTATCTTAGTGATTTCCACTCTTACCGTTGGTCAAATGGTAACAACAAGGGAACATTTACCTGTTTGGGCTAGATTACTGAGCCTTATTTATGTATGGTGGGCCCAATTCTAAAGATAATTTTAAGCCACTACAATAACACCCCCCCACAAACACTCACATATAGAAACATAATTTTAAACCTTAAGCATATAGAAAAGCAAAGGCAGAATGGGGGTAAGAATCAGAGAGGCAAAGCATCACACAGACTTAAGTAGTAAATTTTAATGGTATTTTTATATTTTGATCCTGAATTTCCTTTGAGCTTCCTGGCAACAAAATACAAAAGAAGACAAAGAAGACATATACACACAAGTATGCATCTGTGGGGATACATATATGCTTTAGGGTTACACAATCAGCCACACAGATATACACATATTTATGCACACACATACACACTTATTCACACACATGTTGTTAAATAGAAATGAAACATTTTATAAAAATAATTTGTAACATCTAAAATTTATTTTTAATTAATGATCTCATTTAGAGACAGTAAAAGACGTAGTGGACAATGTTCTATCTCTTTGTTTTCTAAATTGGTTTCATATAATCTCAGTCATACATGTGGACATACATTCATCTCAATTTCTTATTAACATATGTTCGCTAAATGCCAGCAGATCTGAGGCAACATATTAGCCACTGAGATAAAGTATAGGGAAAATGAGGCATGTTTATTATATTTATGGAGTTAGTACTATTTGGAAAACAGAAATTAATTATATAATCACACAGGTAAAAAATTATTAAAATTAAAACTTATTTAGGGAGTTGGGAATAAATATGTCTATATACTTCTCTCCCTTTATACATGTGTATATGTATATTTATGTGTGTGTGTGTGTATAATATATGTATATATCTTTTGAAGAAACAGGAGGCTTGCCATAAATTATAATTTAAATTAGCAAAAAAAATTCAGATATTTTCCATGTCTTTTCTTTACTATATTACAAGGCCAAATTAAAAACATGCTCAAACCAATGCCAAAATGGAAAGCAAAACAAAATTATTAGTTCATTGTAATCCAATTTTTTTTGAGTTTTATTTCATATTCACCATTGATCAGATTTGTTAGACCTCATGACATCATGCACACTCAGAATGCAAAATCCCTACTCTCCCAGTAGCATTAAATATCCTTCATAAGGAAATATTAGGTACCTAAGTATATTCATTAGTATGTTGAAGTAAAAAAATTATAAGTCAAGTTAAATGAAAAAACAGCCCTTAACAGTCTACTACAGGATACACGGAGCTTATGTACAGAATATAATATGGAGGAAATTAATGCCCAAACCATGGCTATTTCATTTAAGTATAAGACAATGATACATAGATTATCTTTAAGTAAGCCAACATGCAATGTAAAGTTAAAAATTCAATATGTAATTAGCCATGGAAATGACTGCAAATCTTGAAAATATAAAACAAGAAGAGTATTGTGGCCCAGAAAATGGTTTTAAAAACACGGTTTATTTATTCTGGCTGAGTTGTTCTTATCTTCAATTTCCCTGAAATTTCCACTCAAAATTGTTCTAAACTCTATTTTAAAATCAGATTTCCTGATTTCTGTCATATATTCACATATCATCTACACAGTCATGTGTCATTTAATGTTGGAGATGGTTCTGAAAAATGCATTGTTAGGTGATTTTGTTATTTTGTGGACACCATAGAGTGTACTTACACAAACCTAGATGGTATAACACACTACGAATCTAGGTTATATGGTAGAGACTATTGTTCCTGGATTACAACTTTGTACAGCATATTACTGTACTGAGTATTGCAGGCAGTTGTAACACAATGAAAATGATTTGTGTATCTAAACATATGTAACACAGAAAAGGTACAGTAAAAATAGAGCATTATAATCTAATAGAACCATCATGGAATATGTGGTACATGTTGACTAAAATGTTGTTAGTTATATGTTGTATGACTTTTTATGAGACATTTTGTCTTAAATATTTTCTATATATTTATTTTTATTCTTAAAAAATTACTTCAAACTTGCTCATCTTGTTCTATTATTTTCTGTTAGCCTTTTCCCGCTACATTTCTGAATAAGTAAAATGCTAATTTTCTCTCGCTTTACAATTTGACGTTTTGTTGTTGCAGTCAGCATTGCATCTACAGTCTGTGACAACTAAGATATTCTCTTATTCTGAAAGCCAATCACATTAGTATTCTTATTTCATTGCTCAGTGCATCCTAAGGACAAACATGCCATAAAACAGTGCCTATAAATCAAATTTAAGTGTACTACAGAGGTAATGGGGATTGTAAAAATGTCATGCTTTGCCAGTGGTTGACTGGAGAATGACCCATTATCATAGTAAAGTGATAAAATCTATGTTAAAGCACATAAACTTTGTAACATTTCTGCTTCTGGTAATCCATTATTACATTTACATCAAAGTTAAGGCATCAGATTGAGTCTCAATAATTTAAGAAAAATTAAATTTTTCGGTGAATTGAGAGATTTATAAGTATTTATTTTCTTCCGCATAAGATTTAGATTTAAGAAAGCAAAATTAATTATAATTTGTTAATATATAATACATTTGGAAGGACATGTTTATGATAAAACGTTTCCACAATTTGTAAATTGCTGTGTAAAGTAACAGGAACTGAAAGGCAGTGTCTGAAACTGTCCATAGAAGAGTTACCTTTATACAACATGATGACATCTAGATTGAACTACTTTCACTTTAGAACAAAATGTGGTTGGCCATGCAACATATTGACATATGGCTCCTCCATGATATAACATTAACTTCTGTTTAAAATGGAGGCAAATAAAAAACAAAAGGCCTATTAAATGTAACCAGATGAAAATCTTTTCTGAACTTAAAAATGCTACTTTAAAAAAAATTAATGGAGTAAAACAGGTGTTACCAGAAGTAGAAACCTTAGTAACAAACTTCTCTTGTTAATAGGACAGAGCTTTATAGGGACCCTAAAAAAATAACAAAATAAACACTTGAAAAACAAAACCAGTAAAACAACGTTTCCAGCCTCAAGTAATTTTATCCAATAATGGGAAATTGCTTTATTCATTATCCTTCAATTAGTTCTATCCTTTGGTAACCAAATTACAGCAATTACATTGCTGACCTCACCACCTTCAAGTAAAGAACAAAAATGTTGAGAGCATCTAATTGAGTGGGTTACACACACCATATTATGAAACAACAGGGAATTACAGAATGTGTACCCAGAAATAGGGAAAATACTAGTTTTCTTTCCCAAATATCTAATTACCTACAAATTATAGTTTATTGCTAAATAAACAAAATAAGGGAGACACTTATTTAATAAAACTTTGATATTATGCTCTACCTACAAAGTGAGAACAGTATTTGAAAAAAAAAATTACCCGTGATCTTACACAAATATAACCTTTAAGCTGAATAGTTGAAGTAAATGATACATTAACTGTACACAAAAACTTCGAAATATAGAAAAACTCCTGTTTACTTTTTTTCTAAAGGAGTGTGCATTAATATAATGTACTATTGTTAGCAATTACTAAAATTGGAACATATTACTCTTTTTTGAATGAATATTGAAAATATGTTTTACATTTTTATTCATTTATTTGCCAGAGGTTTAGGTTCGAGGTTAGAGGCAAGTTAGATTTTCCCTCCCTTCCCTTCTCTCCCCGCCTCCCCTCCCTTCACCTCCCTTCCTCTTCCTTCCCTTCCCTTTCCTTTCCTTGTTGAATGGTTTTGACCAAAACACTGATAATGATATGAACAATGAAATTCAGGAAAGGGTGGTCTAAGATGGAGAAGAGGAACTTGTTGGGAACTGGAGCAAAGGTGACTCTTGTCATGTTTAAGCAAAAAGATTGGCACCATTTTGCCCCTGCCCTTGAGATTTGCAGAACTTTGAACTTGATAGGGATGATTCAGTGTATCTGGCAGAAGAAATTTCTAAGCAGCCAAGAGTTCAAGTGCTGACTTGGGTGCCGTTACAGGCATTCAGTTTTATAAGGGAGGCAGAGCATAAAAGTTCAGAAAATTTGCAGCCTGACAATTTGATAGAGGAGAAAATCCTATGATCTGAGGAAAAATTCAAGACAGTTGCAGGAATTTGCATAAGTAACCAGGAGCCAAATGTTAATCCGAAGACAATGGGATGTCAGAGACATTTGTGGTAGCCCCTCCCATCACAAGCCTGAAGGCCTAGGAGGAAAAAATGGTTTCATCTGCTGGGCCCAGGGTCCCCATGCTGTGTGCAGCCTAGGAACTTCATCCCCTGCATCCCAGTTGCTCCATTTGTGTCTGAAAGGGATGGGCCATGGCTTTAGAGGGTGCAAGCCCTAAGAAGTGGCAGCTTCTTTGTGGTGTTGAACCTGCAAGTGCACAGAAGTCAAGAATTGGTGTTTTGGGACCTCCACCTAGATTTTAGAGGATGTATGGAAATGATTCCCAGACATAAGTTTGCTGCAGGGGCAGGGTCCTCATGGAGAACCTCTGCTAGGCCAGTGCAGAAGGGAAATGTAGGGGCAACACTTAGTGGAGCTTTGAGAAGAGGGCCACCATTCTACAGACCCTAGAATGGTAGATCCACTGATAGCTTCCACTGTGAGCCTGGAAAAGCCACAGACACTCAATGCCAGCCCTTGAAAGCACCTGGGAGTAAGGCCATACCCTGCAAAGTCACAGACGGGGAGCTGCCCAAGGCCAAGAGAACACACCTCTTGCATCAGCTTGACCTTGATGTGAGACATGGGTCACAAAAGATCATTTTGGAGCTTTAAGATTTGACTTCCCCACTGGATTTTGGACTTGCATTTAGCCCCTTTATTTTGGCCAGTTTCTCCTATTTACCCAGTGTCTTTACCCCCATTGTATCTAAGAAGTAACTAACTTGCTATCGATTTTACAGGCTCATAGGTGAAAGAAACTTGCCTGTCTCAGATGAGACTTTGGACCGTGGACTTTTGAGTTAACGCTGAAATGACTTAAGACTTTGGGGGAACTGTTGGGAAGGCATGATTCGTTTTGACATGTGAGGACATGAGATTTGTGAGGAGCCAGTTGAGGAATGATATGTTTTGGTTCTGTCCCTGCCCAAATCTCATCTTGAAATCTTGAAATTCATTTTGAAATATGAGGACATGAGATTTGTGAGGGGCCAGGTGTGGAACGATATGATTTGATTCTGTCCCTCCCCAAATCTCATCTTGAAATCCCATGTGTTGTAAGAGGGACCCAGTGGGAGATAACTGAATCAGAGGGGTGGGTCTTTCCTGTGCTGTTTTTATGATACTAAATAAGTCTCATGAAATCTGATGGTTTTAAAAACAGGAGTTTCTCTTCACAAGCTCTCTCTTTGCCTGCTGCCATCCATGTTAGATGTGACTTGCTCCTGCTAGCCTTCTGCCATGATTGTGAGGCCTTTCCAGCCATGTGGAGTTGAAGTCCATTAAACTTCTTTTTCTTCCCAGTCTTGGGTGTGTCTTTATCAGCAGTGTGAAAACAAACTAATATAACTCTTATCCTCTTATAATCACAATTTTGCACCTACATTTTTGAGTTCAATTTTTGTTTCTTAGTTTCCACTTACGAGTGAGAATATACAATATTTATCTTTCCATGCCTGGCTTCTTTTACTTAAGCTCATGTCCTCTAGGCTTATTTGTGTTGCCACAGATGACAGAATTTTATTGTGTGTGTGTTTGTGGGTGTGGCTAAATAATATACCATTGTGTACATATATCATGTTTTCATTATATCTGAATCTTTTGATGGACATTTTGGTTGATTTCATATCTTGGGTATTTTGACTTGAGCTTTCCTATCCTTCACAAATGTATACAGTAGCAGAATTGCTGGATCATATAGTAATCCTATTTTATAATTAATTGAAAAATCTACATTATATTTTCCATAATGACTATACTAATTACTTTTCCACCAACAGTGCATAAGAGTTCCCTTTTCTCTGCATTCGCAACAACATTTGTTATATTTTCTCTTTTTGATGTGAGCCATTCTAGTGAGAGTGAAATATCTCATTGTTGTTTTAATTTACATTTTCCTGATGATGAGTGATGTTGAATACTTTTTCATGTATATGTGATCTATTTATAGGTCTTTCTTCAGAGAAATATCTATTTAGATTCTATGCCAATTTTTAATCAGGTTTTTTTTTCCCTTTGCTGTTTCTGTTACTTGTATATTCTGGATATTATTTCCTTGTCAGATGAATAGTTTGCAAATATTTTCTCCCATTTCACATGCTGTCACCTCACTCTTTTTATTGTTTGCTTTACAGAAGGTTTTTACATATATTCCCACTTGCCATTTTTGTTTTGGTAGATTGTGTTTTTGAAGGCTTACTCATGAAATCTGCCTAGACCAATGTCCTGAAGCATTTCCCTTATGTTTTCTTCCAGTAATTTTATACAGCTTCAGATTTTACATTTAAGTCTTAAATCCATTTTGAATTTACTTTTGCATATGGTGAAATATAAGGGTCTAATTTCATTTTTCTGCATATAAATAACCAGTTTAGTTAGAGTCATTTATTGAAGATGGTGTTCTCTCCCCAATGTGTTTTCTTGGTATCTTTTTCAAAAATCAGTTGGCTGTAGATAAGTGCATTTATTTCTGTATTCTCTATTCCATTGGTCTTTGGGTCTGGTTTTATATCACTACTATGCTGCCTTCGTTACTATGGCTTTGGAATATATTTTGAAGTCAGGTAAAGTGATGCTCCAGCTTTGTTCTTTTTGCTTAGCATTGCTTTGGATATCTGAGGTCTTTTGTGGTTCATACAAATGTTAAGACTGCCGTTTCTATTTCTATTTAAAATGTTATTGGCATTTTGCTAGAGATGACATTGATTCTGTAAATTGCGTTGGATGGTGCAGTCATTTTAGCAATTTTAATGACCCAAGTTCATGACCATGGGAATGTCTTGCCATTTGTTTATTCAACTTCATTCATTGGTGTTTCTAAATTTTTGTTGTAGAAGTCTTTCACATCCTTGGTTAAATGTATATTTAATTTGGTTTTTTAATTTCATAAATGGCATTGTTTTCTTTATTTCTTTTTCAGTTAGTTTGTTATTAACGGTGATTTTGTACTTTAGAAGTTACTGAATTCATGTATCAGTTATGAAACTTTTTGGTAGAGTATTTAGGTTTTTAAATATATGTAAGATCACGTCATCTTGAAAGAGGGCAAGTTAACTTCCTTTTATTCTGATATGGAGCCTCCCACCCCAGCCTCCTTTTTTTGACTCTTTCCTAATTGCTCTGACTAGGACTTTGAGTACTAGGCTGAATAAAATGGGTGGAAATGGACATTTTTTTTTTCTTATCTGACCTTTTAAAGGAAAATCTGGCTTTTTTTCAGTCAGCATAATGTTAGCTGTAGTTTAATCAGATATGAACTTCAGTAAGTTGAGGGATGTTGTTTCTATACCTGATTTGTTAGGAGTTATCATAAATAAATGTTGAATTTTATCTTTTTTTCCTGCATCTATTGTGATGATCATATTTTTTTTTTAATTCTATGGATGTGATTAATTGCATTAATTTGACCCTTTCTTTCAATCCTGGAACAAATGCTACTTGATATGGTGCATTATCTTTTGATGTGTTGTCATATTTGGTTTGTTTGTATTTTTTTTTTTTACCACTTTTGCATCTATATTTATTGAAGATATTGGTCTGCAGTGTTCTTTCATTATGTCCCTGACAGGTTTTGATATCAGAATAATGCTGGCTTGTAGAATGAGTTAAAAAGTATTTCCTCTTTTTAAAATTTTTGGAATAGTTTGAGAAGAATTTGTGTTAGTTCTTCTTTGTAAACTTTGTAGAATTCAGTAGTAAGGCCATCCAGTTCTGGGCTTTTCTTTTTTGATAGACATTATTACTGATTGAATCTCCTTGTGATTGATCTGTTCTGAGTTTCTAATTTTTCCAGGTTCAATCTTGGTAGGTTATATGTGTCCAAGTATTTATCCATTTCCTCTAGATTTTCTAACTTGTTGGCATGTAGTTGTTCATAGTAGGCATAGTTGTTCATAGCAGATTCCTGTATTTCTGTGGTGTCAGTTGTACTGTCTCCTTTTTTATTGTTTATTTTATTTCTTTGGGTATTTTCTCTTTTTTTTTTTTTTAGTTTAGCTAAAAGTTTGTTGATTCTGTTTATCTTTGAAAAAAAAACTTCATTTTGTTGATCTTTTATTTTTAAGTCTATTTCATTTAGTTCTGCTTTAATTATTCCTTTTTTTCTACTAATTTTTGGTTTAGTTTGTTTTTCTTTTTCTAGTTTTTTTTTAGGCACATCATTAGATTGCTTATTTGGAATCTTTGGACTTTTTAACATTTGGATTTTAATAACTTTCCTGTTAGTACTGCTTTTGATGTATCTCATAGATTAAGGTATATTGTGTTTCCATTATATTTAGTTCTTAATTACTTCATAGATCCAATGGTTGTTAAGAAGCATATTATTTAATGGCCAGGTATTTATACAATTTTCAGAGTTCACCTTATTAATTTTTAGTTTTATTTTATTACGGTCTGACAATATGTTTGATATAATTTTTATTCTTTTATATTTGGTGAGCTCTGTTTTGTGGCCCGATCTATAGTCTATGCTGAAGAATGTTTCATGTGCTGATAAGAAGAACGTACATTCCTGAAACTGTTGAATAAATCTTATTTAAATGTCTGTTATGTCCATTTGGTCTACAGTGCAGTATAAGTCTGATATTTCTTTGTTAATTTTCTGTCTGGGTGCACTGTTCTGTGATAAAAGTGGGGTGTTAAAACCCCAAACTATACTTTTTCTGCCCTCTATTCCTTTTTTTAGCTCTAATAATATTTCTATTATATATCAGAGTACTCTGGTCTTGGGTGCATATATATTTACAATTCCTATAACCTCCTGATAATTTGATTTCCTTATCTTTATATAATGACCTCCTTTATCTCTTTTTATGTTTTTCACTTAAAGTCTTTTTTCCCATCCCTTCCCTATCAATCCAAGTGTGTCCTTACAGGTGAAGTGTGCTCCTTATAGGCAATATGTAGTTGGGTTTTGCTTATTTTTTTTTTCAGTAAGTGTATATCTTTTTAACTATGAAATGTAAACAATGTACATTCAAAGTTGTCATTGATAGGTGATTGTTTTGTGTATCCATGTTTCTTACTTCCTCTTTTACTGTTTAATTTTGCAATACAGTGGTTTTCTCTGTTAATAATTTTTTATTTATTTATGTTTCTCATTGCGTATATGGTTTACCCAACATTTTGCTACTTTGGTGTGTTTTCATGATGGTAGATATTGTCCTTTCACTTCCAGATGTAGAATGTCCTTTAGCCTTCCTTGTAGGGCTTGTCTAGTGGTGACGAATGGCCTCAGGTTTTGCTTGTGTGTAAAATATGTTATTTGCTTTCCATTTCTGAATGATAGCTCTGCTGGATATAACATTCATGGCTAGATTCTTTTTTCCCACAGCACTTTGTATATATTATCTTTTAGCCCATAAGAGGTTTGAAAAATATCTTCTGTTAGTCTTTTGAGAAATAGCTTTTATATGACTTGGTGCTTGTTCTCTTGCTATTCTTATAATTCTGTATTTGTCTTTGGCCTTTGACAGTTTAACCATAAGGTGCCTAAAAGAGGTCTTTGAGTTGAATGTATTTGTTTTATTTGAGTTCCCTATATTTTGAAGTCTATGTCTCTTCCAATACTTGTGAAAATTTCAGCTATTTTTTTTATTAAATAGGTTTTCTATGCCTTTTCTCATTTTTTCTACTTCTGTATATTCCAAAATTCCAATATTTTTTCCCTTGATGAATCTCATATTTCACATAAGCTTTCTTCATTCTTTTTATTTCTTTGTCTATTTTTTTCAAAAGACCTGTCTTCAATTTTAGAAATTATTTATTCTGCCTGATTTAATCTATTATTGATGCTCTCTATTGTATTTTTAAATTTTAATCTGTTGAATCACTCAGATCCAGGTTTTCTATTGGGTTCTTTTTAAAATAATATCTATCTCTTCATTGAATTTCACATTTACATCATACATCATTTTTCTGATTTCTTCGTATTGTGTATCTGTGTCCTCTTGTATCTCTGAGTATTCTTAAAAGCGTTATTTTGAGTTCTATTTTTGGTATTTCATAGGCTTTCTTTTTTGTGGGGGGAAGGTCTGTTACTAGAGAATTATTATATTATTTTTGAAGTGTTCAGTTTCCTTGCTTTTTAACGTTTCTTTTGTTCTTACATTGATGTCTGCACATCTGATATAACAGTCATATCTTCCAATATTATGTAATAGCTTTAATAGGGAAAGACTTTCTATCCTATAGATAAACCTAGTTTCAATTTAATAGGAACTTTGGCGAAGGTCCTGGGTGGGTACCATAGTGTAGTCTTTATATTATTTTTTTTTAAGCTGTAATCAATATCAATGATATCTGTAAGTTCCTCAGTGGCTTAAGCTGTAGTTGTTTGTGGAGGCTGTGGTCTTTTCTGGGAATTTGGGCATTGAGCAAGTCAGTCTTCAGGCCTATGGGTGGCAAGCTGGGGCAACAGCTATGGTGGCAGCAGGCCCTGGGAAGACCAGTCTTCGGGTCCCTAGGCAGCTCGCATGAGAATTAATGGTGGTGGCAGTGAGTTCTGAATGAGCTGATCCTTGGGCCCATAAGTGGCACATCAGGGCCAGAGGGTAGCATGTGTGGGCACCAGTAGTGTTAACTTTGTTTTTAAATAATTCAGAACTACTTTGAAAATAAACATTTTATTGAAAGATAAGCTATTTAATCAGAATTTATACTAAGAATTGGTAAATAATATTATAGTAGATGTATTACTTTTGATGAGCAGATATAAGGTACATTTTCTTATTAATTTAAGCTTCCTTATATTTGGAGGCAATTTTCTATGGTTTCTTGCATGTTTGCACATCCTGCAGACTATTTTTAAGGGTTCTACGTTTTCATTTCTTCAGGTATGACACAAATATATTGTGTGCATAATACCCATGTAGTTCCCTTTGGGTCTTCTCTATAGAATTTAAGAGAAATGATGAACAACAGTGAACATGAAGCTTCCACAGCTTGCTGTGCAATGAATAATACAACCTCTTTCTCTGACCCAGGTGTCTCATGTTTCTTGTCAGCAGTCAAGAAACTGTCAAACTAACATATAAGCTTGAAAATAAGATAAAAATTTATAACCTCCACAATTCTTGAAACTATCCATATACAATTTCCTGGATTACTTAGTGGTTACTAAAGGAGGGTAAATTAGATATTTGTGTTACAATACAGACAAAATGGCAACATAATTGTAAAAAAAAAAATGCATATGGTGGTTGTAATTCTTCCACAATTTGTAATCAATATATAAAGTTTTAAAATTTAGTTAAAATTGGATGGGAATGTTATAGTAAAAATAAATATTCCATTAGCTGAATGGCAAACTGGATCTGCATAGTTATCTGAATTACTTATCAGAGTTAAAATTGTATAGGCTTAAGGTACTCGAAGAACAAGTTACCTGCAGAATTGTTTGATTTAGATAGATATATAAAAACAAAAATACAAGACATTTGTTTTAGCTATTTTTGTTGAAAATTATACATTGTATATGCTAAAGTAAAATATGTTATTAATTGATATAAATATCCCCAGTGTATATGTATTAGAAAATAATTGATAGCTGACCCTTCTTTTCATCCAGTAACTTCCAGTCTATATGTTAATTACAACTAAAAGGCAGTATTGCAAGGAACTATTACTCATTCTGTATCTATCATTTTCTGTCTTTTTCAGTTTCTTGAATATATTTGACCTCCTCTATGACTTGAAATATGTCCTCCTTCCAATTCATATGTTGAATTCCTAACCCCTTAAGATTACATTATGACTATATTTGGAGAAAATCCTTAAATAGATAAAACAAAGTCAGAATGGTTCCTAAGTCAATATTATTGGAATTCTTAAAAGAAAAAGAGATTAGGACATTGATATGCTTGGGGGAAGGCCATGTGAAGAAGACAGGGGAGAAGATGGCCACTTACAAGCCAAAGAGAGAAGTTTCAGATGAAACAAACATTGCTAACACCTTGATCTCAGACTTCCAGCCTTCGGAATTGTGAAAATAAATTTATGTTGTTTAAGCCACCCAGTCTTTACAGCCCCTGCAAACCACTATGCTTTCTTTATTTCTAAACTTTTACATTTGCAGATACTGGAATAATACTACTATCTTTCAACATTTCTAGGCAATTTAAATAAGGCAATATATTCCAAGTGTTTTCTATATTCCTAGCAAGTAATAATGTATATTCAATAAATCTTAGAGTAATTCTCCCTCCTCTAAGAATCTGAACACCATGGTTATAATCAAGGAGAAAATTTCAAAGATGAATAATGTGTGTCCTGCTACCCACGCCTGCTGACAATATAATAAAGGGAAACACAAATGTATGTCTGGATTGAGGTAACTATATAAACTCGTAATTCAAGATAAATTGGAGAGTGATTGTGAATCTAGCATTTCCCTAAACTTTCCACATGACCTTAATCAATTCACTTATTTTATTTTAGCTGCAGCTTTTTCACTGAAACAATAAGCCCTTGGTTGGGCACGGTGGCTCACGCTTGTAATCCCAGCACTTTGGGAGGCTGAAGGGCAGATCACCTGAGGTCAGGTGTTGGAGACCAGCCTGGCCAACATGGTGAAACCCCGTCTCTACTAAAAATACAAAAATTAACTGAGCATGTTGGTGCATGGCTGTAATCCCAGCTACTGGGAAGGCTGAGGCAGGATGATTGCTTGAACCCAGGAGGTGAAGGTTCTAGTGCGCTGAGATTGTGCCACTGCAGTCCAGCCTGGGTGGCAGAGTGAGACTCTGTCTCAAAAAACAAACAAACAAACAAGCAAACAATTAGCCCTGTCTTTTTACTTTCCCTCACTCACTCCCAGTACAAAATTAGTACCTATGTGATATTGATGAATACATCTAAATGTCTTTTACTCTCAACCTTTCTGTCTTATCTTCGAAGTGCATTTGAGGAGACCTCACATCTCGATCATTGCTGTAGACAGTTTACTTTCCTACCTCCAGCTTCTCTTTTCTATCTAATTTTCCTGGAAAGATCAGATTATTGTGAAAACATACGTGTGATATCTTTCTAATCTACTCTAGTCTTTGAACTCATATGTCCTAAGGTGAAAATGTCAAAAAAATTAGTCATTCTTTCTGGAAAAAGATAGTCAGCTATCACAGATAGGCTGTGCCTTTCCTTAAGCTCTCTCCCATGTCTTCTATTCTAACTCATTTAGTTAGCACTTATATTCTATTAAATTTTGGATGGCTGACTTTATCATATTCCCTGCCTTCTGGTTGGTTATTTGTCTAATATTACTGCTTGCTTCACTTCAATCAGTTCAATCGGCATAATTTCTGATTCTCAAATAACAGATAAGTTTGAAACTGCTTACTGACTTTTGCCTTGTCCCATGAAACTCTTAGAGATACCAGTGTCATTCTACTTTTGCATTCCTCCTTTCTTTAGTAAAGGGAATATTCTCTGTGCCCTCCTGGGAAATTAAGTCAGGTGGTTTCTTCTTTGTTCTCACATGATAAACCCATTCTAACATGTACATCCATTTTCTTGAGCTTTCTGAATTTTCCCTTCCCTACTTTGTTAAAGCTGTTTTAATATTTCCAACTACTTTACTGTAGGTTATTATGCTCAAGCTTCAGTGATCTATCCAAGTAGCATATTAGAACCAGCTCCATGTGTGCTTGCCATGCTGTCAAGTCATGAGTGGTGGGAGAGGGCTTCTATATTTAAAAAAGTAGTAACCATTGAGCCTTATATTCTGCACATTCTCTTCCTAATGAAAAATTGTCAGATTCTGTGACATAATAACAATATATTATTGGTCTCTATTCCTGTTGCCTTACAGAGAGCACCTAATTCTTGCACTATTTTCTGAGCAATGGGGATCCTAATACTTGGTCTTGGACCCCAGTTCCTGACAGAGAGGTCTTAATACCTTGGAATTTCCTGGGTGAAATGATCATCTACTGTTAATAATGAGACCATCCTTGGTGGGCTACTGGATGGAGGCTGTTCACCAGAAAGATCGTAGAATTCTTTCTATGAATTAGCTTTTTTTTTTTTTTCTAGAACAAAGACTGCATTTGTTTTTCATGTGGGTTTCCTATAGACAATATGTATTTGAGTCTTTCCATTAAAAAATAATTTCTATTTTTATTTCAATAGCTTTGAGAGTACAGGGGGCTTTTGGTTATATAGATAAGAGTTTTATTGGTGATTTCTGAGGTTTTGGTGCTCCTGTCACCCAAGCAGTGTACACTGTACCCAATGTGTACTCTTTTATCCCTCACACCCCTGCCCCTTTTCCCCCAAGTCCCCAAAGTCCATTATGTCATTCTATGCCATTGTGTCTTCATAGCTTAGTTCCCACATAAAAGTGAGAACATATGATATTTGATTTGCCCTTCCTGAGTTACTTCACCTAGAATAATGGCCTCCAGCTCCATCAAAGTTTCTGCAAAAGGCATTATGTTATTCCTTTTTATGGATGAATAGTATTCCATGGTGTATATATACCACATTTTCTTTATTCACCCGTTGGTTGACAGGCACTTAGGGTTGGTTCCATGTCTTTGCAATTTTGAATTGGGCTGCTATGAACATGTATGTACATGTGTGTCTTTTTCATATAATGACATGTTTTGCTCTGGGTAGACACCCAGTAGTGGGATTGCTGGATAGAATGGTAGTTCTACTTCCAGTTCTTTAAGGAATCTTAATGCCATTTTCCATGGTAGTTGTACCAGTTTACATTTCCACCAGCAGCACACATTTATCTATGTAACAAATCTGCACATCCCACACATGTACTCCGGAACTTAAAATAAAATAAAATTAATTTTCTTAAAAAGTGAGCAAAGGACATGAGTAGACAATTCTCAAAAGAAGACATACAAACAGCCAACAAACATGTGAAACACTGCTCAACATCACTAATTATCAGGGAAATGCTAGTTAAAACCACAATGAGATACCACCTTATTTCTGCAAGAATGGCCATTAATTTAAAAGTCAAAAATCAGTAGATGTTGGCACAGATGTGGTAAGAAGAGTCTTTCCATTTTAATCAGCCTGTTTCCTTTTTTATTGTACTATATAATTTATTTACATTTAATGTTTATCAATATAGCTACATTCATATCAACCACCTTGCTATGTATTTTCAATTTGTCTCATCTGTGTCTTGCTCTTACATTTTTTTCTTTATGGCCTCACTTTATAACATTTTACCTAGTTTATTATCTTATCAGCTATACTCCTTGGTTTATTTTTTACTGGTTCACAAATCTGCATATTTAACTTTTGCAGTGTGTCCTTCAAATGCCGCTTTTCATACATTCTACTAAATATAAAAGAGTACACTGCCCATTTTTTTATTCTTTGATACCTAAAGTAAGATTATCATACGATTAACTTTTAAAGTCCTTAGAAAGTTCATGATACATTTGTATGGCTTTTATAATCAATCCATTAAAATATTAACAATAACAAATATTTTATATTTATCCACTTAGACTATCTAAAGATTCTGGAAATGTAGTATATCTTCAAAACCTTGGGTACACAAAGATTTCTTAGATGGGTCCCAGGCAGCACTAAATATAAACATAAAATTGTGACAAATTCAAATTCACCACTTAAAAACAATAAACTAGTATGTCACAGTTTGCAAGGAATATTTGCTTTATTTAACAAAGTGCTTAAATCTAGAATATTTAATAACTCCTAAAAATCAATAAGAAAAGAACAAACTTGAAAACAGGGAAAGATTTTAACAAGCAGTTTACGATGACATCAAATAATCATTATTAATATAAACAAAAACTCAGTATTATTATTCATTTGGAAATACAATTCAAAAATTCAAGAAGTTCTTCTACATATGTTTCATGGTAGTTAATTTTATAAATAACAACAAAAACAAATTCTGGCAAGGATGTGGGACAGAGACCCTACACATTGCTGGTAGTTATTTCATATTTTACAAATAGTGGGAATCATTCCGGCATTTTGTGTTCTTAAAGTTAAGCATATTCCTTTCCTTTTTTTTTTTTTTTTTTTGAGGCGGAGTCTCGCTCTGTTGCCCGGACTGGAGTGCAGTGGCCGGATCTCAGCTCACTGCAAGCTCCGCCTCCCGGGTTCCCGCCATTCTCCTGCCTCAGCCTCCCACGTAGCTGGGACTACAGGCGCCCGCCGCCTCGCCCGGCTAGTTTTTGTATTTTTAGTAGAGACGGGGTTTCACCGTGTTCGCCAGGATGGTCTCGATCTTCTGACCTCGTGATCCGCCCGTCTCGGCCTCCCAAAGTGCTGGGATTACAGGCTTGAGCCACCGCGCCCGGCCAAGCATATTCCTTTTCTAAGACCCATCAATTTCACATCTTGACAGTTACCTAAGACAAATGAAAATATACCTCTGCAAAAATAATTGACAAGAATATTTATAGAAGCTTTATGCATAACAGCCCTAAACTATAAATAAATCAAACATTAATGTAATAGGTGAACCGATAATGAACTTGTTGTATATTTACATAGTAAAAAAGGGGATAGGGGACCTTACTCTTTTTCCCAATTAATTTCAATTTATCATTTAGGTTTTAACTTAAAGGCTACCATCATCAGGAAGCACTCCATTATATATTAGGATTCAATTGTGTGCCCCTTTCCCTGCATTTTACCTACAGCAGTGACTGTGCAGCCTCCCAGTCCCTAGCAGAATACGATGCATATGTCATGTATTCTAAAAATATTAATGTAAAATAAGTGTGTCAATGGTATTTTCCAGTGCTTTATTATATACCATTCTTTACTGTGCAGCGCAGGGAGATATGATGAATAGGCAAAATGAGAAGATTACGTAAAGGACATCTGTGGTCCTACTTTTTGAAAAAAACATAGTCTACACTAAAAGTTTTTATTTTAGGAAAAGTACATTTGAGGAAACTGTTTGGCACAGAGTGAGTGTTCTGTCTTCTTCAAATTCATGGGTTGAAACCCTAATATCCATAGAGACGTCAGGAGATAATTAGGTCACCAGGTTATAGTCTTCATAAACGGGATTAGGAAAGCTCAGAGAGCTAGCTAGCTTCCTTTCAGTCATGTGAAGATAAAAGGAAAAGTCAAGTCAGCAGTCCATAACCCAGACGCGGGCCCTCACAGGAGTCTGAACGTGCTGTCACTCGGACTCAGAATTCCAGTCTTTATAACTGTGATAAATTTCTGTTGTATATAAAGCCCCGTCAATGGTACTTTATTATAGCAGCCCAAACTGACTAAGACATAATGTCAGAAATATTTCAGTACTTTTAATTTTATTCCCCACAATTATTTTCTCCTCATACTCAACACTATATGTACTATGGTAAAATTAATCTTTCCAAATTCCCTTTCTTAAATTCTATTCTAATTACTTCGATCCAACATTTTAGATTATTTTTCCTTTTAAAAATACTTTTGAGTTCAGACATTTATATTTAATTTGTGCCTGTGTACACTGTTCATTTAGTAATTCTAATTTAGTGTGACTCTCTGAAGGCAATTCTAGAATATATCTTCTCAAACTTGTCTCAAGAAGAACTGGAGTGCATGAACCATTTTATACCCATTAATAATAATTAAACATTAACAATCTTCAACAAATAAAAATCCTTTGCCCAGCTAAGTATTTATATGATAGGGGACATTTTACAAAATTTTCTTAAAATAGATTATTTTGAATTTATATGAATGCAAAGAGATTGGAATATGGAAATTTTTTGATACAAAATAATTTTGATACAAAATCAGACTAGGAAAGTAGACAAATATTTCTTATAAATATAGATGTAATCAAACTAAATTTAACACTTTAATAAGAAATACATCATGAGCAAGTTTACTATGTCCTTTGAATGATAGTTTAATATTTTTTAAAGTCTGTAAATGTAAATATAAATTTTAAAAATATAATAATACAGGAACATCTTTTTATCTTTTAATAGATACAGAAAACCATATTTAATACAATTCAGCTATCATTTATAATAAATATAACTACTAATAATAAATATTAAAACTTCCACAATCTGATAAATTATATTTAAGAAGGAAAAATGACAACAAATTTTATTGTTAATAAACATTAAAAGCACTGCCTTTAAATGAGGACAATAACAAAGGTACTGACTGCCAAGATTTCTGTTAGATTAGCATGGCTAATCTAGCCTTTGCTTTAAGATAAAAGAAAAATAATTGTAAAAGGAAAGGAGACTATAAAATCACCCCCATTTGCAAGTAATTATCCAAATAGAACATGTTTAGAAATGTCTATGTTATCAGAAAATAATAAATCTTTACAAAACACATATGGATAAAATTCAATATTAAAAAGTTACTCAAATTTCCAAATAATGTAACTAAAAATATAATTTAAAAATAATATTTACAATAGCAACAAAATAAATAAATTTCTCAGAATAAATCTAACAAAATTGTGTCCATTATATGTGCAGAAATCTTGAAAATTTATCTAAAATTAATGAAGAATATTGATAAATACATGAACAGATATCCCATCCTCATGGACAGGAAGACAATTTCATAAAGGTATCAGAAAGATACTCTTCCCCAATTATTTTATAGATTCTATAAAACTGCAATCTAAGTTACTTTTTTAAAAAATGGAAATTCACGCACTTCTAAAATTTATACAGAAGTGTAAAGGAAAAAGAATTGCCAACAAACTAATAGGAACAAGGAAAATGAGTGAGGATTTGCCTATTTGACCACCAGGATTGTTAAGCTGTGGTATTTAAGTCAATGTGAATTCTTTCACCATCAACTATAAGACCACTAGTGAGTAAATAAAGCATTAAAACATATTGGCTGGGTGCGGTGGCTCATGCTTGTAATTCCAGCACTTTTGGAGACCGAGGCGGGTGGATAACCTGAGGTCAGAAGTTCAAGACTAGCCTGGCCAACATGGTGAAACCTTGTCACTACTAAATATACAAAAACTAGGGAGGTGCAGTGGTGCATGCCTGTAATCTTAGCCTCTCAGGAGGTGGAGGCAGGAGAATTGCTTTAACCTGGGAGGGCAAGATCATGTCACTGCACTCCAGTCTAGGTGACAGAGAGAGATTCCATCTCAAAAAAAAAACAAAAACAAACAAACAAAAAAAACAAAAAGAACATATTGACCTTAGAGTGGTAGTATAGTTTTCACTGAATGCAGCACTTGTTAGACATATCAGATCTGTATTAGCAATTCTTCTATGTCATGCCCATATGTTACATTCATTCTGCCTTATCACAGCTCTCAATTTTACTCTATAATCAACTTCTATAAAAATGTACCTCTGCATTATACTTTTATTTATTTATTTTAAATATATATATTTTTAAATTGAAAAATAAAAATAGTATATTTTTTCATATGCAATGTGTTGCTCTGAGATACAGTAGTCACCCTCTTACCCTGTTTCATTTCCACAGTTTCAGTTACCCAAAACTGTCCAAAAATATTAAATGGAAATTTCTAGAAATAAATAATTTATAGATTTTAAATTCTAAGTAGTGTCATGAAATCTTGGGCCATTCCACTCTTTCCTACCTGGAAGGTGATTTCTTTATCCAGTGTATCCATGCTGTATACACTACCTGCTACTTAGTATCCTTCTGGGATATTCAAATTAACTGTCACCTCATAGCAGGGCTTATGTTCAAGTAACCTTTATTTTACTTAATAATGGCTCCAAAGCACAAGAGTAATGATGGTGGCAATTCAGATATACCAAAGAGAAGCAGAATTATTCTTCCTTTAGGGGAAATGGTGAGTATTTGGAACTTAATAAGGAAAGAAAAATATTGTCCACTGAGGTTGCTAAGCTCCTGTGGTAAAAATGAATCATCTATCCATGAAATCATGAAGAAGATAAAAGAAATTCATGCATAAAGTTTGGTACTATCTGTGGTTTCAGACATCCACTGGGGGTTTTGGAATGTCTCCCCGGTGGATAACATAGTTATATATTGTGGAATGTCTAAATTAAGCTAATTAATATATACATTTGGTTAAATTTCTAAGAAACAAGTATATAAGAGGAAGTTTAGAAAGCAACATTTTTGTAGATTACAAAATAATTGGAAGACATCAGGAGAAAGGAGCAATCATGCAAAGAAAACAGGCCCAGCATAACGAACATTGCAGGTTGTAAGAGAGTACGGAGTTTGACTCTGTCCAGGGAAGAACATCACTCCAAGTTTCTGAAGCAGAACCACTCTCAGAACTGTAGAATATTAGAGAAGTATCTCAAAGCTACAATCTACCCTTGGAATAGGAAACATTATTTTTGTGGTTTGATTTGGTTTGCATTTCTCTCTACTTCACACTCTGTTCATAGAAAGGAAGATATTGGTGCCAAAGATAAGGCTTAGCAGGCTCAACACCAGGTGGAAGCTGCCAAGGCTTGAGGCTTGCACCCTCTTAACCCACAGCCCAAGCTCTATGTTGGCCCCTTTCAGCCATGGCTGGAGCAGCTGGGACACAGGGCACCAAGTCCATAGGCTGCACACAGCACAAGGACCCTGGGCCCAGCTCATTAGACGATTTTTCCCTCCTAGGCCTCCGGGCCTGTGATGTGAGGGGCTGCCACAAAGGTCTTTGACATGCCCTGGAGACATTTTCCCCATTGTCTTGGGGATTAGCATTTGGCTCCTCATTACTTATACAAATTTCTGCAACTGGCTTGTATTTGTCCTCAGAAAATAAGATTGTCTTTTCTATCACATTGTCAGGCTGCAAATTTTACAAACTTTTATGCTCTGCTTCTCTTATAAAACTGAATGCCTTTAACAGCATCCAAATCATCTTTCGAATGCTTTGCTGCTTAGATATTCATTCCACCAGATACCATAAATCATCTGTCTCAAGTTCAAAGTTCCACAGATCTCTAGAGCAAGGGCAAAATGCCACCAGTCTCTTAGGTAAAACACAAGAGTCACCTTTGCTACAGTTTCCAACAATTTCCTCATCTCCATCTGAGACTACCTCAGCATGGATTTTATTTTCCATATTATTATCAGCATTTTGGTGAAAGCCATTCAATAAGTCTCTATGGAGTTTCAAATTTTTCCACAGTTTCCTGTCTCTTCTGAGCCTTCCAAACTGTTCCAACCTCTGCCTGTTACCCAGTTACGAAGTTACTTGCACATTTTTGGGCATCTTTCCAGCAGCTCCCTACTTTACTGGTACCAATTTAAGTACTATTAGATTTAAAAAAAAAATGGCTCAAGCCTGTAATCCCAGCACTTTGGGAGGCCGAGACGGGCGGATCATGAGGTCAGGAGATCAAGACCATCCTGGCTAACACGGTGAAACCCCGTCTCTACTAAAAAATACAAAAACTAGCCGGGCAGGTGGCGGGCACCTGTAGTCCCAGCTATTCGGGAGGCTGAGGCAGGAGAATGGCGTAAAACCCGGGAGGCGGAGCTTGCAGTGAGCTGAGATCTGGCCACTGCACTCCAGCCTGGGCGACAGAGCGAGATTCCGTCTCAAAAAAAAAAGCAGCAGGAACTGTTTCACCACAGCCTGGATCTGTTACAGAACCCTTTTCTATCTTAGTCATGACCATCTTACACAGTATGCGGGCTGGAAGTGGAATGAGCTGTTTCATGAACCTAAAGAAGCATATCAGGCACTGTATTTGCTTCTTGATGGTAGGATCTGGAAGATGCAGCAATTTGTATTTTCCTTGGAGTGATTATCCTATAATGGCTCTAACCATCAGCTCCCTAAAATTTTTGCGGGAGTGGCTTGATTCTGAAATTTTGCAGGACTTATCACCCACCATCTTGTGTTCAGGTGTCTCACCATTGATTCCAACATGCTTATTCCAGATAATGTGTCATATAACTGATACATTAGATTAGTGAGATGTTCATAATATGGAAATGGTCTAGAAGTATTGTGACTATATTATGACTGAAAGGTATGGCAACAGAGTTCATATAGTCTTGGTTCAAAACTGAATGAATCCAATCTCTAATTCTAATTTTTATTTTATTTTTTATTTTTTTTTTTTTTTTGAGACGGAGTTTCGCTCTGTCGCCAAGCCTGGAGTGCAGTGGCGTGAACTTGGCTTACTACAACCTCCACCTTCCGGGCTGACACCATTCTCCTGCCTCAGCCTCCTGAGTAGCTGGGACTACAGGCGCCCACCACCATGCCCAGTTAATTTTTTTTTTTTTTGGTATTTTTTAGTAGAGACAGGATTTCACCGTGTTAGCCAGTATGATCTCAATCTCCTAACCTTATGATCCCCCCACCTCGGCCTCCCGAAGTGCTGGGATTACAGGCGTAAGCCACTGCACCTGGCCTCTAATTCTAAATTATGAATTGAATAAATTCTCTTCATTAACTGAAATATAAAACAACACACTTGTCAGATAAATGATCATATATCATGTACTTGGGCAAAATATCATGTTCTTTAGAGGTAGTTGTGATTTGGATTGCAAGTTGTTTGAGAAGTCATCTTTTTTAAATCTATCTGATTAGAAGAAGACCTGGTAGATAAGACAGAACCAGAAGCCTCACTGGTTAACTACATGCAACTATTACAAGGACAACCATCTTCATATCATTTAGATCTTTAAAGGTGTTACTTATGCCCATTGTCCTCATTCCCTTAGATTCTGGAATGCAACATTATTTTTACTTACTATCTTGGCTAGTGGGAGGAATATTTTCAGAGACTTCCACTTGGCTTTCTATGCTATGAGAGGTCTTATCTCAGGTGCCAAAATCCCAAAGTGAGGTTTATATATTTTCTAGTCAGGGAAATTACAATTGGGTAAGTAGTTGAAACGGTGTGCTTTATCTGGGCATCCATTTATTACTTGACCTGTATAGACCCTAACTCTAACAGGGAACACTTTAGATTTCTCTTTATTAATGTCAACTCAGACCCTTTGTTTGATAGTCCTTGAAATGTCTTAGTATTTTTCTTTCCCCAGAAAAAATTCAGCTGAATAAATGGTTATACGTCTCTTTGGGGCAAAAGTGGAGTAATCATTACAAGATATAATTGCTGCAGTGTTGGATAGCTATTGGTTTTAAAAACTGGCCATGTAATCAACAAATTTCATATCTGAAAATTAGTGGGAGCTCAGGAACTGAAAAAGTCATGTGACTTGTCATCAGGACAACAGTTCTCAGCTTCTTGTTCCTTATTCACCCTTTCTTCTGCTTACAGATGTTAAGCAGCACCTTCATTTGCTTCACATTTTTTCCCTCAGATAGAATACCATGTTCTATTAATCATCTCCAGAACTCTCTGCAGGTGTAGCCCCATGGCAGTCCCACCAACCTGTCATTTGCTGTTATAGCACTATGGCACCTGGCAATTAAGAGCTGCCACCTGGAGATCTGTCATACTCATTGCTGTTAACAGAGTGCAATGAGTGCCAACAATTAATTGCTACTGAGCCAAGCTCTGTGACTACTTCTCCAACCATCAGACCTGCTCTAAAGAGAAGAACCAACATTGGACTTAGTGGTCTTCTCAGCCCTTTCATTGTTACATTCATTGATGGTCTTGTTGGAAAGTGTGTCCTCTGGGCTCTACCATCGATTTATCACTGATAAATATTCCAGCATTACATAATCTCTGCATTCCAGTATGCCCAGTTTTCTGAGAATTTTTTTCCCCATTCTCTACCATATGCCATGGCAACTCAGGCATTTATACGTCTTCAGTACAGGGCATCACTTTCAGGATTTTAAAAGTCATCGTAGGAAGTGAGTTTTACCCTGAAATTCTTGCCAGAGTCTTAAATTTCATATCACTTTCCAGTGACTCCATGTCAATAAAACCTTACTAGTTGTGACAAATGTACCATAATAATATAACACGTTAGAAACAGGGAAAACTAGGGCAGGATATGGAAAATTTCTGAACAACCTTTCCGAAATTTCTGCAAATATAAAACTTTTCTAAAATAAGATTGATTAAATATTTAAAAATATATAAAACAGAATTATAGGAGAGATTCACAGTCATTTATATTTTAAATATTTATATAATTTTCAAAAATATATACTGTGAGACAGTAAAACTTTTTAAAGGGCAATTATGTAATAGGTTTATGTAATTTTAATTAAGCATTTGAAACATTTTAGTAAGTAGGAAAATAGTACATTGTAGTTTAGAGTCTCATCAAAAGAGAAATATGTGATTAAAAGTTTATTCTGTCAAATTGTTCTTGATATTTCTTTTTCTTTTTTTCATTATTATCCTTTGTTAGAAAACAAAGTATGTTAATTAGCTGTTGAAACTGTTGATATTTTAAAGGCACAAATCAGAAAATTCTAAGTTAAATTGTCTTATCACCAAATTCAGTGTTGTTCAATTTCCAATTACTTCATTTTTAGGACATTATAGCTGGTTACAGCCTTGAAATTGCTTGGAATAATTGATCCTTTGCTGAATAACTTGTTAAGATGCAGGAAAATGAGCTTTCTTTACTCCATATTATATGCATAATTGGTGGCATGTTTATGATTTAAGAACATGATGGGCTAAGAAGAATTCTGAATTTTGATTTAGAATCAAATGCTGGTTGAAAATGCTGGCAGATATAGTGAAGACTTTAACAATATGTAATTATTTTTTAAAAATTGAAAAATCAATATTGCCTAAGGATATTATTTGCATGGTTTTTCAGTACTTAGTGACTTTGCAAATTAGTGAGATAACTTGAAAAATTGCTGTTGTTTTAGTTCAATCTCCTATAAAGTAATTCACTAACTCACTGATGAAAACAAAAAGATTTACTTTGGTAATTGTATTCATCCTAACTTTTCTCCATGTGCTTTTAAAAAAAAAAAGTATAAAAAACAATTTAGACTATGTATGTTATGTGGATCATTCAAACATGTGTTGTATATGTACACACACACTTATACACACACATACATGCACACGCATTCACACAATTATTCAACTGTAAAAAAATTCACTGAGTAGTTACTATAGACTGTTCATTAAACACTTTTTTTTGAAAAGATAAATGACATATCTTGTTAATCTTGAAAACTCAGTGCAGGAGAGAAAGGAGCAATCTAGAGAAGCATCTCAAGTCACTCTAGTTTTCATGGACACTTGAAAATTACCCTTTGAGGGATAAAATGACACATTCTAAGAAATTCAGGAAAACTGTAGAGGAAGGATAAAATAAATATAATAAACAAAGACTATTAGAAAGGCCAACTGAAATAACATTTGATGCAACTAGTTTGCCTGGCTCAGAAACCTGGACATCCTATCTACAGGAAATGGGAGGCTGTTGAAAGATGTGTGTAACGGAACAACACTATATGTTTTAAGAAGCTAACTATAGTGGTTATGCAAATAATAAACTATGCAAACAAACAGTAGAAGTAGATAGATATATAGATATATATATATATATATATATAGATATATAAAGGCATATAAAGAGTTCCTCACCTCCAAGATATCTATAATGTTGTATTGTGCTTCTGTGGATTCTTTGACACTGGCTTCCTAATGTGTTATTAGATACACACACACTATAGTGTATATATATGTATGTACATGCTTGTACATATCATACATACCTGTACATGCACATATATTATACACAAGACATATATACATGAATATATGTATATGTGTATACATATGTGTGTGTGTATATATACGCATACATATACATTCCTAGATTCATACATACAAGTAGATACACATACACTCTTTTCTTAGGGCTGCTATAACAAAAATATCATGAACTGAGTGGCTTATAAGGAACAGAAATTTATTTCTTACAGTTTTGGGGACTGGGACATCCAAGATCAACGGGCAAGCAAATTTCTTGTCTAGTGAGGGCCTGTTTTATTATAGATAGTGCCTTCTTGCTGAGACTTCCCACTGTATAAGGGACAAAAAACTCCCTTGGGCCTCTTTTGCTAAGAGTACTAATCTCATCCATGAGGATTTTGTCCTCATGACTTAGTCACTTCCCACAAAAAACTATCTTTTAATACCATTACATTGGAGACTAGGTTTCAGTGCATAAATTACGGGAGGACACAAACTTCAGACCATGGTGATAATGTGCAGGTATATATATTTATGGACATATATATGTATATTTAATTTTACTTAATATTTTGTGCATGTGTATTTTATTTAGGATTGTTTGCAGGTTATCTATTTAGCCATACTACTATAAAGAATATTTTTAAATTGAATTTCCATAATTTATTTGATAGGTATTATTATTATAGACTATAGAAATTTAAAAATGGAAATTGACTAAATGATATTTTATTAAAATGTTAAAATATTTGTTAGTAACTAATTGAGTATACAGTTTACTTACAGTTTATGCACTTTACCACCATATTATAGTAGCTTGAATAAATTAACTCCTGAATAAAAATTATAAGTGCTGGAATAAAGGAGAAAAAAGTTTTTTCCCTCATGTGACATTTGAGAGTAGTTTAATTCAATTTAACCCTTGCCTTTGAGTAGCAAATGCAAACAGCTGAAGGTTCCTGCAAAATATGAGGAAGTGGAGTTTATTTGCTCTTGAAACAAGTTGCCTACATATATAGTTTATAAGTTGTAAGGACTATGGTGTTTGGAAAGATATTGTAGCTCGAGTCATAACAGAAAACCTGCTGGAAGCTGAAAATTTAAAATTGGTTTCTCAAAAGTGTACAGTGAATGCAGTTTCATTGCAATTTGGCAGTATACCAGAAAAACATAAAAGTATTATTGTTTTCATATGTATTCATGCTGATCAAAATGCAGACAAAATAATAGATCTATACATATGTGAATTTTTATTACAATGATTTTAATGATGTACTTGCTTCTAAAGCATAATATGCTATTTATTATGCCACAGGTTCAAACAACATTCAAAGAAACTTTCATTCAATCAGATATCTTAGACATAAAAAAGGCAGCATGGGTCCTAAGCTCCAGCTCAGTTTTTAAAACCTTTTAACAGTTCTGTTTACACTTCTACTACTGTAGTTTATTCTGTATTTGCTATCCTTAATCAAATAAGAGTTTAAATATGCATAAGGAGTCACACCACAGTTGTAACATTAAAAAACATACAATTTCATGTGTTGTTTAATTGCCTTATTTATTAAAGTATAATTTTCTAACAGGTAAAATTATAACTCTAACGCAAATATAAAATAAACTTGTATCAAAGATGTTATTCAACTCATTAAGTGATTTCGGTTCCAGTAACATATTAACATCATTACAAGGAACATTAAAAGAGCTTTATAGCCAATGTTGAGGTAAGATTATTGGTTAGTTCCAACACTGGTTAGTATCCAACATAGCCACAAGCCATAATCTTTGGTAGTTATCTGTTTCATTGGACAGAAATAAATTGCTCTTCTACTGGAGAGAATTTTTGATCTTTTCTACTATTTCTACACATAAAAATGCCTCTCAATAGTAAGACAAACACAGCATTGCACTAAAAAAAATCTTAGTAATCTCTTACCTATGTTTATTTTTTTACTGTATAAAACATATCTCTTCATTGTGTTTTCTATCTGAAGATTTGCACTTATAAATAGTAAAATGAATAAAAGCATAGCAAGTATATATATTAATAACATTTTTACATCTTTATGTTTAATTAACATACAACACACTGCACATATTCAAAGTGTAAATGACATGATCTTGACATATGCATGTGTCCATTAAGTAATCATCATAAACAAGATAATAAACATGTCCAAAAGTCCCAAAACTTCCTAGTGAGCTTTATAATGCACACTCAGACCTCTCAGGTGTGAAGTACTGAAATACATAGACAAACATGCATGCACACTTGGATATCTAATTATTTTAGCAGCACTTGTTCAAAATGTTATCCTTATGCCCATGAATTGTCTAAAACCTTATTTAAAAATTAGATAACGAACATTCTCTCAGAACACAGTGCAATCAAATTAGAACTCAGGATTAAGAAACTCACTCAAAACTGCACTAAAACTGAACAACCTGCTCCTAAGTGATTACTGGGTAAATAATGAAATTAAGGCAGAAATCAAGTTCTTTGAAACCATTGAGAACAAAGAGTTAATGTATTAGAATCTCTGAGACACAGCAAAAGCAGTGTTAAGAGGGAAATTTATAGCACTAAATGCTCATATCAGAAAGTGGGAAAGATCTGAAATGGACACACTAATGTCACGATTAAAAGAGCTAGAGAAGCAAGAGCAAACAAATTCAAACGCTAGCAGAAGACAAGAAATAACTAAGATCAGAGCAGAAATGAAGGAGATATAGACACGAAAAATGCCTTAAAAAATCAATGAATCCAGGATCTGTTTTTCTGAAAAGATTAACAAAATAGATAGACCGCTAGCCAAACTAATAAAGAAGAAAAGAAAGAAGAATCAAATACACACACACACACACACACACAATGATAAACAAGATATCACCATTGATCCCATAAAATACAAATTACCATCAGAGAATACTATAAACACATCTATACAAATAAACTAGAAAATCTAAAAGAAATGGATAAATTCCTGAACATATACACCCTCCCAAGACTAAACCAGGAAGAAGTCGAATTCCTGAATAGACCAATAACAAGTTCTGAAATTGAGGGAGTAATTCATAGCCTACAAGCCAAAAAGCCCAAGGCCAGACAGAATCGCAGCCAAATTCTACCAGAGGTACAAAAAGGAGCTGGTACCATTCCCTCTGAAACCATTCCAAGCAACAGAAAAAGAGGGACTCCTCCCTAACTCATTTTATGAAGCCATCATCACCCTGATGCCAAAACCTGGCAAAGACACAACAAAAGAAGAAAATTTCAGGCCAATATCCCTGACGAACATCGATGCGAAAATCCTCAATATAATACTAGCAAAACAAATCCAAAAACTTACCCAAAACAAATCCATATAATACTAGCAAAACAAATCCAAAAACTTACCCAACACAATCAAGTTGACTTCATCCCTGGGATGCAAGGCTGGTTCAACATATGCAAATCAATAAACGTAATCCATCACATAAACAGAACCAGTGACCAAAACCACATGATTATCTCAATAGATGCAGAAAAGACCTTCAGTGAAATTCAACATCCCTTCATGCTAAAAACTCTCAATAAACTAGGTATTGATAGAACATATCTCAAAATAATAAGAGCTATTTATGACAAACCCATAGCCAGTATCATAATGAATGGGTGAAAGTTGGAAGCATTCCCTTTAAAAAGCAGAACAAGACGAGAATGCCTTCTCTCATCACTCCGATTCAACATACTATTGGAAGTTCTAGCCAGGGCAATCAGGCAAGAGAAATAAATAAAGTGTATTCAAATAGAAAGAGAGGAAGTCAAATTGTCTCTGTTTGCAGATGACATGATTGTATAGTTAGAAAACCCCAACATCTCAGACCAAAATGTCCTTAAGCTGATAAGCAACTTCAGCAAAGTCTCAGGATATAAAATCAGTGTGCAAAAATCACAGGCATTCCTATAAACCAATAATAGACAAGTAGAGAGCGAAACAATGAGTGAACTCTCATTCACAATTACTACAAAAAGAATAAAATACTTAGGAATACAACTTACAAGGGAAGTGAAGGACTTTTTCAAGGAGAAGTACAAACCACTGTTCAAGGAAATAAGAGAAGACACAAATAAGTTGAAAAAAAAATTCCATGGTCATGGATAGGAAGAATTAATATCATGAAAATGTCCATACTGCCCAAAGTAATTTATAGATTCAATGCTATTCCCATCAAGCTACCACTGACTTTCTTTGCAGAATTAGAAAAAGCTACTATAAATTTTACATGGAACCAAAAAAGAGCCCATATAGCCAAGACAATCCTAAGCAAAAACAGCAAAGCTGGAGGCATCCTGCTACCTGATTTCAAACTATACTACAAGGCTACAGTAACCAAAACAGCATGGTGCTGGTACCAAAACAGATATATAGACCAATGTAACAGAACAGAGATCTCAGAAATAATGACACACATCAACAACCACCTGATCTTTGACAAACTTGACAAAAACAAGCAATGGGGAAAGGATTCCCTATTTAATAAATGGTGCTGGGAAAACTGGCTAGCCTTATGCAGAAAACAGAAAACAGACCCCTTCCTTACACCTTATACAAAAATTAACTCGAGATAGATTAAAGACTTAAATGTAAAACCTAAAACCATAAAATCCCTTGAAGAAAATCTAGGCAATACTCTTCAGGACATAGGCACGGGCAAAGACTTCATGAATAAAACACCAAAAGCAATTGTAGCAAAAGCCAAAATTGACAAATGGGATCAAAGTAAACTAAGGAGCTTCTGGTTAGCAAAGTAAACTGTCATCAGAGTGAACAGGCAACCTACAGAATGGCAGAAAATTTTTGCAATCTATCCATCTGACAAACGTCCAATATCCGGAATCTACAAAGAACTTAAACAAATTTATGAGAAAAAACCCCTCAAAAATGGGCAAAGGATATGAATGGGCACTTCTCAAGGAGAAGACATTTATATGGCCAAAAACATATAAAATAAAGCACATCATCAATACCCATGAGAGAAATGCAAATCAAAATCACAATAAGACACCATCTCATGCCAGTTAGAATGGTGATTATTATAAAGTCGGGAAACAACAGATGCTGGTGAGACTGTAGAGAAATAGGAATGCTTTTACACTGTTGGTGGGAGTGTAAATTACTTCAACGATGGTGGAAGACAGTGTGTCAATTCCTCAAGGATCTAGAACCAGAAATACCATTTGACCCAGCAATCCCATTGCTGGATATATACCCAAAGGATTATAAATCATTCTACTATAAAGACTCATGCACACATATGTTTATTGCTGCACTATTTACAATAGCAAAGACTTGGAACCAACCCAAATGCCCATAGGCTGGATAAAGAATATGTGGTACACATACACCATGGAATACTATGCAGCCATAAAAAGAATGAGTTCATGTCCTTTGCAGGGACATGGATGAAGCTGCAAGCCATCATTTTCAGCAAACTAACACCGGAACAGAAAACCAAACACCACATGTTCTCACTCATAAGTGGGAGTTGAACAATGAAAACACATGGACACAGGGAGGGGAACATCACAGACTGAGCCTGTCTGGGATGGGGGGCAAGGGGAAGGAGAGCATTAGGACAAATACCTAATGCATGTGAGGCTTAAAACCTAGATGACAGGTTGATAGGTGTTGCAAATCACCATGGCGCTATGTAACAAACCTGAACGTTTTGCACATGTATCCCAGAACTTAAAAAAAAAAAAATCTCGATTCTGCAATGTATAGTATATACATCTTAACATCATGAACATTTTACATTAAAACCTTTAGATTATGTGAAAATTTATAAGGTAGCAATTTAATATTGTAAATATGATGGCAGTATAAAAACACAAAGACATGGTAATTTAATAATATAAAAGAAAATAAAACAAAATTTTCTACAAACAGATTAAAAATAGGAAAATATAATGTTTATGTTAAAAAATTAGCTGATCATACATGTATACATCTTTATTAGTACTACATTGTCTTAATTACTCTAATTTTATATGTAGTCTTGAAACCAGGTACTTTTAATTCTCCAAATTTGTTGCCTATCAAGGTGATTTGCCATTCTAGGTCCTTTGAACATCTAAGGAAATTTCAGAATTTCAGCTAGATAATTTCTAAAAGAAGAAATCCAGCTAGGATTTGATTGGGGTGATCGCTGTGGGAGGAGTAAACATCTTAACAGTATTGGGATTTACAGCTTAGAAATTCCATTCCATTTATTTAGGTCTTTATCTCAGCAACATTTTGTAGTTTCAAAGGTGCAGATGTTTCCTATTGCTTTCAGATTTATCCCTAAGTACTATACATTTTGATACTATTGTAAATGTTATTTTAATTTTTCTCTTTCTATTGACAGTCTTAAATCATAATTTAATTGGGTAATACAACTGAGTTTTGGAAAAAGTATGTATATATACACACAAACACACACATACATTACATATAAACCAAATATATATATATACACATAATATACAGTTTACTTTTTCTGAATTTTGCACACTGGTTGTGCTATTATATCTTGATTTATAATTGCACTTAATAACACTCAACCTGTTTTCAGGAACAACATATCCAAATATATGGCATGTTTCAGTTTATTTAGCATCACAAAACTTTCAAATTGTACTTACTTTTGATGGCAGTGGTGGCCCCTCTGGAGTGGCCACTGCGAGAGCGCCAGCTGCAGTGGGGGAGGTGCAGTCCGGCCTGCGTGCTTCACAGAGCCAGCGGTGGCCAGAAACAGGCAAGAAAGAACCCTGCACCTTACAGAGTTGGAGGGGCGCGAGCACCATGCTCCTAGGTGCAGTTGCAGCGGCCCAGCTGTGGCTCTGGACCTGGGCATCCCTGTGCTCTTGGGGGCCTGGGAAACACCCTGACCCTGCAGGCTAGAAAGAGCTTGCTCCTGCTCTCTGGCCTCTCCCTGCTCCCAGTGCCCGCTCTGGTGTGAAGCAAAGTTGTGGCTGAGCCCGGGAATTGTTGCGACCCAGACAGGCATGTGCGTGATAGAGGGCTGCTGACACACCAGCCTCCAGCCGCCTCAGCCCTCTCCAGACTCTGGGCACTAAGGAGAACAGGAGGGAGGTTGAGGGGCTGAGGGTGGCTAGGCATGGGCCTGTGGGCACCCCTTAGCGTGGACACCCTGGGCACCGCAGCCGGCATATTAATGGCGGTAGGAGGCTAACAGGTTCCTGGGCGGGAAGAGCCGGGTTCCCAGTAAAACCCCACCTTCAAGCCAGGGACGACCAACAGGCTGGGGGCCAGGTTGCCAGTTCCGGGTGGAGTCCGCAACCCGGATGGTGCTTTTTCCGGGCCCGCCCATGGCTGCCCATGGACCAATCAGCAGGCACTTCCTCCACTCTTGAGTCCAGACTCAGTCAGACTCATACACTCACTGGGACGACCTGCCTGCAGAAAGGAGCTACTCACTTTGGGTCTCCTAATAACTGTTCTGTCACTCAGTAAAGCTCCCCTCCACCTTGCTCACCCTCCAGTTGTCCTCAGTGTAATCTCACTTTTCCTGGATGGGGGACCGAGAACTCAAGACCTGCCAAACAGCTGGAGCAGAAGGAGCTGTAACACGCTCCTGGCCGGCTCACAGAGTTGCCGGTGGTAAAACGCTCCCTGGCTGTGGGAGTGAAGCGTGGCGACCCTCCTAGGGGCCTAGAACTCAGGATTCTCTGGGCCAGACCTGCTGTGACACTAATGCCTCCCTCTATGCTGAGTGGCCGCCCCACCTAACGGGAAGCAGCACCAGGGCCAGGACCCGTGAACCAGAGCAGGGCGGAGGGACTGAAAGCTGTTACACAAATGGACTGAATCACCCTGTCCTCCCTTACCCCCTCCCCCGAAATTGCCCCCTTGTTCGTGCTACGGAAGAAGAGAAGAGCTGCAGCCTTTCTGGGAGCACAGACCTCAGGGCTCCCCGAACCAGGACTCAGACACGCTGTCTCACCCTCTTTTGGGTTCTGCAGTCTCTGGCATCTCTGAGCTTTTGAGCATTACCACGCTTATGACCCCAGTGGAAGCCTCTTGCAGTACATGGAGCCGGTACCTGTGCAGGAACCCGGAGCTGCCCATCCCGCTGCAGCAGCCGATGTGCCTGGATTTGTGGAACCAGGTAATGTTCTGCCTCAGCCGCTTGTTCACTCACACACCCCTCGCTGCTCCACTCCTACCTTGCCCTTGGCAGGCGTGGGATCTGGGCTGATAGCCCAAGCTGAGTACAGCCTGCTGGGCTGAGTGGGCAGAACAAGATCAACAGGTATGAGCAATACTCAAGCAGAAGGCACCGCGGGCCACAGAGGTTTCCGGCTGATGAAGCGGCACCCAGGGATCCTGTGACACTTTTCAAAAACTGGAATAGTAAAATAATACAAAATCGACTCATAAGCAAACATATAACTACATATGACAATTATGTAAATACTAATCTAACCACTTTTTTTTTTTTTTTTGAGACAAGAGCCTCATTCTGTTGCCCAGGCTGGAGTGCAGTGGTGCCATCTCCCCTCACTGTGACCTCCAACCTCTGCCTCCGGGTTCAAGCGATTCTCCTGCCTTAGCCTTTCTAGGAGCTGGGGTTACAGGCACCCACCACCATGTCTGGCTGATTTTTGTATTTTTAGTAGAGAAAGGGTTTCACTCTGTTGGCCAGCCTGTTGAACTTCTGCCCTTAAGTGATCCACCGGCCTCGGCCTCCCAAAGTGCTGTGATTACAGGCGTGAGCCACCACACCTGCCAAACCACTTTAATTTTACGTTTACATTCTTACTCTTTTTTTTTTTTTCTTCTCTTGCAACTGTCTTATGCTGTTTATTGACTTTGGGTTTCATTTCTCCCCTGTTTTTTCCCTAATCTACTTTCTAATATTTTACTAATATTATGCTCCTTTGTATTTTGAGACTTTAAAAAAGTTGTGTAATTTTTGCTTTGTATCACAAATACATATACATATTTAATTAAATGAAAGCAGGGACTCAAACAGATATTTGTGCAGGATTTTCGTTAGCAATATTATTCACAATAATCAAAGGGAGGAAGCAACCCCATTGAATATTTATGGATAAGTGAATAAACAAAATGTAGTGTATACTACAACATATTATTCAGACTTAAAAAATAAATTCTGACAAATTCTACAAGATAGATGAAACTTAAAGTCATTACAGTAAGTGAAAGAAACCAGTCACAAAAAGAAAATATTGTATGAAGCCAATTATAGGAGTTACTTGGAGATGTCAAATTAGTAGAAACAGAAAGTAGAATGGTGATTGCCAGAGTCTGGAAGAAGGGAAAAATGGGGAATCATGTTTAATGGGTACAGAGTTTTGGTTGGAAAAGAAGAGAAATTCTGGAGATATATGCTGATGATGGTTGCAAAACAGTGTAAATATACTTAATGCCACAGAGCCATGCACTTACAATGATTAAAAAGGTAAATTTTTATGTTCTGTGTGTCTTTCCAGAATAAAAACACCCTGCAATTAAAGCATAGAAATAGAATATATTATATAGAATTTCATGATGATATTTTAAAAGTTTGCTTATAATTAGCATTTCATCCAGGTGCAGTGGGTCACACCTGTAATCCTAGCACTTTGGGAGGCTGAGGCAGGCGGATCATGAGGTCAGGAGATTGAGACCATCCTGACCAACATGGTGAAACCCTGTCTCTACTAAAAGTACAAAAATTCGCCGGGCATGGTGACATGTACCTGTAATCACAGCTACTTGGGAGGCGAAGGCAGGAGAATCGCTTGAACCAGGGAGTCAGAGGTTGCCCTGAGCATACATCATGCCACTGGACTGCAGCCTGGCAACAGAGCAAGACTGTCTCAAAAAAAAGAAAAAAAAAGAATTTGAAGAGCCTTAATTTCAGATAAGGTAATCTAGGACATACCAATACAGATGTAAGAAAACCATAAAACATTTCTATTTTCAATCATATTTTCTAGGAAAATTTTATCAAACCAGTCAATTTTGTTTAATAATATTACTGTATTCTTATTTCTAATAATCAAAGTGTGGAAAAGCATCATATAGACTAAAATTACATTATCACACTGACTGCATAAAATAATTTTGAAAACAGGAGAAGTTATAAGTAGCCCCTATAAGTAAAACATGAGTACACAGAACAAAAAATTAATAGGATGCAATTCCAATAATATTGACCTGATTTCTTCATCTATTAGAATTTTTTTATAATGGAAATTCAGTTTTTCAAATAATTCATCTAACGTTTTGTTTATATATATAATTAATGAGATGCTATACAAACTTGAGTCAATAACACAGAATTCTACAAGATCAAGAAGTATCTTCTGGGGCCCTTTCTTTTCAAGCTCTTTTTAAACTACTCAAGAGACAGCTGATGCTCCATAAATTACATCATTTACCTTAACAGAATTTTTTTCAAAAAAATGTATTCAGCATGAAATATTAGCTACAGGGTAAGCTAAATAAATTAAACATGAAATATAGTTTTGCTCTTAAAAATAATTTGCAAAAAGATCTTGGTATTTGTTTTTCTGAAGTGAAGTATTCTTACAAAGTGTAATAACCTTGTGGGACAAAACCTGTGGGGAAAATGGAGAAACACTGAAGTTTTAATTATCTTTCCTGAGGTTACAACCTTTATACTCTCTCTTAATAATCTTTGTGTGTGACAAAGCTCCTGCAGCTCCCTCAAAAGCGAGTGACTGAGATTCCTGATGGTATAGCAGTGCATTTCATTCAAACTCCTTTCTTATCTAGTGCCTGTATTTCAATATACAATTTCTGTAAACCTTAGTTAGCCATTTCAACCCCAAATCACAATAACAATATATTTTATCTCAAGTTAGGCAGTTGCTCTGAGTAATTTTTTTTAATTCTCAAGACTGTACTTATGGGATTCTAAAGAATCTACGAAAATAAAAATATTTTAAAAAGGAGTGAGAGTGAGAAGAAACTGTATAGTTCATTCTATTATTGTTACTAAAACTTAGCATTATTCTCTGTTAATCTAATTAAAATTGGTGATATCATTTAATATTTATATCTTCAACAAAAATTTGAAATCACGAATAAGAAATTTAATTGATTAATAAATATGAGTTGAATTCAAATCCTTATATGTTACCTTAAGTAAAGAGTACAAGTTGAATTATGATATAGAAAATTTTATTCCTCATTATCCAATACTCAGAGCTGTATCAAACTTGAAAGAAAATGGTTTTGATTATGAAAATTCTTGATAAGTTATACCTGCAATTTTGCTTTAATGAAATAGATTTAACTAAGTAATAGCATTATCTGCTTAAATGTGTTCAGTCTAGCAACTCAAAGGCCTCCCAATACTTACAATAGCTTGATAGTTACATTTGACAAGCATTGATTTTCCTAACATTGTGTGTAAAGCATACTCAGATTTTCAGAATTCCAATTTTCTCTCTGCTATTTGGGCACATTGATTAACTTCTTTATGACTCAATATGTTCACTCTTAAAATAGTAACAATGATAGTACCTAGGTATTCAGTTTTTATGATGTGATGTGTATTAAATGCATCATAGTTTCTGCCAGATAGTGATTTCTCAATAAATATTTGCTAATGCTTTAGTACAAACAGAAAAATGGGTTATAATAATGACGATGTTGTTGATTCTCCTCATATAGGACGTTTGTTTCTTAAAGAAGTTGCATTTATGTTAGGGCGCTATTTTGTGTTCAGATTGAAAATACTATGTAGTCATATTTAAGAAAAACAAATCTTGCATGAATGTCTTAACAACAGAATTCATAAATGAACTTAAGGAAGAACAGGGAGGATGGAATAATGCTTTGTGGCATAGAAGGCGTTTGTTGGAAATCTTTCAGCTCAACTAAAACTTTAAACAAAATTGAAAATATTTACAAAAAATTTAAATGCAGTATTGACCCTGATAAGTTTCTGAGGAAAATACAGTCCAACATTATTCAAAAGAGACTAATCAAAGTAGTTCTTAAGAAAATGTTTTGAAAAGAGATCATAAAATGAAGATCAGGTATGTAATTATTTTAATAATCTAGTCATGAGATAAAAAGCACTGAGTGTTTTTTGTTTGACTGGTTGCTTTCTTTTGTCATAGAAAAATGACAGTTTCGAGAGTCATTCTTTGTTAAGCACAGAGAGCATTTTACATTTTGAACCAGTGTCATATGGTGCTAAGAAGGTTAATATCCCAATTTGTGCCTAAGTCGACAATTTTGTTCTCAATCAAAATACTTTATTCACATAGCTGATGAGTGTCTGCACTTGATTTAGTGCTGAAATGTCAAACTAGGACTTACGAAAAAAACTTAATATTAGAGTTACAAGAGGCTTAAATTGAAAATAATGATTCAATTCAACTCATCACTACTGAAATAAGGAAACTGAAAGCAAAACGTATGCAACTACATGAACACTGGCTTCTCTCCTAAGAATCAAAACCCTTAAATGGCTGAGAAAGAAAATTATCTGGTTCCACAAATGCAGGCAAAATTGTACTGTTTCTGGGAGATCAGTAGGTGCAAAACACATCAGCCTTTAGAGTAGCTTAATAAACCTCTCACGCTCCATTCTATCCCCATCTGGGACCAGTGAAAGGATCACTGCTTCTTGGGAAGGTGTGGAGGAAAACAACTTCTGCACCAGGGGAGGGACAAGGATTGTTTTGGAGCCCCAAATTTTGCACTAAAGCAGAAATGTGCAACTGTGGTCAAGAGTGGGAAAACCAAAGGTGCATTGATCCTATGGAAGAAGAAACAAAATATTGTGACCTTATTGTGGTGTAGGAGACATGCAATAACATAAAGCAAAGGTTTCTACCACTGAGGTGGGTAGAGGGCAAAGTAGTATTTCTTCTCAAAAAAAAAAAAAAAAAATTCATACAGATAAGTGACAGTTTGACTCCCACTAGAGTGAGAGTTAGGAAGTGCTGAGAATAACCCATCTCTTTTGAGTATCTGATATTCAGGCTGGCTCAAAAAAAAAAATCAGAATCATCCCTCTGCTTGCAACATGAATTTTTGTACCTCGTCAAAAGAAATACTGTTCTATAATTAAAGAGGAACAAGAAAGTAGAGAGAGACCATATTACATAGGTGTGTAGGGATTGCTGAAAGCTAATGGTGGAATAGGAGCATCGGCGTATGTCCTCCAGAGCCTCCGGTCCCACACTGGACACAGGATAGTAGCAGCCCCACTGATGGAGGAATTTGAATTATATGGTTCACTGAATGTTATGACAACAACAACAAAACCCAACCCCGGTCAACTATTGAAAATATTGACTTAACTCTTGCTCCTGCCCAGACTAACATCATGAAAAACAAAAGTATAAAACAAGTGGAGCATAAATAATGATCTCATGATTTACTACTTTTCTACCCCTGATGATTTGCATTACTTTAGAAATTGGTGGGCACATAAAAGCAAGTAAAAATAAAACAAAGGAATGTTGTCAAAACATAGTGAAATCAACAGAATCAGACTCAGAGAGAATACAGATGTTGGACCACACCTGCAAATAATTTAAAATAATAATGATCAAATTTTAAAGGATCTGGCAAACAAAAAGATGCCATGTATGAACACATGAGGAATTTCATCAGAAATGGGAAAAATGAAAGACAAATGCTAGAAACAAATGAAAACAGGAGAGCAGGAATGAAGAATCACATGGGAAAACTGATTAGTGAACTGGTCAGAGCTAAAGAAAGAAACACTACATTTTATAGTAGGTCAATATAAGTTATTTAAAAGGAAGCACGGGGGCAAAACAAACAAAGAAAAACAAAACCAAACTAACAAAAATTCAAGAGCGTCCATGAATTCTGTGATGGTGTAAAATGGATTAAAATACAATTAATTGAAATCCATGGAGAAAATTACAAAGTGAAAAGGAGAGAAGAAATATTTGAAAAGATAACTAAGGAGATCAGATAACCTCAGAGAGCTCCAAGAAAAATTAATACAAAATTTAAGCACACCTAGAACAATCATACAAGTCAAACTGCCGAAAACCATAGAATTAAGAAAAAAATAGTGAATTTTGTCACAGAAAAATAGGAACATTATCTAGAGAAGAACAAAAATAAATATTACTGTAAACTGTCAGAATTTCTATGGGTCAGAAGCCATTGATATGAAATCTTGAAAGAACTGAAAAAAAGTCAACCCATCATCCTATACCCATTAAATATATTACTAATAACATGTAAATGAGAACATTAAAAAAATTAAGCAGTGGAAGCATCCATTGCTGACAGGATTGCACTAATCTAAATGTAAAAGGAGTTTTTTAAGCCAGAAGGAATATGGACACAGATGGAAATTGAAACTATGCAAAGAAATGAAGAAGGTAGGAAAAGATAAAATAAGAATGCAAAACTCAATCATTTTCCACTGTTCTAAAGATTTCTAAAGATAATTGATTGTCTAATTTTTTTTTAAGTAACTTTATACTATAGAACCATAGTCCCCAAACTTGGCAGCAAGGACTGGTTTCATGGAAGACAATTTTTCCACGCACAGAGGGTGGGTGGAGGGTTTCAGGATGAAGCTTTTACACATCAGAGCAGGCATTATATTCTCGTAAGTAATGTGCAACCTAGATCCCTCATATGCAAATTCACAATAAAGTTTGCACTCCTATGACAATCTTATGCCATGGAGATCTAACAGGAAGCACAGCTCAAGGGGTAATGTTCACTCACATGCAGCTCACCTCCTGCTGTGTGTGCAGGTTCCTAACAGGCCAGGAACCTATACTGGTCTGTAGCCTGGGGATTGAGGACCCTGCTGTGCAGATCATAATATTTGAGAGTACAATGCATGACATAAGTAGTACAGAATAAGGAAAGAAGGAAAGAGAAGTACATACTTTTAAGGCTTTTACACTCTATTTTTGTTGATATGAATGATAGATTATCATAATGAGTTAAACTACATATTGAAATCCCTAGAGTAACAATAAACATTTATAAAAGGTGGTATATCCATTGTTTTTATAGAACTTCCAGTTTTTTATTTTTAAAGTAGTATTTGTGCTGTTTTATATGAAATAAGGTTAATCTTAAATATCCATGTTTTGAGAATTAGCTACAATGTCAAACTAATTCATTTCAATATAGTTTTAATATTAAATATTAATATTTTAATATGTTATTAAAATAAGTATTTAAAAATCCCATCCCAACATTAGAACAATATATTACAAATAATGTTTTAAAATTGGTATGTACTGCATTAAAGTTTTCTGTTATTCCATGAAGTTATTTTAATTAATTTTAGGATTGCACATAACACAGATACGGAATTCCATAAAGGTCACATAAAAAGTGGCCAATTATCTTATATTGGTATTTTTGTTTCTTTCATAATATTAAATAATATTTTAAATGAAGGCAGGAATTTCAAAATCATCAATATATACAAAATTTTCTGGATTTCTTTGTCTTTATTATTCTAACTCTATTTTTTTGCTACTATATTTTGTTTTTATTTCACATTCACACTAAGTTTCTTTGCTTCTCTGCTTCCTGGTACATTAACTTTCCCAGACTTTTTATTATGTAGCATCTTTCAGCTTTTTCACCTGTTAAAGATTTCTTTCCTAAATTCTTATTCTTTCACAAGATGAGTACACTAGTATAGAAAGCAAAGTTCTGGCTACAATATTAGTTCACTCTGTAAATTACTTTTCAATTACAAATATCACATTAAAAGATTATTGAAATTAACTGATATGAGGCTTCTGCTTCAAACCAAGATGGAATAACAGAGGCTAGACTTATCTAAATAGAAAAACTAAATGACAGAAAAAATGTGAAATAACAGTTTGCAAAATACCGGACATCAGGCAACAAGATACAGTGATCCCAGAGATATGAGCCACAAACAAAGTAAACTCTACGAATGCCCTGGTTTACTGTCAGAAGAGTTTCCAAGCTGCAGTGAAGAGGTTTGGAGGGAGCCTGGGGGAGTTTAGTGTTCTCCCTGAGTTGAGAAGACAAAGTGAATAATCTGGTAATACAAGGTGGGTAGAGTTCAAACATCAGAGTAATGGCAAGTAGAGAGCTGCACACAAATAATACTCTGAAAATCTATCTGAAAAAGCAATTATGTGGTTTTCAACAGAATAATAATCAACACATACATGTGAGTTAATTCTCACTGGTTGGGAAAGCAACAATCCAAAGGATTAAAGATGTCAAATGATCAGAGAGAATGTATTGCAAATAGCACCTGTTTTCAACATCCTGAATGGAATTTCTTATAATCCACAAGACATGGAGCACAAGACTCACAATGGTCTTTTCTTAGTAGTAGGAAATTACTAGCTATAGAGAAAACACTATTTTATTCAAAATTAACAAGTCTTAAATGTAATACCCCCCCAAAATCAAACTTTTTTCCAAGTAATATAGATGCCTCACAGAAAAATAAAAAATCAAGAACATGTATAAGAATACAAAAATATCCAACACTTGACACATTGAAATACATGGTGTTTGGCATTCAATTAAACATTGCTGGACATACAGTAAAAAATAATACAACCCATAAGAGTGGGAAAATCAACTCTGAAGTAATACAGGTTTTAGAAATAGACTACATCTGTTATGTCATTAGAGTGGATAGTACAATTGTATTTCAGGTGTTCAAAAAGCTAAAGATTATAACTATTAAGTAGAGACATAAATTACATTAAAATAACCTAAATTAAATTTCTAGAGGTGAAAGCTATTAATACAGTGCTTGAGATTAAAAAAAATACAATGATATGAACATTAGACTTGCAAAAGAAAATACTACTGCACTTGAAGAAATACAAGTAAAACTACTCAAATGAAACAAAAATGTAAAGAACTCTACCACCCTTGCTACCGTTGAAAAGGAAGAAAGCTTCAGTGAACATTAATAAAATCTCAGGTGCCAAAATATACATGTCATTGGTGTTTTCTAAGAGAGTAGAGAGAGGATGGAGAGAAGTATACAAATAAATTAAGACTGCAAATATTCTAAATTTAATGAGAACTGAAAACACACAGGCCCAATAAATTCAAAGAACCCCAAATATAATACATGTGAATGATATTGCACTAATTCACCACATATCAAATTGCTTAAAACCTGCGATAGAAAATTTTAAAGGCACCCAGAGAAAAATGACATAGTACATACAGTGGAACAAAGATAAAGATGAGAGTAAATTTCCTGTTAGATACAATGGAAGTAAAACAATAAAGGAGTGATATCTCCAAAATGCTGAAAGAATAAAAAATCTGTTAACTTAGTAAATAATGAAAACATGTTTTTAAAATGAAGGCTAAACGAAGACTGTTTCAGGTATACAAAAACTGGGAAAAAAATACCACTGTTATAAGAAATGTTGAAAGACACCCTCATGCAAAAGAAAAAGAAAAAAAAAAAAGAAAAATGCTGCCAGATAGAAATATGAAGATAAAAAGAAATAAAAAACATAACAACTGGTATATATCTGAATGAATATTTAAAATTTCTTTTACTATGTAACCATATTTAAAATGAAAAACAGCAATGTTACATGATTTATAATACGTGTAGAAGTACTATATGTAAAAGCAATAACACAAAGGTTGGGAGGTAGAAGTGAAAATATTCCATTGTAATGTTATTATACTGTAGGAGAAATGGTTTAATATCACTTCAGGTTAAACCATGATTAAGTGAAATTTGTATACGATTTGTAAACCTTAAGCAACCACTAAAGTAAAAAAATCAAGTTATAGTTAATAAGCCAACACAGGTGATGAAATAGAATTACAAGAAAATAATTAATTAAAAAATCACAACAAAATATGGGAACAGAGAACTTATGGGAAATCTAGAAAACTAAAAAGTGAGCAGGTAGAATTAAACCTAATCCTATTTCAATTAAACAACAGAGATTAGCAGACTAGATAAAGAAAGAACGAACGAACTATGTGCTACAAGAGAGTTGCTTATATAGGAAAACAAAATTAGATTAAATGCAAAATTGTGGAAAATATACCATTTAAATAGTAGTCTAAGTAGGGCTGTGGTAGCTATGTTAATATCTTACAAAGTGCATTTCGGACTAAGGATTATCACTGGAATAGAGAAGGCTACTCATAATAATTAAGGGATCAATTTCGTAAGCAGACAAAACAATTCTAAGCATGTATTTACCTAATAACAGCTTATTAAAATATATGTAGCAAAATAAATGTTCTTTTTGATAAATATTTCAGGAACAATATAATATTACAAAAATGGACTGCAACTCAGTGATCACATCATAAACACAAAATGACTACAAGTAGATCAGACATCTGAATATAAAATCTTAAACTTTAAAACTTGTTTTAAGAACACAGAGACTACAATCTTTATGAACTTTGGGTTAAGCAACAATTTTTTAGATTTGACATCAATAGCACAATCAATAAAACACAAATTGATAAATTGTTGTTCATGTATATTAATAGATTTTGCTCTTTGAAAGACAATGTTAAAAGAAAGAGAAGTCAAGATGCAGCCTGGAGAAATACTTGCAAATCATATATTTGATAAAGTACAAAAAACTTATCCACCACAATCAAGCTGGCTTCACACCTGGGATGTAAGGCTGGTTCAACATACACAAATCAATAAGCATAATTTATCACATAAACAGAACTAAGGAAAAAAAAACACATGATTATCTCAATAGACGCAGAAAAGGCCTTGCATAAAATTCAATCTACCTTCATTTTAAAAACACTCAATAAACTAGGTATTGATAGAACCTATGTCAAAATAATAAGAGTCATTTATGACAAACTCATGACCAACATTATACTGAACAGGCAAAAGCTGGAAGTATTCCCTTGAAAAATGGCAAAAGAGAAGAATACTCTCTCTTACCACTCCTATTCAACATAGTATTGGAAGTTCTGGCCAGGGCTATCAGGCAAGAGAAATAAATAAAGTGTATTCAAATAGAAAGAGAGGAAGTCAAACTGTCTCTTTGTGCAGATGACATCATCCTTTATGTAGAAAACCCCATTGTCTCAGCCCAAAACCTTCTTAAGCAGATAAGGAACTTCAGCAATGTTTCAGGATACAAAATCAATGTGCAAAAAATCACAAGCATTTCTATACACCAACAATAGACAAGCAGAGAGCTAAATCATGAATGAATTCCTATTCACAATTGCTACAAAGAGAATAAAATACCTCGAAATGCTCCTAACAAGGGAAATGAAAAACTCTTCTAGGAGAACTACAAACCACTGCTAAAAGAAATAAGAGAGGACACAAACAAATGGATAAACATTCCATGTGCATGGATAGGAAGAATCAATATCATGAAAATGGCCATACTCTCCAATGTAATTTATAAATTCAATGCTATTCCCATCACACTACCATTATCATTCTTCACAGAATTAGAAAAAAACTTCTTTAAAATTCATATGAAATCCAAAAGAGCCTGTATACCCAAGACAATCCTAAACGAAAAGAACAAAGCTGGAGGTATCACACTACCCAACTTCAAACTATACCACAGGGCTGCAGTAACCAAAACAGTATAGTATTGGTACAAAAACATAGAGCAAATAAACAGAATAGAGATCTCAGAAATAAGACTGCACACCTACAACCATTTCATCTTTGACAAACATGAAAAAAACAAACAATGGGGAAAGGATTCCCCATTTAATAAATGGTGCTAGGACAACTGACTAGTCATATGCAAAAAATTGAAATTGGACCACTTCCTTTTACCTTATAAAAAATTAACTCAAGATGGATTAAAAACTTAAATGTAAAACCCAAAACTATAAAAACCCTAGAAGAAAATCTAGGCAATAGCTCCAAAGACATAGGCATGGACAAAGATTTCATGATGAAAACATCAAAAGCAATTGCAACAAAAGCAAAAAAAATTGATATACGGGATCTAATTAAACAAAGGAGCTTCCACACAGCAAAAGAAACTATCATTAGAGTGAACAAACAACCTACAGAATGGAAGAAAATTTTTGCAATCTATCCATCTAACAAAGGTCTAATATCCAGAATCTACAAAGAACTTAAACAAATTTACAAGAAAAAATAACCCCATTAAAAAGTGGGCAAAGGACAAGAACAGACACTTCTCAATAAAAGACATTTATGTGGCCAAGAAGCATATGAAAAAAAGCTCAACATCACTGATCATTAGAGAAATGCAAGTCAAAACCACAGTAATACATCATCTCAAGCCAGTCAAAATTGAGATTATTAAAAAGTCAAGGAACAACAGGTGCTGGCGAGGCTGTGGAGAAATAGAAATACTTTTACACTGTTGGTCAGAGTATAAATTAGTTCATCCATTGTGGAAGACAGTGTAGTGATTCCTCAAAGAACTAGAACCAGAAATAACATTTGACCCAGAAATCCCATTACTGAGTATATACACAAAGGAATATAAATCATTCCATTACAAAGATACATGCATATGTATGTTCCTTGCAGCACTATTTACAATAGCAAAAACATTGAACCAACCCAAATGCCCATCAATGATAGGCTGGATAAAGAAAATATGGTACATATACACCATGGAACACTATGCAGACATAAAAAGGAAGGGGATCATGTCCTTTGCAGGAACATGGATAAAGCTGAAAGTCATTATCCCCAGCAAACTAACACAGGAACAGGAAACAAAACACTCCATGTTTTCACTTGTAAGTGGGAGCTTCATAATGAGAACACATGGACACAGGGAGGGAACAACACACACTGGAGTCTCTTGGGAGTGGGGGCGGGGGTGGGAGAACGTTAAGATTAATAGCTAATGCATGCTGGGCTTAATACCTACGTGATGGGTTGACAGGTGCAGAAAACCACCATGGCAAACGTATACTTATGTAACAAACCTGCATGTCCCGCACATGTATCCCAGACCTTATAAAATAAAGTAAATAAATAAAATAATATATATGTGAAATTCTCAAAACACAATCATGAAATAATAAATTCAATAAAAGAGGGAAATATAGAAAAAGCAAAAGTACATAATGCAATGCCAATATAATTAGTCAGAGAAATGCAAATTAAAACCACAATGAGATATCACCTCACCTATTCCCAAAGCCAAAATTTACAAGACAAAGTATCCTGAAGGATGTGGAGAAAAAAGGACCTTTAGATATTGCTGATGAATACCAATGCAACAAAAGCAAGAGCCATCATAAAAGGGGGAGAACAACTACCACAAGAAAGACGTAGGCCGGGCGCGGTGGCTCAAGCCTGTAATCCCAGCACTTTGGGAGGCCGAGACGGGCGGATCACGAGGTCAGGAGATCGAGACCATCCTGGCTAACATGGTGAAACCCTGTCTCTACTAAAAATACAAAAAAAAAAAAAAAAACTAGCCGGCGACGTGGCGGGCACGTGTAGTCCCAGCTACTCGGGAGGCTGAGGCAGGAGAATGGCGTGAACCCGGGAGGCGGAGCTTGCAGTGAGCTGAGATCCGGCCACTGCACTCCAGCCTGGGTGGCAGAGCGAAACTCCGTCTCAAAAAAAAAAAAAAAAAAAGAAAGATGTAAATGTTATTAGTAAAATAAGGGAGAAAATATTAAGTAGGCAGGAAAATAAATAAATATCATTAAAAAACACCTTCACTACTGGTCTCACATTGGCCTACATATCTACATATACTTATAATTTGATTTAGTCCTAGGAAAAAAAATAAAGACATGTGAAAATGAATCTTGAAATAGTTAACAAGGTGAAGTCAGGAAGCTAATCTGTAATGTGCTATTAAGTCTGCACACATCCAAAGAAACATTCAGTTGAAGAAAACATTCCAGGTCAGACGTACCATTCATCCTCCTCAACATCTGTTCTCTGACTCTGTTGGTTGTTGGGGAAAAAAAGCAGTGTTCTCCTGGTTCACAAAATTCTAAAATAAAAGAAAAAAATGCCTAATAATTGAATTAGGAAAGAGAATACCTTTCAATAATATGCAATAATAAGTAGGATCATACGAAGCCATTTTCACCCTCTTCATTGCCATCCACAAAGTAATATTAATTAAAGAAAATAAAATTTGGATTAAAATTAAAATTACATATTTATAAGTATATTAACACTAAAGGGGATGTTTAATGCAAATTATTTAATAAATATTAGTTTCTTAGATAGCTAATGGTTTCCTAAAAATAGAGGTGGAAGTTTCAGTGTGATATGCAGCTGTCAGTGAGATTGGTTTGTCAATAAATTGTAAAAGTAAGAAAACTACAACATGGAAATGAAAGAAATGAGGCCTAGTGGATTTTATTTTGTATTACATTTACTTTTTTTCTGTTCAGAGAAGACATAATATGCCAATAATTGTTTTATCCCCACAATTTATTTCCATTTTCTTTCCCCAAGATTATTTTTTAGAACCTCTGGCTATCTTTACAGGCAATTCAAGATTCTTATGATTGAATGGTTTAAAGCTTAGGAGATAAAATACAATTATAAATAATCTTTTAATATTATTTCTACATACAGATTCAACTATTACCTGCCACTCAGACTTGGAAAATTTGTGAAATGGTGGTTTTAGTTAAACATTCACAAATATTTTTCTTTATCGTTATTAATTTATGACTACTCATGCTTTCTGCCAGAATGTATTTCTGAGATTTATCTCATAATCGTAGTACCTTAGAATATCCCATGTTAGCCATGCTCCCAACAAAGCCTAAAGGGACACTAGAACATAAATTTATAAATATAAATATGTATTCTCTTCAAAAGATAACAAGAACGAAAATCCCATGAAACATTGGAGATGAATGTATCTGATATACAGAGTTCAAATGTTCAGGATTGGAATAATCCACAAAACAATTAATGTGATATTTTTTACATATAAGAGACTTTTTCTAAATTTTCTATATTTCTGCAACTCATACTCAATCATCAGTATATTCAAATCTCTCTTTCTCCTCCATAAATCAAGTGATGTTATTGTCACAAAATCACCATTGTCAATAAAGACAATATTCCTATTCAATCAAATTCTCAGGAATCGCTGAAAACTTTCCCATCTCTTGGCTTCTGTCTGTTCTCTACTGGTTTTCCACTTGTGTTCCCACTTTTCAGTCTCATATATCAACTTATCTTCATATTCCCAACTCCAATGTAGGTATTCCTGAAAACTTTGTCCTAATGTGCTCAGTTCTATGTGCTCTCTGTACTTTTATCTGAACAACTGTGTACACTCTTAACTCCATGATTTGCTCTCCTGAGCACTAAATCTTATTTTGTAACTGAGTGCTTATACTTAGGTATATCAAACATACTGCAAATACTTTTTACCTAAAATGGGAAGCATTATTTTCTACCCAAAAACAACACTTTCTTATGATTCTTTAACTCAATAAATAGAATTATTGTTTAATAGTTTTGACATATGTATATATGCAGGGTATGAATATAAAATAATACAGATATCATATACATACAAAGTGGTGACCACATAGGATCGAGAAATATGTTTACTTGTGGATGTCACAACTTATTTGGGAGTTCTATTGCCATTCCTATGTATGCTAATTCCCAGGGGGAGAAAGTTCACAACCCTTTTCCAAAAATTCTAATTCTATTAAGCCAGTTATTTATCTGCTTTAATTTTTCTTTTTCCCTAATACCCTGGAGAAATATTTTATTCCTAAATTCTAGTGAAGAGGATTAGGGCAAATGACATAATAATTATTATCCTTAGTATAGTAATTTTACATCTAAAAAATTATTTTGTAAACTAAATTCTAATACTTGATGAATTTTTTTCTGATTCTACTGAGATTACTGACTTATGTGGCAAAGGATGAAAGGATGTCTCATGTCAAGTGGCCCAAGAGGGAATATACCACTGGATAAAAGAAATACAGATAGAGAAAAATGTGTATATTGGTTATTACTTCATATTACCACAAGATTACATATAGTATTATGACACTGTGTTAATTCTTTTTCCATCAAGCTAGGATACACTTTTGTTTAAAAAAAAAAAAAAAGTCATCATTCATTACTCTCCTACTGTGAAAAAATCCTACCAGGCTTTTCGTTACAAGTCTTATTTTTAGCACTATATTTTTAACTCAGTGTAAGTCTTTCATACTTTAGCTAAGACTCATTTTGCTAAAGAACAGCAATAAATATATCTAGATAATTTAATTTTAAATTTGATGTCCTCTAAATTCTCTTTTGAAATTACTAATTTTTCCTTTTTCACTAGTAATGATTATTTATTAAACGAGTCTTTAGGCTAATATTAAAAATAAGTATTTAAAAATTACAGGAAATTTTGTTAGAATATTTGTTGATGTTAAAGTGCGTAACCCTCCTCCAATAAACATAACAGATTTATTCTGCTTAACTGGTATTTGAGTTCTTTATTGTTTTCAGGAAACAATGATATATTTTTTCTTTTTTGATATTTAATACATATAAATGTAATGGGTCTATACCAAAAATTGTATTTTAATTCTTTTTTTTTTTTTTTTCAGATAAGCAACAACATTCAAAAAAGAATTCTGAGCATCATACATTCCAGAATATTCATACGGGGTAAGTAACATTTCCTTTCAATTGTAATGTTGTTGGCATTCTCTAAAATCTGCTTCTCTTCTGTGTCTCAGTGAGAATTTACTTCAGGCTTAATTGTAATGTTGTTGGCATTCTCTAAAATCTGCTTCTCTTCTGTGTCTCAGTGAGAATTTACTTCAGGCTTAATATCTGAATTTATTCAGTGTATTCTCAGGCTTTCTACATTATAAGTAAAGTGGTACTATAGAGACACTTTTGGGAATTGTAAAGGAAAAAGCCTTTGGATAATGTGAAAATAAAGATCTTTCTTTGGAAATTGAGAATGACTGTCACACTCCATTACATCTCCTAGAATGTTCAAAGACTTGAGGGTCCTCCCAGTTTCTTATTCTCAGATGCCATTTCTCAAAGTGATAGTGAACTATTTACTACTTCCAATTGGATTTTCTCTGAGATATGTGGTACAGGAGCTCAATAGGTTCTGGTATAAATGTAATTGCCATATGTGCATTTTAAGTCAGTGGATAATAAATATGAGAATAGCTGCTCAAAAAAAAGTTATTTCAAAAGCCCTACTAGAACTCTCTCAGGGGCACTAAACTGAGGTTGGAAGGGGATCATTCAGCATGCTCGACAATATTGGGGCAGCTACCATTTCTCCCCGAAGGGCAGCTAAGCTTTTCTCCCTCAGCAGCTGCAAGTTGCCTCTATTGCCCTCTACTATCAGGCCTCTTGCTGAACTCTTTTTAAATTCAAAATACTTCCTTTCTCAGTTACCAAACCCCTGGAGATCATTGCCACAACAAGAACACATTTTTTACTGCATTAAGAATAAAGGAGCTTGTCATCTAAACAGTGTGAACTAGGACCAAAATACCTTAGGTTCCTGTGGCAAATAAGTGCATAGCCCTAGCTGGTTTTTTGTCACTGAGCTCATAAATACTGAGGCATTCAGAGATTAGAAAACTTAATGTAGTAGAAAGTAGATTTTTCACGGTCTGTTTTAATTATGGGATCTCACCTATTAGTTGTCAAACATATTAAATATATACCCATTTATCTAGACCTTAAATTTTAATTTTATATACACACATTCCTTGTCTCTCATGAACATGAAGAAAAACAGACTAACTTCACCTATTTTCCTAATTTAAAGAACCATATAAAACTAAAGTGCTTTTTCATTAAAAGTAGCATGTGTTCTATTTATACATACATCTGCATAGAAAACTCAAGCCTAATAAGCATAATTGCAGTTTACTTAAAAAACAATTTTATATTAAATCAATATTACTTCTATTGTGAGAACTGCAAATATATATTTAGCTCCTTTCTTTGCTCTGTTTTCTGATTATATGAAGACTTATTTTTACATCATTATTTATATCTATATTTAACATATTAATACAAAGTGCCTAACATACTTATATTTAATACATTAATATCAAATGTATTTAACGTACTATTCTCTTAAAGCATTGGGAAATTTTTTTAGTGTCAGGAAGAATGAGTTCATGCTGTTAAGTTTTTCAGAATTTTGTCAGAATACACATAGCCACATCTGTGGGACTGCTGTTGACCATGGCCATAGGTCGAAGAAAACAGACTTTTCTGATTTGCTGCCCTCAGTAGATTTTGTTTTCATATTTTAAAAGGATGAGAAGGGAGATCCTAGGCAACTTGCCCTATGCGAATACTGACAAGGGCAGTGAAGGATATGAAAAAGATGACCCAGAAGGAAAACATTAGGTATTTCTGAACATCTTAAATATATATAGCCTTTTGGAAAAGTAAGACTAGATCCAAAGCACACTGAAATAATTTTGGCAACTTCCACTGACACAGAACTCAGTCATTCTGAATTAAACTAAGGGTCACAAGGGAAATGTTACTCTAAGAAGTACATATTAAAATCACTCAGCTGCTGTGAAATAGTCTGGCTGACAACATGAAGTATCAATTATCTAACATATAAAGTCAGTGATACAAATTGGACTACAATATATAAGGATCATAAAGTCTTCTTTAAAGGACTGACAGATGACTTGGCTCATATGTAAACAATGTTTCTCAGCAGTTAACTGCACTGGCTGTAACTAGTATCTATTGCTTGAAGAAATTATGCACTATGTAATTAAATAAATGGCCTTTTTCAAGAATGAATGGCTTATTTTAATATTTTGGCATGTAGACTTTGAAATAAGTTGGCAATATTTTAAAAGCTACTTTTAAGAAATAGCAGTATAGTATGTTTAATAATGAAAAATAATAATGTAGTTGAAAATAATTCAATTTTCTATCACAATTAATTTCAAAGGCGTAGAAATATCTCAATTAGTAGAAGAAATAACAACAGTTCTATCATTTTTATGAAAATTTCTCTTAGTCCATCTATTTAATTTTAAATAGTATTTTTAAAATTTCATTTTTGAACAGGGCTAAGTATAAGGAATACATTATATCTGTATTTCACAATAGTTGAAGTTAATAAGAAAAAAATAAAGGCTATCATTTTTTATACGGTGAGCATTTTACATTATTTTTTATTAGTGTAATTTCTAGTTTCATGGTGCTTCCCTCTTTTAAAAAGTCATGATTTACTCAAGGTGCCCAGTTAGTATAAGATCAGGGTTAATTGTAGCTATATGCCAAAATGGTAATATTCTCTATTATTGCCAATAGCATGATTTATTATTTGAATCAGAGAACATAGTATTCTGAATGCATGAGCATATTTTTAACATTTCAATACGTTCTTAATAATTAACTAGAGAGGAAACAAGAAATTATAGTGATAGTTGGTATTTACCTGAAGATATTTGAACATAAAAGAATATTAGGATGAGAAATGTATGTTAACACTATGATGACATACAAGAATAAAAGCAGGGGAGTAAACAGGAGAATTTTTTTAAAACGTTCTGGTCATACAGCTCAATTTGTATCAGTCATATTTTAAAGCTTTATTGAAATGTAATAAACTGCCCATACTTTAATTGTACATTTTGGTATTTTTTGGCATTTGTATATATCTAAGAAACCATCACCACATTAAAACAATGTGCATATCCATAAAGTTTCCTCATTTTTTTTTCCATTAACTTCCTTCTGCCTCTCCCTGTCCCATTCTCAGGTAACCACTGATACACTTTCAGTAACTCTCCGTGAGTTTACATTTCCATATAAATGGAGTCATACAGTATTATGCTCAGTATAATTATTTTGAGATTTATTCATGGTACTACATGTATCTTATTCTTACTATTGAGTATTATTTCATTATACACATATATCACAAAATGTTTATCAATAGTAAATTCACTTGTCAATGAACATTTAGACTATTTTCAGTTTTTGGCTATTGCAAATAAAGCTGCTATGAACATTAATGTACAATCCTTTAAATGGGAATAGGCTTTTATGTTTTCATTTCTATTAGAAATAGGATAGATACATGTTTAGCATTGTATAATATGAAAGAAACAAATCTGACAAAATTTTCCAAAGTGGTAACTCTGCCAAGTGTCAAAGAAATTGGCTTTGTTAATCTTAAAAGTTGTTGAAAATACCTTACACATGTCTTTATATAACATATCTTTTAAAAACACACTTTTGTGTATTTATGTACTACCCCCACAGATGTTCCAGTATTTATTTCAGAAAGTTTGATGTAATTGACTAAACCATTTAGGGCTAGACCTCTGAAATAAAAGGCATTCACACTTTGCAATTTTAGGTAAATAATTTCATTTTTCCAAATAGAATCATGCAAAACCTTTATCTGATCATGACAAAATACCCCCTACTTGCTGTTAACAATCCACAGCTTTTATAAAATTAGCAAAAACAGATCATTTAATAATATAATCTGATGGCCAAAATTATCTGCCTTACTTCCCATAATGCCTATTAAATCTAATTTTCTCCTGAAAGAAAGCAGACACATTTTTCTCAGAAATTTTTTTAAAGATCAAACATATCTTTTTAAATTTTTTAAATTTTGTAATAATTATATATATTTGTGTATATATATATATATTTATGAGGTACAACATAATACTTCAATATGGTAAATATTGTGGAATGAACAAATCAGGTTAATAATCCTATCCATCACCTGACATACTTATTACTTTGTTATGAGAACATTTAAAATTCACTCTCTTAGAAATTTTGAAATGCACAATACATTATAATTAACTGCAGTTATTTTGCTGTGCAATATATCCCCAGAATTTCTTTCTCCTGTGTTAGTAAAGCTTTGTCTTGTCAAACATTTCCCCTTTTCCCACCCACCCTACCCTTCTTCACCTCTGGTAAACCACCATTCTACTCTTTACTTGCAGGAATTCAAATTTTTAGATTCCACACAGGTGATATCATGAGTCATCAGTGTTTCCATACCTGGCTTATTCCACTTAGCACAATGTACTCTAAATTAATCCATGCTCTTGCAAATGACAGAATTTCATTCTTTCAAAAGGGTGAATAGTATATCATTGTTTATATAAACTACATTTTAAAATTCATTATTCACTTAATGAGCATTTAGGTTGTTTCTAAATCTTGGCTATTGTGAATAATGCTGTAGTGTATGCAACATTGCAGACATCTCTTTTGACATACTAATTTCATTTCCTCTGGACAGGTATCTAGAAATGGGATTGGGATAATATGGTAATTATTTTTATAGTTTGTTGAGGAATCTTCATACTGTGTTTCAAGATGGTTGTAATTTTCATTATCAACAACAGTGTACAAAGGTTTCCTTTTCTCCGTATCTTTATCAACACTTACTGCATTAGTCCATTTTCACACTGCTGATAAAGACATACCCAAGACTGTGCAATTTACAAAAGAAAGAGGTTTATTGGACTTACAGTTCCACATGGCTGGGAAGACTTCACAATCATGGTGGAAGTCAAGGAGGAGTAAGTCACATCTTATGTGGGTGGCAGCAGGCAAAGAGATAGCTTGTGCAGAGAAACTCCCATTTTTAAAACCATCAGATCTCGTGAGAGCCGTTAACTATCATGAGAAAAGCATGAGAAATACCCATCTCCATGATTCAATCATCTCCCACAGGTACCTCCCACAACACGAGGGAATTTGGAAGCCAAAAGATGAGATTTTGGTGGGGACACAGAGCCAAACCATATCATTCTACCCTCGGTCCTTCCCAGATCTCATATCTTCACATTTCAAAACCAATAATGCATTCCAAACAGTCTCCCAAAGTCTCAACTCATTTCAGCATTAACTCAAAGTCCACAGTCCGAAGCTTTATGTGAGACAATGCAAGTCCCTTGTGCCTATGAGACTGTAAAATCAAGAGCAAGTTAATTACTTCCTAGATACAATGTAGGTACAGAAATTGGGTAAATACAGCTATTTTAAATGGGAGATATTGGCCAAAACAAAGGGGTTACAGGCCCCATGCAAGTCTGAAATCCAGCAGGCATTGGTATCTTAAAGCTCCAAAATGATCTCCTTTGACTCCATGTCTCGCATCTGGGTCACAGTGATGTAAGTGATGGGGTCCCATGATCTTGGGCAGCTCCATCCCTATGACCGCAGGGTACAGCCTCCCTCCCAACTGCTTTCACAGGCTGGTGTTGTGTGTCTGTGCATTTTTCCAGGCACACGGCACAAGCTGTCAGTGGATCTACAGTTCTGATGTCTGGAGGACAGTGACTGTCTTCTCATAGCTCCACTAGATGGTGCCCCAGTGGGGACTCTGTGTGGGGGCTCCAACCCCACATTTCCCTTCTGCACTGCCCTAGCAGAGGTTCTTCATGAGGGCCCTGTGCCTGAAGCAAACTTCTGCCTGGACATCCAGGCATTTTCATACATCTTCTGAAATCTAGGCAGAGGTTCCCAAATCTCAATTCTTGACTTCTGTGTACCCACAGGCTCAACACCATGTTGAAGCTGCCAAGGCTTGGGGCTTCCACCATCTGAAGCAACAGCCCACACTGCACCTTGACACCTTTAGTCACATCTGGTGTGGCTGGGACCACAGGGCCCCAAGTCCCTAGACTGCACACAGCAGAGGGACCCTGGGCATGGCCCATGAAACCATATTTTCTTCCTTAACCTCTGGGCCTGTGATGGAAGAGGCTGCCACAAAGATCTCTGATGTGCCTTGGAGACATGTTCTCCATTGTCTTGGTGATTAACATTCAGATCCTCATTACTTATGCAAATTTCTGCAGTGGGCTTGAATTTCTCTTCAGAAAATAGAATTTTCTTTTCTATCACATTGTCAGGCTGCAAATTTTCCAAACTTTTATGCTCTGTTTCCCTTTTAAAACTGATTGCCTTTAAAAACACCCAAGTCATCTCTTGAATGCTTTGTTGCTTAGAAATTTCTTCTGTCAGATACCCTAAATTATCTCTCTCAAGTTCAAAGTTTCACAGATCTCTAGGGCAGGGGCAAAAGGTCACCAGTCTCTTTACTAAGACATTGCAAGAGTCACCATTGCTCCAGTTCCCAAGAAGTTTCTCATCTCCATCTAAGACCACTGCAGCCTAGACCTTATTGTTCACACTACTATCAGCATTTTTATTAAAGTCATTCATCAAGTCTCTAGGAAGTTCAAAACTTTTTCCCATTTTTCTGTCTTCTTCTGATTCCTCCAAACTGTTCCAATCTTTACCTGTTACCCAGTTCCAAAGTCGCTTCCACATTTTCTGTTATCTTTTCAGCACCGCCCCACTCACTGGTACCAATTTATTGTATTAGTTTGTTTTCATGCTACTGATAAAAAGACATACCCTAGACTATGCAATTTACAAAAGAAGAGGTTTATTGGGCTTACATTTTCACATGGCTGAGAGGGCCTCACAATCATGGCAGAAGGCGAGGAGGAGCAAGTCCCATCTTAAGTTGGTGACAGCAGTCAAAAAGAGAGCTTGTGCAGAGACACTCCCATTTTTAAAACAATCAGATCTCATGATACCCATTCACTATCACAAGAACAGCATAGGAAAGACCTGCCACCATGATTCAATCACAATCATCTTCCACGAGTTCCTCCTGCAACACATGGTAATTATGGGAGCTACAAAATGAGATTTGGGTGGGCACACAGCACCAAACCTTATCACTTATCTTCCATCTTTTCGTTAATAGCCATATTAACATGTGTGAGGTGATATCTGATCACAGTTTTATTTGCATTTCCCTGATAATTACTGATATTGAAGATCTTTTAAATATACCTGTTAACCTTTAGTATGTCTTCTTTTAAGAAATGGCTACTCATGTCTTTTGCCTATTTTTTAGTAATCTTGCTTGTTTTCTTATTTTTGAGAAGTTTGAGTTTCTTGTATTTTATTGATAAGCCCCTTATGTGATGGATGGCTTAAAAATATTCTCTCCCTATCTGTCGGTTGCCTCTTTACTCTATTGTTGTTTCTTTTGTTTTGCAGAAACATTTTAGTTTGTGGCAATCCCATTTGTCTGTTTGGCTTTTGTTGCCTATGCTTTTGGTGTTACAGGCAGGAAATTGTAGCCAAGAACAATGTTGTATTATTTTTGAAGTCAGGTATTGCGATGCCTCTAGCTTTGTTCTTTTTGCTCAAGATAGCTTTGATTATTTGGAATCTTTTGTGGTTTCATAAAACTTTTAGAATTGATTTTTCTATTTCTGTGAAGAATGACAATGGAATTTTGATAGCGGTGGCACTGAATTTGTAGATCGCTTTGGGTAATATTGATATTTTAACAATATTAGTTTAACAATATTAATTTATTTTATCTTATCTTCTAGTAGATTTACAGTTTCAGGTTTTACATTCAGTCTTTAATCCATTTTTTTGATTTGTGTATAAGGAATGACCGTAAGCATCCAATTATATTCTTCTATATATGGATAGCCAGTTTTCCCTGCACCATTTATTGAAGTGATGTTTCTTTCCTATTGTATGTTATTTGTCCCTTTGTCAATAATCAATTGCCCATAGAAGCATGCATGGGTTTATTTCTGGGTTCTGTATCCCATCACACTGCTCAATGTATCTGTGTTTGTGCCAGTGCTATGCTATTTTAATTACTATAATTTTGTAATAGAGTTTGAAATCACATAGTGTGATGCCTCTAGCTTGGTTCTTTTTGCTTAAGATTGCTATGATTATTTGAGATCTTTTGTGGTTTCATACAAATTTTATAATTGATTTTTCTTTTTTTGTCAAGAATGACATTGGGATTTTGATAGTAGTGACACTGAATCTATAAATTGCTTTGGATAGTATTGACTTTTTAACAGTATTAATTTTTCCAGTATAAGTATATGGGAATTTTTTTATTTATTTATGTCATTTTCAATATATTACATCGATGAATTATAGTTTTCAGTGTACAAATCTTTCACATCGTTGGTTAAATTTACTTCTAAATCTTTATTTACATATTTTTGATGCCATTATAAATGAAATTGCTTCATTTATCTTTCAGATAGTTTTTCATTACTGTATGGAAACAATAATAATATTTGTATGTTGATTTTTATTTTGTAAATTTATTGAATTTGTTTACCAACTCTATCAGTTTTTCGGTGGGATCTTTAAGGTTTTCTCTATGTTAAGATTATATTTTCAGCAAGCAAGACAATCTCTCCTCTTCCTTTACCATTTGGATGCCTTTAATTTCTTTTTATTCTAGCTAGGCAATTACACATAATGTTTAAAGCATTTTGAATTGGCATCGAATCCGTCAGTTATAATCCATTGATTGCGACTTAACTTGTTAACCTAGACGTTTATCAATATTCTACTTTCCTCTTAGTCTAGCTGTTACCCAAAATAAAAGAGCCTATAAGTGTAAACCAGATTGGATAGTTAAATATTCTCTTTATAAAACAATTTTAAATGCATTAAAATTTTTTAATCTAAAAATTTTACATTTTATCTATCAATCATTGTAAATTGTGTTCTCTCAAAACAATTCCAATATTTTTAGTAGGAAAAATCATGTTCGTTTTCACACTATCATTGGTACTAGTTAAGAGTTGACCAAAGATGATACTAATAGATATACTTGCTTATTACCTTATTTTCACGATGTTAGTATAAGACTTGGAAATACAGTAAATTTGGCATGATTATAGTTGAAAAACCCTTTCTCATGAGTGACACAGTTAATTCAGAGTATTACTCTGAATAAGTTAACATAAAGCCAACAAGTAAATATTATGAAGTAGTGTTTGAAAAAAATCATGATTCATATTTAAAAGTATATTATATAAATGAAACATGTAGTCAATATTATTTAATAAATACCTTATTAGTATTTTATATTTAGTTAAATAGAAATAAAGGTATCAAAAACATATACATTTATGTATAGTTTAAATGATTTTAAAAATACGTTATTTAGATACCATTGTTACATAAGTACTAATGTAAATACTGACAAAAATAAAAATCTCATTCCCTACATTTAAATTAAATACACTGTGACATATTTTTCAAATGTATCACTGATGGTTCAGGTAAGCAGGCAGAAAATGTTCTACATTTTATATTATGGGGAAATTTAATACAAGGGATACATTTCATGTAATGGAAGGACGTTAAAGAGAACCCACACATCACCAACAGCAGAAAGTTCCTATCATACTTAGTGTTGGCAAAACAGCAGAAGCAACTAGAACACAAAAGCAGAGTCATCTTATAAAAACTGGGGCCATGAAATGAGTGGCTGTGACCATCACCTAATATGTCACAGTAAATGGACACAGGTAACAGAGAACTGGAGGTTTTTCTCTTCTACAAATGCTTCCCATTGGCCAGGCTTATCCAGCAATAACAGTGCACTGAAGACTGGGAGCACTTTTTCTCCGTGACAGATTGCAGAGCAGGAGAAGCTGAGATGTATAGCAAGCAATCATAATAAATGCCTACTTTAGGAAAAAGAGTGATGAGTAACTTCCTGATATGGTTTTGCTATGTCCCCACCCAAATCTCATCTTGAATTTCCAAGTGTTGTGGCAGGGACCTGGTGAGAGGCAATTGAATCATGTGGGCAGGTCTTTCTGATACTGTTCTCTTTCTCATGAGAATAAGTCTCATGAGATCTGATGGCTTATAAAAGAGGAATATCCCTGCACAAGGTATCTTCTCTTATCTGCTGCCATGTGAGATGTGCCTTTCACCTTCCACCACTATTGTGAGGCCTCGTCAGCCATGTGGGACTGTAATTTCATTTACTGTTTTGTAAATTGCCCAGTCTCAGGTATGTCTTTATCATCAGCATGAAAACAGACTAATCCACTTTCTGATATCAAAGGAAAGTTGGGTTTTTGACAAAAATAACAAATAAAGTCTATTTTTAAGTATTTTAAGACCCAAATAATTCACACTCCTCTTTGTAGTAATTTCCTATCTGGCTCACTTTGCTGGGAGATAGCATAATGTAGGTGTGGGCACCACTTACTGTTTTATCAAAATTTTTTATTAGAAGCTTAGTTTTGAAAGTATCCTTATTTTGAAAATGCAAATTCACTTGTGACCAGCTTCCATCTAATTAAAATATTAATTTTTCTACTATATTCCTCAAGAAGAATGGAAAAGTTCTCCTATTCATTTCTTTATTTTACAGCAACAACAACAAAAAACTATAGCTTTAGGGGCACAAATGTTGTTTGGTTACATGAGTGAATTTTATAGTAGTAATGTTGGAGATTTTAGTGTATCTATCAGCCAAATAATGTGTATTATACCTATTAGGTAATTTATTATCGTTCATTCCCCTCTCTGCTTCTGAGTCTCCAGTGTCTATTATACCACTCTGTACACTTTTGGATAGCCATAGCTTAGCTCCCACTTACAAGGCAGAACATGCAATTTAGTTTTCTGTTTTTGAGCTGCTTCACTTAGAATAATGGCCTCCAATTTCGTCCAAGGTGCTGCAAAACAACACTGTTTTTATTATTTTCTATGGCTGTGTAGTATTCAATGGCGTGTGTGTGTGTGTGTGTGTGTAGATATAGATATAGATATTTAAGATTTTCTTCATTTACTCAACATTTGATGGGCACTTATGTTGATTTCATATCTTTGCAATTGTAAGTTGTGCTGTGATAAACATGAGATTGCGTATGTCTTTTTGATATCATGACTTCTTTTCCTCTGTGTAGATACCCAGTAGTTATATTGGTGGATAGAATGGTAGATCTACTTTTTGTTCTTTGAGAAATTTCCATACTGTTTTCCCTAGCAGTTTCACTAATTTACGTTCTTAAAATCTGTGCATAAGTGTTCCCTTTGCACCACATCTGTGACAAACAACATGAACAAACATTTCTCAAAAGATGATACACAAATGGCCAAAGATGAAACAATATTCAATATCACTAATAATCAAGGAAATGCAAATTAAAACCACATTGTGACACCCAATTACACCAGCCAGAATGGCCATTACTACAAAGTCAAAAACCAATCTCCTATCTATTTTTATATACTACAATGAAATACATACATTTTCATTGCATTAAAACAACATGTTTGTAAGAAAGAATTATATGTTTAGTTCACCAATATATTTGAAAACTTTTGGAAAATAAATTAATCTAGGACAATGAAATAACTATAGGTAGAGAACTGAAGGGAATATGCCTATTGAATATATTGGAATAAGCTAATCAATAAATTTATAAATTCTAGGTAACTAAATCTAACAAGATAGATAAATAGTGAGTCCATAACTGGAAGACCAAGTTAACTGACATTAGATTTTTTTTTCCTTTCTCTTCTTTTATCATCTCTTACGTATAAAAGAGTGATACAGGAAATATCTCAAGATAATTTATTTAAATTGAATACAATATAATTTTCAGCATCAATATTTAAAGGTATATGTATACATATATAGTGGGGCTTCACAAAACTGTTAAAAGAAGGCCTAAGCGGTAAATAAAAATGTTATTGATACCTTAAACTAAAACGTAATAGTTCATCTCGGCTTGGGGACAGTCCAAGGTCTAACTAACCATACTAGGCAGAACTTGAACATCAGTGAATTAAGTAGAAACCACAGAAAAGTCTCAGTATTGGGCAAAATTGGCAAAATTAGTGTTAAAATAAAAGATATTCTGATAAAAACCCATGAAAAAATCTTGCAAACTACTCAGAAAGGGTAAAGGGGAGGAGGAGACATAAGCAAACTAACTTTTGGCCAGAAAAAAGTAATGTAGTCTTTATTTTACTTTAACAAAAAGATACAGACCAAATGCAATTTAAAAATTTAAAATAAATTACCTTTTATAATAGCACTCCAAAATAAAAATATTTTTGTATAAATAGGTGAAAATATGTGCAGTCTCTGTAATGCTGAAAACTACAAAATAATTATAAACACTTAAGATGTAAATAAATAGAAAGATAAACAGTGTTCACGGATTGAAATATAAATACTATTAAGATGACAATTCTCTGTTAGTTTACTTATAGATTCAATAGAAACTTAATAAATATTCCAGCAAGTGATTTTGGTAGACATAAATCATTGAATTCTAAAAGTTTTATGAAAAAGCAAGGAAACTAAAATAATCAGACAATTATGAAAATGAAAAGCAATGTTGGAGAGTTGATACTATCCAATTTCAGCACTAACAATAAAGCTAGAGTAATCAAAGAAATGTGGTGTTGAAAAAATGAGAGACATCTAGATTAATAGAACAAAATAGAGAACACATAAATAAACCCAACTAAATATGTCATTTAATTTTTCATAATTTGGCAAAGGTAATGCACTAGAGAAATGATTGCCTTTTCCACAAATGGTGCTAGAACAATTTGATTTCTATATGCCAAAATAATAAATCATTAAGCATACCTCACATTTTACACAAAAAATTTTCTCAAAATGAATCATAGGCCAAATGTAAAACTAAAAATTATAAAACATCTTGAAGAACACCTAACAGACAATGTGTGTGACTTTCAGTTTTATAAAGGCCACTGGGGAATTATGAAAATTAAAAATCTTTGCAGACTCATGGCTGGTTTTGCTTTGGCAAAATCAAGTCAGATTACAAGGAAATTCATGTATTCAACCACCTTGAAAGTTCCTTATAGATTGTTATATTTTCTTTAATTTTTTTTCCTGACAGCTAACACAGTACTTGGTACATAATGAGGACATAGTAAATTTTTGAATAGTGAATAGAGGACTGGATAAAAGAAGGGAAGAAGGAGGAAATAAAAGAAACAGAGAAGGAATAAAGCAGAGGAAAGAAAAAACAAGAAAAGTGAAGAAAAAAATTAGGATCTTTGAGAAAAAATAATCTAGTCAGAGCGTTTTAAAAGTATACATTAACAGTGCATGTTCTCACTCATAAGTGGGAGTTGAACAATGAGAACACATGCACACAGGGAGGGGAACATCACACACTGGGGCCTGTTGAGGGGTGGGGGGCTAGGGGAGGAATAGCATTAGGAGAAATATCTAATGTAGGTGATGGGTTGATGGGTGCAGCAAACCACCAGGGCATATGTATACCTATGTAATAAACCTGCATGTTCTGCATATGTAACCCAGAACTTAAAGTATAATTTTAAAAAAATCAAAAGGATATATTTACTTTATCAAAAACAAATTTTTCTGGTCTAGAGGGTGTTAAGCATTTATTCTAGAAAATAATGTTCCTTTTAAAATGTTAATTTGAATTACATTATAATAAATATTAAATAGTCATTTCCATACGCTAGTTTACATTCTAGTAGAGCATATAATGTGATGCTGAAACCCTGAAATAGCTGGCAACCAGTTTTATACAGATATGTAGTTCTTCAGCTTTTTAAGATACTTATATTATCATTTGATTTTTGTTAGTACTGCATCTAAAAATAATACCAAGGGACAAAAAATATAATCAACTATATCATTTTATATGACAAAATTATATCTACATAACTGTAATTTTTGGAATACGAATTGTGCACCCCCCCTCACAAATACATCAGTGAATTTTCGTTACTGTAAGCATTCACAGTAAATAATAGTAGCATGGTGAAATTAACTTTTATACAAATGTAGATTGCTGATGGAATTTGAAGCTGCCTAGCAATTATTTTGTTCCACTTAAAAAGGTAGGAAAGGGAATAACAGTTACTTTGTAATATTTATAAAATGCAGATGAAAACACTACATTTTAGTGAGTATCCCTGTCCAAGAGCAAGAGGAACAGTACAATTTATGCTATATTCTTTGAATATACTCATCAAATAATATCAGACCAGTACCTTTCTGTGGTTCTTCATGTCCTCCTCTGTTAAAATAATTTTGGCAAGTTAGAAAATCTTCTATAAAGTCTATAATTCAGCACTAGAAGTTCTCATTTTAAATCTATAATTTTTTTTTTTAGTTTTCAAGAATAAACAGTCTCTATTTTATTTTTAATCATTACATATGATCACACAGGTAGCATATACTTTTATTTTTCAATTTTCCAGGTACAGAAAAAATTTAAAAATTCGATTATTTAAGTAGATAGTAAATGTAGTGAATTAATGTCTTATTTACTAATTAATCTTCTCTTTAAACATGTTTTTCTCATCAAAATTAATAATATAAATGAGAGTCAAAAATAATAAGCTAACCAAATCTACAATTTAAAATGCATTTTCCTATACTCAACCTGCAATATAATTTTATGGGGAAGAAATTATTTGTCATGTTGATATTGTTAACTGTAATGTGATTTGTCAGATTTCTGTAAATTGCCTTATACTTCTTCCACCATATTTTAAGAGTAACGTATCCGGAACAATCTATTGCAGTTTTTCCACTTGCTGAAAGTAACAGTTTAGATGATTAACATTTAAATTTCAAATTCTGAAGTACTGAAAGTTTTATATAATAAAATCTTATATCTAAGAATTATCATATATAATGAATAAACTATTATATTAATGTGAGAGCTACATTTGTTCATCAGAAATCAGTGAAAATAATTACCTTTACTTACATTCTTATCATAATCAATTTATCTAATTTCTCCTTTAATATTTAAAAAGGAGTGATAAACTTCTCACATGGTATTTACAAAAAAGACATAGAAGTGATTTTAGGTACCCATGGGAAAAAATGAAAATATTTCATACTCTACAGAAAAGGGAACATGCATAAGATATATTTTGATATGGACAATAACTGTTACTGATGAATTAAACTAATTACATAATTATTATATTATGCTAATTGTGTAAGTTATTATTGTGCTAATTATATAATTAAATTTATTATAATAATTACATAATTGTATAATGTCTTTGAATTACTTAAAAACAGGATTTCTTTTCATGGCATTCATTTTGCCTAAGTACTAGAATATTATTGATCCCTAAAGCATACAAAAAGTCTTTCCATTTATGACTTTAAAAATGTATTTGGATTTTATTTATATATAATGACAGTCTCTGAATATTCATATCCTCTTCTATGTCTCCTAATTATCTTGCAATTAGAGATGTAATTATTTCTGGTCTGATCGGTGAACAGAAATGGTATTTGTCACTTTTAGTATGTTGAATTTAAGACCCTTTCAATTTGCTTCCCTGCTCTGGTGGCCTGGAACCACTTGTACCATGTGATGTATCTGTAGCTTGTATTTTTACTGACTGATGGAGCAGATTTCCAATTTTGGTTACTGCCAATTTATGTAAGAAATGAGCAAAAATTGTAATATTTAAACAGAGTAAAATTATTGATATTTTTGTGTATATAATTGTTGCAGCACAATCTAACCTAACCTAAATAATATGAGCCAATATTAAAAACTTATTTACTTCTCTCCCTCAACACACACACTTTCTCCTCTAGTTTTCTAGATTCCCGATAATCTTATTCAGTATTCATATGGATCTAAAAATAAATAATCCAATATCTATGTTATAAGCTCTTCTGCTGACTAGTTTTTCCCAAAATTGTTTTATCTTTCCTAAATCCTAAATTGTTGGGATGTGGAATTGGGGATATAATATTCTTGTGTATTATTCACTTGTCATTTGAATGAAGGTGATACTTGCATTTCAATTAATCAAACATTGAAATTAATAATTACTTAGCATTCTATGTAAAGTGATAGAAATTTAGCAGTAAATGGATTAAGAAAAAATGTATTTAATTGTTTTAACAACATGGAAGGGAGGAGTTAGATTTAGGAATTTGTCAATATTTTTCCATCTCTGTCTCTTAGCACTGCATTCTGTCTGTATCAGCCTGCTTCTCCAAGTGTTAATGGACTTCCTCCATGGAGAAGAGAACTATGAGGCCCTAGTAGCTATAGGCTTCTATAAAATGGAAGCAGATCCATACAAAAAGTGAAGAGATAATAAATAATCTCTACAGAACAGGAAAAAATGTTTACCAGCTATTTAAATGACAAGTGATTAACAACAAGAATATATAAGGAATGCAACTCAATAGCAAAAAATAGTTTGATTTAAAAATGGGCAAATGATTTGATTAGACGTTTCTCAAAATAAGGCATACAAATAACCAACAGGTATAATATAATTTGATCAATATCATTAATAACCAGGGAAATGAATATCAAAACCACAATGAGATGTCATCTCACCCAAGTTATAATTACTGTTATAAAAAAGATGAAAAATAAGAAATGTTATTATATTATTATAAACTAGTATATTTGTTAAGTATAAAAAATAATTAAGGACTGTCATTCACAATATTATGGATGAAAATGAAGGACATTATATTGGGTGAAATAAGCCAGGAACAGAAAGACAAATGTCACTTGTCTCACATATGTCATAGCTAAAAGAATTCATCTCATGGAGGTAGTGAATATAATGATAGTTTCTAGAGGCTGGAAAGGATAATGGGGAGGGGGAACAAAAGGGTTGTTTAATGGGTACACAAATACAGTTAGACAGGAGTAAGATTTAGTATTCAATAGCAAAATAGAGTGACTATAGTTAGTAATTTACTGTATATTTCAAACTAACTCAAGCATTAGATTTGGAATGTTCCCAACATAGTGAAATGATAAATATTTGAGATGATGGATATCCCAATTACCCAGATTTGATCATTACACATTATATGCTTGTGTAGTTATGTCACATGTACCCCATAAATATGTACAACTATGATGTATCTACACAAGTTATAATTTTAAAAATTAGGAAAGCATAAGTGATTTTCTTATGGGAAGTGCCAAAAGACATACATGAAATGTGACTTATTTTACCAGAAAAATCACACAAAAACTACAGGTATTAACTGCAGGTGTATAGGTGTTAAAGGAGTTATGCCTAATTTTAATAAAAGGTCTGTTCCTGTTAACAGCGAACCTGACTGTTCTGAGACATTCTTTTTTTTTTTTTTTTAATTTTAATTTTTTATTATACTTTAAGTTCTAGGGTATATGTGCATAACGTTTCTATCATGTATAACTCCCCAATGCAATCCCTCCCTCCTCCCCGCTCCCCATGATAGGCCCCAGTGTGTGATGTTCCCCTTCCCGAGTCCAAGTGATCTCATTGTTCAGTTCCCACCTATGAGTGAGAACATGCGATGTTTGGTTTCTCTTCTTGTGATAGTTTGCTAAGAATGATGGTTTCCAGCTGCATCCATGTCCCTACAAAGGACGCAAACTCATCCTTTTTGATGGCTGCATAGTATTCCATGGTGTATATGTGCCACATTTTCTTAATCCAGTCTGTCACAGATGGACATTTGGGTTGATTCCAACTCTTTGCTATTGTGAATAGTGCCGCAATAAACATACGTGTGCATGTGTCTTTGTAGTAGAGTAATTTATAATCCTTTGGGTATATACCCAGTAGTGGGATGGCTGGGTCATATGGTACATCTAGTTCTAGATCCTTGAGGAATCGCCATACTGTTTTCCATAATGGTTGAACTAGTTTACAATCCCACCAACAGTGTAAAAGTGTTCCTATTTCTCCACATCCTCTCCAACATCTATTGTTTCCTGACTTCTTAATGATTGCCATTCTAACTGGTGTGAGATGGTATCTCATTGTGGTTTTTATTTGCATCTCTCTGATGGCGAGTGATGACGAGCATTTTTTCATGTGTCTGTTGGCTGTATGGATGTCTTCTTTTGAGAAATGTCTGTTCATATCCTTCCCCACTTTTTGATGGGGTTGTTTGTTTTTTTCTTGTATATTTGTTTGAGTTCTTTGTAGATTCTGGATATTAGCCCTTTGTCAGATGAGTAGGTTGCAAAAATTTTCTCCCATTCTGTAGGTTGCCTGTTCACTCTGATGGTAGTTCTTTTGCTGTGCAAAAGCTCTTTAGTTTAATGAGATCCCATTGTCAATTTTGGCTTTTGCTGCCATTGCTTTTGGTGTTTTAGACATGAAGTCCTTGCCCATGCCTATGTCCTGAATGGTACTACCTAGATTTTCTTGTAGGGTTTTTATGGTATTAGGTCTAACATTTAAGTCTCTAATCCATCTTGAATTAATTTTCGTATAAGGGGTAAGGAAAGGATCCAGTTTCAGCTTTCTACTTATGGCTAGCCAATTTTCCCAGCACCATTTATTAAATAGGGAATCCTTTCCCCATTTCTTGTTTCTCTCAGGTTTGTCAAAGATCAGATGGCTGTAGATGTGTGGTATTATTTCTGAGGACTCTGTTCTGTTCCACTGGTCTATTTCTCTGTTGTGGTACCAGTACCATGCTGTTTTGGTTACTGTAGCCTTGTAGTATAGTTTGAAGTCAGGTAGCGTGACGCCTCCAGCTTTGTCCTTTTGACTTAGGATTGTCTTGGCAATGCGGGCTCTTTTTTGGTTCCATATGAACTTTAAAGCGGTTTTTTCCAATTCTGTGAAGAAAGTCATTGGTAGCTTGATGGGGATGGCATTGAATCTATAAATCACCTTGGGCAGTATGGCCATTTTCACGATATTGATTCTTCCTATCCATGAGCATGGTATGTTCTTCCATTTGTTTGTGTCCTCTTTGATTTCACTGAGCAGTGGTTTGTAGTTCTCCTTGAAGAGGTCCTTTACATCCCTTGTAAGCTGGATTCCTAGGTATTTTATTCTCTTTGAAGCAATTGTGAATGGAAGTTCATTCCTGATTTGGCTCTCTGCTTGTCTGTTACTGGTGTATAAGAATGCTTGTGATTTTTGCACATTAATTTTGTATCCTGAGACTTTGCTGAAGTTGCTTATCAGCTTAAGGAGATTTTGGGCTGAGACGATGGGGTTTTCTAAATATACAATCATGTCATCTGCAAACAGGGACAATTTGACTTCTTCTTTTCCTAACTGGATACCCTTGATTTCTTTCTCTTGCCTGATTGCCCTAGCCAGAACTTCCAAGACTATGTTGAATAGGAGTGGTGAGAGAGGGCATCCCTGTCTTGTGCCAGTTTTCAAAGGGAATTTTTCCAGTTTTTGCCCATTCAGTATGATATTAGCTGTGGGTTTGTCATAAATAGCTCTTATTATTTTGAGGTACGTTCCATCAATACCGAATTTATTGAGCGTTTTTAGCATAAAGGGCTGTTGAATTTTGTCAAAAGCCTTTTCTGCATCTATTGAGATAATCATGTGGTTCTTGTCTTTGGTTCTGTTTATATGCTGGATTACGTTGATTGATTTGCGAATGTTGAACCAGCCTTGCATCCCAGGGATGAAGCCCACTTGATCATGGTGGATAAGCTTTTTGATGTGCTGCTGAATCCGGTTTGCCAGTATTTTATTGAGAATTTTTGCATCGATGTTCATCAGGGATATTGGTCTAAAATTCTCTTTTTTTGTTGTGTCTCTGCCAGGCTTTGGTATCAGGATGATGTTGGCCTCATAAAATGAGTTAGGGAGGATTCCCTCTTTTTCTATTGATTGGAATAGTTTCAGAAGGAATGGTACCAGCTCCTCTTGTACCTCTGGTAGAATTCAGCTGTGAATCCATCTGGTCCTGGACTTTTTTTCGTGGGTAGGCTATTAATTGTTGCCTCAATTTCAGAGCCTGTTATTGGTCTATTCAGGGATTCAACTTCTTCCTGGTTCAGTCTTGGGAGAGTGTAAGTGTCCAGGAAATTATCCATTTCTTCTAGATTTTCTAGTTGATTTGCGTAGAGGCATTTATAGTATTCTCTGATGGTTGTTTGTATTTCTGTGGGGTCGGTGGTGATATCCCCTTTATCATTTTTTATTGCGTCTATTTGATTCCTCTCTCTTTTCTTCTTTATTAGTCTTGCAAGCGGTCTGTCAATTTTGTTGATCTTTTCAAAAAACCAACTCCTGGATTCATTGATTTTTTGGAGGGTTTTTTGTGACTCTATCTCCTTCAGTTCTGCTCTGATCTTAGTTATTTCTTGCCTTCTGCTAGCTTTTGAATGTGTTTGCTCTTGCCTCTCTAGTTCTTTTAATTGTGATGTTAAGTGTCAATTTTAGATCTTTCCTGCTTTCTCTTGTGGGCATTTAGTGCTATAAATTTCCCTCTACACACTGCTTTAAATGTGTCCCAGAGATTCTGGTATGTTGTATCTTTGTTCTCATTGGTTTCAAAGAACATCTTTATTTCTGCTTTCATTTCGTTATGTACCCAGTAGTCATTCAGGAGCAGGTTATTCAGTTTCCATGTAGTTGAGCGGTTTTGATTGAGTTTCTTAGTCCTGAGTTCTAGTTTGATTGCACTGTGGTCTGAGAGACAGTTTGTTATAATTTCTGTTCTTGTACATTTGCTGAGGAGTGCTTTACTTCCAATTATGTGGTCAATTTTGGAATAAGTGCGATGTGGTGCTGAGAAGAATGTATATTCTGTTGATTTGGGGTGGAGAGTTCTATAGATGTCTATTAGGTCCGCTTGGTGCAGAGATGAGTTCAATTCCTGGATATCCTTGTTAACTTTCTGTCTGGTTGATCTGTCTAATGTTGACAGTGGAGTGTTGAAATCTCCCATTATTATTGTATGGGAGTCTAAGTCTCTTTGTAGGTCTCTAAGGACTTGCTTTATGAATCTGGGTGCTCCTGTATTGGGTGCATATATATTTAGGAGAGTTAGCTCTTCCTGTTGAATTGATCCCTTTACCATTATGTAATGGCCTTCTTTGTCTCTTTTGATCTTTGATGGTTTAAAGTCTGTTTTATCAGAGACTAGGATTGCAACCCCTGCTTTTTTTTGTTCTCCATTTGCTTGGTAGATCTTTCTCCATCCCTTTATTTTGAGCCTATGTATGTCTCTGCATGTGAGATGGGTCTCCTGAATACAGCAGACTGATGGGTCTTGACTCTTTATCCAGTTTGCCAGTCTGTGTCTTTTAATTGGACCATTTAGTCCATTGACATTTAAGGTTAATATTGTTATGTGTGAACTTGATCCTGTCATTATGATATTAACTGGTTATTTTGCTCGTTAGTTGATGCAGTTTCTTCCTAGCCTCGATGGTCTTTACATTTTGGCATGTTTTTGCAATGGCTGGTACCGGTTGTTCCTTTCCATGTTTAGGGCTTCCTTCAGGGTCTCTTGTAAGGCAGGCCTGGTGGTGACAAAATCTCTAAGCATTTGCTTATCTGTAAAGGATTTTATTTCTCCTTCACTGATGAAACTTAGTTTGGCTGGATATGAAATTCTGGGTTGAAAATTCTTTTCTTTAAGAACGTTGAATATTGGCCCCCACTCTCTTCTGGCTTGTAGAGTTTCTGCCGAGAGATCTGCTGTTAGTCTGATGGGCTTCCCTTTGTGGGTAACCCGACCTTTCTCTCTGGCTGCCCTTAAGATTTTTTCCTTCATTTCAACTTTGGTGAATCTGGCAATTATGTGTCTTGGAGTTGCTCTTCTGGAGGAGTATCTTTGTGGCGTTCTCTGTATTTCCTGAATTTGAATGTTGGCCTGCCCTACTAGGTTGGGGAAGTTCTCCTGGATGATATCCTGAAGAGTGTTTTCCAACTTGGTTCCATTTTCCCCCTCACTTTCAGGCACCCCAATCAGACGTAGATTTGGTCTTTTTACATAATCCCATACTTCTTGCAGGCTTTGTTCATTTCTTTTTCTTCTTTTTTCTTTTGGTTTCTCTTCTCGCTTCATTTCATTCATTTGATCCTCAATCGCTGATACTCTTTCTTCCAGTTGATCGAGTCGGTTACTGAAGCTTGTGCATTTGTCACGTATTTCTCGTGTCAAGGTTTTCATCTCTGTCATTTCGTTTATGATCTTCTCTGCATTAATTAGTCTAGCTGTCAATTCTTCCACTTTTTTTTCAAGATTTTTAGTTTCTTTGCGCTGGGTACGTAATTCCTCCTTTAGCTCTGAGAAGTTTGATGGACTGAAGCCTTCTTCTCTCATCTCGTCAAAGTCATTCTCTGACCAGCTTTGATCCGTTGCTGGCGATGGGCTGCGCTCCTTTGCAGGGGGAGATGCGCTCTTATTTTTTGAATTTCCAGCTTTTCTGCCCTGCTTTTTCCCCATCTTTGTGGTTTTATCTGTCTCTGGTCTTTGATGATGGTGACGTACTGATGGGGTTTTGGTATAGGTGTCCTTCCTGTTTGATAGTTTTCCGTCTGACAGTCAGAAGGACTGTCTGTTGGTCTGTTGGAGATTGCTTGAGGTCCACTCCAGACCCTGTTTGCCTGGGTATCAGCAGCAGAGGTTGCCAAAGATAGAATATTGCTGAGCAGCGAGTGTACCTGTCTGATTCTTCCTTTGGAAGTTTTCTCTCAGGGATGACTCCACCCTGTGAGGTGTAGGGTGTCAGACTGCCCCTAGTGGGGGATGTCTCCCAGCTAGGCTACTCAGGGGTCAGGGACCCACCTGAGCAGGCAGTCTGTCCATTCTCGGATCTCAACCTCCGCGTTGGGAGATCCACGGCTCTCCCCAAAGCTGTCAGACAGAGTCGTTCGCCTCTGCACCGCCCCCGCTGCTTTCCCTATTGGACCTCAGCTGTGGGCTGTCCCCAGAGGTGGAGTCTACAGAGACAGGCAGGTTTCCTTGAGCTGCTGTGAGCTCCACCCAGTTCGAGCTTCCCAGCGGCTTTGTTTACCTACTTAAGCCTCAGCAATGGCGGGCGCCCCTCCCCCAGCCTCGCTGCTGCCTTGAGGATAGATCGCCGCAGACTGCTGTGTTAGCAGTGAGGGAGGCTCCGTGGGCGTGGGACCCTCCGGCCAGGTGTGGGATATATTCTCCTGGTGTGCCTGTTTCCTTAAAGCGCAGTATTGGGGTGGGAGTTACGCGATTTTCCAGGTGTTATGTGTCTCAGTTCCCCTGGCTAGGAAAACGGATTTCCTTCCCCCTTGCGCTTCCAGGTGAGGCGATGCCTCGCCCTGCTTCAGCTCACGCTGGTCAGGCTGCAGCAGCTGACCAGCACCGATTTTCCGGCACTCCCTAGAGAGATGACCCCAGTACCTCAGTTGAAAATGCAGAAATCACCGGTCTTCTGTGTTACTCGCGCTGGGAGTTGGAGACTGGAGCTGTTCCTATTCGGCCATCTTGCTCCGCCCCCTGTTCTGAGACATTCTAATGCATTAAGTTTAAATTGAGCTGACAAAAGAGAAGTGGGAGACATCTTTGTATTCTAAATTGTCTGTGGTGGAAAAGTAGTGGATACTGACTTTTAATGTGATTTATAGTTTGGTTTTGTTTTAAGGGGACCTTGAAAAGCCTTAATAATCAGAACAGTTTTGCATTTTATTTTGTATTGTTTATATTGTGTTTCAGCTATATGTTCATGTTCAATTAATGTTCATGGGCATCTTCACTTTTTGCAAGTTTTGTTTACAGATACGGTTGAACAAATTGAATAGTATACTTGGATTAGTAAATAAAATCATGGTAATATGTTGATGTCAATTTGGGTTTTCCCAAACTAATATGCCATGTTGAATATTTGGAAACTTCTGGAGGAATTTTCAAGGTCTAAACAAATAATCTAGATTTTTCTGATGAATCTATCTCACTAAAATTGGAAATAGTTGTTACAACCACAAATATAGTCCATCCAAAATTCAAGTATTTCATTGTTTTCCTATATAAAACTTTTGTAAATGAGTCCAGTAATTATCAAAACTAGAGTTGCTTCTTTTCAAACTTTTTAATGATGATAGAGTATAATGAAAATGTTAGGGATTCTATGGAAAAATGCTGTCTTAATATGAATATAATAAAATCAAGAATATTTGATTGATACACAAGCATATTGTATAGAAAGGGAGCAAAGGAAAGCCAGTCTGTTATTAGGAAGGCATTATCAGTTATTACCATAAATACATGCTACTATTTTTATAAGAGCAGCTTATCAGGAGAGGTTATGCCACCATTAATATATTAAGTATCTTCAAAATAGTTTATTGTTTGTTTTCCACATATCTATTTGTAAAACTGGTTGTATATGAAACATGTCTTACCTATCTGTGTGGAAAATATAGTCTCCTTCTACAGCTTGAGTTTTACCTATCTTTTAGGAATTGATAGTCCTAATTTTAATGTTCTCTAACTGATTTTATTTTATGGATACGGTTTTTGCATTTTCTTTAAAATCTCTTGTCTACATCAAAGATATAAAGGTGTCTATCTTTATCAAATAGGCTTATAATTTTATAAGCAACATTCTTCAAATTCTTCTCTTGGAGATATTTGAGTTTTGAAGCAAGTGTAAATAATATTCTTCTTAAATTTGCTTTTATTCATTTGTTGATAGTATAAATGTATATAGTGTTATGAATTTTGACATGGCATCCAGCAATCTTGTTAAATTTACTTATTAATTCTAAAATTTAGTGTTCTTTTGTTTTTACTATATAAAGAATAATATATTCAAAAATAATATTTTCTCATTCTTTCACCTTTATAATATTCATATAATAATTTGGTTTTTTTCTAGTATTTTAAAATTCTATTGCATCCAGTCCAATGTTTAGTTGAAATGGTAGTAGTAGCCATTCTTTGGCTGTTCCTTACCTTTAGGAAAAAGGCATCAATAATTTATCATTATATATGCAATGTTCTGCGGATATTTTGGAAATATTCATTAATGGTTTGAGTTTCTGTTTCTATTTTGAAAGGAATTTTTAATAATCTATATATTTCAAGTGTTTTCAACTTATTTTTCTGTTATTCATGAGGCTATAGCAACAGAGTAAAAATACAACCTACTAAACAGGAGGAAATATTTGCAAATCATGTATCAGAAAAGGAGTTAATATCCAGAATATACAAATAACTCCTACAACTCAAGAACAACAAAAACAAAAAAGCCATTCAATTAAAAACACGGAAACAACTTAAGCAGACATTTCTCCAAAGATGATATTCAGACTGACAGCAAGCAAATGAAAATATGCTCAGTTTCACTGTTTGTTAAGGAAAACACAAATGAACGTCACAAAAGAGATATTACCTCACATTACAATGGCCACTACCAAAATAACAGAAAATAGCGAAGTGTTGGTGAGAATCTGGGGAAAATCGAACACTTCTGCACTGTTGGTGGTCAAATAAAGTGATGCAACTGCTTTGGAAAGCAGTGCAGCAGTTCTTCAAAAAAGTAAAAGTAGCATTCTCCTCCCTGAGCCTCCCGGGTAGCTGGGACTACAGGCGCTGCCACCTCGCCCGGCTAGTTTTTTGTAGTTTTTAGTAGAGACGGGGTTTCACCGTGTTAGCCAGAATGGTCTCGATCTCCTGACCTCGTGATCCGCCCGTCTCGGCCTCCCAAAGTGCTGGGATTACAGGCTTGAGCCACCGCGCCCGGCCTCTATGCGTGTTTGAAAGAAATTTGTATTCTCGGGGGGCGGAGCAAGATGGCCGAATAGGAACAGCTCCAGTCTCCAACTCCCAGCGCGAGTAACACAGAAGACCGGTGATTTCTGCATTTTCAACTGAGGTACTGGGGTCATCTCTCTAGGGAGTGCCGGACAATCGGTGCTGGTCAGCTGCTGCAGCCTGACCAGCGTGAGCTGAAGCAGGGCGAGGCATCGCCTCACCTGGAAGCGCAAGGGGGAAGGAAATCCGTTTTCCTAGCCAGGGGAACTGAGACACATAACACCTGGAAAATCGCGTAACTCCCACCCCAATACTGCGCTTTAAGGAAACAGGCACACCAGGAGAATATATCCCACACCTGGCCGGGAGGGTCCCACGCCCACGGAGCCTCCCTCACTGCTAACACAGCCGTCTGCGGCGATCTATCCGCAAGGCAGCAGCGAGGCTGGGGGAGGGGCGCCCGCCATTGCTGAGGCTTAAGTAGGTAAACAAAGCCGCTGGGAAGCTCGAACTGGGTGGAGCTCACAGCAGCTCAAGGAACCTGCCTGTCTCTGTAGACTCCACCTCTGGGGACAGCCACAGCTGAGGTCCAATAGGGAAAGCAGCGGGGGCGGTGCAGAGGCGAACGACTCTGTCTGACAGCTTTGGGAGAGCCGTGGATCTCCCAACGCAGAGGTTGAGATCCGAGAACGGACAGACTGCCTGCTCAGGTGGGTCCCTGACCCCTGAGTAGCCTAGCTGGGAGACATCCCCCACTAGGGGCAGTCTGACACCCCACACCTCACAGGGTGGAGTCATCCCTGAGAGGAAACTTCCAAAGGAAGAATCAGACAGGTACACTCGCTGCTCAGCAATATTCTATCTTTGGCAACCTCTGCTGCTGATACCCAGGCAAACAGGGTCTGGAGTGGACCTCAAGCAATCTCCAACAGACCAACAGACAGTCCTTCTGACTGTCAGACGGAAAACTATCAAACAGGAAGGACACCTATACCAAAACCCCATCAGTACGTCACCATCATCAAAGACCAGAGACAGATAAAACCACAAAGATGGGGAAAAGCAGGGCAGAAAAGCTGGAAATTCAAAAAATAAGAGCGCATCTCCCCCTGCAAAGGAGCGCAGCCCATCGCCAGCAACGGATCAAAGCTGGTCAGAGAATGACTTTGACGAGATGAGAGAAGAAGGCTTCAGTCCATCAAACTTCTCAGAGCTAAAGGAGGAATTACGTACCCAGCGCAAAGAAACTAAAAATCTTGAAAAAAAAGTGGAAGAATTGACAGCTAGACTAATTAATGCAGAGAAGATCATAAACGAAATGACAGAGATGAAAACCATGACACGAGAAATACGTGACAAATGCACAAGCTTCAGTAACCGACTCGATCAACTGGAAGAAAGAGTATCAGCGATTGAGGATCAAATGAATGAAATGAAGCGAGAAGAGAAACCAAAAGAAAAAAGAAGAAAAAGAAATGAACAAAGCCTGCAAGAAGTATGGGATTATGTAAAAAGACCAAATCTACGTCTGATTGGGGTGCCTGAAAGTGAGGGGGAAAATGGAACCAAGTTGGAAAACACTCTTCAGGATATCATCCAGGAGAACTTCCCCAACCTAGTAGGGCAGGCCAACATTCAAATTCAGGAAATACAGAGAACGCCACAAAGATACTCCTCCAGAAGAGCAACTCCAAGACACATAATTGCCAGATTCACCAAAGTTGAAATGAAGGAAAAAATCTTAAGGGCAGCCAGAGAGAAAGGTCGGGTTACCCACAGGGAAGCCCATCAGACTAACAGCAGATCTCTCGGCAGAAACTCTACAAGCCAGAAGAGAGTGGGGGCCAATATTCAACGTTCTTAAAGAAAAGAATTTTCAACCCAGAATTTCATATCCAGCCAAACTAAGTTTCATCAGTGAAGGAGAAATAAAATCCTTTACAGATAAGCAAATGCTTAGAGATTTTGTCACCACCAGGCCTGCCTTACAAGAGACCCTGAAGGAAGCCCTAAACATGGAAAGGAACAACCGGTACCAGCCATTGCAAAAACATGCCAAAATGTAAAGACCATCGAGGCTAGGAAGAAACTGCATCAACTAATGAGCAAAATAACCAGTTAATATCATAATGACAGGATCAAGTTCACACATAACAATATTAACCTTAAATGTAAATGGACTAAATGGTCCAATTAAAAGACACAGACTGGCAAACTGGATAAAGAGTCAAGACCCATCAGTCTGCTGTATTCAGGAGACCCATCTCACATGCAGAGACATACATAGGCTCAAAATAAAGGGATGGAGAAAGATCTACCAAGCAAATGGAGAACAAAAAAAAGCAGGGGTTGCAATCCTAGTCTCTGATAAAACAGACTTTAAACCATCAAAGATCAAAAGAGACAAAGAAGGCCATTACATAATGGTAAAGGGATCAATTCAACAGGAAGAGCTAACTCTCCTAAATATATATGCACCCAATACAGGAGCACCCAGATTCATAAAGCAAGTCCTTAGAGACCTACAAAGAGACTTAGACTCCCATACAATAATAATGGGAGATTTCAACACTCCACTGTCAACATTAGACAGATCAACGAGACAGAAAGTTAACAAGGATATCCAGGAATTGAACTCATCTCTGCACCAAGCGGACCTAATAGACATCTATAGAACTCTCCACCCCAAATCAACAGAATATACATTCTTCTCAGCACCACATCGCACTTATTCCAAAATTGACCACATAATTGGAAGTAAAGCACTCCTCAGCAAATGTACAAGAACAGAAATTATAACAAACTGTCTCTCAGACCACAGTGCAATCAAACTAGAACTCAGGACTAAGAAACTCAATCAAAACCGCTCAACTACATGGAAACTGAATAACCTGCTCCTGAATGACTACTGGGTACATAACGAAATGAAAGCAGAAATAAAGATGTTCTTTGAAACCAATGAGAACAAAGATACAACATACCAGAATCTCTGGGACACATTTAAAGCAGTGTGTAGAGGGAAATTTATAGCACTAAATGCCCACAAGAGAAAGCAGGAAATCTAAAATTGACACTTTAACATCACAATTAAAAGAACTAGAGAGGCAAGAGCAAACACATTCAAAAGCTAGCAGAAGGCAAGAAATAACTAAGATCAGAGCAGAACTGAAGGAGATAGAGTCACAAAAAACCCTCCAAAAAATCAATGAATCCAGGAGTTGGTTTTTTGAAAAGATCAACAAAATTGACAGACCGCTAGCAAGACTAATAAAGAAGAAAAGAGAGAGGAATCAAATAGACGCAATAAAAAATGATAAGGGGATATCACCACCGACCCCACAGAAATACAAACAACCATCAGAGAATACTATAAATGCCTCTACGCAAATCGACTAGAAAATCTAGAAGAAATGGATAATTTCCTGGACACTTACACTCTCCCAAGACTGAACCAGGAAGAAGTTGAATCCCTGAATAGACCAATAACAGGCTCTGAAATTGAGGCAACAATTAATAGCCTACCCACGAAAAAAAGTCCAGGACCAGATGGATTCACAGCTGAATTCTACCAGAGGTACAAGGAGGAGCTGGTACCATTCCTTCTGAAACTATTCCAATCAATAGAAAAAGAGGGAATCCTCCCTAACTCATTTTATGAGGCCAACATCATCCTGATACCAAAGCCTGGCAGAGACACAACAAAAAAAGAGAATTTTAGACCAATATCCCTGATGAACATCGATGCAAAAATTCTCAATAAAATACTGGCAAACGGATTCAGCAGCACATCAAAAAGCTTATCCACCATGATCAAGTGGGCTTCATCCCTGGGATGCAAGGCTGGTTCAACATTCGCAAATCAATCAACGTAATCCAGCATATAAACAGAACCAAAGACAAGAACCACATGATTATCTCAATAGATGCAGAAAAGGCTTTTGACAAAATTCAACAGCCCTTTATGCTAAAAACGCTCAATAAATTCGGTATTGATGGAACGTACCTCAAAATAATAAGCTATTTATGACAAACCCACAGCTAATATCATACTGAATGGGCAAAAACTGGAAAAATTCCCTTTGAAAACTGGCACAAGACAGGGATGCCCTCTCTCACCACTCCTATTCAACATAGTGTTGGAAGTTCTGGCTAGGGCAATCAGGCAAGAGAAAGAAATCAAGGGTATCCAGTTAGGAAAAGAAGAAGTCAAATTGTCCCTGTTTGCAGATGACATGATTGTATATTTAAAAACCCATCGTCTCAGCCCAAAATCTCCTTAAGCTGATAAGCAACTTCAGCAAAGTCTCAGGATACAAAATTAATGTGCAAAAATCACAAGCATTCTTATACACCAGTAACAGACAAGCAGAGAGCCAAGTCAGGAATGAACTTCCATTCACAATTGCTTCAAAGAGAATAAAATACCTAGGAATCCAGCTTACAAGGGATGTAAAGGACCTCTTCAAGGAGAACTACAAACCACTGCTCAGTGAAATCAAAGAGGACACAAACAAATGGAAGAACATACCATGCTCATGGATAGGAAGAATCAATATCGTGAAAATGGCCATACTGCCCAAGGTGATTTATAGATTCAATGCCATCCCCATCAAGCTACCAATGACTTTCTTCACAGAATTGGAAAAAACTGCTTTAAAGTTCATATGGAACCAAAAAAGAGCCCGCATTGCCAAGACAATCCTAGGTCAAAAGGACAAAGCTGGAGGCGTCACGCTACCTGACTTCAAACTATACTACAAGGCTACAGTAACCAAAACAGCATGGTACTGGTACCACAACAGAGAAATAGACCAGTGGAACAGAACAGAGTCCTCAGAAATAATACCACACATCTACAGCCATCTGATCTTTGACAAACCTGACAAAAACAAGAAATGGGGAAAGGATTCCCTATTTAATAAATGGTGCTGGGAAAATTGGCTAGCCATAAGTAGAAAGCTGAAACTGGATCCTTTCCTTACCCCTTATACGAAAATTAATTCAAGATGGATTAGAGACTTAAATGTTAGACCTAATACCATAAAAACCCTAGAAGAAAATCTAGGTAGTACCATTCAGGACATAGGCATGGGCAAGGACTTCATGTCTAAAACACCAAAAGCAACGGCAGCAAAAGCCAAAATTGACAAATGGGATCTCATTAAACTAAAGAGCTTTTGCACAGCAAAAGAAACTACCATCAGAGTGAACAGGCAACCTACAGAATGGGAGAAAATTTTTGCAACCTACTCATCTGACAAAGGGCTAATATCCAGAATCTACAAAGAACTCAAACAAATATACAAGAAAAAAACAAACAACCCCATCAAAAGTGGGGAAAGGATATGAACAGACATTTCTCAAAAGAAGACATCCATACAGCCAACAGACACATGAAAAAATGCTCGTCATCACTCGCCATCAGAGAAATGCAAATCAAAACCACAATGAGATACCATCTCACACCAGTTAGAATGGCAATCATTAAGAAGTCAGGAAACAATAGATGTTGGAGAGGATGTGGAGAAATAGGAACACTTTTACACTGTTGGTGGGATTGTAAACCAGTTCAACCATTATGGAAAACAGTATGGCGATTCCTCAAGGATCTAGAACTAGATGTACCATATGACCCAGCCATCCCACTACTGGGTATATACCCAAGGATTATAAATTACTCTACTACAAAGACACATGCACACGTATGTTTATTGCGGCACTATTCACAATAGCAAAGAGTTGGAATCAACCCAAATGTCCATCTGTGACAGACTGGATTAAGAAAATGTGGCACATATACACCATGGAATACTATGCAGCCATCAAAAAGGATGAGTTTGCGTCCTTTGTAGGGACATGGATGCAGCTGGAAACCATCATTCTTAGCAAACTATCACAAGAAGAGAAAACCAAACACCGCATGTTCTCACTCATAGGTGGGAACTGAACAATGAGATCACTTGGACTCGGGAAGGGGAACATCACACACTGGGGCCTATCATGAGGAGGGGGGAGGAGGGAGGGATTGCAGTGGGGAGTTATACATGATAGAAACGTTATGCACATGTACCCTAGAACTTAAAGTATAATAAAAAAAAAAAAGAAAAAAAAAAAAAGTAAAAGTAGAATTATCATATGATCCAACAATTCCATTTTGGAGATTTCAAGAGATTTTTGCAAACTGATATGGTTTGGCTGTGTCCCCACCCAAATCTCATTTAGAATTGTAGTTCCCATAATCCTCACATGTCTTGAGAGGGACCTGGTGGGAGGTCATTGAATCATGGGGGTGGTTACCCCCATGCTGTTGTTCTCATGGTAGTGAACAAGTCTCATGAGATCTGATGACTTAAAATTGAGTGTTCCCCTGCACAAGCTGTCTTGCCTGCCGCTGCCATGTAAGATGTGACTTTGCTTCTCCTTCACCTTCCACAATAATCGTGAGGCCTCCCCAGCCATGTGGAACTGTAAGTCCATTAAATCTATTTTTCTATATAAATTACCCAGTCTCAGGTATGTCTTTACTAGCAGCATGAGAATGAGCTATTACACACACTCTTGCTTATAGTTGCATTATTCACAGTAATCAAGAGGTAGAAGCAACCAAAGTATGCATTAACAGATGAATGGATAAACAAAATGTGGTAAATAGATACAATAAAATATTATTAAGCTTTAAAAAGGAAGGAAATTCGAACAGATACTGTAACATGGATTAACCTTGAGAAACTTATGCCAAGGAATCTGGTAATATAAAGACACACACTGCACAATTTCACTTATAAGATGTTTCTCAAGTAGTCAAATTAATCACCTCACATTTTGCTTATAATGGCAAAAAAAGATAACTCAGAGCAATCTGGTGTCAACTGCTGGTCTTATGCATGGAAGGAAATTATTACTGAGTGATTCTATAAACTGTATTTGTGGTAGTGGGAGTGGGAGGGGGGTTGCTGAAATGCAGCTTAGTCATTTATGGATCAGCGGCAAGAAATGCTGACAGCAGAATATAATGAAGATTTATTAATCATAGATTTTAAAATATTTTAGAACTTTGCAAGCAAAAAGCTAAGCGACATGAATGTTAACAATTCTGGCAAAAGTAGCCCACACAAGATTCATTTATAAATTGTTTCTAATATTAAATATGTGTTCCAATGCAATCTACTGAATAATACTTTGCAAAATCACTCTTGTACTATATTATTTTCTAATTTTATACTTTCTATTTTCTTTTGGTGTTTTCTTTTAATTTAGCTTGGTGGATACCATATTTTTATTTATATAATTTCATATACCTTTTATTAATGAGAGCATTTATATAAAATATCTATTTACATATTTATGCTTATATTTCTCTATTTCTAAAGACTTAGGTAATTATTGTCTCTAGTAAATATGCACCTTAGTCATCATATTTATCAATACTGCTTAACCCTGTTCCTGAAACATAAGCATTTAATTAATGTTGACTGAATGCAGTCTGTCACCATTAGGCAAGATGTCAATGGTGGGTTTTACACAAAATATTTTACCATGTTATAGAAGTTTTCTCGTATTTTCAGTTTTCTGAATATTGTGATCATGAAATGTTGTTGCATTTTTCCAAATGCCTACACTGTGTCAAATAAAAAGAACATATTTTTCTTTCTTCATTTTATTAATTAGTGAATTACATTGACTGATTTTCTTACCCTGAACCACCAACATTCTTGGGCTAAGTCCCACTTTGTCATAGTGTGTAATCCTTTAGTGTACTCTTGGATTTAGTTTGGTAGTGTTTTGATGAGGATTTTTTCAACTATCTTCATCAGAGTTGTTGGTCTGTAATTTGGTTTTGTAATGTCTTTTTCTGGTCTTGTTATCAGGGTAATGATACCTTCATAGAATGAATTAGAAAATCTTCACTCTTCAATATTTTGGAAGAGTTTGAGAAGAGTTGGTGTTGATTTTTCTTTAAATATTTGGTATAATTCAAAAATGAAGGTATCTGGTACGGAACTTTTCTTTTTGAGATTTTTAAAAAATTCCTAATTTAATTTATTTACATGATGTAGGTCTACTCAAATTTTCTATTCCTTCTTGAGGCATTTAGGTAATTTGTATGTTTCTAGGAATTTGTTTATGTACTATAGGCTATCTTATTTATTGGTATATAAATTTTTCTTCTTCTTTTTTTGTTTTGTTTTTGTTTTTGTTTTGAGACAGAGTCTCACTCCGCCTTCCAGGCTGGAGTGCAGTGGCGTGATCTCGGCTCACTGCAACTTCCGCCTCCCAGGTTCAAGCAATTCTTTGCCTCAGCCTCCCGAGTAGCTGGGACTACAGGCACCACACCTGGCTAATTTTTGTATTTTTTGTAGATAGAGGGTTTCACCATCTTGGCCAGGCTGGTTTTCAACTCCTGACCTCGTGATCCACCCGCCTGGGCCTCCCAAAATGCTGGGATTACAGGTGTGAGCCACCGCGACCCGCCTATGTTATTCTTTTGCAATTCATTTTTCTACTTTTTTTTGTCAATGTAACTAAAGTTTTGTCAATTTTACTGATCTTCACGAAAAAATCTTTTTATTTTGTCAACTCTTGTTATTGTTTTTCTACATTGTGTTGAATATGTCTGTACTTATTTTTGTTTTCTTATTTGTGCTAGTTTTGAATTTAGTTTGATCTTCGTTATATTCTCAAGGTATAAAGTTAAATAATCTGTTTCGGATCTTTCTTATTTTTCTAATCTAATTATTTAATGGTATAAATTTCTCTCCAAGCCTTCACAGCATAGCATTTCATACATTTTAGCATGTTGTGCTTACTTTCATCTCTAAGAGTTTTCTAATTCCACTGTGGTTTCAACTTTGATACATTATTGTTTGAGTGTTTAATTTCTTTCAATATATGTGAATTTCCTAGTTTTCCTCCTGTTGTAAATTAATAACTGCATTTTATGCAGTCAGAAAATATTCTTTGTATTATTTCAGTCTTTTTTAATTTATGGAAATTTATTTTCTTGCCTACCATACAAACTTTTTTGTAGAATGTTACATGTGTCACTGAGAAAAATGTGTATTCTGCTGGTATTGTGTAGAATGTTGTGTGTTTGTATGTTAGGTCTAATTGGTTTATAGTGTTCTTGAAGTCCTCTATTTTCTCATTGATCTTCTGTCTGGTTGTTCTATCCACGATTGAAGGTGAGATATTGAAGTCTATGAATATACAGCCATCTATTTCATTGATCGACTATGTCAATGCTTTATATATTTGGGGGGCTCTGTTGTTAGTTGGATATATATTTGTAATTGGTATGTCTTGTTGATGAAGGGACCCTTTTGTCATTGTAGAATGGCCTTCTCTTTCTCTTGTATCAGTGTTGAATGAAAGCTTATTTTGTGTGATATTATATAGCTACTCCAGCTCTTTTTGATTACTATTCCCATGTAATATCATTTTTCTGTTCTTCCACTTACAATGTATATATGCCTTCATGTGTAAAATAAGTCTGTTAAATAAATTATATAAATGGATTATTTCTGTTTTACTTTTGTAATGCATTCTGTCAATTTCTACTTTTTGATTGGAGATTAAAGTAATTAGTGATAAAGATAAAGTTACTTTCATTTCACTATTTGTGTTTTGTATGTTTTGATTTTGTAAGCTTCTCCTCTGAGGCTTTATGTAGTCTACTGTATAGCTCAAATGTAAGTAATATTTTGCTGCATGCAACTATGAAGCCTTGTTCATTTCTCAATGTTTTTGAACAATGCTTACCACTATTCTGTCTTGAGTGAGTTTCAAATTAATTGAAACAAAGACTAACACCTTATACCAGTCCTTCCCATAGCAAGTAGGCAGGTTAAAAAAGGCAGGAGAACTACAAACCACTGCTCAGTGAAATCAAAGAGGACACAAACAAATGGAAGAACATACCATGCTCATGGATAGGAAGAATCAATTGTCAAAATGGCCATACTGCCCAAGGTAATTTATAGATTCAATGCCATCCCCATCAAGCTACCAATGACTTTCTTCACAGAATTGGAAAAAAACTGTTTTAAAGTTCATATGGAACCAAAAAAGAGCCCGCATTGCCAAGACAATCCTAGGTCAAAAGAACAAAGCTGGAGGGATCACGCTACCTGACTTCAAACTATACTATAAGGCTACAGTAACCAAAACAGAATGGTACTGGTACCAAAACAGAGATATAGACCAATGGAACAGAACAGAGTCCTCAGAAATAATACCACACATCTACAGCCACCTGATCTTTGATAAACCTTAGAAAAACAAGAAATGGGGAAAGGATTTCCTATTTAATAAATGGTGCTGGGAAAATTGGCTAGCCATAAGTAGAAAGCTGAAACTGGATCCTTTCCTTACTCCTTATACAAAAATTAATTCAAGATGGATTAAAGACTTAAATGTTAGACCTAAAACCATACAAACCCTAGAAGAAAACCTAGGTAATACCATTCAGGACATAGGCATGGGCAAGGACTTCATGTCTAAAACACCAAAAGCAACGGCAACAAAAGCCAAAATTGACAAATGGGATCTAATTAAACCAAAGAGCTTCTGCACAGCAAAAGAAACTACCATCAGAGTGAACAGGCAACCTACAGAATGGGAGAACATTTTTGCAATCTCCTCATGTGACAAAGGGCTAATATCCAGAACCTACAAAGAACTCAAACAAATTTACAAGAAAAAGACAAACAACCCCATCAAAAAGTGGGGAAAGGATATGAACAGACATTTCTCAAAAGAAGACATGCATACAGCCAACAGACACATGAAAAAATGCTCGTCATCACTGGCCATCAGAGAAATGCAAATCAAAACCACAATGAGATACCATCTCACACCAGTTAGAATGGCAATCATTAAAAAGTCAGGGAACAACAGATGCTGGAGAGGATATGGAGAAATAGGAACACTTTTACACTGTTGGTGGGATTGTAAACTAGTTCAACCATTATGGAAAACCGTATAGTGATTCCTCAAGGATCTAGAACTAGAAATACCATTTGACCCAGCCATCCCATTACTGGGTATATACCCAAAGGATTATAAAGCATGCTGCTATAAAGACACATGCACACATATGTTTATTGCGGCACTATTCACAATAGCAAAGACTTGGAATCAACCCAAATGTCCATCTGTGACAGACTGGATTAAGAAAATGTGGCACATATACACCATGGAATACTATGCAGCCATAAAAAAAGGATGAGTTTGTGTCCTTTGTAGGGACATGGATGCAGCTGGAAACCATCATTCTCAGCAAACTATTGCAAGAACAGAAAACCAAACACCGCATATTCTCACTCATAGGTGGGAATTGAACAATAAGATCACTTGGACTTGGGAAGGGGAACATCACACACCGGGGCCTATCATGGGGAGGAGGAAGGGGGGAGGAATTGCACTGGGAGGTATACCTGATGTAAATGACGAGTTAATGGGTGCAGCACACCAACATGGCACAAGTATACATATGTAACAACAACAACAAAAAAAGGCAGATGCAATAATTTCTGCTTAAGCTCTGCTGCACTCCAGAACCAGGGACTAGGGTTCCATACAGGAAACATTAACTGCCATTTTCAAGACCCCACCAAGAGAGTGAGATAAAGGCAAGTAAAAACACCATAAAAATGTCCTACTTATTTGAAGTTGCCTTTTTCTTGTTTTGGTGTTCTGTGGGTGGCTATAAACGTTTGACTGTTTCCCACAGTTCTCACCAACTTAACTCTGAGAGTTCTTGTTTTGCAATATTAATGCAATGTAATGTATTTACATGAACAAAAACTATGAGGAAATTCTTTTAGTTATTAACATTTTCTTTTGTTCCTGGACACCTCACGCTGTTCTATCATAAGCTATATATGTGTGTGACTATACACATGTGCATGTGTGTAGAGACATACTTTTATAATTTTCCTTTTGCCAGTTATTCTTAGATAACTAGTAATTCTTTCATATTATCAGTAACTTCCTCCTGTGAATTTGTTATCTAATTTTCCCAGGAAAGGAATAAGTATGTATTTAAAGAAATGTCTTAAAAGCTGCTTATCCAGTGTGGTATTTGAAAATGTCTTATGATCTCTTTTATAGCACTTCAAGTTCAAACTTTATTTTGCTTGAACGTGTGAACAAAATATAGGAGTGAGGTTTTCAGTTTTCATCAATATTTCACTATTGTCCCATACAATGTTTACCTCCTACATTACTTCTCACTATCTATGTCCTTTTAAATATCACAATGTTTAATGTCATATTGTTTTGTTTTTATCAGGTCATTGGAGCTTAATCTGAATTTCACTATTTCGTAGGTTCCTGTTACTGTCATATTCTCTATAAGCACTCATATTTATAAGTTTCCACTAGCTTGCAAAAGGTCAGTCTCTCAAAGGACTGCCTTTGCAGGAAGACTTTTGACAAATGTTGATTTGAAGTAGATTAAGTGAAAAAATAAAAGAAGTGAAGATTAATATACAAAATAAAAAATGAAACCATTTACTTTTTACTTTATATTTTAGACTTTATAGTTAATTTTCCTTTTATTAATTTTATATTGTATATTCACTGGTTACAATATTTGCTTAAAATCAGATAAAAATGTGAGAATACTGTTTCAATTCCATAATTAAATGCAAAAATATTCAGAAATGTATTCAAAAAAATAATGTAATAAGTAAAAATATGTACCTAAATTATATAGCAGGATACAGTACTAGGACTGTAGATCTGGAAATGAAACCAAGCATGATGAAATACCAAGGGAGATTAAAGGAAAATAAAGGAAAAGTGGCCTAATAAGTTTTTAAGAGATGAATCAATTGCCTGCGGGCAATGAGAGAACTAGTGATCTAATTTGAATTTCAGTGGATTCTGAATAAGGTTAATATAAAATAATGAAATGGAAATGTTAACAGTGGCTGAAAGCATAAGTTTAGGACAACAGTAGAGGGAATATGGTCTTTGAATAGTCTGTTCTGGGAGATCTCTAGGACCAGTGCTTAATTAATAGGTAAGAAAAAAGAAAGTCTCTCGTAATGAATGAGAGAATAATTCATAAAAATATGGAATCAATGAACAAGAAGTATGTATATATGAGAACATAGAGAAAATCAATGAATAATAGATATTTTATATAAAGTAATAAAGTAGATAGAGAAAAAGCAATAGAACTTGGAGAATAAATCCTGAAGAAAAATATGTTGATCCGGAAATACCATGATGAAAGATGTCATGCAAGATTGATGAAGTGATTTACCTCTAGATCTATTCTGGTGAAATTTTAAAATGTGTTAGTAAAGGAAGAATCCCAGAAATGTCTAAGAAAGATAAAATCAAAACTTGCCTGTGATAGAAAAATGTCAGGTTGGCCTTTTCTTTTCTACTAATGAATGGGAGAAGACAAGGAGCATAATCGTGGTGTGAAGAGAGAGTGATCATAACCCATCTTGGCCCAGTTGTGTTTTTATAGATTTCATATTACAAAAGAAGAACAACATAAGCTATGTACACTAAGTAAAATATGTAAAAACAGCATTCCAATAGAAAAATGTATAAATTACATGAAAATGTAGTTAAAGCAAAAATGATAAGCAATCATTAAATACATGAAAAATGAATATGCATCTTGTTAAGAGTAAAACAAATACAAATTAAAACCAAGCTAGAATTATATTAGCTACCTATATGAGAGTAAAATTGCAAAATTAAAACGCTAATATTATTCAAAAGACAAAAGTGAAGAATTTACTTGTTTTTATAGAAAAATATTAATAAAGATGAAAATCACAAATAAATAATTGAATAAATGTTTTATAAAATAGGCAAACAATTCTGTACATATTATAATGAAAGTTAAAATAACACACAGAACAAAAATTTTTGCAGGTATACCAATGTTTAAATATGTAATAAATATAAAATAATTTATGTCAGAATGAAAATATATACTTTGAGCACATAAGCTAAAAATGAAAAGGGTATAAATGCACAATTCAAAAGCAGTAAAATATACAGATATATGTAATAAGTATATGCATTGTAGAAACATATGTAATTATACATAAAATAATACTTAATATCACTACTAATAGAAAATTATCAAGTTAAAAAAGAGAAACATTTGAATATTACTATCAAAAATTTTAAAAATAAGAAGTATAAAAATAAGTTTAGCTCTATTCATTGCAGTTGTTAGATTATTCATGGTGTTTTCTTTTTGTACTTTAAGAATGTTCTATATATTATATGAATAGTATATATTACACTAAATGCATATGCATATGATTACAATTGGAATAAATAATGACAAATATAAATGTGTGGGATTTTATTCTAGGCTTATATTACTGATTGTGTTCTTTTGACTATCTATTAAAATTATTTCTATATTATTTAACCACTATAAAAATGTAAGATGAGACTTTATGTTGCTTAGATGGTAGGAATATCCACTGAAAATCTTATTGCCAATTTTTTTCCAAAGCCATACAATATTCAGTGGTTTTAAGAGAATGTACCAAAGAAATAATTCTAAATGGAGGGTAAAATATTTGTAACAGCAGAATTACAGGGTAATCAAATGATTGAAAGCAAAATGAGAGATAATTTTGGAAATGCAAACAAGGGCCAAGTCATGCAGGATCTCAATAGGCTATAATAGGAGTTTGGATTTTATTGGAAGGGTGATATAAAGTTATTGGAGGACTGGGGAAGTAACATGATCTGACTCTCATGATAGTTTCTTAGAAAAGTAGCATAATGCAGTAAATAAGAGTGTGGACTCTGTAGTGCCATGCTTTGAATCTTTTATTTTTATTTTGTGTTCCTACTATAGATATTCATTGTCAGTGTATATACTGTAGGTTTTTATTTTCTGTGCATCTACTCTAGGTTTTCCTTTGTGGTTGGGGTGGTAAACTGGGAAAAAGGGGATATTAGTCAAATGATGCAAAGTTTGGTTAAGTAGGAGGATTAAGTCCTACTGATCTATGCACAGAATGTAACGATAGTTAATAATAGTTACAGCATATTTTAAAATTTCCAAGAAGCGTGGAGTTTAAATGTTCTCATCACAAAATAATAAGTACAGGAAATGATGGATATGCTAATTAGTCTTGTTTTATCATCCTACAATGTATACATAGTTTCAAATTGTACCCCACAAATATATACAATTATTATTTGTTGACTAAAAATAAAATATTTTTTAAAGTGTAAAGTATGGAGCCGTACTACATGGATCCAAATCTGAGATTTGTTCTTCAATAGCTGTGTAACTCCAGACAAATTGCTTAATCTAGTTGCTTCAATCTCCTCATCTGTCTAATGGGAATAATATAATAGTATAAACCTCATGTGGCTTTCATTAGGATTAAATGAGATATATAATAGATTGTAATATAAAATGCTCTATGGGGAATAGATGGTGGGTAGTGGGGCAAGAGTTTGAGGGGACTAGTTCAGAAGTTATTGAGGCTTTGAAGTTTTGAGAAGTGTAGGAACAAAGTATTTTGAATGTAGATCCCGTAAATGTTATTGAAAAACAGAATATGAGAAATGAGAAAAAGTAAGCAATTTGAGGATCTATTTTTGGCCTGAACAGCAGAGTGGTGTTATTTAAAGAAGTGGGGAAGAATGGAAAAGAAGCAATGTAGAGCTGGCTGTTATATATTTAGTTTGATATGTTAAAAAGAACTCGGGAGAGATGATAACCAGGAGCTTACAGTTGGGATTGAAATATTTGAGACTACAGGAGATAATAAAAGTATGTGTATTTAGAAAAGAGAAAATGAAACCAGGGTTCTCTAACATTTAGTCATTGAGAAGAAAAGGAATAAACAGTTAAGCAAACAGAATGAGCAGCCAACAATTTAGCAGAGAAATTAATAGGAAATGATTATGTTTTAATATTTACTGAAAATGATTTAGGCTATAAATGTACTTATCATTTATTTGTACAACTACATGAACGTGCATATAGAAAAAATGTGTTAAACTCCAAAATTTTACTAGGATTTGACTTATTTTCTTTACTTTTCTATTTCCCTACTGAAAGAAAATATTATTTGTGTAATGGAAAAGGGGGAAATATTTAAACTAATACAAAAAGAAATAAAAGGGGTTAAAATATATTTGTGGAATTTATAGAATAAATATTTGCTTGGCTAGCACTAATTATGAAGTATATTGAAATGCCAATATTTTGTGTGACTGGAAAACTAAAAGTACATCAAAAAAGTAAGTGTAAATCAAGATTTGTTTTGTTTTTAAAATGTTGATATGGATCAATCAATAACTTCTATAATATATAGCTCATGCAATTTCTAAATGTATGACTTTTGTAGACAATGTGAATTCTTTAACTTAAAGCCATAGAGTATCTATCCCCAAATACACTTAAATAATAACTTTTCTAAATAACTTTCCTTAGTGAATCTTGTTGTTTTATGTAGATATAAGAGGGAAGAATCACAATATTGTGTTAACTTCAAATTTATATATTTATTTTTTGAGACACAGTCTCACTTTGTCGCTCAGACCGGAATAAAGTGACAACGATCTCTGCTCACTGCAAACTCCCCCTTCCAGGTTCAAGCGATTTTCCTGCCTCAGCCTTTCCAGTAGATGGGATTGTAGGTGACCAACACCACACCCAGCTGATTTTTGTATTTTTGGTAGAGACAGAGTTTCACCATGTTGGCCAGACTGGTCTCAAACTCCTGACCTCAAGTGATCTGCCCACCTCAGCCTCCCAAAGTGCTGGGATTACAGGCGTGAGCCACTGTGCCTGGCCTCAAATTTTTAGATTATTGTGACAAATAGCAATATCGTGATTGAAACATACTTGTGAGTGAAAAATAAGCCAACCTCAATTACACTGTTATGAAAAATGTAGAGAAGTGACAGAAAAAAATACTTATAACTGGACAAAAATAAAAACAAAATGAATCAAACCAAACCAAAACAAAAATGACTGTTTTATTACACTCTTCCTGTATTATTTGAGTTTATGATTAGACTCAAGGAATAAATATTTGAAATGAGTCATTTTTAATATGTATAATAAGTACAAGTGAAATTCTGGATGTAGAAAAAGCCAATCAACAAGAAAATTATTTCAAAGGATGACTTTAGAGTTCATCTAGTTCAAATGAAAAACTCAAAAATTGTGCTAATTTTCAATGTGTCAGAAATTCTTTTCTAATGTCTTAGTGTTTCAAAATAGAAAAATAACATGGTATAAGAACTCAAAGTCTTATTAAGCAAAATATTTATGAGATATAAGAAGTAATTAGTATAATATCTAAGTAATTATGTAAAAAGGAAATATTTCAATACTGTATTATTATAATTGACTTTGCTGCTTTTCCTGCAGTTCCTGTCATTGGTAGTTCAAGGATTGCTGAGTTGCTTTCCTGGTAATCATACAAACCTGAGTGCATCTCAGCCCCAGAGTACCTGCTTGTTTCAACACCTCTTACTGTCTCCTCACCTACAATGCTCCTAAATATTTTTAACTAAAATGGTAGCATGTTAATTTTGGAATTTAGTACACCTTTTATATAAAAGAAATCAGTTGCTATGTAATTAATCACTACTCTTTTATGTTAGATTTTCTTGAATTTCACAAGATAAAAATAAAAATTTCACAAACAGTAGTCTTATTTTAAGTTTTTAAATATGCTAATATTCATGTCTCAATTATTTCTATTAATTAATGCTGTATATATTCTAATGTTTTATACCTTTGAAAGGAACAAAGACAGTGCAATTGCATATTAATACAAAATCACTTTATTTCATAATCCCTTAAAACATTTAAATAATAAGAAATATATTTTGTATTTCTTCAAGATATTCATTAGTATACATCGTCAATACCAACTATGTGTAATATATGAGCAATCTAGAAACCATTTAATGTAAATATTTAGAATAAGAAAACTTTGAGTGTGCTCTTGCTTGGATTACAAAACCAGCAGTATTATACCACTCTAAAAACGGAATGAAAAATAATTTACTATACTCATTGGTCACCTTTTCATATCAGACTGAATAAGGGAAAAAATATACAAACAAAAATGCAAATATGAATAGAAAGTGAAAAAGAAAAATGCACTACTTTAACACAACTTAAAAGAGAAAAGCAAAATACATTTTAAATGGAATATACATAAATAAGATAGAAGGAATAAATTCAATGTTTGATAGTAGAGTAGGATAACCACACTTCACGAAACTGTATTGTACTCAGGTGATGGACACTGAATATCCTGACTTGTCACTACACATTAGATACATGTAACAAAATTTCTCATGTATCCCATACATTTGCACAAACAAAAGCAAACAAATAAATATTAAACATTTAAAAATTGGTGCCATTTATGAAACAAATATGCATTTGAGCATTTCTATTTATTCTCTTCCTTCTCTAGGTTTTGTTCAGTTACAAAATGGCAATAACAAAGGAACGTTATCAAACTAATCATAAGGATTCCAAAAGCAGGAAATTGTATAAAATATATGTACTTCAAAGTAAAGTTAGAGAAGGAATTAAGTATTATCACAGAGACATGCGGGTCTTTGCTTCAAAATGATAGAAAGACATTGAGTAAGTATACAGAAAGGGAGTTGAAAAGGGCGCTGAAATAATGACGTTTATTTAAAATATTTAGATTAGTCTTTGGGTGTGGGTAAAAGACTACTTTTGGGATTCTGGTAATATTCTTTAATTGAACTAATTCATTAGTGTGGTGATCCAAGTGTTTGTGACAGTTCAAACAAGTGGGCTAATAAATGGTGCAATAACATTGTGAAAGATAGGCTACAGCTCAAACATGGGAAGGACACGCTGCAAGCACATGGTTTTCTGTGGGATGAATTGTATGTGTACAGGCAGTGAGCTATAAATGGTTTTATTACTCCCATTCTCAGAATCCTTAGGTTAAGGTAAAAAAAAAAAAAATGGTTGGAATTGAGTGGAACTGACAGCATCCCTATAAACTTTACATAATTAATCAGGGAGGAGGCAGGGAGAGAAACAAAAATAAACCAAGCTGGTAGCACCCTCAATTAATCATTATGTTGCCCTGTGACCTATTCCTCATAGTTGTTTGCCTATTGCCTCAGAATCACATAGTCCGTGTTACAAGAGTATCATTCCCCTTAACTGCTCTATAGACAACAATTTGAATATTATGAAGCATTAAGTTTTCCCTCGGAGATAATTTTTTTTTTTTTTTTTGAGACGGAGTCTTGCTCTGCCACCCAGGCTGGAGTGCAGTGGCCGGATCTCAGCTCACTACAAACTCCGCCTCCCGGGTTTACGCCATTCTCCTGCCTCAGCCTCCCGAGTAGCTGGGACTACAGGCGCCCGCCTCGTCGCCCGGCTAGTTTTTTGTATTTTTAAGTAGAGACAGGGTTTCACCGTATTAGCCAGGATGGTCTTGATCTCCTGACCTCGTGATCCGCCCGTCTCGGCCTCCCAAAGTGCTGGGATTACAGGCTTGAGCCACCGCGCCCGGCCGGAGATAATTTTTAAAGCAGATTCTGCAAACCGATGAAACTACTGATGCCAACAGCTCTGAAAGACCCCATTGACACTAACTGGTCTGAAGGATCCCAGAAGGAGCTGACTCACCAAATAATGCAATTTCCACATTCTGATGATGTTATCCCCTTTTCCCTGACCAATCGAGTATCTCAATTTTCCAGGCCCTTGCACTCTATGACATTCTTAAAAATCCAAGCCCAGGACTCCTTTGGGACATGGATTTGAGGGTTTTCTTTCATCTCCTTGCTCCACACTCTGTGATCATTAAACTTTTTCTAATATAAACCCTGCTGTCTCAGTGCATTAGTCTGTTAATGAGAAGCAGGCATATATACCTGTTGGTCCTGAAAAAGAACCTCTTAAAATTTTTAATTACCTGTGGTTTTCCCTCCTATATCAACAACTATAGTCCTTAATGCTTTGTATGATTTAGCGCTAAAGGAAAAAATGCATCTGGAGAAGAGAGAGTCAACGTTCCACTTCTTTGGGATCTGAAATAGCCATTCACATATTTTGGGCTCTTTAAGACATGGCTAAGTAAGCAGGAAACAAATATTTTACAATGGCATTTTACAATGTGTAGCATGGTAGCCTGTGTGAGGATTCCTGACACTCAGATGGAAAGGGAGTTGTTTTTACACAACAGGGGCACAGAAGAGTAAAATGAAAAACAGGAGTTTCTCTGGACATATCTTCACACTAATATGCCTGTTGACAAAAACCAGATGAAGCATTTGTGGTCCAATAGGCAGGATACCAAGGAGTGAAATCCTTCCTTGGGGGTGATGGGCTGCATATCCTTATCAGATCAAGAACCCTGGCCAGCTGTGGTGACAATAAAAATCGAAGCGGCACTATTCACAATAGCAAAGACTTGGAATCAACCCAAATGTCCATCTGTGACAGACTGGATTAAGAAAATGTGGCACATATACACCATGGAATACTATGCAGCCACAAAAAAGGATGAGTTTGCATCCTTTGTAGGGACATGGATGCAGCTGGAAACCATCATTCTTAGCAAACTATCACAAGAACAGAAAACCTAACACCGCATGTTCTCACTCATAGGTGGGAACTGAACAATGAGATCACTTGGACTCGGGAAGGGGAACATCACACACAGGGGCCTATCATGGGGAGGGGGGAGGGGGGAGGGATTGCATTGGGAGTTATACCTGATATAAATGATGAATTGATGGGTGCTGACGAGTTGATGGGTGCAGCACACCAACATGGCACAAGTATACATATGTAACAAACCTGCACGTTATGCACATGTACCCTAGAACTTCAAGTATACTTTAAAAAAATTAAAAAAAAAAATCGAAGGGAACAAAGAATGAATTTCAGAGAAAAGAATTTTCTCAAAAAGACCTAACAGAAATAAAAAATGAAACATTAATTTTATTTACTAATAAAAATATAACTTCATTTCTATCTTCTCTACTATTTAACATAGGGTATCATTGTGCTGGTTATATCTGTGGTTTAATCTCAAAATGTCATGTGATTAATTATAAAACTTGAGATGGAAAGGATGTCATCCAGAGATATAGGATTTAAAGCTATAATTGATGGAATTAAAGTTATTTCCTCTGGGAAAGACAAATGTATATGAAACATAATTAGTTGTGTGAGGCATAATTACCATATGTATGCTAGGAACATTTTCAGAAGACTAATTGTGTGATAAAAGATATTTCTGGTTATTGGACACCTGAGTATAGCTGTTTGTATAGGAGAGATAATCAATGTTTCAGATACACAATATGCAAATACTTTTCTATTTGGAGGTCATGAAACAAAGCCTCAGGGGTAGTTGATTAATTATTCACAGTAGCTGTGGGAGCACTGAGATTCCACCTGTAGCAATACAATTGAGAATCCATCAGAGGCAAGCACTTAATGGAGACAGTGCTCTATAGAATACCAAATGGGTATTTCCTGTGTTCCCTGCCTCTTAGCCTTCCTTTCTTTCTGTCCATTTAGAGCTGTCTAGAATTCAACTACTTCTTCAAGCTGCAAAAACATCTTATGTCTTTGTACATTCACCTGATTCCATGTCAGTTGCTTAACACCAAGAAATCTGACTCTCCGTAGCTGTTATGGTTATTTTTAATAGTAGTAGAACAATGTATTATTAGCACTGAATTCAATAAATTTGAAATCAGTACATGAACTTTCATTTTGAGCACACACAAAATAAAGTTATTCTTTGTGAAAATATGTACCATGTACATATCATAATGCAAACTGTGTTTGCTTTCCTTAACAGAACTTTTGAGCTGTGATATTCAAATCACGGAACAAGATACGAGTAAAATGAATGCTTTTATCCTCATTCTTTAGTAAATATACTGCATAATTTACCTGGACAGTGGTTTCACTGTTTAGATAATCATAATATACTTGCTATAATCATAATATAATTTGCTCCAGTATGCCATAGTGAATGAAAACAATAGAAATAATTACGGAACCTAAAACAAGCAGACAAATCACATAACTAAGAGGAAACTTCAGAACCTTAGACAAAAGGCACTTCAGGCTTAACAATAGGGCAGAAATGTTGCAGAAAATTTTAGAGTAAAATTCATTGTCATAAAAATAATTTAGTGGTTGTATAAGTCCATTCTGTATATGTTCCATGATTCAGTTGACCACTTCTTGATTAACATGCTTACTTAACATTGTTTCCTTTGCTATTAGTAGCAGTAGTATAGCAATGTGATCAATATTTTTGTGCACAAAGACTTCTTTAACTAAAAATATTTTAAAGGGAAAATTTTGTTTATTACTACTAAACTATTTTTCTTAGATCAAGTTTTTGTTTTCTTTTTTAGTGTAATGATATTTTATTTTTCAATATTTCCTTTAAGTTATATGTTAATGCCTTGTTCTCTGCCTTTCGAAGAACAATAAAACACTTCCTTATTTAGTGTTTTATTTATTTAGCTAGAATTTTCAGAAGAATAATAGATAATTCTGCCAGTTGAAGGCATAAGCCTGTTTTTAAAAAATAATCCCTGTTTTTTTTTTAACAAGGACTCTGTAGGATGGGAAGAGACATTCCGAGTTCTTCAGAATTATGTAATTTTAGAAGCTATAATGCCTTATAGCAGGCCATTCTTCTGCAAAACCGAAGCCTTAAAACAAATGTATAAATACAAAGAAGAAGCATGTGCTGTTTTATCTTGTTTGGCAGAAGTTTTAGGTGTTTGACCAGCCATATATTTTCCTTTCCAAATTGGATCAAAATGTATTTCTGGATTTGATTTAGTCTGCTCCCAAACTGCCACAACAAAACTGCATCAAAGCTCTCTGACACCAAAGACATTTGCCTTTAACTTTGCTTTAGATTTGCCATCTTTCTTTTTGAATGTCAACTACCCGGAGTTTGACATGATTCCTAGAACTTAAGTATGGTATCATGAAGAAGAAACACCTTTTCTTCCTCAGTAAACTTCTAGATTTATTTTTAAAGTTTGTACTGTTTTAAAATGTTCTATAAAACATTTGCTACAAATAAAATCTCCATGAAAAGGTGTTGCATTTTTGTGTTCTGTGTTCAATAGTAAAAAGATGTTCTTGGAATAGAAGGAATCCAGTAGGCTTCTTAAATCAATAGATAAACTTCCAGAGCTTAGCAAATTTGGTATATTTTATAAATCACCTCTTGAGTTAACTTTAATTTTAATGATAGCAAAATGTGATATGACTCTAAATCTTTCTATCTCGTAAAGGAAGAAGATCTTTCAGGAAATATTCACAATGCCACCAAAAAAATGAAACTATTAAGATTTAACTTTTTGTAAGCATTTAATTAGTAAATTCACATCATCATATATCAAGTACAATATTAAGAGCAACCTGCCCCCTCTTTCTTTTTTTTTTTTTAATGTTCACAGCAGCTTTATTCATAATAGCTCCCAACTGAAAACACCACTAATATACATTTACAGATGAATGGATAAGAAATTTGTAGAATATTCATGCAACGTACCAGTAAAAAGAATGAACTACTTTTATATGTAATAGCATTGGTGAAGCTCCAAAACCTTCTAAGCAAAAAAAGCCAGACACAAAAGAATACCTGTTGTATGACTGCATTGACATGAAGTTTATAGAACAAACAAAACTAATCTATAGTGACAGATATCAGGTCAGCAGTTGCCTGAGAAGGGGCTGGAGTTTGATTGCAGAGTTATGAGAGAATGTGGTGGGACCTGGGGAAAGAAGGGAAAGGCCGACAGAAGCATTACACAGGTTAACTATGGGGATGATTATATGGGTGTATATGTCATCAAAGTTCATTGAACTATACACTTAAAATAGGTACATTTTATTGTATGCAAAATATAGTTCTATGATATGAAAAAAAGGAAAAAAAAAACAGACTCTCTTCCTAGTTAAAAGTTTTCAAAGTAGCACCTAGAAGGCCCATCTAACTTGGCATAAATGTGAAAAGCCTAGAGAGGATAGCAATTTCTTCCCTATAACTCTTATCTTCTTTTTTTTTTTTAATTTAACTTCTAGGGTACATGTGCATAACGTGCAGGTCTGTTACGTATGTATACTTGTGGCATGTTGGTGTGCTGCACCCATCAACTCTTCAGCACCCATCAACTCACCATTTACATCAGGTATAACTCCCAATGCAATCCCTCCCCCCTCCCCTCTCCCCGTGATAGGCCCCGGTGTGTGATGTTCCCCTTCCCGACTCCAAGTGATCACATTGTTCAGTTCCCACTTATGAGTGAGAACATGTGGTGTTTGGTTTTCTGTTCTTGCAATAGTTTGCTGAGAATGATGGTTTCCAGCTGCATCCATGTCCCTACAAAGGACACAAACTTATCCTTTTTTATGGCTGCATAGTATTCCATGGTGTATATGTGCCACATTTTCTTAATCCAGACTGTCACTGATGGACATTTGGGTGGATTCCAAGTCTTTGCTATTGTGAATAGTGCCACAATAAACATACGTGTGCATGTGTCTTTATAGCAGCATGCTTTATAATCCTTTGGGTATATACCCAGTAATGGGGTGGCTGGATCATATGGTACTTCTAGTTCTAGATCCTTGAGGAATCGCCATACTGTTTTCCATAATGGTTGAACTAGTTTACAATCCCACCAACAGTGTAAAAGTGTTCCTATTTCTCCACATCCTCTCCAGCACCGGTTGTTTCCTGACTTTTTAATGATTGCCATTCTAACTGGTGTGAGATGATATCTCATTGTGGTTTTGATTTGCATTTCTCTGATGGCCAGTGATGACGAGCATTTTTTCATGTGTCTGTTGGCTGTATGGATGTCTTCTTTTGAGAAATGTCTGTTCATATCCTTTGCCCACTTTTTGATGGGGTTGTTTGTTTTTTTCTTGTAAAATTGTTTGAGTTCTTTGTAGGTTCTGGATATTAGCCCTTTATCTGATGAGTAGATTGCAAAAATTTTCTCCCATTCTGTAGGTTGCCTGTTCACTGTGATGGTAGTTTCTTTTGCTGTGCAGAAGCTCTTTAGTTTAATTAGATCCCATTGGTCAATTTTGGCTTTTGTTGCTGTTGCTTTTGGTGTTTTAGACATGAAGTCCTTGCCCATGCCTATGTCCTGAATGGTACTACCTAGGTTTTCTTCTAGGGTTTTTATAGTATTAGCTCTAACATTAAGTCTCTAATCCCTCTTGAATTAATTTTTGTATAAGGAGTAAGGAAAGGATCCAGTTTCAGCTTTCTACTTTTGGCTAGCCAATTTTCCCAGCACCATTTATTAAATAAGGAATCCTTTCCTCATTTCTTGTTTTTTTTAGGTTTGTCAAAGATCAGATGGCTGTAGATGTGTGGTGTTATTCCTGAGGGCTCTGATCTGTTCCATTGGTCTATATCTCTGTTGTGGTACCAGTACCATGCTGTTTTGGTTACTGTAGCCTTGTAGTACAGTTTGAAGTCAGGTAGTGTGATGCCTCCAGCTTTGTTCTTTTGACTTAGGATTGTCTTGGCAATGCAGGCTCTTTTTTGGTTCCATATGAACTTTAAAGCAGTTTTTTCCAATTCTGTGAAGAAACTCATTGGTAGCTTGATGGGGATGGCATTGAATCTATAAACTACCTTGGGCAGTATGGCCATTTTCACGATATTGATTCTTCCTATCCATGAGCATGGTATGTTCTTCCATTTGTTTGTGTCCTCTTTTATTTCACTGAGCAGTGGTTTGTAGTTTTCCTTGAAGAGGTCCTTTCCATCCCTTGTAAGTTGGATTCCTAGGTATTTTATTCTTTTTGAAGCAATTGTGAATGGAAGTTCATTCATGATGTGACTCTCTGTTTGTTTGTTACTGGTGTATAAGAATGCTTGCGATTTTTGCAAACTGATTTTGTATCCTGAGACTTTGCTGAAGTTGCTTATCAGCTTAAGGAGATTTTGGGCTGAGATGATGGGGTTTTCTAAATATACAATCATGTCATCTGCAAACAGGGACAATTTGACTTCTTCTTTTCCTAACTGAATACCCTTGATTTCTTTCTCTTGTCTGATTGCCCTAGTCAGAACTTCCAACACTATGTTGAATAGGAGTGGTGAGAGAGGGCATCCCTGTCTTGTGCCAGTTTTCAAAGGGAATGCTTCCTGTTTTTGCCCATTCAGTATGATATTCGCTGTGGATTTGTCATAAATAGCTCTTATTATTTTGAGATACGTTCCATCAATACCGAATTTATTGAGAGTTTTTAGCATGAAGGTCTGTTGAATTTTGTCAAAGGCCTTTTCTGCATCTATTGAGATAATCATGTGGTTTTTGTCTTTGGTTCTGTTTATATGCTGGATTACATTTATTGATTTGCGTATGTTGAACCAGCCTTGCATCCCAGGGATGAAGCCCACTTTATCATGGTGGATAAGCATTTTGATGTGCTGCTGGATCCGGTTTGCCAGTATTTTATTGAGGATTTTTGCATCGATGTTCATCAGGGACATTGGTCTAAAATTCTCTTTTTTTGTTGTATCTCTGCCAGGCTTTGGTATCAGGATGATGCTGGCCTCATAAAATGAGTTAGGGAGGATTCCTTCTTTTCTATTGATTGGAATAGTTTCAGAAGGAATGGTACCAGCTCCTCCTTGTAACTCCAGTAGAATTCAGCTGTGAATCCATCTGGTCCTGGACTTGTTTTGGTTGGTAGGCTATTAATTATTGCCTCAATTTCAGAGTCCGCTATTGGTCTATTCAGGGATTCAGTTTCTTCCTGGTTTAGTCTTGGGAGAGTGTAAGTCTTCCCCTAGTGGAGGATGTCTCTCAGTTAGGCTACTCAGGGGTCAGGGACCCACTTGAGCAGCCAGTCTGTCCATTCTCATATCTCAACCTCCGTGTTGGGAGATCCACTGCTCTCTTCAAAGCTGTCAGACAGAGTCATTTGCGTCTACAGAGGTTTCTGCTGCTTTCTTTTTGTTGTTGTTGTTGTTGTTGTTGTTTACCTGTACCCTGTCCCCAGAGGTGGAGTCTACAGAGACTGGCAGGCTTCCTTGAGCTGCTGTGAGCTCCACCCAGTTGGATCTTCCCAGGGCTTTGTTTACCTACTTAAGCCTCAGCAATGGCAGGTGCCCCTCCCCCAGCTTCGCTGCTGCCTTGCAGTTAGATCGCAGACTGCTGTGCTAGCAATGAGGAAGGCTCCGTGGGCATGGGACCCTCCCGGCCAGGTGTGGGATATAATCTCCTGGTGTGCCCGTTTGCTTAAAGCGCAATATTCGGGTGGGAGTTACCTGATTTTCCAGGCATTGTGTGTCTCAGTTCCCCTGGCTAGGAAAAGGGAACCCCTTCCCCCTTGTACTTCCCAGGTGAGGCGATGCCTCGCCCTGCTTTAGCTCTCGCTGGTCTAGCTGCAGCAGCTGACCAGCACCGATTGTCCAGCACTCCCTAATGAGATAAACCCAGTACCTCAGTTGAAAATGCAGAAATCACCTGTCTTCTGTGTCACTCACACTGGGAGCTGGAGACTGGAGCTGTTCCTATTTGGCCATCTTGCTCCGCACCCCCCCTTTCTTTTTAATAAGAACTTGGAGCTATGTCCAAGAGTGCATTCCTTGACTTTATGCACCGAGTTGAACATTAAATAATGTGGATCTTAGCTCTGCCTTTCCTTGGGAGTTGATATTAAAATTATAATATTTCAGCAAGGACATTGTAAACAATAGAAGGAAGATATTTATGTTTATTCTAAGCATTTTTATTTGATTATACATGCATAAGTCAATATTATTTTCAGATATTACAATGATTTTGTTATAAGATATGCTTAATTTAGGATAAATTAATCTATTAAAGTTACTTTTACTTATCTCAAAACTATTTTTAATGAATATTATGGGCATTTTGATAGAAATTGATATATATCATATATGTATAATTTGTGTATTTCTACATATGTAGAGAATACAAGATTTCCAAAAACATTGTGTATTAAAAATGAGAATATATTATATTAGTTAAGAACGGACTATAGAAACAGATGAGTTAAGTTTGTATCCAAGCATTGCATTTAGAAACTCCAGGACTGGAACAATTACTCCACAGTTTTGTTGTTTGATCTCCTTAGGTATGTATTTTCAGCAATAATTTTATATCTCTAATAATATTATTGTGGTTTAAACATGATATTATATATAAAATTGTTGTCGTTATGCTTGTAGCAGAGTGAAGTCTTAGTAAATATTATCTATCATAGAGTTTAGTTTGTTTCCTGATGCTTATTTCTTTTAAATATATCCTTCTATATATTTCAGCCTTTTAAGAAAATAAATACCCATTTTAAGCTATTTTCCCTTTTTGTATCAATCATTGCATGAACTGAGAGTGGCTTCATTTTTACCTATAACTTTTTCAATAGATTATGCTCAATAATATAATATTGTTGAATTTTGATTGGTACAGAAAGGACTTTCATGTTTGGAAAATATTCACTTCTTCAATGCTGTGGTGCTCTAAAGAGTTATTTGAAGGAAAATGTTTGTAAAGATTGTAAAATTGTAGATGTTTTTAATGCTTTTAAGCACTTTAGAAGTCAGAACTGTATGCATTATACATTAATTTTGGTGATTTTTACCTTATTTTCTCTGGAATCCCCCTTGTTAAAGGTAAAAAATCATCAAACTATTAGTTACTGGCTAACCACTTTTTTAAACACTTGTAAGGATTTTTTGTAACATACCCACTTTTTGTTTCAATTCTATTTTTATAAAGGCAAGCATATAACATAAAACAGAATTTCTCCCATTAAACTGAGTGAAATAAATTTCAGTACTTGTTCTCTAGTCCTCAACTGCTCAATGATATCTGTTTTGATTGCCTTTTCAGTGAATCTCCTGAATAATCTTTTTTTTTTTCTTATGCCCTACTGATACAGAGTGGAATTGCTTTCCCCTGGGTTTAATTCTGATTTGCCTTGGATTCATCGATTTTTCATGTATTCTGCCTTCCCCTTTAATGCTGCTATTAATACTTCCTTGAGTTACTTTCATGCCAGGTAACATGTATTGATGGTTTATTGTAAGCTACCTATGTACTATCACAAAATCCAATTAAATGTGTGGTCATTTACTCTCCAAAGTCCCTTTTCTGTATCAGTACATGACAAATTGTGCATCGTTCTTTCAAAAGCACTTATTTTTTCTCTGCCTGGAGGAATTCGAATACAATCATTAACCTAAAAGTTAGGGATTGCTGCTATGTTTTTAAGTTGCCGTAGTGAGCTGAGTCTATATGTCTTAAATACTACCATAATGTGATTCTTTGAGTAGTTGTATTTTTTGATCGAACTTACAAGTAACTGTATTACTTTCCTAGTCAATTTTAATTATTTGACATTGTATCACCATGAAGCAAAAACAACAGAAACAAAATTTACCCAAAATATTGATTTCAGCTGTCACAGAAATAGAAGCCACATCTAAAAAGAGTATTACTGTTCTTTCTGTTTGAAATATTTTCAAGAAATCTATCTTGGTGACAAAATTGCAATAGAACTAGAGTCTTTGTTTGGGACTATTACTGAAAGCTGAGGGCTAAATGAATGCAAGTCAATGGCAAAATTAGGAAGTCAAAAATTACCTCATGATTTAACTTGACATTCCCTCTCTGTCATCTCTCATCATGATTAAAAACTCTAAATCCTGATAAACCAGTAGATTATGGTTCAGTATAAATATATGCCTAAAGGATACTGAAGGATTTATTTACATATTATTTGTATGTACAATAATTTTTAAATTTATAAATATGTAATAGTAAATTATCAAAATGTATAGAAAGACATATCTAAATATTGTAATAATCTGTACTTACATATACAAATAAAAAAGTATGTGCTTATCTAACTAAAATCACGATTTGTATTTTCGGCTTTGGTACCACATTTCCTGAATATTCACTTAACCTGAAAACTATTTTGGGCTGGGGACGAATGAACCTCTTTTGCCTTCTGTTTTCCTTTGAGTTCTATTTTACTTTGATCTTGGCAATCCAAAAGAGGATATCTTTGCTTTTCAAAGTAAATTTTGCACCAGATTCATCTTACTATATAGACAGCAAGAGATAAGTAATCCAAAATGAAGACAAAGAGGGTGAGGTAATAGTAAACAAGAACGCTGCATTACTAAAATGTTACTATGCAAAAGACATTTCTGTTTATGTATAATTAAAAATAAATTAGCCCTAGAGCATCCAATGAAAACACTGTTCCCCAGAGTTACTTAGTGTAGCATCTTTTACCCTAACTCCTGGGAACCACTTTTCAACCACATTTGTACTATAGTTAGATTTATTTGCTACAGTCTTCATTTCACCTTGAGATACTCCAAAATATTGGCAGATTTTTTAAAAAATTTGCAAAGCATTAAATTCATTACTTGTGTTATCAAGATTTATGGGTTTTGGTAAATGCTTACTCTACCACCCTCCCAGCACTACACAGAACCATTCAATCACTGTAAAACTTCCTTTCTACAGCCCCTGGCAGTGAATTCCTTGACCCTTCTCCAACTCCTGACAGGTACAGATATATTTTCTATCCCTATGATTTTGGTATTTGTATAGTGGTGTCTCACGTGTTTTAATTTGCATTTCTCTAATGACTAATAATAATAATCTTTATCATTTTTTGACAATCTTATTTGCCATCCATATGACTTCTTTTACTAACTGCCTGTTCACATCTTTTTTTTTTTTTTTCATTTATTAATTGGGTTGTTGTACATCTTATGGATGTATTTAAGAGCTCTCTAAACATTCTGGATACAAATTTTTTATCAGACGTGGGACTTGCAAATTTTCTTCCCATTTGAGGCTTGTCTTTGAAGTTCTTTCCCAATATATTTTGCAGAGTGTTTTTTTTTTTATTATTTTCTTCAATTCCAATTCATTCAATTTTTTTTTTTCTCTTTCTCTTGGATGGTACTTTTAGTGTCATATATAAAAACTCATCACTAAAACCAATGTCGTGTATATTGTTATGTTTATTTTCTTCTAGAAATATAAACATTGTATATTCTGCATGTAGAGCTAAGATATATGTTATGTTTTGTTATGAATTAACTGTGTCCCCCCAAAATCATATGTTGAAGCCCTAATCTCCCATACATCCGAATGGAATGCATTTGGAGATAAGGACTTTAAACAAGTAATTGGTTAAAATGAGGCTCTTACGGTGGACCCTAATCTAATCTGGCTGGTATCCATATGGAAAATAGAAATTTGGACACACAAGAGACACCAGGGATGTGCATGCACAAACGCACGACCATGTGAGAAGGCAGCTAGAGGGGGTCTATCTGCAAGTAAAGGAGAGAAGACTCAGAAGAAACCAGGTCTGTTGACACTTTAATTGTGGACTTTCAGAAATGTAAGAAAATAAATTTCTGTCGTTGAAGCCACCTAACTCATGGTATTTGGTTAAGGCAACCTCAGCAAACAAATACATATACTCTGTGCAAACACGTTTTATACAAGTTGTGAGATATATGTTGAGATTGATAATTTTTGCATATGGACATCCACTTGTTCCAACAAAATTTATTGCAAAGACAGTCCTTTCTTCATGAAACTGACTTTGAGCTTTTATCAAAAATCAGTTGCCTATATCTTTGTATCTATTTTTGAGTTCTTCTTTTGTTTTTTTCTTTTTCAACTTTTATTTTAGATTCAGGGAGCACATGTGCAAGTTGGTTATATGGGTATATTGTGTGATGCTGAGGTTTGGGGTAAAATCGATTACCCAGTACATTGTTTTTCAACCCTTGCCTCCCCCCCTTGTCCCCTCTAGTAATCCTCAGTATCTATTAAACTTTCCTTTCTTTCCATTAATATTTTTGTCATTTGCCAATACCACACTGTTTTTATTATTCTATCATGATAATTTTTAAATTGATTTATGTGAATCCTTCAACTTTGTTCTTCAAACTAAAAATTATCTTGGTTATTCTAGTGACTTTTCATATAAACGTTAAACTCTGCTTGTTAATATCTGTAAAAACATTATGAAGATTTTGATTGTAAGTGTCTTGATATCTATAGATCAAACTGGAGAAATGTTAATACCTTAGCAATACTGCGTCCTACAGTTAATATGGATATATGATATTTAAAATTATATAAGTAGTTTGTCTTATATTTTCATCTTTCTATCATTGATCTAGAATCTAAGAATCCAGGTTTAGTTTCTGACTAATGGCTAATCTTTGAGAATTCTTTTACAAAAGAAAAGAAATACATATTTTATCAGTAGATTATTTTAATATGTCTATATAATAATTATCAGTGTTTGGACAGTTTTAATGTTCCTTTTCCAACATTTATGAATATCATGTCTAAAGAAAACTGATGAAGAATAAATAATTTTCTCAGAAAGCATGTCAAAATTTGCCATCAACCATTGGTGTGAAACATCTCATCACAATGAAAAGCAGTGATTACAAATCTACTGATGAACTATTAGCATTTATTTTTAAATTATTTATTCAAGTTTGATATTTATCAAGTTATCTCCATTTTTACTTTGTCTTGACCAAACTTTAGTAGGCTTCTTTCCTGCTCATAGATCTTGAACTTCAGGTTGCCCCCAAGCCTGAGCAAGCAGTAAAATAAGGAGTGTGCCCTCTTAGCTCATCCCCAGAATCTACGAACCAGAGTAGAACACATTCTTACTGAAGGTTGCCAATTGTTCAGTCTGTATACGCACCACCATCTTTCCAACATCCTCTTTCTCACTTCTTACCCCTCCGGTTACAAGAAAACCTTTGCCGGTTTGATTCTGAGATACTTACAGTTCCTGAGTTAGAATTGTTCTTATGAGAATCTTCTTTCTATATGAAGTGCCACATTATGTAATCTGGATTTATTTTTATTTGACAATATAATTGTACCAATGACAAAAATATATGCAGCTCATGGTGTAATAATGTATTATTCATTGACATAAGACTTTTATAAAAAAGGAAACTGGGCAGGACGCGGTGGCTCGCGCCTGTAATCCCAGCACTTTGGGAGGCCGAGACGGGTGGATCAGGAGGTCAGGAAATTGAGACCCTATTGGCTAACACGGTGCAACCCCATCTCTACCAAAAATACAAAAAACATTAGCTGGGCGTGGTGGCGGGCGCTTGTAGTACCAGCTACTCGGGAGGTTGAGGCAGGAGAATGGCGTGAACCCAGGAGGTGGCTTGCAGGGAACTGAGATGGCACCACTGCACTCCAGCCTGGGCAACAGAGCAAGACTCCATCTCAAAAAAAAAAAAAAAAGACTTTGAAATAGATTATACTCATATTTTATATCCTGATTTCAGGCACATGCTAAGAGGTGCTGCTCATCTTTAATGTTTTGGTTCTGTTTAAAGCGGAATTTCACAAATAATTTAATATCTCTACTTTTATATCACTATAATTACATGACTCACAAACAGTATTTATTAATTCCATTAATCTTTTTCATTCAAATCATCAATTTAAGTAGAGTGGTAGGAAGTTTTGGCTTTTTTATATCAAAGAAAATGTTTGACATTAATTTTATGGTTGTTTCAAATTCAGTAAAGTTTAATTTGAAAGAAGGGGCATTTGGGTAAAAGTGATGATACACTGGTAAAATTTGGCAGGAAATCATGTTGTGGTAAATAAAAATCATAATAAGAAACAAGATAGCTTGATAGTGAGGTGAAATATCCTGTCATCTGAAATAGAAACTGTGGTTTTCAAAATCCACATATGCATATGTACACCACACACACACAGATACATATTTTAGAGCAGAGTTGGCCAACTTTTTCTGTAGAAAGCAAAAATACATAAATGAATGAGCATGGATATATTTCAATAAAAACATATTTGCATACACTGATTTTAAACTTTATATAATTGTAAATGTCACGAAATATATTTTTTTTCCATTTCAAATGATTTTAAAATGTGAAAACCATTTTTAGCTCATGGGCTACACTAAAACAGGTGGTGTGCCAGATTTGGTATGTAGGTCTACTTTTTTGGATTCCTAATTTGAAGAAATGAAAATACAAAATTTCTGTGATGAAGCTGGTATTAAATATATTTTAAGAAATAACTTAGCGTGGCAATATGCACTATATATTCTGTCTATCTTAGAATGGATTTCTAATTTAAACAATTAATATTTAAATTAACCAATGTGTCCTACATTGGGGTTACCAAATAAAATATAGGAGGCATGGTTTAAATCTCAATTTTAGATTTAAAAATGCTTTTTACTCTACTTACAACCCAAATATTATATAGATCATACTGTTAGTAAAAAAAAAGATCATTTTATAAGAAGTTGAAATTTAACTGTGTGCATTATTTTTCCTCCTAAATCTAGCAACTTTACCTGCAACTGTATTTAAAATGTAAAGTAATTGTGTTTATATTTTGGTTAGATCTTGTTAAAAATCTGCTAGAAATCCCTCAAGTTGTTGAATGGATAGAGCACAAAAATATTTTATTTGAAAACTTTTATCATTGAAAGCAAAGTTTGTCAATATGAGGTCTTCATAATTTTCCTTATAATAGCAAGCTGGTAACTGCAAACCATTAAAATATGAGATTCCAAAGACATAAAATATTTAATATAAACAACTACAACTAACATTGAATTAATCTTTTAAGTAAGTTTCTATTTTTAATTGGAAATTTGTATTCTATAAAATGATAAAATGAAATTGAAAAGACCTGTAATTTTGTAGCATTTACTTTTGGTAAACATTCAAAAAATGATAAATAAAGACAACTTATGTGATGAGTTTTGGCTTACAATGTGTTTCATCAAACGAATGCTCATACAATATGTTTCATACGCATAGTTCATACAAAATGCTCATACAGTATGTTTCATCAAACAAATGAAAAACTCAGTAACCATTTAAATATTTAGGCCAAAGTAGTTATACACTTCTATATGACAATTAGAATTGAGAATATCCTCCATCTAGTAGAAATTTTTCTGAATTTATCAGTACCTGAACACCTAAGAGACAAAAAGTATTTTCTCAAAGCTATAATGGTCCATGAGTGAAGTTGAAAATGAAAACAATTTAAAATATATTAATCATGCAATGCAACTTAGAAGAACATTGAGGTAAGGTTATGAAAACAACAAAATTATAAACCTATATTGAATGAAAAATACACATTTTATGATAATGCTGGTATAAAATATAAAAATGATTTTAGGAAGAAATTTGTCTAAGAAGCTGAAAACAAATGTATGAATATGTACCAAGAATAACTATCTTCTTATGTTACTTTTAATATTCAGAAAATCAATATTAATATTATTTTAATTGTCCATAAGGCACATATATATACATGAATATATAATATGTGTATAAATACGTTATTTTATGACCAAATTTCTTGTGTGGAAACAGTTTTTGAAATGGACTATTTTGCTTAATAGAGTCAATTTATTGGTGTTTAAATGCATGCTTATAAAGTAATATAACTGTAATTATTTTAATGTTCATCTACCCTAAAAAAAAAAAAAATAAGTCATCCTGATTTGGACAGTAAATCACATGGCTGTCCTAATTTTTAATCCTTACCTCTTCTGCATGACATCTTTCACCAGGATGGACCTGGTTTTTCTCAGTACTGCTGTGCAGTACACAGTTCTATTATTTTTGTGTAACCATGCATTTTATTTACCTATCTGAATGTCACTCTGTTACAGAAGACTTGACAACAGATTTTTTTCATATTTTTATTTCTAGTTCCTAAAATACCATATGTAGAATTGCTCAGTAAATGCTTTATGAACTGAAATTAAAGTCATAGCTCTAGAAATAAACTTAAGGCTATATTTTCATTTTCATTGCAAATTTATTTTGTATTTAAGTTGCAGGTTTTGGATTACACATTTTTGGTTTGGGTGCAATAGTGAGCATAAAATTTTGGAGATTTATTAAATATCATTTTTCTTGTGTTTTCCTACATAGAAAAAAAGTAAAAATTTGGGTTGTCAGAAATGGTTATATACCTTGTGGTTAGCCCCAGGCAACCAAAAACATGAGGTGATTTTTCTTTTTCTTTTCTTTTTCTTTTTTGCGACAGAATCTTGCTCTGTCGCCCAGGCTGGAGTGCAGTAGAGCAATCTCGGTTCACTGCAAGCTCCGCCTCCCAGGTTCACGCCATTCTCCTGCCGCAGCCTCCGGAGTAGCTGGGACTACAGGCGCCCGCCACCACGCCCAGCTAATTTTTTTGTGTTTTTAATAGAGACAGGGTTTCACCGTGTTAGCCAGGATGGTCTCGATCTCCTGACCTCGTGATCCACCCATCTCGGCCTCCCAAAGTGCTGGGATTACAGGCTTGAGCCACCGCGCCCGGCCGGGGTGATTTTTCTTTTAACTTACCATTTCAAGGAATGGAGAAGCTTCTGCTGTATTTATTTAGGAATAGTCTGCGTACATACGAAAAGCATTTGGATCAATTTCTATAAAGGTCTTCAAAAATTGTGTTTGTACTGGCAATGTGGTGAGGTAGATAACGAGCAAAAAATGTTGATAACATCTTGCTACTTTGCTTTCAATTAATGTTTTCCTTGTGTAGTTTCATATTTTATTCTGGAATTCATGAATATACAGACTTACAAAATTTATTGTTGTAACTTCGTGAAATTAATTATCGGTTCACAATCCTAATTTTTTAATATCAAATGAGATAGTTCAGCTGTTTACTATCATTCGTGACGTGAAACCACAATAATATTTTAAAATATATATAATGTTTGTTACAAAAGAAATAAAATTTTAAAGAATATTAAGAAATTAATCATCTAGAGGGGCGGAGCAAGATGGCCGAATAGGAGCAGCTCCAGTCTCCAACTCCCAGCGCGAGCGACACAGAAGACCGGTGATTTCTGCGTTTTCAACTGAGGTACTGGGGTCATCTCGCTAGGGAGTGCCGGACAATCGTGCTGGTCAGCTGCTGCAGCCTGACCAGCGTGAGCTGAAGCAGGGCGAGGCATCGCCTCACCTGAAAGCGCAAGGGGAAAGGAATCCCTTTTCCTAGCCAGGGGAACTGAGACAACAACACCTGGAAAATCGGGTAACTCCCACCCCAATACTGCGCTTTAAGGAAACAGGCACACCAGGAGAATATATCCCACACCTGGCCGGGAGGGTCCCACGCCCACGGAGCCTCCCTCACTGCTAACACAGCCGTCTGCGGCGATCTATCCGCAAGGCAGCAGCGAGGCTGGGGAGGGGCGCCCGCCATTGCTGAGGCTTAAGTAGGTAAACAAAACCGCTGGGAAGCTCGAACTGGGTGGAGCTCACAGCAGCTCAAGGAAGCCTGCCTGTCTCTGTAGACTCTACCTCTGCGGACAGCGCACAGCTGCAGTCCATTAGGGGAAAGAGCGGGGGCGGTGCAGACGCGAACGACTCTGTCTGACAGCTTTGGGGAGAGCCGTGGATCTCCTAACGCGGAGGTTGAGATCCGAGAACGGACAGACTGCCTGCTCAGGTGGGTCCCTGACCCCTGAGTAGCCCAGCTGGGAGACATCCCCCACTAGGGGCAGTCTGACACCCCACACCTCACAGGGTGGCGTCACCCCTGAGAGGAAACTTCTAAAGAAAGAATCAGACAGGTACACTCGCTGTTCAGCAATATATCTATCTTCGGCCCTCTGCTGCTGATACCCAGGCAAACAGGGTCTGGAGTGGACCTCAAGCAATCTCCAACAGACCAACAGACAGTTCTTCTGACTCTCAGACGGAAAACTATCAAACAGGAAGGACACCTATACCAAAACCCCATCCGTACGTCACCATCATCAAAGTCCAGAGACAGATAAAACCACAAAGATGGGGAAGAAGCAGGGCAGAAAAGCTGGAAATTCAAAAAATAAGAGCGCATCTCCCCCTGCAAAGGAGCGCAGCCCATCGCCAGCAACGGATCAAAGCTGGTCAGAGAATGACTTTGACGAGATGAGAGAAGAAGGCTTCAGTCCATCAAACCTCTCAGAGCTAAAGGAGGAATTACGTACCCAGCGCAAAGAAACTAAAAATCTTGAAAAAAAAGTGGAAGAATTGACAGCTAGATTAATTAATGCAGAGAAGATCATAAACGAAATGACAGAGATGAAAACCATGACACGAGAAATACGTGACAAATGCACAAGCTTCAGTAACCGACTCGATCAACTGGAAGAAGAGTATCAGCGATTGAGGATCAAATGAATGAAATGAAGCGAGAAGAGAAACCAAAAGAAAAAAGAAGAAAAAGAAATGAACAAAGCCTGCAAGAAGTATGGGATTATGTAAAAAGACCAAATCTACGTCTGATTGGGGTGCCTGAAAGTGAGGGGGAAAATGGAACCAAGTTGGAAAACACTCTTCAGGATATCATCCAGGAGAACTTCCCCAACCTAGTAGGGCAGGCCAACATTCAAATTCAGGAAATACAGAGAACGCCACAAGATACTCCTCCAGAAGAGCAACTCCAAGACACATAATTGCCAGATTCACCAAAGTTGAAATGAAGGAAAAAATCTTAAGGGCAGCCAGAGAGAAAGGTCGGGTTACCCACAAAGGGAAGCCCATCAGAATAACAGCAGACCTCTCGGCAGAAACTCTACAAGCCAGAAGAGAGTGGGGGCCAATATTCAACGTTCTTAAAGAAAAGAATTTTCAACCCAGAATTTCATATCCAGCCAAACTAAGCTTCATCAGTGAAGGAGAAATAAAATCCTTTACAGACAAGCAAATGCTTAGAGATTTTGTCACCACCAGGCCTGCCTTACAAGAGACCCTGAAGGAAGCCCTAAACATGGAAAGGAACAAGCGGTACCAGCCATTGCAAAAACATGCCAAAATGTAAAGACCATCGAGGCTAGGAAGAAACTGCATCAACTAATGAGCAAAATAACCAGTTAATATCATAATGACAGGATCAAGTTCACACATAACAATATTAACCTTAAATGTCAATGGACTAAATGCTCCAATTAAAAGACACAGACTGGCAAACTGGATCAAGAGTCAAGACCCATCAGTCTGCTGTATTCAGGAGACCCATCTCACATGCAGAGACATACATAGTCTCAAAATAAAGGATGGAGGAAGATCTACCAAGCAAATGGAGAACAAAAAAAAGCAGGGGTTGCAATCCTAGTCTCTGATAAAACAGACTTTAAACCATCAAAGATCAAAAGAGACAAAGAAGGCCATTACATCATGGTAAAGGGATCAATTCAACAGGAAGAGCTAACTCTCCTAAATATATATGCACCCAATACAGGAGCACCCAGATTCATAAAGCAAGTCCTTAGAGACCTACAAAGAGACTTAGACTCCCATACAATAATAATGGGAGACTTCAACACTCCACTGTCAACATTAGACAGATCAACGAGACAGAAAGTTAACAAGGATATCCAGGAATTGAACTCATCTCTGCACCAAGCGGACCTAATAGACATCTATAGAACTCTCCACCCCAAATCAACAGAATTACATTCTTCTCAGCACCACATCGCACTTATTCCAAAATTGACCACATAATTGGAAGTAAAGCACTCCTCAGCAAATGTACAAGAACAGAAATTATAACAAATGTCTCTCAGACCACAGTGCAATCAAACTAGAACTCAGGACTAAGAAACTCAATCCAAACCGCTCAACTACATGGAAACTGAACAACCTGCTCCTGAATGACTACTGGGTACATAACGAAATGAAAGCAGAAATAAAGATGTTCTTTGAAACCAATCAGAACAAAGATACAACATACCAGAATCTCTGGGACACATTTAAAGCAGTGTGTAGAGGGAAATTTATAGCACTAAATGCCCACAAGAGAAAGCAGGAGAGATCTAAAATTGACACTCTAACATCACAATTAAAAGAACTAGAGAGGCAGAGCAAACACATTCAAAAGCTAGCAGAAGGCAAGAAATAACTAAGATCAGAGCAGAACTGAAGGAGATAGAGACACAAAAAACCCTCCAAAAAATCAATGAATCCAGGAGTTGGTTTTTTGAAAAGATCAACAAAATTGACAGACCGCTAGCTAGACTAATAAAGAAGAAAAGAGAGAGGAATCAAATAGACGCAATAAAAAATGATAAAGGGGATATCACCACCGACCCCAGAAATACAAACAACCATCAGAGAATACTATAAATGCCTCTACGCAAATCAACTAGAAAATCTAGAAGAAATGGATAATTTCCTGGACACTTACACTCTCCCAAGACTAAACCAGGAAGAAGTTGAATCCCTGAATAGACCAATAGCAGGCTCTGAAATTGAGGCAACAATTAATAGCCTACCCACCAAAAAAAGTCCAGGACCAGATGGATTCACAGCTGAATTCTACCAGAGGTACAAGGAGGAGCTGGTACCATTCCTTCTGAAACTATTTCAATCAATAGAAAAAGAGGGAATCCTCCCTAACTCTTTTTATGAGGCCAACATCATCCTGATACCAAAGCCTGGCAGAGACACAACAAAAAAAGAGAATTTTAGACCAATATCCCTGATGAACATCGATGCAAAAATCCTCAATAAAATACTGGCAAACCGAATCCAGCAGCACATCAAAAAGCTTATCCACCATGATCAAGTGGGCTTCATCCCTGGGATGCAAGGCTGGTTCAACATTCGCAAATCAATAAACGTAATCCAGCATATAAACAGAACCAAAGACAAGAACCACATGATTATCTCAATAGATGCAGAAAAGGCTTTTGACAAAATTCAACAGCCCTTTATGCTAAAAACGCTCAATAAATTTGGTATTGATGGAACGTACCTCAAAATAATAAGAGCTATTTATGACAAACCCACAGCTAATATCATACTGAATGGGCAAAAACTGGAAAAATTCCCTTTGAAAACTGGCACAAGACAGGGATGCCCTCTCTCACCACTCCTATTCAACATAGTGTTGGAAGTTCTGGCTAGGGCAATCAGGCAAGAGAAAGAAATCAAGGTATCCAGTTAGGAAAAGAAGAAGTCAAATTGTCCCTGTTTGCAGATGACATGATTGTATATTTAGAAAACCCCATTGTCTCAGCCCAAAATCTGCTTAAGCTGATAAGCAACTTCAGCAAAGTCTCAGGATACAAAATTAATGTGCAAAAATCACAAGCATTCTTATACACCATAACAGACAAGCAGAGAGCCAAATCAGGAATCAACTTCCATTCACAATTGCTTCAAAGAGAATCAAATACCTAGGAATCCAGCTTACAAGGGATGTCAAGGATCTCTTCAAGGAGAACTACAAACCACTGCTCAGTGAAATCAAAGAGGACACAAACAAATGGAAGAACATACCATGCTCATGGATAGGAAGAATCAATATCGTGAAAATGGCCATACTGCCCAAGGTGATTTATAGATTCAATGCCATCCCCATCAAGCTACCAATGACTTCTTCACAGAATTGGAAAAAACGGCTTTAAAGTTCATATGGAACCAAAAAAGAGCCCGCATTGCCAAGACAATCCTAAGTCAAAAGGACAAAGCTGGAGGCGTCACGCTACCTGACTTCAAACTATACTACAAGGCTACAGTAACCAAAACAGCATGGTACTGGTACCACAACAGAGATATAGACCAATGGAACAGAACAGAGTCCTCAGAAATAATACCACACATCTACAGCCATCTGATCTTTGACAAACCTGAGAGAAACAAGAAATGGGGAAAGGATTCCCTATTTAATAAATGGTGCTGGGAAAATTGGCTAGCCATAAGTAGAAAGCTGAAACTGGATCCTTTCCTTACCCCTTATACGAAAATTAATTCAAGATGGATTAGAGACTTAAATGTTAGACCTAATACCATAAAAACCCTAGAAGAAAATCTAGGTAGTACCATTCAGGACATAGGCATGGGCAAGGACTTCATGTCTAAAACACCAAAAGCAACGGCAGCAAAAGCAAAAATTGACACATGGGATCTAATTAAACTAAAGAGCTTTTGCACAGCTAAAGAAACTACCATCAGAGTGAACAGGCAACCTACAGAATGGGAAAAAATTTTTGCAGCCTACTCATCTGACAAAGGGCTAATATCCAGAATCTACCAAGAACTCAAACAAATATACAAGAAAAAAACAAACAACCCCATCAAAAAGTGGGGAAAGGATATGAACAGACATTTCTCAAAAGAAGACATCCATACAGCCAACAGACACATGAAAAAATGCTCATCATCACTGGCCTCAGAGAAATGCAAATCAAAACCACAATGAGATACCATCTCACACCAGTTAGAATGGCAATCATTAAGAAGTCAGGAAACAACAGGTGTTGGAGAGGATGTGGAGAAATAGGAACACTTTTACACTGTTGGTGGGAGTGTAAACTAGTTCAACCATTATGGAAAACAGTATGGCGATTCCTCAAGGATCTAGAACTAGATGTACCATATGACCCAGCCATCCCCTACTGGGTATATACCCAAAGGATTATAAATTACTCTACTACAAAGACACATGCACACGTATGTTTATTGCGGCACTATTCACAATAGCAAAGACTTGGAATCAACCCAAATGTCCATCTGTGACAGACTGGATTAAGAAAATGTGGCACATATACACCATGGAATACTATGCAGCCATAAAAAAGGATGAGTTTGCGTCCTTTGTAGGGACATGGATGCAGCTGGAAACCATCATTCTTAGCAAACTATCACAAGAAGAGAAACCAAACACCGCATGTTCTCACTCATAGGTGGGAACCGAACAATGAGATCACTTGGACTCGGGAAGGGGAACATCACACACTGGGGCCTATCATGGGGAGGGGGGAGGAGGGAGGGATTGCACTGGGGAGTTATACATGATATAAACGTCATGCACATGTACCCTAGAACTTAAAGTATAATAAAAAAAAAAAAAGAAAAAAGAGGAAAAAAAAAAAAAAAAAAAAAAAAAGAATTAATCATCTAGTAAGAGAATCCATGTACTATAAAAGCTTTAATTAGTCTACAGTTCTAAGAACATACAATATTATACACATACACACAGTATAATTTTTTCCATGATTGTCTAGTTTCTGAAAATTAATATTTCTAATATATGCCTATTTAAATGGAAAAGATGATAAAAGAGTAATATCATTAGAAAAGTCTGTCTTCATTTTTAAATGTTTGTTTAGTAGTTTTAACTGAAATACACCAGAACTTAATTACACAAGATAATTATATGTAGTAATAGCATTTCATTTATTATTTATGTACGGTTATAAAATATACTATTATAGTACATTATGTTTATTTTATTCTCAAAACAACCATGTATATAGATAACATTTTATCCTTATTTTGTAGATGAGAAAACTGAGGCAGAAAAATTGTTCCTAAAACTACAAATATTCTAATTGGAGATGATAGAGCTTGATTCCAGTGTTTTTCCCAAATGTTTTATTGCTTCAAGATGAGAAGCAGTTTCACAAATATATATTAGAATTGTATAGTAATTTTCCAGATAATTTAAGAGGGCTACGAGTCTTTAAATAATTATGAGAACACTGTAATCTTGATACATTTCTCTTGAGTTTAACAAATGATTTTAAAAGTACTTAAATAATCAAGTTAAAAAAAGCAGTTAACCTAATATCAATAAATCAATCATCCTGTTTTACATTACTTCTAAGCATGTAAAATTTGATATTACAGAATTAATAAAATATATTCACCATGATAATAATTAAGGAAAAGTAATAGCATAATGTTGTGTTGATAGCAGAAAATAACTTTGAAAAAATTAAAATTATTTCATAATAAAAATTCTTACAACATATCAGAGAGAGAAGAAAACTTATTTAACATAATGGAGGGTATTTACAAAAACCTTCAGTAAACATCACAGTAAAATACTGAAAGAATTTCATTAAAACCTGACCAATAGAAAAGATAACAGCAACTTTGTAATAAAAGATATTGTGAAATACATAATGAAAAATCAATAATGGGTATAAAGTGTTTAATAAAAAACTGTGAATATTGGTAGTTTATATTATCTCCTACACAGAAAACTCAAAATACCTACATTAAATATAAATTAAATGCAAAAATAAATTACATTTATATAAACCAGCAATAGTCATTTAGAAAATATATCTTAATAGAGGATGTCACTTACAATTTTAATAAAAATATAAAATACACAGGCATAAATTCAATAATAAATTTAAGAAAGGTATCCAGAGAAATATAGAACTATACTGAAAGAAAATATCACGTGAATAACTTAAAATATATAAAAATTTCATGGCTATGAAGTCTCAGTATCATTTAGATATTAATTATACTCATATTTATGTTTACATTCCAGGCAATCCTAATAAATATTATAATCGTTTTTATTTGTTTGGTGCTTGTTTAGTTTAGTATTGGTTTCTTGTTTACATTAAACTTGAAAAACTAATTCTTTTATTTATAAGTTAAGTTTCAAGACTAACTATAAAATAATGGGAGACAATTGTAATTGGGGGACTTGTCCAACCAGACAAGATCACATTATAGTAATTAGCAGACTATGCACTTGCCACAGAAATTATAGATTCCCATATTTGATCTACTTACTAGAGTATCCCACCACTTACTGCTATAGAAAATATGTGAGCACATGAACAGAATTGTAGAAAAAATGAAGAATTCATTTGGGACATACTGAGTTTGTGAAACCCATGGAACAATAAACTATATATCCACTAATCAGTTTTATACGAGTCTAAATTATTAGAGACTAAGGTTTGGTGAGCATCAGCAGCAATAAAACTGTACTCAAAGTCATACATTTGAAAAAGTTAACCTAAGAGAATGTAGACACACAAATGAGAGCGAATGAACAAAAAGAAAGCATATTAAAGTTCCAACCTTTAAGTGCACAAGCATCTAAGTTGTTGTTTTAGTTTACTAGGTCTGCCGTAACACAATACCACAGATTGGGTAGTTTAAACAACATAAAAATACTTCCTCACAATTATGGAAGCCTGGAAGTTTAAGATCAAGGTGTTGGCATTGGCAAGTTAATTTCCTCTGTGGCCCCTTTTCTTGGCTTGCGGATGGCCACTGTCTAGCTGTGTCCTCACATGGGTTGACCCACTGTGCTGTCCGTATCCTAATTGCCTCTTCTAATACATCATATTGGATTAGGGTCTATTCTAGAGACAAGATTTTAAATTAATTACCTCTTTAAAGGCCGTATGTCCAAAGACAGTGAAATTCTGACGTTTTGGAATATAATTCAACATAGGAAGTTTTGGGACGTTCACACGTCAAGCTATAACAGTCGTGAATAAAGTGAGATTAGTCTGGAATGAACTATTTTCAAATAGTAGATTGCATGTCCATAGTATTAGGTTATTATGTGCATAACCACATGATCTGAGCAGAGAGGATTTTACTTTGGCTATACGCTGTGTTCACAGCAATATCCAAAGAAGGAAGAAAGAAAGGAAGTAAGAAAGGAAAGAAGCCAGGAAGGAAGGAAGAAGGAGAGACAGAGAGAGGGAGAGAGAAAGAAAGAAATGAAAGTCCCATTCAATGATACAATAAGAGAACATTATAATGTCACTTTGATTTTAAAAATATGTCTATATATTTATCTGTATGTTTTTCCTGATTATCTCCTGAGTACTTTAGAAGATTATAATGAAAGTAGCTTTAAATGATCAACTCTTGTATACACAAAAATGTTCTGACCAAAAAAAAAAAGTTACCAATGATACTAAAAAATCAAACACAATGGAATAAAGAAATGAGACCTACTTAATACATATTGTCATTTCTATATTCTTTGTGAACGAAGAAAGGAAAATATACATAAAATAAAATATATAAATCATCAGGTGAATGTCACTTGTGAATATAGACAAAGGAAAATAGCATAGGTCATATAGTATATATAAGAGTTCATAGAGGTGGTCAGGCACAGTGGGTCACACCAGTAATCCCAGCACTGTGAGAGGATGTGGACTTGAACCCAAGCGTTCCAGATCAGCCTGGGCGCGCCTAACAAAATCCCATCTCTACAAAAAATACAAAAATTAGTGTGGTGTGGTAACCGTGGTGGCATGGGGCGTGGTGGCGTGGGGCATGGTGATGTGTGCCTGTAGTCCTAGCTACTCAGGAGGCTAAGGTTGGAGGATCGTTTGAGCCTGGGAGTTCAAGGCTGCAGTGAGCTGTGATTGCATCACTGCACTCCAGCCTGGATGACACAGGAAGAGCATGTCTTGAAAAAACAAAACAAAACAAAAATCTCATAGTGATTCAGTTAAGTTATAAAAATACTTTCACTACATTTTACATTTTCATAGTGATGGTTAATAAATAATCATAGTCATACACACATTGTCGACATATACATATGTATTTAGGTTGCCCCCAAATATAAAGACATGTGTTTCTAGATTTAATATCATAGTCCTTCATCTTTATGTGCAATCTCTAAGCTATATATAGTAAGTAAAGTACTACACTTTCTATTTTAAAATGAACTAGCTAAACATTTAAGTCGTTATCCTGAGATTAATTCACTGTACTGAAGGTATTATTATTAAAATTCTATTGGTTTATCCTACATGATATAAATGAAATTAGCTCCTTCTTTAAGGCACTGAGTTTTTTTTTTCTATTAATTCTAAATTATATACATGCTTTTACATCCTATTACAATTTCTCCAGGTTTTTTCCTGCAAATATATAGAAACACTTTTGCGTATTATCGACTTTCCACTACTGTACCCTACTTTACCTGTTAAAGCCGACTTTAAATTATACAAAACTTAGTTTCAATTTTCTTTGTGTTCCTTGTCCAAAACATTGTAATTCCTTCAAACCTTCTAATAAAAATGGCTTCTACTAAACCTCTTCAGCCAGTTACTTTTCGAAAGAAATCAGAGGCTCCATTATTGTGTCAAGTCCATAGGGAAGAACCTTTCTTTGGCATAATTAGTTATCTTCTGCCCTGTGTATGTATGGCCCTAAGGATATAATAAATAATATTAACAATTTCCTTTCTGGATCCTGAGGGCTCACTCTCCCAAATTATACCTGGAAATAAATGAATGCAATTTTAGAAAAAAATGTGTTCTATCCACTCCTTTTGATTGAATGAAAATAAGTTAATTTAAGCAGTATCAGCAGAACAGGCAACCACAACAATTAAAATATCTTCCAATTCTATTTCAAAGCTAATCTAAGAAATATTTTTAGATGAGATAAATGTCTGAAATACTGTGGACTATTCTTGGACACTGTAAATATTATGCACTGCCAAACTTAATACACTTAAACTTATGAGTTTTGTAAATCATTATTTAATTTTTGCAGCATTGTAGTTATGTCTTGTCCATTTGGTTAGGTGCATATATTAATTATTTGCTCTCATTAGAGATTAACTATGTGTATAAATGTGTGTATTGACTTCTATATCACAGATTCCTTGAGTATATTTTAATTATCTTTAAATCTATTACCAGAACTTCAGAGAGTGTCTTATACATAGTAGGCATTAAATGTTTATAGTTTTGAATAAATCATTTTTAAGTTAGTGGAATTGTCTCTTTCTTAATTTTTACTGTCTTTGTCTCTTCCCCATTTCAAGATCAAACTTGAATATTTATATCAGTTCACTAAATCTGAATTAAGAAGCATACTCCAAAAGGCCATGCATTATTCATGCCTTATTATGTAGGTATGATAATAGTAAGAAATTTTCTGTCATTAAATAGTACTTTGTGATTTGTTAATTATAATTCATGCCTTACTTTAAGAGTTGTCGAATTTTTGATTTGAGGGAAAGTTTCCTTGGTTTACTTAGTATGGTACAAAGCACTACCTCAGTCTTATTTTTTTCTTTAAATAATTTTAAGCCTATTTTTAAGTTTCAAGGTAAATTTTAATAGGAGATGGAACATGAAATTCAATAAGTAAACCTGCAAATGTATTTTTGGTTCTGTTTTTAAATCATAGTATACCCAGTAAAGACAATGTTTTCTATAGAAAGAGCAATACAAGGCTATAAACTCTGTTAACACTTAATTTTTTTTCCTAAAATGCCTGGTTAATGTTTAAGAATGAATTGATTTCAAAATCTAATTTTTTTAGAAATAAATTGGTTTATTAATTTAAATCAAAATAGGTTTTATTTATACCTACATATTTCCTAGGGACATCAAAATTATTATAACTTTGGAAGAGGCGTATTTTATAGATACATGAAATTTCATAATAACAATACTAAATTTTCATAGAAAATTCAAGTCTTTCTAAAATGTTTCGAGCCTTCTGAAGAAAATACTGTCTCTCTAATCAAATAAATCACATTACAGTAATCATGATTATCTCCACCACAACCAAATAAAACCCTGGCAGGTTGTGTGCCTCTGTGAAATTTACATATATAAACAGATCTAGTTGGCATTCTTCATGTACCAAGATACATGATGTGCAAAACTGATTAATTAAATAAGACATTCTCTTTTATCCCCTGACAGAACTTTGCTTGAGTTATACTACAAATTAGGTTTCAGACAATAATAATTAGATCATTATTACCTTTCAGCTAGTTCCTAATAGCAAAAAGAAAAAAAAAAGTTTCCTAATTTAGGCAGAAGAAAGAAAGACCAACCAAAGAATGGTGTCTATTAATGATTGGAGATGAAGATCAAGAGTCAAAAACACCTTATATGGGTATTTACAGAATGCCAGACACTCTGGTAAGAATTTTGCGTTCATTGCCTTAATTATTTCATCCTATTTAACTATGAAGAATGTACTAATACTATGTCTATTTTAAGGGTGGACATACATAAGTTAAGGGTGCTTTGTCTGCATTATATGTATAAAGAATAGACAGGATGCAAACTCACTCTCTAACCTAAGGGCTTATACTGATTTTGGTTTCTATTTGGTTTACAACTGGCACATAATAAGTCTACATGTTTATGGGGTACACTGTGATGTTTCAGTATATGTATACATTAATCCTTGTTAAATCAAGGTAGTCAGCACGTTCTTCACCTCAAACCCTTTCATTTCTTTGCTTGGTGAACTTTCAAAATCTTCTGTTCTGCCAATTTTGAAATGTATAATACATGGCATAAACTAATACTTCTGAGAATGTGAATAACGTATCAAAGCACCTCTTCTTTTCTTGGAAAAAAAAAACCCAAACAAAAATTCTTATGTAATTTTAATGTTTCTGAATTTTACCACTTATTCTTTTCAAGCTCTCAAAATATTATTTATATTTTCTAATAATCGAAATCTAATTTTGGTCAGTGGTGTTGATTTTTTTTTAATAACATTTCCATATAAAGTTTTAATACTTCTAGTGGCAAAAGTTTCTACACATACATACTTATACATACAGAAGTAACTGCTTTTGGATACATCTGTGTGAATTTGACTTCCTACCATTTCTTACAGTAAAGAAGATGAACCATATCTGTCATTATTTCCCTAACTGTAATAAATTCTTGTAGCAATACTATAATGGCAATGACAACAGCAATATTGCAACTCTTTGGCATATTAGTCCCATGCTGTAGAAAATGTTCAACTGATAGCAATCAGTTGTACCCCTCCCAGCTGTTATGCTAGAAGGCATATGTGATGATATTGTAATTAAGGAAATTAAGTGATGGAAGAAATTGGAGAAACAAACAGTCTGTGATTTAGGCAAATGTTCAAAGGAAACTTCTTTATAATTTCTCAGAGTTAAACCGGTGAATATAAGAGGATTTACTAAACTCTGTTTCTCACTTTTGGAGAAAACATAGTAATAAAATTACTTGTCACCAAGTTGAGCTTTCAAATGGTCACTGTGATAACCGAAATAGAGAAAATATTGATTAATATTTATAAATCATTCAATTATTATGTACTGTGCTATGTACTTACTAATTGCCTCTGGGACGTTAGCACTATAGAAAACACATCTTGTTCCTTCTCTCTGGAGTTTACACTGAGGTCGGGTAATAAATGACCATCTTAACAAAGTGATAAGATGAATTTAGGCATTGATATGTATGTTGAAGAAAATTAATGGGATAGAAATTGGATTATCACCTAAATGGGAGAAAAAGGGCAGAAGACAAGTCCCTTATCAAAAAGCATTCCTCATTTATACCACAGGGCATAGAAAATGATTTTAGTTACTGTGTTTCATGTAATCCCAAGAGGGTTCATCACTAGCCATAGTCTAGTTGCATTGGAAAGATAATTCAATAAAAACAGTGAATATCTTAGAGCAAAAGGGTTTAATTCACTTGAAGAAATCAGATAGAAGAGGAGCTATCAGAAACAGTCTTTGCTGGAGTTGTTATATTTGGCTTAAGACCTGAATGTTAAGAAATCTGTCATATTAACGTTATAAAGACCTTGTGCTCTAATCTAGGAAGATGAAACAATATATGGAAAGGGTTGAGGCAGGAATGTGTTCGTTCTTTCAGTTGACCCTCTACTAGACATTTGGTGAATTAGTTTAGCTACTCAAAGGCATACATCTTGGCTCAATGAAAAATAAATATGCAAATGTTGATGTAAGATGCTTCTAAATTTTAAGAAGATTCCAGTAAAATCTGGATGATTTTTATTTACTATGATATTCTGTGTTTTTATAATAAGAGTTCGTGTTTTTTTCCCTGTCCCCCGTTGGATTCCATATCATCCATCAAACTGCTCAACCTAATAACTTTCGAATTGCTATGTTTCTTTTTCTTTCATAATAATGCGATCAAATCAGTTGTCTAATGTAGGGTGGAATTATAAAAAGTATATTATTTAAGAAGGCATTTTAAAGCCATGTCTCATGTTAGTTTTATATTTTTTTCTGAATTGATCACATCATAAATTTCAGACTTGCTTACCTCTCACTGATGTTCTTTTGCTCATCTCCCTGCAGCTGCCAATCTTGTTTTTACTCTTTTACATATTAGAATTGTATAGCACCTGAGAGATTCAAAACAAACACAATATATCACACGCTAAGAGCAAATTATAAATAGGAAATATATTATCTAATTCCTGCACAGCTTTCAATAAAATTTGTCATAATAACTTGTGCATATTTATTTACCTTTTAATAACATCTTCTTGGTGGTACCTGCCCACCTCTTTGGTAAATAGTACTATGCTCAACCCTCTCATGTTTCCACTCCTGCCCTCCCCTCCGCCAAATGCAAAGCTGTTTCTGATATAAAATTACGTATGCAACCAGGTTTATATAACCATTCTTTTAAGGGATCATAAACTCAAGTTATGTGTATGAAAGAAAATATGTGACCTAAGGTGTTGGTGAGACATAGATTCAAATTTCAGTTCTGCAGCTTACTTCTAATCAATTATAAATTAACTTTTTTTAGTTAAACAAAATGAATTATGTAAATTATTGTCACATAAATAACACTAAAAGTAAACACTAAATATGCGGGTTTTTTTTTTCTTAATTCCCTCCATTTTTCATGTGAAAAACATCGGAAAAATTTTTGCATTACAATTCCAATCTTGTCAAAATCCTTCTTAAATTATGCCCCAAAACACATCAATATTTAAATTCAAATCTCTACCCTATTCAAAACTATGCCTTTTAACCTATTTAACTGCAAGCCAATTCCAATTCTGTGCCCTGTGTCAAATAATCAGTGTAAACTGGTCACTGAATCTAGAACAAGTGAAAAATTCAAGACCCCTTGTTTTACTTTTTCCTTACACTCCTATTATTAATCTCCATATGCAGCTATTCTACTCCTAATTAAATTCAAATTTATTCCTTTTATCCATTTTAATGGCCTGCTCAAGCTCAGGACTTTATTTTCTCTTTTCCATGCTCTTCTAATAAGAGCACATATAAGATAAACATTTATGTTTCTCATATATATAAACTATATATGAACTATGTATAAAACATGAACTATAATAATGTAATGTATATATGATTCATATATAGTTCTTATCAAAATAAGACATGCATATAGCAATAAATTATCTACTACAGAATAGCTATTAGAGGAAAGCAAATATTTCTAAATTCATACCTTTGTAAATGTAATTATATTTCTCAAAATTATATTTTATTATTTAGGAGATTATCTCCATAATGCTACACAGTAGGCTTACACCACCATTTTATTAACCAACTTTGACCATTTCTGTTTAATTCTCAATATGAAAGATGAGGATTTACATTACTGAAGCTAACTACACCTATCTTTTCTCCTCAGAATTTGAATTTCTGTTTTACTGTTGGAATGCTTTGTATTTTTAATAATTTGAGTATCTGAAAATATGTCTAACTTCCCATGTTGTAACAGAAATATAACTGCCACTACCCTTTCCCTCACCTTCTTTATCACAAACACACACACACACACACACACACACACACATTCCTTAATTGATTTATCAGCTATGTCTTTGTAACTTTTAATTTAGTAACTTAAGAAGACTTCAGTTTTTTTCTGATGTTATCTGTTCTTTATTTTGTGTGCTTAGTATTCTCCTTAAACTATGAGTACATTAATCAGAAATGTTACTGTTTAATTTTCTCTTCTCTTTTCTCTCTATTAAATTTCATTTTTTATTTGTTGATTTTGATTTTCAACTTTTATGTCTGTGAATCTGCTCAATTGTTTAATTACCCTGGCTATCTACTGAAATTTAAGAAAGAACTAGTGTTGTTTTCTAAATCTCTAGTTTCCACAATGATGTTTCCCAGTGGCTCTCTCCCCTAAATTTTTCTGATTTGCAAGTTAAACTATTCATGAAATTTGTTGACATAATCTATAACATTCTACTACATCATAAAGACATCTTGAAATCTACCAATTATTAAGCTTTTTGGTTATGTCAAAAAGATAAATACATAAATTTAACATTAAAACTGCTATTTGAATGATAGCCATTTCCCAATTTATTTCTAGAATTCAGAGAAAATCACTTAGCAGCTCACATGATAATATAATGTTCTAATTACATAAATTAATAACAATGCATAAAAGATATATCTAGATATACTTAGTTTTCTTAACTAAATCTTTGTAATACTTAGTGTTAGCCCACAAAGCAGTGTCAGAACAAAAATTATTCTTGCTCAGAAATGAAAGACCTTCTCTCCGTTAATTATTAAAAAGGCAAAAACAGGAACTCTTATTAAAAAAAAAAGAAAAACCAATGTCATAAATTTTCAGCAGCAGTTACTACTTGTGATTAATAAAATATAGTTAGAACAAAATCTTGTGTTCCTCACCAATGCCTAAATGTCTTTAACCATTTAAAGGCTTTATTTCCATTAGTTACTTTATAGTACTAAAAATCACTGGGATTTTGATGTGTATATATGCAATAAATTTATGTATCTTTTCTCATTTAGAAAGTCGGAATCTGATCAATGGGAAGTTTGTGAATTATTGCATTTATATGTATATTTGCTTTAATATTAACAAAGGGGTGAAAATATGGACTTTTTATATGTTTAAATTCATGAGAATGAGAAAGTTTGTAATGACATTTAAAAGATAGTTCGAAAGCATGGAGTAGACAACACTGCTAGAAATTCAACAAGTTTGGCAACGCCACAAGACAAAGAACTAAAATCAAATTCACTTTTTCCAATTCGTTAAATTTGATAAAACTTCAGAAACTATTGTGATTTTAACTTGGAGGTAGATATTGCATTCTTTTTAAATAAAATCTCTGTTTAATATTTTACCCATGTAAATTTAGAAATTAAACCAGAGTATTTTCCCATAAATGATTCAGACATCTTTTTCTCAGTTAGATAAAATTAAAGTATCAGTTAGATGAAAATTTGTGTGATATTTTCAAAATTACCTAAGAAAAACTTTTATGTAAGTATACCTATGTATTAACTATAAATTCTCAATAAAGTTTGCTAAATATTCAAGACTGAATATCATTTTGTGTGAGGAGAAAAATAAATATCTTAGGTTATATAAACCCTGTCTTTTTATCTTAATGAGAAAAGAGAAAAGGGCATGTCTTCTTTCAACCATTAAAAAGCTTATAAAGTTGTTTAAGTTTGAAATTTATACTTATGGGTGACATTTTGGCTTTTACCTCTGTATTTGTGTTTAATAGCAAAATTTTGGGAATATAAAAGTACGGCATATCATTATCATTAAGAAAATAATAAAAAAAAGAAAAAGAAAAATACTCTGATTTGGTTCTTTATGAACAATTGGTCAGGACAGCATAAAGCAAATGTTTAGTTTTGCTTTAGGTTGAGAATGTAGGGAGCATTAATATCAGAACTGAATGAATGCAGTTATCAATATACAGATTTTGTAAGAAATCTGCACATTCAGCACAAGTATCCCAGAACTTAAAGTAACATTTTTAAAATGTGAGAAGTAAAAAAGTGAAAAAAAAATTAAAGTACCAGATATTTTTTCTGAATACTTGGATTTTATCACGAAACAAAGAGAGAAATATTTATGCCTTTGGGGAGTTTACGATCTATTGGGGGAAGACAGTAAAAAACACAATAAATATAATAAGTATGTGATAGAAGGTGGTAAGCACAATGTTAAGAAGAAAAAATAATGGAATAGATTAAGGATGCAATCTGAAATTCCCCATACAAACAAAAATGTATTTATAATGTATATATGTATAGTTTTAACTAATAATAAAATCTACTCTTTTATGTAAATGAAATACTATATGAGGAAATAAATATAATATGTCTGGTACATTTCATTACTTAAATTAGTGAAAAAATAATTTTTTTCCATCAAGGTTACAAAACTCTTGTTTGCTTATGTGCAGTCTTTCACTGGAAATTGCTCTACTTTATTCATTTCTCAGTATAATTATGTATATTCAGCTAAAAATCACTTTTTCCTCCTTAAGAAAAAACATCGGTTTTGAAAGGTGGATTCAATTATTAAACCTTTATATTATTAAGAGATGATATATATGTGTGTATATCTACATATGTAAACATTCATATTTGTATATATGTATGAATACACATGCACTCATACTACTTGTCTTTTGTTGTTGTTGTTGTTGTTGTTGTTGTTGTTGTTGTTGTTGAGACGGAGTCTCGCTCTGTCGCCCAGGCTGGAGTGCAGTGGCCGGATCTCAGCTCACTGCAAGCTCCGCCTCCCGGGTTTACGCCATTCTCCTGCCTCAGCCTCCCGAGTAGCTGGGACTACAGGCGCCCGCCACCTCGCCCGGCTAGTTTTTTGTATTTTTAGTAGAGACGGGGTTTCACCGTGTTAGCCAGGATGGTCTCGATCTCCTGACCTCGTGATCCGCCCGTCTCGGCCTCCCAAAGTGCTGGGATTACAGGCTTGAGCCACCGCGCCCGGCCACTACTTGTCTTTTATAGGAGGCAAAGAGAATTAAAATGCACTAATGTAGAAATATAAAATTTGATCCCTAATCTCCATTTCTTTCAAGGTAGCACTTTTACAGAATCACATGAAAAAATAATGACATAATGAGAATTTTTGACATCATGCCAAGAACCAGTGTAAATTGAAATAAAAATGTATAAAAATACCACATTACCTCAAAATTCTAAGATAATCATTCTGTACTGATTCTATTTACTTTCCTGAAAACCACACTATCAGAAACATTAACAATCTTTATTTTTGTTAAGCAAAGATTAACCTATTAATGGTTGGAAATTAAACTTAGAAAGAATACAAACACATGTAAGATATTTAATATTTAACATCTGTGTCTGACTAACAGAAGATATTTACCTTTTCTTTCTTTCCAACTACACTGCCATAAAAATACAGATAATAATTTTGTTAATAATATTTATAACAATGGCATAAAACCAGAAAGTATAGTCCAGAATATGAGAATAATAAAAAACTTATGAAGTGAAAAATAATTAAAAGATGACCATCATCATAATAAAGAAACTATATTCCTATAGGTGGGGAAATAGAATATATAAAAATGTATCTTTTCAGCAAAATTTTAGAATTTATCCAAAGTGTTTGAGGAGCTGATACTTAGAGAAAGAGTGAGTTATAGGCAGTCTATCCTTAAAGACATTAAGGAAAATCCAGATAGGTCTTTCTCACACTTTCAGTGCTATTTCCATCTTTAAGAGCTTTTAAATGTCTCCTTCTCTGAGAAAGGTGCCCAATAATATTAAATTTCATGAAGGCTGGCACCATATCTTCCTTGTTAATCATTGCAACCACAGCTCATAATGAAATAACTGTGTGGCAGGGTTAATTATGTCAACCTAGTGAAGCTAGAACAAATTGCCCAGAATCCCCGTTCTTGCCTAATTTTAGATTCAGATAGACTACAAGAGATGTTGTGGTCTTCATTTGGAAGGGTGAGTGAAGCTGCAGCCATCGTTTTACACACAGAAAATCAATGAAGAGCAGAAGGTCATTGTCATTTGTGTGTCATTTTCGCTGGCTCAAAGGAGAGCAACAGGATCTACAACTCCTATAACTCTGACCAGATCTTCAGCTTAAGATGCTCTGATTTTTGGGCCTAGCATCGTATAAGAATTCAGCATCTCTTGTAGGACACCTGGAGCACTGAAGTTGGAGGATTGAAAGAGGTGAAATACCATCATAAGTTCCAACTGTCCTTACAGTTTTCAGAACAGCCTAGCCAATTCTGGTTTGTTCTTGCTTCCCTAATTTACATCCAATTTCTGCTCCCAACAGTCTGCTCAGAACTAGACAAAGAAACATAGCCTGGCTGGCATAGCCCTTTTAACCAGGCTACTCCATTGAGTAAAGTCAAATCCCTACACTGAAACTCTGATTTTGTATAAACTGCTTGGTGCTCTAGATGAACCATCACCGATTTAATCTAATTTTAGATTTTCAATAAGTATTAATTATATTAATGAATAAATCCTTAAGAGAATTTCTGCATTTCTAGTGTCTAGAATGGAGACTGTCACAGAGTGTGACATCAGAAATTATTTGTAAATAAATGTAAAATAATAAATGAATAAGCTAATCAATCAACAAATAAATGAAAGTCGCCATCAGAGGACAAATTAAAGTAGGATACAGGAAGCCTTGGAGAAGATTGTCATGATTTATTTCTACTAAGAGATCCTTTAGCATATAATAAAAGAACAATATAAAACATTGGTTTGAGAAATAATGATGAAGGAATTGAATTTTTCCTATTATGCTATTTACTTACCCTGTTCATCTATTTATAAAAGAATTAGTAAAATAAAATACTTGAGACAATGTCGTTGTTACATATCATATGTTATTAAATTCATTATGTGATAGTCGCAGTTTGAAATTCTCAATGAAATATTGATTTTTCTGAGTAACTATAAATATAGTAATTATTGTAAAAGCACTAAGAACTATGTCAAAACCCTGATGTCTTACTTGATATAAGAAAGGATTTATGCTTAAATAAAACAGTTTAAAAATATTTGGAGCAGAGTTTCACGTCAGGATAATGTTTGTCTTGATACTATATATCAAAATGCATTTAAACGCATTAAGTGATGGTGCTGAAAAACAGTAAAAATGTTGACCTGCCTTATTCTAGTGAACACATCAACTGTGGAAAGTCATAAAATCCATATTCTAGTAATAATAGACATTGTTCTAAGGAGAAATCTAGACAGCCTTCTTATAAATGGTAAAGTACTGTGTAACTCTGATAGCTCTTGTCTTGAAAACAGCATAAAAGAAACTCAACTTACATGAAAATAAGCTTTTTATGATAAATGTCTCCATAAGACAATCGTCTCTATTTAAAGTGCAGTTCAAATTATCTTTTTCATTAATTTGAAAAGTAAGTATATACAAGCAAAAGTATTAATACTAATTCAAATGGAAAAACTAAATGTTTCATCTACAACATTGTGATAAGCAAAGCCAAGTTTAGAATCGTAGGGTGAAATATTATTAAGCAATAAAAATAAGATGAACCATTGCCATTTACAGCAATGTGGATAAATACCACAAGCATAATATTGAGCAAAGAAGTCCAGTCACAAAATACTGTACACTCTATGCTTTGGATTAAATAAGTTTCAAAATGGACAGACAGATGACATTATTGTAAGTCAGGATAGAGGTTAGCCTTTCTTAGGTATTGATGACTGTAAGGAGCAACAAGGGAACTTTCTAGGTTAGCAATACTATTTTTTCTGTTTATGTCCATTTTTTTGAAAAACCTATTGGTATGTGTACTTACATTTTGTACATTTTTATATGCATTTTGTAGTCTAATATAATATTTTAAATATGTGCAAAGAGAAGAAAATAATATTTGTCTCATAGCAAAGATGACTCAAGATGTCTAAGATATATTTCAAAAATGTATTTTCTATTAGATAAATTAACTTTGTAATCAATAAAGACTGTCATGCACCCTTTTAAAAACTACCTATGCATTTAAAATTATGCACAGAGTTGATCCCCATTATCTAGATAATTTTCCCTGATTTAATAAAATTTGGATGTTTAAGTAGCCAAATATAAAATTTTCTCCCAGTGTATGAATTATACATAAATAATGTCAACTCATCATTGTTTGGTGTACAAGTTTCCCCTTAATGATTTAAACTGGTTAATTGCTCTTTAATGAATTTTAAATCAAGTTGGTTATTTATAAGCATTGACACAATTTTTTAAAATACCCAGCAGATATAATTTTCTAACAATGTTTAGATGAAGAATCTTCAGATAAAGCACAATTATTTTTAAAATAATTCTCATTTCCTTTATGTGGAAAAACAATGATGCCTCAAGAAATTACCTTGCTTAAAATTATGGAAAATGGTCATAATATGTTAAACACACTTACTTTCAAGCAGAAGAACGAATACTTGTGTAATAAGAGTGAGGCATATCTCAGGCTACATATGGAGACCCCTCTAGTCTCACCAAGGTCATCCCAAGCTCCAAGGAAAATGCAACTATATAAGCATAGCATAAGTGGAGGATCAGCTGCATAGTTTTAGAGGCCCAGTGCAAAATGAAAAATGTGTACTTTTGTTCAAATATTATGAAAAAGTTTCAAGATGGAGGTAGCAGAGCATTAAGCCAAGTGCAAAGCCCTCTTAAGAAGGGAGCACCATGGCTGCTTAGGTCACAAACCCATGGACCAGCCCTGCATAAGGGTTTTGCCCCCTACAGCTTTTTCTCCTCACATCACTCTTTTTTAAAAAATTCAAAACGGCAATGATAATATACAAATTAAGGGAAAAATGCTTTGGTTTGGCATTATTTCAAGCCTTTAATTTTAGCCACAAATATATGTTGCAACATTTTCTTCTCTCAGAACAATTCTTCAATTGAATATTTGTAGGCTGTGGGCTACATAAATCTTTATTTCTGCTTTTATCCCCATTACCTACATCCTAGCCACCTGCTTACCTACCTACTTAAAGTCCAGCCATTTAAATGTTCTAATTTTCAATCACAAGACTAAAGGCACGTGATGGATAATTTTATGTGTCAACTTGACTGGTTATTTCGGTGCGCCTGTGAGGGTGTTTCTGGATGAAATTAGCATTTGAATCAGTGAACTCAGTGAAGCAGGTTGCCTTTCCGAATGTAGATGGACACCTTCCAATCCATCAAGGGCCAGGATGGAACAAAAGTTGGGGAAGAAGAAATTTGACCTTCTGTTTTTCCTGCTTCACTGATATACTGGGACATCTTATCTCCTCTTCTTCTGCTCTTAGACTAGGTAGGATTTACAGCATCAGCTCCACTAGTTCTCAAGCCTTCAGATGTGGCAGAATAACACCAATGGCTTTCATGGGTCTTCAGTTTTCAGACAATAAAGCGGGGAGTGTCTCAGTCTTCATAATTATTTGAGCCAATTCTTCATAATGTATATATGTCTCTATCTCTTTGTAAATATAGGAAGTCCTTATAAACCATGACTGTAACTCAAGTGAAACATTAAGTTTTCAAAGAAGTTTCTACTCCCCATCCTTCCACTGAATGTCCTTTCCACACTGATACAATGGGAAAGTAACCCTCACCAGTATGTGAAATCTCTCACAGCAGCTTTCCAATTCTGAAGGAGATAACATCTTGCACCATTTTCTCAGAGATAACACAGGATTGGATGAGAAGTTATGAAACTCACTGTAAACAAAAATATGTAGGGGTAAAAATGATATTCTATTTGAAATACCCAAATAGAGATATCTTAAGGTCTTTGCACAGCCTTCTCCTAGCAATGCCCAGCTTGATCTTGCCCTCAGACTGTTTCTGTGGCAGCTAAAAACCTGCTTCTTTTTTTAAGGGTATAAGTTGTAAAAATACAAAATGGCTCTCAGTATTGAAATCCAAAGGAAAATTTCAGTTGACATAGGATAACTACATCATTAAACTTGTATAGAAAAGATAAAGAGATTTCAAAGAAGTGGCAATGTAATGCATATTCAAAGAAAGAACAAAAAGATAGCAAGTACAATAATCGACAAAAGAGAAGATTCCTGGATACTATTGACCTTTTTTCTCCTTATTTTCACACTCAGCATTTACCTTTCTTAACAGAAATAACACAACTCAAAATATGAATGATTTATGAGAAAGCTTGACCATAAATATAATAAACCAAAAGACCTTAATCCTGCAAAAAACACAGAACATTTCAGGCTATGTTTTATGAGACCATTAATAGATGTCATGGCCAATTGAAGAAAATCCCTTTCTGAGTCTTGTCCCCCAAAGGAATCAGTGTCTGCTTTGTGGCTTTCTGTACTATAATACTTTGACATTCATTACAGCTTAATTAATTCAGATTTTTATTTTCTGATAAAAAAAGAAATGTGTAAATATATGGAAGCAGGCTCTGCTAAAATTTTCAATGTAAATTTAGGTAAACTCATTATTTTTGAATACCATTAAAGCCTGGTTTTAGAGAACCATTTTAAAGCAGCCCTTCTAATGTAAACATTTTTAGTTCTAAGATAGCGCCTAGTGGATTGTGTGAAGTTCATGTTTTGAAGAAAGATTAAACATAGATTCATGAATATAGAACTGTAATTTTATAAAAGTATTTTATCAATAACACATTTATAATTTTAAAAATTGTATCAATATTGGATGGCAAAGAATACTACCTCCTTGTATTTTTCTAAAGCATAAGTAATACCGCTGCCAAACTGATACTTCTTAGAGCAATGAGGAAGTTTAATTGACTCTTGCCTTCCAAAGGCAAATATGAAATAAGGATGATATCATTACAACCAAGACTGCCTTTTGATGGGCTTCTGGGTCGAGTAGGTAATGCTAGCTCAGGTATTTTAGATTTAAAAAGTATAAATGATATCTGAAGAGAATAGTGAAGTATAGTTATCTAATAAAATGTGTTTTAGAAAAGGACTTAAATTCAGAGGCAATTCTGTGTCTCTAGAGTTTATTAGCATTTTTGCGACCATTTTGTTTACAAAGCACAGAGGTCATTCACTGACAACTTCACACTTTGACCAAATGAAAAAATATTTCACTTTAATAAGCTACCTAAACCTTCAGCATTAATCTTAATCAATAAGGAGTTAAGTCTCAAGTTATTACCTCAGTAGATCAGTAATATGTAATGCCCTAGAATTTAAATACCATGTAAGAACTGAGACATAATTATGAAACACATTTCTAATATTATCTCAGGAATTATAAGCATGTTAAATGAGTCATTAAATTAGACATGGAAAAATTAGAGATATAAATATTGAAGCAATAGTTTCTTCTTCAGACTTGTCAAATGAGCATCCCCACACATCAAATTTCTATCACTAGTGCACAGGAATGCTCCATCATTTTCTCCAGGGACAAGAGCTCTGCCTGATACTTGTTTTCCTACTTAAGCCTTATTATTATTAACATTTATTACAATCTAAAGAGAAATATTGAATGACAAAATTACAATTTACTTGAAGCCTTCCAAAACAATTGGATAATTTATATTTGTAGCTGATGGTTGATATTTAATGTGTATCTCTGTAGTGAGCATGTTAAAAAAAACATTGTGAGAAGCTTTATGGTTAAAACCTGCTTTTATGTACACACAAATGCAAAATTCTTATTTTTGATCAATTGACTGTTGGTTTTATATATTAACTCTCACTCAGAAGTTAATATTTAAGTAGTTACAACATTTAAGCAGCATAGAGTGTGTTTCTTACAACTATCCCTGCAAGCTCCCTCCAAATGAAAGAATAAAGTTCTTCAAAATTTACTTTTTTGAGAGGATCACTTTCAAAGAAAAAGAAATTCAATTTTTTGAAAAGTTTGTTGCAAACAGCAGTTATTAATACTTCATTCTGGCACATAGTCCTCCTATTTTTTATGATTACAATAAAAGGCACACAATCTATATAAAGCATATAATACAGTACAATGCACTAGATAGCAGAGATCTGTAACTAAAAATTGAAGGTGACTCTACAAAGTAACTCCATAAATAACATAAAACTTTCATTATGAGATATTCTTACTGGTTAGGTAATCCCCAGAATGGAATTCAAGACATTATATCGATAAGATAATAATAAATATCTACATATTTTAAAGATTACAGAGCACTTACCTATACATTATATTCAATAATCTTATGACATGGAACTGCTATTATCTGAATTTTACAGCTTAGGAAATTGAGATTTATAAAGCTTGTGACTCATCCAATTTTACAGCTAATAATGGCAAGAGTCAATATTTTAAGTTAGTATTTAAATCACACTCCATATGTTACAGTAAGTTGCCTCCAATTTAAATATGATAGACCAAATGATATATAATTTAAATTATAACTAATATTTTTTCTTTATAAACACAAGTACATTAGGTTTATTTGAAATTCCAATTTATTACAAGTTCACCCTTTAATGGGGCCTTTCCTCTTTGAAGACAATAAAGAAAAAATCCAGGTGTCCCTGAAGTGGGAACACAGGATTCTCATAATGAACAAGACTGGATCTAGGATAAGAGGCAGGGGAAGCTGGCGGTGGTAGGGGTTATGAAGTTGTGATGTCAGTGCCAACTCTATGACTGTAGAAGGGATGGACTACCCAACAGTCCTATAGCAATTCCCACTGTCCTTGGGAAAGGAGGATGGGAGAAGCAGGGGTCACACTCTGCAGAATTATAACTAATATTTATATTGAATAATATATTAATTTTAAAAGACTTTGAGGTGTAGTGGTTGGGAAAATTGAAATAGGATACGTCTAAAAGATTTTTTCAGGTTCACTGCAAAGTTGTGCTGAACTGTTTTCCATAAGACCCTCATTTTATTTATCTGTTTTTCAGGTTTTGCTCCCTAGTACAACATATAGAGAATAAAGGGTATTGTCAGAGATAATTGCTAAACTTAATAGAATTATGAAACTGCCTTTTAGATGTATTCATTAAAGATACCACTTAATATTGTAATTCTATCTGCTTTTTCATTTGACATTGAGTTACATAAGAGTATTTGAATGTCAACTCGCTAGACATTACTTTAATTGAAAACCTGAGGAATTAAAGTAATTTAAAAGAAGAAGAAGTGGAAGTGATGGCAAATAAGGAGGAAATTTTATTATGGTACTCCTTTCAGGACTTAGCATTTTGCTTGTGTTGCAGGTATATAGGTAATGATGGTAGGTGTAAGGGTCGTCGTTGGTGTGACACTGTGTGCTACTTAACTTGCTATGTGAGCTTGGGCCATTTGCTTAAGACTCTCATTGACTCAGTTTTCTCATTTACAAAATGCACATGCTAATACACCTAACTCATTGGTCTGTGGTAAAATGTATCTGAGTTTATGTAGGTAAGAAATTTAAAACAAGACTTGGTTCATATTAAGTATTCTACAAGCGTCAGTTATTTGATTGTTATATGTGTTTGGTTTGTGAGTTTATAAAGATAAAAGTATGACATGTCTAAATTTTATTGTTTTACCTAGTTAATACTATCTTCATATAGATATAAACAAATTTTATTTCACAAAAGTATTCTCACAAATCACAAAAAATATGCACACACTGCATACTTTTATGCAGTTCATCTCTTGGGTACAGCTTATGATATTCTATTGCCTGATAGTTACTAGAATAGTTTATCTTTGCGACTGGTTTCAGTAACTGTTAAAGTAATAATTTGAATTTATTAATTAGCTTACTGACTGATGACCCAAGGGAAAATATACCATAATGTTTCAAGATTCAAGTCTTTTTTCGTGTTTTTGTAACATGATGCATTTTGAGTACATGACTTTCACTAGTTTAGATTTCTGAGCAAGAATAATTGCAAACTTGCATTTTATATTTAAAATAAAGTGTATTACATAAAGGTATAAATGTTACCTATTGAAATTAACTTTAAAATTAATAATAGTCACAATTGATTATCATGCAACAAGTGAATTTATTTTTATTGTTTTTTTAAGATAAATTAGTACCTTTTATTATTTATTTATTTACTTTTTTATTATACTTTAAGTTCTAGGGTACATGTGCACAATGTACAGGTTTGTTACATATGTATACTTGTGCCATGTTGGTGTGCTGCACCCATCAACTCGTCAGCACCCATCAACTCATCATTTATATCAGGTATAACTCCCAATGCCATCCCTCCCCCTCTCCCCTCGCCATAGTAGGCCCTGGTGTATGATGTTCCCCTTCCAGAGTCCAAGTGATCTCATTGTTCAGTTCCCATCTATGAGTGAGAACATGTGGTGTTTGGTTTTCTGTTCTTGCCATAGTTTGCTGAGAATGATGGTTTCCAGCTGCATCCATGTCCTTACAAAGGACACGAACTCATCCTTTTTTATGGCTGCATAGTATTCCATGGTGTATATGTGCCACATTTTCTTAATCCAGTCTGTCACTGATGGACATTTGGGTTGATTCCAAGTCTTTGCTATTGTGAATAGTGCCACAATAAACATACGTGTGCATGTGTCTTTATAGCAGCATGATTTATAATCCTTTGGATGTATACCTAGTAATGGGATGGCAGGGTCATATGGTATTTCTAGTTCTAGATCCTTGAGGAATCGCCATACTGTTTTCCACAATGGTTGAGCCAGTTTACAATCCCACCAACAGTGTAAAAGTGTTCCTTTTACCTATATTACCTTTATAAAGCTCTGCAAAAGATATATTAGTACCTATGTTCTTTTTGTGAGCTGAGCAAAATCAGTTTCAGAAAGAAAAAGATATTCTGAAAGCAGGAGCTAGAAAATTGAAAATCTGAGATTTGAATTGTATCAACTTTACTTCTTTGAAAGATAATATTGAATTGTCTAAATCTATCAAAACACAATTAGGTGAGAATTGTGGGCAACGACAGAAAATTATAAACAAAATTGAAAGAAAATGTCATAGTTTAGCATAAAATTGAGGGAATAAATATCCACTGTATGCAGGTTTTTATAATATGTCTGTTATTCCCCATTATTTCTTTAAATTTTATCTTCAAATGTGTAAAAAATATTTTCAATCTATGACATATTTTGAAATAACACTTCTTGTTTGTGATACCAATTAAATATTATAAATTAGCTATTTTTGAATTATATTTTAGGCTTTTGTTTCCAACAGGCTGATAACATTGCTAACAGTTAGAATCTTACCCATTCTAAAAGCCTTAGATTGTTTTAAATCTACATTACACAAATATATATGAATATATATATCCTATTTGACAAAATGTTGAAAACAGATATTAACATATATAATACAAAGATATATTATACACAGTTATGAGTTTTTATTTCAAGAATTAGATATTATGCTGACCATCACCTGAAAAATACACAAACTTGATTTCGGGTATTTATTTTCATAGTTGTAAACTTCAGTAATGCATAGTTTTTATAAATGAGCTTTTTCACAATTTAAGAAGTGAATTTGACACTTAAAATTGAACTATTTATTACAAACAATTGTTTGCAAATAGCTTTGAAAGTAGCATCTTTCCTTTTTCCCCAATATAAATAAATCGTATCATCATGCTACTTTGAATGTATTGCTACATTTCAATGTCACAATATGTGCATTTGTTTTATTTGTATTATGCATTTGTACACAGCATTTTTGTGGTAGAAACTGAGTGTAAAAGCTAACATGTAAATCTGTGCTAAATTGTAAATTTTAAGTAAGACTATTGGGTTTTATTATGCTATCTATTATTAAAATTACCAATATTATAAAAGCAGGCCATCTATATATATATATGTACACACACACATTTCTATACATACACGTATACATAGTTTGTATATATGCATAGTTCTATATTTCTATATGTGCATAGTTCCATTACTTTTAATGACAAAACCACAATTACTTTTGCACCAACCTATATATTCACACAAATATGTGTCTATATACAGATGTATACATACACACACACACATATTTTTTTTTTTTTTTTTGAGACGGAGTCTCGCTGTGTCACCCGGGCTGGAGTGCAGTGGCCGGATCTCAGCTCACTGCAAGCTCCGCCTCCCGGGTTCCCGCCATTCTCCCGCCTCAGCCTCCGAGTAGCTGGGACTACAGGCGCCCGCCACCGCGCCCAGCTAGTTTTTTGTATTTTTAGTAGAGACGGGGTTTCACTGACACACACATATTTATATTCTATTGAATCACACATATTTATTTGTATGTTTTTTCTTTTGCTTAGATCTTTGCTAATAACACATTTTGCCTATTGGTTTTTCTTCAGGAAAAAAAGAAAATCACAAACTCATGAAAACCAGCAAAAGTAGCAGGAAAGATTTAGACAGAGTCTTCAAAACAAAACATTGATAAACAATATATTTACTCAGTTGAGCAATTTCGTAAAATAAATCATTTTAGAGAAATTAATGCCAGCTCAGTTAACACAGTTAAACAAACAACTGCAAGTTGGTGTCATGAAACATTACTTATCAGTTGTTTCCACATTACCTTGTCCTTCTAAGAAATGAGGTATCACAGTAGAGATCTGCACACTTACTATCTTCAGTGGCACTATTTAGGAATTTTACATTATATTGTTGTTTTATCATTGTTTCTACCCTCACTTAACGTTCCAGTCTCAGCAATTCTCCATCATCTAGTGAGACATGGACATGCCCTTTCCAATAAATTGGATCCCAGTTCTGGGGTGAGAGGGGCACAGTCTTCACTGAGTGTTTTATCTCAGGCGTAGGAAGAGTGGCTGGTCTTTATATCTGTTATTCCTATACATAATTATTTGTACTACTTTTTTTTGTTTGTTTGTTTGAGAGGGAGTCTCGCTCTGTCGCCCAGGCTGGAATGCAGTAGCCGGAGCTCAGCTCACTGCAAGCTCCGCCTCCCGGGTTTACGCCATTCTCCTGCCTCAGCCTCCCGAGTAGCTGGGACTACAGGTGCCCGCCACCACACCCGGCTAATTTTTTTGTATTTTTAGTAGAGACAGGTTTCACCATGTTAGCCAGGATGGTCTCGATCTTCTGACCTCATGATCCCCTGTCTCGCCTCCCAAAGTGCTGGGATTACAGGCTTGAGCCACTGCGCCCGGCCTATTTGTACTTCTTATTTGCCAATTCTTCATTATTATAACTTTCTGATACAGTAAATAATTACTTACATTAAACTATTTTTATTTAAATTACTATGCAGTTTATGCCTTCTAGGTGGATGCTGAATTATAAAATATATCTGAATTAAAATTATACGTATTTATCCAGTTGCAACTTTAAGAGTAGACTCATGGAGGACTAAAATAGAAGCAGGTTGTCCAATCAGTAAGCTATAACAATTAAACAATCAAAAATCTATAGCAGCTTAGATCAAATTTGTATCAGTCTGGGAGTGGAAAGTGCTCAGATTCTAGATGTAATTTAAATGTAGAGTAACAAGATTTACTGATGTATCAAATGTGAACATGTTACAAAGGAGGTTTCAAGATTGACTCTAGGCCATTGACCTGAGCAATTGGAAAAATGAAGTTACCTGTATCACAATGAAGAAGTCTGTGAGAAGAGCACATGTTGAGAAAAATATCCGGAGCTCAGTTTTTATAAAGTTAAGTTTGAAATGTTTATTAAATATACAAGGAACATGTTATATTGACAGTTTGGTATATCAGTCTAGATATATATAAGTAGATAAATAAATTTGATGATCATTATCATACTCACAGCCATAAAGCAAAGAAGAGCTAGAAGGCTGAGTTCTGGAACATCTTAATATTCAAAAGTAAGGAATACATGGGAAGCAAGAGAGACCACTGAAAATTGAGCAAGACCTTGCCCTAGAAGCACAGGTTTGTCAAAGGAGAAAAAAGTAATTGGCCCTAACAAAAACTATTTATAGGTCAACGGATATGAGAGACAAAACAATGTCATTGGATTTAGCAATTTGAAGTCATTGGTAAATCATTAGCAACACTATACACAGAAGACAAAATAAGAGGAGAAACATTTGACACCATGAGTAACAAATATAATCTATTTGAAGGAGTTTTGCTAAGAAGAAAAACGGGGAAAAGTTTTTGTGGCTCTAGAGAGAAGAGGGATCAAGATGAAGCTTTTTACAAATATGTTTAGGGACCTCATGAATAAGATTAGTGCTCCTATCAAAGGGACCACAAAGAGCTCCCTCATTCCTTCTGTCATGTGAGGACACAGTAAAAGCGTGTCTGTCTATGAACCAGGAAGCCACCTCTCAGCAGACACAGAATCTGCTGACCATTTCACCTTGGATTTTACTATCTCCAGAACTATGAGAAATAAATTTTATATGCGACCTGGTCTACGGCATTCTGTTTTTGGCACCCGGATTAGCGAAAGTACCAGCATATCAGCTTGTACACATAATTTTTGGAAACTCTGATGCCAAATCCTTGATGTCAAAACGTGATTGATCTGCTGGAGAAATGAATGTACATGATCCTTTTTTCCACAATAAACCGGAGAGTCAAAACTGGCAAAAGTAGGTCAGGGTTTTCTAAAAGCCATACCTGAAAGGTTTCCAATAACAGTTGATTTGATGGTAATTCAATCACACAAACAACCACAACAAAAAGACACAACTATCAGAGATTTTCAGGATAGCCTCAAAAACACGATCACACACTAAGGAGTTAAAGAAGGCACGAAGTTTCAAAAAGTCAAGCTTTATTTAAACATCATTGTATAAACTTTTAATTCTTTTTTTTTTTTGAGACGCAGTCTCGCTCTGTCGCCCAGCCTGGAATTCAATGGTGCGATCTTGGCTCACTGCAAGCTCGGCCTCCAGGGTTTAAGCCATTCTCCTGCCTCAGCCTCCCGAGTAGCTGGGACTACAGGCGCCCACCACCACGCCCGGCTATAAACTTGTAATTCTAATACTATGAACAAATCCTAAGGCAGGTGGCAGCATAGAGACCCCGGGGCACAAGTGCTGAGTTTGGAAGCTTTGGTTCCTGTGCACTTTGCAGCTGCCCCCTGGTCCCCTGAACCCCTGCCTGCCTGTTAAGAAGATCCGGTCTCTGGCAGCAGATCAGGGGCAAACAGCCCAGATGCCCAGTTGCGGGCAGACCTCCATGCCTGGAGGAGGAGGCCGCCTCTGGGAGCAGGAAGAGCTGCTGGAACCCCTCCTCGCAGGCTCCTTTTCCTGCTCTCAATCACCTCCTGCCAGCATATATACACCCCCAGCACCAGCAGAATGAACAGGTCCTGCGCAGCAGGGCTGCAACTCTGCTGAATGAGAGAAGCCTCTCTCCAGCGAGATAGAGAAACCCAGGCTACACACCCTGATCTCTGTCTGCATGGCTCCTACCGTGCCCACGACTGGGAGCAGCATGGGAGCTGCTGGCTGGGGCTCTGCTGACCACCCCTACTCTGTCACCGCTAGTTCCACCCATGCTTTCAGCTCCAGGACTGAGGCCAGTGGCTACAACAAGTTCCATGATGTCAGGCAGCTTCTCTTTGAGCTAGTCCTTGGCTGTACCAGGGCAGGGGCAGGAAGGCTCTGGAGCTGCCTCTAGTTCCAGCGCTGTCCCTGGAGGGAGCTCTTCCCCTGGTGCTGGCACTAGCTCAACAGCTGGCACTGGAATTTCCTGTGTTGCTGTATATGGAGCAGGAGCTAAAAAAGGAGAAAGAGTCATCAACAACAGTCACTTTCCACTGGAATTTCCAAACGTGGAAACAACCTCACTGAATTTAAAAGAATTCTAGCCCCCAAAGAAAGACTCCCACAAAGTCTTCCAGACTGCAGGCCACCTCACCATGTATGCCTGTGCCTTGATGGGCTCCAGAATCTCCAGCCAGACAGGGACAATGTGCAGATGTGGCCCAGATGGGATCATTGGTAAAACCTGGCCTGGTAAATGGCCAGAGGCGTCTGGGGTGAGCAATGAGCTACATAGGCATCATTGGAAAAGGCTGTCACTCTTTCCATTCCTGAAGCAGGACCCTCGAAAGGTGGGCCAAGAACATCTTGCTCTCCTGAACATCTCCCACCAAGTAAGCTGGCTACCGGGCTGGCTCTAGGATATGGGTGTCTGGTTACCAGAGTTCTAAGTTTTGTTCAGGTCTGTTGTCAAGGAAGTGAGGTTGCGTCTTTAAGTTTCCATCCCCTTGGCCCCTACCTGCCATTGACCTACTAAGGACCCCACTGGACTGCTGACTGCTCACCCTCCCCACAGGTCAATTCTGTACCTGTACACAGTTATGTCCACCCAGGGCCTGCTTGGACACCTGTGCCTGATGTTCACCAGGGGCTAGATGTCCTCCTCAGACCTGAGTGTTCACCTAGGGCCTGGTGTCCACCTTGGGCCTATGTTTCACTTGGGGCCTTGTGTTTACCTGGGGACTGGTATCCAGCTGTGGACTGATGGCCTATTGGGTCCCGTTGTTAACCTAAGGCCTGGGTGTCCATTAAGGCCTGATGTGCACCTAAGGCCTGAGTTTTCACCTGGGCCTGACAATCACATGGGGACTGGGTCTAATATCCACCTGGAGCCTATATATCTACTTAAGGCATGGTGTCTACCTGCAGCCTGATGTCCACATGACTCTGGAGTTCGACATGGGCCTGTTTTACATCTAGGGCTTTGGTGTACCTCTGGGGCTGGTTGTCATTTTGGAGCCTGGTGTACACCTTGAGATCAGTGTCCACCTGGGGCCTGATGTCTGCCTAAGGACTGGTATCCTTCTGAGGTGAGAGCATAGCTGGAGCAATATGTATACACACACATATACGTATATATATATAGTGTATATATTATATATATTTTTTATATATTTTTTAATGGGGTAAAATTACATACTTTGGGGAATATTTCAATAGGGAAGGAAAAATCAATTGTACATAAAAGAGACAGAAGAGAATTGCTACAGCAATATTCTTGAGTTTTCAGGGGATATTAGCTTAATTGCATACGATTAGGGGTTGTTCGTATCTAAAGGCACTGAGTATCTACAGTAGTGAATGAGAAGGTAGTAGATATGATTAGGTGAAAGTTGTTGGTGGAGATAGTAGTGAAAACCTAGACAAGTTATTTTCTATTTACATTTACTCGACTTTGTAGAGCGAGGATAAAGCAGTATTCTAGTAGGAGACCGGGAGGGTACATAGACAAGGGAAACATAGAATGAAGTATTGTGGGTCCATTTGTGGTTAGTGAATCATACATTTAAAGTGAAACCAACCAGCCAGCATTGTTGTGGATATGTAGAGTTAATGTGTCATTCCAACCACTTTCACTTACACAGAGACAGACAAGATGTAAGTAGAATGTTGCATTTAAATAAGGCTGTATCAAAAGCCTAACATAAAGTGATTGAGAAACTAGGGTATTGGAATCGTATGAATGACAGTGATAATGACTGATCATGAAATTCAAACTGAGGAAGGAGAAAAGTGAAGATGTGATTGGGTAAAAAAAAAAGTAAAAGTGTAAACATGCGATTGATTGAGTGAAGATATGATTGGGTGAAAGATAGTTGGATCCATGGGTCAATGTCCCTAAATGGTTAAATTATTTTTGGAGCTGGGAAGCTAGAGAGAGTGAGCTGAAAATATAGAAGGTGGTATTTGGGAAAAAGAATGTTTGAAATTGATTATGGAGAGGTGGTAGTTTAATGGCAATGTAAAAGTCTAGGACATGGTGACAATAAGATGACTAATAGGGAGAAAAAGCCTTATAGTAGCAGACTTCTAAGGTATTAGAAATATCATCTCTATCTCCCGGCCCGGCCGCCGCCGCCGCCGCAGCGCATTTCCCTGAAACCTGGGCTCTTGAAGACGCATCACTGGAGCAGATGGATAATGGAGACTGGGGCTATATGATGACTGACCCAGTCACGTTAAATGTAGGTGGACACTTGTATACAACGTCTCTCACCACACTGACGCGTTACCCGGATTCCATGCTTGGAGCTATGTTTGGGGGGGACTTCCCCACAGCTCGAGACCCTCAAGGCAATTACTTTATTGATCGAGATGGACCTCTTTTCCGATATGTCCTCAACTTCTTAAGAACTTCAGAATTGACCTTACCGTTGGATTTTAAGGAATTTGATCTGCTTCGGAAAGAAGCAGATTTTTACCAGATTGAGCCCTTGATTCAGTGTCTCAATGATCCTAAGCCTTTGTATCCCATGGATACTTTGAAGAAGTTGTGGAGCTGTCTAGTACTCGGAAGCTTTCTAAGTACTCCAACCCAGTGGCTGTCATCATAACCCAACTAACCATCACCACCAAGGTCCATTCCTTACTAGAAGGCATCTCAAATTATTTACCAAGTGGAATAAGCACATGATGGACACCAGAGACTGCCAGGTTTCCTTTACTTTTGGACCATGTGATTATCACCAGGAAGTTTCTCTTAGGGTCCACTGATGGAATACATTACAAAACAAGGTTTCACGATCCGCAACACCCGGGTGCATCACATGAGTGAGCGGGCCAATGAAAACACAGTGGAGCACAACTGGACCTTCTGTAGGCTAGCCCGGAAGACAGACGACTGATCTCCGACCCTGCCACAGGTTCCTGGAAACGTGGAAAATACTGATTTTTTTTTTTTTTTTAAATCACAGTGTGAGATTTTTTTTTTTCTTTTAAATATTTGTATTTATTTGAAGGCAGTGAGGACCAGAAGGAAGTTTTGTGCTTTGGCACACTCCTCCATGTTTTGTTCCCTTCCTCCTGAGTATGCATGTGCCTGTTCAGAGTCTCCAGATACCTTTTTTATAAAAAGAAGTCTGAAAATCATTATGGTATATAATCTACCCTTAACAGAGCTTTTCTTATTACAGTGCTAAAATGATTTCTGATAAAATGGTCCCTAACTCAACTAGAAGGCTAAAAATACAAGAATGAAAGAATAAGCAGAGTACTCATGATGCCTTTGAGAAAAATCAAAACATCATGTAGGGTGACCTAGTTTCCAAACCAATAAATAAGTAGTATTGTAATATTAAAGGAAAACTGTTCCAGTCATTTAAAAGTACTTATTAAGTACTGCTTTTTACAGTTATGACAACTGTTTCTTTCTATGCATATAAATCAAGGAACCAAATATCTGTAGCCATGGAAATGTCTGACTAGAAATATTTGTATTGAATTCTGAATACAAAATGTCCCTGTGGTAGAAATCTTACTCTTTCTGCCTGGTACAGTATAATTCTCAAGTGTACTGTCTACCAGGGAAAAAAAAAAAACTAATAAAAAATGAAATATGAAAAAAAAGAAATATCATCTCTATGGATCATTTGCATGGTGATCCCTGGGTACATAAGGACTGATTCCCTTAGAAAATTGGATTGAAATGATGTCTGTGAAATTTCAATGTTTTATTTGCTGAGATAGCTGAGAGTTTCAGGTGCATATTGGTCTGCCCAATGTATTAATGTATTTATAGCCTACAGAAAAAATGGTCAGAAAGTCTTTTTTAGAATACACATCAAAGGGGTAATTATTTTTCTTCTGCTCATTGAAAATAACCAAATATTACTTATGAGAGTCAGATAGTCTCTCTAGCACAGATATAAACGTCTTGCACTATTTGACAAGTGTTATTTCATCGTGTAAGATCAGTCCATTTCAATACACATTTTTTCAATCTCTTATATTCTGATTTAAATAACTATGGAATTCAGAGGAAACCAATGACGTGCTGTATAGAACAAAATGCCAAGATAATGCAGGTTTGCAAATATGAGGATTCACAACCCATTTTTAGTCTAGTTAATATAATTTTGGACTATTTTTATTCCTTATTTCTATGTTCATAATATATAGTTATTTCCATTTTCAACTAAGAGAGTATAAATGGTTTATTTTTTAGAAAATATAAAAAATTATGACTGTCATACAGTGGAATACTTAAAGCTTTTAATAAATGGAAAAATATTTTTTCTATTGCATTTTTAAAAATTTTTACTGTTATATTTAACCTGTCATACTGAAAGAATGTTGGCTAACATAACCCAAATTTAATATAAGAGCAATTTGTATATAATATTAGTAGAAACAATTGTATGTTGTTCAGTTCCTGTTACCTTTAATGGCAAGCCAATTTATTTCAATACCAAATAATTTTGTTAACCATTTATTGTATTTAAGTAACTGTGCTTGATATGGGACAATCTTTAAATAATATAAAAGGAAGCATCACAATTCAGTGAAAATAGATGTCTTTGCATATATAAAATGTAAAAGAATTAGAATATTTAATCTTTGGTGAAGGATTTTAAGGCATAAAATTAATGAAAAATATGTATAAGTAGACATGACAAACATTTAAAATGATGTCTTAATATTTTAAAGAAACCAAAATTATTGTAAACAGAATTAAAATTGAATGACTTTTTAAAATTGCAAATGTATGGTGGAAAACTGATCAATATCCTTGATATGTACTGTACAAATAATTCAGTAAAATGGCAATAAAAATTTCCCAGTAGAAACACTGGAGAGAGGGCAAGGAGGAACAGATAGAATCAAAAGATTAACTGGAGAATTCTCTTGGATTCAAGGTAGACAAGTGATAAATGTTTTGTATATTCTAAGAGAAATGAGAGAAGTAGTAATATTTTTGAAAGATAGCTTTGAATTTTAATGGAACAACAGGGAAGCCAAAATTCTCGAAGGTATGAGTGCTTTGTTGTCAATGAAGTGTTATTTAGAAGATTTTAATATGTTTGCCTCATGATAGCAAATCCTAAGGTCATATAACTGGTTGGGTTTGGATAATAGAAGGGATTACTGATAATATTCTTAAGTTTTTATGTATAGACTTATGATTATGATTACAGGAGAAGACAGTAGACTGGAGATTGTCACTTAGGGTGTTGGTTGTGCAGCATATTATGCACACACTATAACTGATATAATAAATATAGTGTCATAATCATGTTAGGATTTTTGAATATGCGTAATTTGAAATTTATTCTCAGAGTCTCAAATTTAACTGTAGTGGAATTTTACTAGCTATTGCATTTTGCTGATTCAAGGTGCTTGATATTAATTGCTTGTCCTATCTTCCAGTAGAAATGTAGGATGCTGGTACTGTTAAGCATGACAGCTCACTTTCTGTATCTCCACTCTTGAAACACATTTATGAATCAATTTATTTTTTTCTCCAACTGTTATAGATCGCTTTATTTTCCTTCTCTCTAAGTGATCAATTAAATATTGAATATTTTAGTTTTCATTCAGCTCAATAATTTCATTCTTTGTTAATTTACAAATATTATCAATGACATATAATCAAGTGGAGTTAACAGGCTTTTACTATTCTGCAATTTCTTGGAATAATATGAATTATTTGCATTTAGTATCAATGGGCCTTAACCAACTAGAATTATAATTTCCAGCTGTGTCTTAAGCAAAGAATTAAACTTGGGAGCTATATATCTATATATATACTTATATTTCTGATTTCTTTTTCTGGAAGCTATGTTTAAATTTTAACAGAGCAGAAACTTGCCTGCAATAACTTTAGAAAAGTAATTTCACAGTATGATGCATTGGTATTTTCAGAATTGGTTTAGTTTCAATAATTCAGTTACTAAGACCTTCAGTCACAAAACAGTCTCTACTAGTGCTACCTTTGACCATCATAGATTTCAGGTAGTCTATTTCCCTGCCAAGTTTAATGTCTCATTATATATCTCTGCCTTGTTATTTCATATGGCTGACCTTGTTCTTTCTCACAATATTATGGGCCATACTTACCCCTTATGTTTCACCTCAGACCTCAGCACATTAATTTTCGTCTTTTAAAACTTCCCTACTCATCCAGAAAAACAAAGATTTTAGGCTAATGTTTGAATTTAAAGCCTACTGCAATATATTACTGTTATACACAGTTCCTTGAATCATTCATGGTAAGGAGGATTACTGTCAAACTGACAGCAGGATTTGTAACGTCAATAGAGGTAAACTGTGAGAAATATGTCATTAGCTTTTTATTCAATCCCTTTTAAATGAAAATACAGAAGGAAGTGGTAATCCTAATGCACAAAAATGAGCAAAATATGTTTTAAATTGTTTTGTAACAGGTTTTGTTAACCACTGATTACAAAAATCCAATTGCAATATTCTCACTGATTGTAAGGAACCAAATGCTTAAGAACTCTGTTTGCTATAAATACCACAGGGAAATGAAATATCACAGGTTACATGAATGAGCAGGAACATAAAAAAGCTGACAGCTATTTTGTGATTGAATTGACTGTAATGTCAATCAAAATATTCTGCATCCGAGTAGGAAAACTAGTCATTAGTGCCAGTAGTTATTTTAGGGTTGACTTATCTTGCATTTGCTTCCCTTAGCCAGAAAACTCAATCAGTACACATCAACTCTTTTAGTTCAAGTAATATTATATCAAAGAGGTCCTATTTGATTGTTAATGCCATAAACAGTCATAACAATCTTAGATAAGATTTATCAATGAAACAGTCACCAAGATAGAAATGGAAAACAACCTAGTTGAATTTTAGAGTGGTTTTAACAGAGAAAAGGGAGAACTCTAGTATATGGTTGGTTTTCTTTGTTGGGTATACACATGTCTGAGACCTGATTCTGATCAATTTAGAAATAGAAAAAGGCCCTAAATGTCTGGATGGAATCTCTGGTACAATACTACTATTGGAACCTCAATCTTGATCCCTTTGGGTCCTAATGTTCAGATTTGCTCTTTGAAGTTCTTTGGGCTTGAGAATCATCCTTCACTCTACTTCATTAAACCCTGAATACTTCTCAGTTATTTCAGCTTGAACTCAATCCTGGTTGCTTTGGGTTAAACCACTGAATTAATTCATGCCCCTTACATCCAACTCTGTTAATGATCAATTTGGTCAGGTCCACCAGGAGTGAAGTAGTTCTGACCTAGAAATTGTGGGTACTAATAACTTAACATATAGGAATGTTTTATATTTTTATTTATAGAAATTAAATATATAAATGATGTACAAATATGTGATTTGCAGTTAATGTTTGGTTAAAAAGTATGATATATACACACATAGATAAATAATGTAAACCTGAAAATTGTATATGAATAAGATGTTTCTAAAAATGCAAAACTCTCTATGAAATTACATTAGACAAAAATCTAATGTAAATAAAGTCTGTTATATAGTTGTTTAGATGATTTCATTTGAATTCAGTATCTCCAGCAATGCCTGGTACATAGTAGGCCCTCAATATGGATTTCTTGAATTAATAAATAAATGTTTTAAGCAAAATTAATAAAATTTATCATTAATTTATCTTTATCTCTGCATAAAAAGACAAAGATAAAACAATAGAATAACAATACATTTATTTTCTGGTTGGTGAGATTGTAAGTAAATTTATGGTTTATTGTCCCCAAAAGTCTTTGTTATTGTTCTAATCTTCTATGAAGTCACTGATTATTATTTATAATCTCTCTCCCACACACAATCGAATGATTACAAGTAGGGATATGGCCATATCTCAAGTAGAGGGAAATGCCACAAAAATTACTGATATAAATAAAGTTTTTTAGGAGCAAACTTAAAAGTAGAATAGTTGAAAGAAGTATAATGTCCAAAGTTCCCAATGTAACACACTTTAAGTTAGATATAGATAGTCTGCATGCACAGTGACCAAAATATTTCAGCTGAGAGAGAACCCACACATTTAATATTCTGCACATAATGGTGTGGAACCGGCCACTCCCGGCCGGGCGCGGTGGCTCAAGCCTGTAATCCCAGCACTTTGGGAGGCCGAGACGGGCGGATCACGAGGTCAGGAGATCGAGACTATCCTGGCTAACACGGTGAAACCCCGTCTCTACTAACATACACAAAAAACTAGCCGGGCGAGGTGGCGGGCGCCTGTAGTCCCAGCTACTCGGGAGGCTGAGGCAGGAGAATGGCGTGAACCCGGGAGGCGGAGCTTGCAGTGAGCTGAGATCCGGCCACTGCACTCCAGCCTGGGCAACAGAGCAAGACTCCGTCTCAAAAAAAAAAAAAAAAAAGAAACCACTCCCATTTCAGTGGCTTAAAATTATATGCTTCTGTTTAGCTCATGAAGCTATAGGTAGAAAATTTATCTTCGTTTGGCTGGGTAACTTTTCTAGTCATTGTTGTATTCCCCTACAAAAGTGTCATTTTACTCATTGTTGTCTAGGACAATAGAGGTAATTAAACCATACATTTCTCTTCTTTCATCAGCCTAGTTTGGACATCATCTTCTCTTAGAGATGGAAAAATTCAGGAAGAGTGAATGGACAGTTGAAAAAGTTTCTTATGGTATAACATTTACAATTATCCCTTTGTACAAAAAGAGTCACATGGCTGAGTACAAAGTCAGAAAAGCAGAACTGTGGAAAGTTATCTATAATGATAAATATCTACACAGGGAAGAGTAAAAATTGAGGCCATTAATATTATCATCACACAGCAGCTATGTAACAGTGTAAACTTCTTCATCTGGTAACTGACCTTGTCAAATGGGCCAGGTTTTAGAACCTAGCGATTGTTATCAGCCTCGGTTTCTCTTGTGCTAACTCAGATTTGCAGTTAAATCTCCTAAGTTACTAAAAACGCAGTTAATGAGACTTCAGACCTTACTCAGTCCACCTTTGATTCTTGGGCATTCATTAAATATATCAAGTGGCTCCGACAATGTTAGGTCATGGTTTTCCAGTGATGTCTGTGGATGGGACATGCAAAAATTGACCATCTAGTTGGGCCATGTGGAAAGTGAAGTCTGCAACATCATCCCAAGACATTTGTCGACATAGATGGGGAGCACTTTGTCAATACATATCATAGAATATTTAAAAAGTGATTCAAACCCTTTCGGCCCTATACTAATCTCTTAGGGTTATATGCATTGATTTGCAATAAATTAAGGTCTGCCACTCTAAACTGGGATAAACCATAATGCTGTTTGCTTTCCCCAAACAATTCTTCCACAGGATTACCAAGATTTGTTTTTATTATTTTTTCATCAGAAGCAGGAAAGTGTGGGCATGTAACCAACCACCCAAGGCAAGGTCAGTATCCAAAATCATGTAGGTCTTACATCTTTGATCTAAGTAATATGAACTGTCAGTCCATTCATTGAAGTCATATAAATTATCCACAAATCTACAGAAGTCAAACCAGGCATAAAATGAACTACCCATCCATCAACTGAGACTTAAAAAAGAGAAGTTTCATCTTCCTTGTGGAAATAAAAAAGATACATACAATGTTCTTCCTCAAATTCCCTTCATTACCCTACTAATTTCTGTGCCTAGAAAGTAAACCAAAGTAGATGGAAGTATGGCTGTAAATAGCCTATAAATAGCTGACTAAAAAGACAATGAGTTTATTGAGTTTTTGTGACTGGCTATGTGCCTTAGTTTTGTTGTTGTTGTTGTTGTTGTTGAATACACCTAATGCTTTCACATTTCATGCAAATATTTTCATGATTTTTCAAATTACATCAACAATATTGTGCATGATTCCCTTTTTGATATATTTCCTAAGGCATTTACATTTGTCTGCCATCACGGTGCCCCTCAGTTACCTGAAGAAATTCTAACCGTACTTTTGTTTGAAATTTTTCTTTTTCTCTTTTAAAATAAATTGCACCAAGACTGTCAAGTAAAATAGGTTAAAATCGTCATTGTGTTTGTTTTTCCATGAGTGGGTGGCCACAAGCATGACTTGGCCAGGATACTGAGGGCACCTCAAAGAAGTCTGTTCCAGGTACTAAGATGGTGTCAGCAAAGTTGTATATCCATCAACAAAGGTCTACAACAAATAGGTAATTTGAAAGAGAGGTGAATTACTGCAGTAGGAAAGTCCCAGCTTGCCATGCTGCTAGCATGCAGAGAACAAGAGACCAGGCCTTTCCACAGTTCTATCCCTGAAGGAAAAACAAACACACACAAAAAGAAGCAAACAAACCCCACATGAATTTGAATGTTTTATAGCCAAAGGGTAAAGGACAAAAAAAAAAAAAAATTAAAGCAACAAGGGAAACTTGTCAAGATGGGGCATTCTCTAGCTGCTCAAAGAACAGCAAAGCAAATGGGCTGATTAAGCACATGCACACACACAAATTCGATTTGGCTGCTCTTTTTAGAACATACTCCAGCAAGCCACGTGCTGATATCAAAATCACACTGGACGTTAGAGACTTACAAGGATTATATGAAGAAAGAAGATCTACGTCTGGGGGCCAGTCAACCTACTTCTCTCTCAGGAGGAGGCTCTAATTATTCCATTTGTTATAGAGCTTTCATTGTGTGTGTGTGTGTGTTTGTGTATGTGTGTATGTGTGTGTATTAATTCTGCTTGCATTTTTATTTTTGAGTTTTATTTTTACCACTTTGGTAACATAATTTCCTGTAGATGACCAGTCAGTTTACAGAGAATACGCTCAGTGTATTTTAAAATAGTTACTGTATTAGTTTACCAAAGTTTCTATTAAAAAGTATCACCGAGCAGGGGACGTAAAAAAACAGAAATGTATTTTCCCACAGGTCTGGAGACTAGATGTCAAGGTATCCACAGAACTGCCTTCTTCTGAGCGTCTCTCTCCTTGGCTTCTAGATGACCACCTTCCAGTTTCTTCACATGGTTTTCCTGTTATGCCTGTCTGTGTTCTAACCTTTTATTACAAAGACACCAGGCATATTGAGTTGAAACCCAGCCTTAGGATTTCATTGTAAAGGTTCTCTTTCCCAGTGTGAAACAACTCCTAGTCATATTAAGATGAAAATTCACACTAAAAGCCTAATTAGCCTCATGTAATGGGAATGCCAGAATGACAAGTAAGGGAAAAAAAGGCAGACAACATATTTGATGTAACCATGGCAAATATTTTTAAAATATTAATAGAGGCACCAAATAATAAATTCAGAAAGTTTAGAGAGAACTACACAACAGAATAAAAAAAAAATCCACAACCAGATTTATCATATTCAACTGCAGTAAACCAAGGATAAAGAAAAAGTCTTGAATAGCACCAACAGGGGAGGAAAACACCCATCTATAGAGTATCAAGGCTGAGAATTCCACTGGATTTATTGTCAGAACCCATGAAAGCATGAAGATAGTGGAGTGAAATATTTAAAACATTGAAAGAAAGAAAACATCAACTTATAATTCTGCATCCAGTAAAATTATTTATAAAAGTGGAGAAGAAAGACCCTCAGAAAACAAAATCTGAGGGACGTTGACTTTAGTAGACATACCTGTATTATGAACTAATACATAAAAGATTTTTAAATTAATACTACCCAGAATATATTGAGTAATTATAGCACATGGATAAGCTAAATGAATGGCAATAATGTTATAACAGGTGAGAAGAAAAATCAAGAATATACTGTTATAAGTTATCTGCACTACTTCTGAAGTGGTATAGTGTTATTTGAAAGTGGACTTAGGTTAGTTGTAACTCTATATTACTGAAGCAATTTAGTAATTCTGGGGCAATTACTAAATTTTTAAAATGTATAATTGATATGATGAAAGATAAGAGAAAATGGAATCATGAATAAAATGCTCAATTAAAACCAGAGAAGACAGAGAAAGAGGGGAAGACTGAAAAGAAAATACGGAACAGCTGCAAGTATTAAAAAATTAAACATGGAAGATTATTTAATGTATCTTAAGCAAGGGTAAATTAGCTGGAAGCATAGTCATTTGGCTTCTTCTATCCACAATGGCCAATGCAAGAAATACAGGTAATCCAGTGTGAGTTAAAATGTTTTAGCGGGTAGTCAAAGTTTAAATCTACAACCCGGTGATCCTGAACCTGGCAGCTACAATGATAACATCATTTAAGTGATTCTCAAATGAGCATGTTTAGTTCCCTTTATATTGGCAACCCGAGGTTTTTGAGGGTTTTTTGGGTGGAGGAGTGTATAAATTGCATAACCAATGTGGTTTGAGGTAAGTTACAGTGAAAAGTATAAAAGTAAAATTGGACATTTCTCAACCCTAATTATTCAACACTTTTTAAAATAAAAATAAGGATGTTGATTAAAAATAAGATAAAATTATCTTACTTTTTACTAGTATGTTACTATGATCTTGAAATTGTGATTATTTTGCAAGCTAATTTGAATCTACTTTAATTAGATTCAGAGAATATTATCTCAGCAATAATTTTCTATTTTGAAAAGGTTACATTTAATTAGAAATATGAAAATAACTATTTGAAATAATATACTGATTACTTAAATATGTTAAATACTAACGTCTTGTTCTTCAATCATGACTTTCCTCCAAAATATGATCTTGTAGATTCAGAGTCATGTGAAGTAAAAGGGGTATAACACTATGGCTGCAAAACGGTTATTACAAGTTCTTCTTAAATAATGCCTTCAGGGAATATAAGTGGGAAAAAATTTATAGTCAAGACACAGAAAACATGCACAAAAATTTAAAAAAATTATAAACAAGGCTTTGTAAGAATTAAAACTTTTGATTTTCAAAAACATATTTAAGCAAATGAAAATGTAAGCTACCTGTTGGGGAAAAACACACACACACACACACACACACATTTACATACACAAACATATATATGTTTGATGGGAATCCCACATACACACACACACACACACACACACATATCTTACCATGACATATTTTGCAGAATACATGATAGCATAAATAACTCAAAAAGTCAATAGAGAAAAAATCAACTAAAAATGGACAAAATATTTTGAATATGTATTTAAAAAAGAATATATAACCAATAAACACATAGAAAGATTCTTAACATTATTAGTTATCAGAGACATTCAAATTAAAGTAGGAATGAGGTAACATGCTTACCAGCTAGAATGGCTAAAATATATATATAATTCAAAGTTTTGTCAAGAATATGGAGCTCTAACTCATTCTCACATTTGTAGTAGGAACGAAAAATGATTCAATAACTTCAGAAAACATTTTGGCATTTTTTCATGAAGCTAAACATAGTCGTAGCTAATCATGTAGTCATTCTACTCCTAGTTTTTTACCCAAGAGAAAAGAAAATGTATTTTTACAAAAATACCTATCCAATAATTTGCACACAATTTATATTAGTTTTCTCTTGCTGTGAAAAAAAAAATCATCTGAAAATGAGCAGCTTAAAACAACACCCATGAATTATCTCACAGCTCACTAAGTCAGAAGTGCAAATAGGTTTGATTTTGTTTTCTCCTTAGTGTCTCACAAGGCTTAAATGAAAGTCTATTCCGTAATAATTTACTTTGTGAAATATCTAGGGAAAAATCTACTTCCAGTTTCATTCAGATTGTTGATAGTCTTCATTTCTGTGCAGTTATGAGAGAGGCACACCCTCCTCAGTTTTCTTGCTGGCTATTATCTCAGAGTCTTTTATCTAGAGATTGTTCTTCACTCTTTGCATATAAAACTGTCCATCTTCAAGCCTTAATAGTATGACAAATCCTTCGAGTCCCTTAAAATGCTGTGACTTTCTCCTCTGCTCTCAGACAGAGGAAACGCTATACTTTAAAGGGGCCTTGAGAAATCACCACACTGTCTTCCACAACGGTTGAAGTAATTTACACTCACACCAACAGTGTAAAAGCATTCCTATTTATCCACATCCTCTCCAGCATCTGTTGTTTCCAGACTTTTTAATGATCACCATTCTAACTGGCGTGAGATGGTATCTCATTGTGGTTTTGATTTGCATTTCTGTACCGTCCAGTGATGAAGATCTAGAAGCAGAAATACCATTTGACCCCGCAATCTCATTACTGGGTATACACCCAAAGGATTATAAATCTTTCTACTATAAAGACACATGCAGCCAGGTGTGGTGGCTCATGGTCGTAATCCTAGCACTTTGGAAGGCCAAGATGGGTGTATCACGAGGTCAGGAAATCAAGAGCATACTGGCTAACATGGTGAAGCCCTGTCTCTACTACAAATACAAAAAAAATTAGCCTGGCATAGTGGTGGGTGCCTGTAATCCTAGCTACTTGGGAGGCTGAGGCAGGAGAATGGCATGAACCCGGGAGGCACAGTTTGCAGTGAGCCGAGATCTTGCCACTGCACCCCAGCCTGGGTGACAGAGAGAGACTCTGTCTCAAAAAAAAAAAAGAAAAGAAAAAAGACACATGCACATGTATGTTTATTGCAGCACTACTTACAATAGCAAAGACTTGGCACCAACCCAAATGCCCATCAATGATAGACTGGATAAAGAAAATGTGGCACATATGCACCATGGAATACTACGCAGCCATAGAAAAGAACGAGTTCATGTCCTTTGCAAGCACAGGGATGAAGCTAGAAACCATCATCCTCAGCAAACTAACACAGGAACAGAAAACCAAACACTGCATGTTCTCATGGGAGTTGAACAGTGAGAACATATGGACACAGGGAGGCGAACATCAGACACTGAGGAATGTAGCGGGGTTGGGAGAAGGGGGAGTGAGAGCATTAGAACCAATACCTAGTGCATGCGGGGCTTAAAACCTAGATGACTAATTGATAGGTGCAGCAAACCACCATGACATATGTAGACCTATGTAACAAACCTGCAAGTTCAGCACATATATCCCAGAACTTAAAGAAAAACAAAGGTGGGGGAGCAGGGGATGTGACTACATAAGGCAAAGCCAGACCATCTTCCTTTTAGTTAACTCCAGATCAACTGATTAGTAACTTTAATTATATCTATAAAATTCCTTTTACCCTGTAGTCTTACAAAACCTTGAGGGTGATAATCTCATCATAATCACAGTCCCTGAAATGTGGGTGGGGATATTGTACAGGGAGGCATTTTAGAATCCTACTTCCTACATCACTTTATTCACAATAGCCCAAAGCTGGAAATAAAATAAATTGTCTGAAGCCAGTGTTTTAGAATTTTGTTATGGTACTACACCAATTGCAAGCACCAAATTCGGTTCCAGTATTGATTGTTTTATAACAGACAAAACACGTGGTGGCTTAAAACAACAGCAAGTATTTATTTAAGCTAGAATCTGTTACTTAGAATATGGACGGGAAACTATGGAGACACTTATGTATGCTTTAATGTTTTAGCTGACATGACACAACGGTTGAGTGCTAGACAAGCATCTCTCCACACAAACTTGTCCAAGTAGCTAGCCTAACTTTCCCCCACAGCATGATACTCCAAGGGGATTAAGACTATTTACATTGTAATTAATAGCTTCAACAGTTATTGTACCTATGTATCAGAAGTAGAAGATACTGAGGAATTGAAACAACCTCACTTCTACCGTGTTCTATTGATTATGAACTCACAGAGTCCCATAATCGAGAGAGACAGACATAAATTCTGTCAATGGGAAGAACATTTAGTAATTATCAGAATTTTGGGGGAAGAATTAAAATTTTGATAACTCACACTTTTAAGCAGTAAAAATTACAGAAAAAATGGAATACTTGGAATGAAGGAATGATAGCTGCAGAATGCCAAAGATGGCAGTAACTCTGAAATTCTGAAATATTTTTAATTGAGAAAAACATTTTTTGAGGTATAAAGACTTTAGTAATTAAGATTTTTTATTTGTTTGATAATTTTGATGCAACTTCCTGGTCAATTCACATACATTTCAATCTCAATTATTTTTTTTCTGAATGAACTGAAAAATTATTCAGTGTCATACGTATGTGCCTTTTACAACTATCGCTGACTTAGAGTTTAATGCAATATGATTAAAAATTGGGACTATAAATGTAATAACATATCAAACCTGTTATTGTGTTACATTACATGCTGCCTTAGTCCATTTAGGTTGCCATAACAAATGTCTTAGACTGGGTGATTAATAAGCTACTGATTCTTTTTGGCTTACAGTTCTAGAGGTTGGGAAGTCCAAGATCAAGTTTCCAGCAGATTTGGTTTCTGGTGAGACCTTGCTTTCTGCTTCCAAGATGGCACCTTGTTGCTGTGTCCTCACATGGTGAAAGGGCAAAAAGGGGTAAAGAAGTTCCCTCAAGGGTCTTTTATAGGGGCACCAATCCTTTCAAGAGGGTAGAACTTTCATGATTGAATCACCCCCTGAAGGGCTACGCTTTCAATCATATTACATTGGGTGTTGAATTAGTCTGTTCTTGCACAGCTATAAAGAAATACCCAAGACTGGGTAATTTGTAAATAAAAGAAGTTTAATTGACTTACAGTTCCATAGGCTGTATAGAAGACATGGTTGGGGAGACCTCAGGAAATTTCCATTCATGGCAGAAGGTGAAGAGGAAGCAGACACATCCTACATGGGTGGAACAGGAGGAAGAAAAAGAAAGGGGAGGTGCTATACATTTTTGAACAACCAGATCTCATGAGAACTCACTCACTATTATGAGAACAGTAATGGGGAAATCTGGCCATGTGACCCAATTATCTTCAACCAGGCCCCTCTCCCAACATTGAAGATTTCTATTTGACATGAGATTTGGGTGGGGACACAAATGCAAAGTATATCAGGTACTATGTTCCAACATGAATTTTAGAGATAAATCGACATTCAGATCATAGCACATGGCAAGAATAATTTGCAGGTAAAAGTATTGGTTTTTAATTATGTTCACCCATATATACAATTAGACATAAAAGTAAAACTCTTTCCAGCATGCAGCTGTATGAATCATTTTAAAATATTAGGAAACTATAAATAAAATCTTACTCCATTTTTAATTTTTGACTGATACATCTTTCAGGGCCCATGATCTCCCTGTTTCTCCATGAGAAAACCACAAAGCAATTGGCACAATGAGCAGGGTGTCTTAGGCAATGACCACCACCAGTGGTGTTTCTTCTGTTGCTTTGACTTACAATGTGCATGCATTTTGGGCTGATTCCTGTAGCTATTTGTATTTTTTAGCTCTGCTATTGCCCATTCACAAGCATGCACTTTGAATTATGCTGCTGTTTGCTGAATTTGCTCAGCTTGACCAAGATTCTGTTATTGATTTAGCTAACTTAAGTGGGAAATTTTGATTGACATTTAGGCACAGTGATATGATATTAGGGCCCCCTTTATAGTGGCTCTGAGTCATGTGTATTTGTATGGACCTATCAGGTGTATTAGATTGAATTGTGCTCCTCAATTTTAGCGTAAGATGTAGTTACCAATTTTAGCATAAGTCATGGGAAGGACTCTTGCCCTGTGACCACTAGTAGTGTGTTTCAGCCAAATGTCTGGCCGATACTATTAAGTGCTTAGGGAAAAGAATATATCCTATGCAGTATGAACCCTTGGGTGGTCACTTAGATTTGAAAGAGAAGTTGCTATCTGGCTTGCTGAATTCTACACTCCTAAAACCAGAAGGCTCACTGGCAGCCTATAAAAAGCCTTTGCTGCCTTCGGTATCACTTCCACCAAAAAGGAACCGCTCTATTAGAGTTATAGGGTAAAACATCCATAGCTCACCCATGAGATAGACTCTTATGAAAAGCGACCTCCAAAAGTTTTACTCCACCACTCTTAAAGGGCCAGAGGACATAATCACCCTATTTGATAACTATAAAACATACAACAACAACAAATGTGCTGGGTTTCATTGAGTGTCATGGCTCATAAACATGCCAGGGAGCTAATTTATACTCAATTCGTAAGCCCAATAAAGGAACATTTGCCACTGGAAAGGCCTGTAACTATAATGATACAGATTTGGAAATTTATGAAGGAAGACTCTTATAAATATATGATGCATTTTATGCACTTTTTCAGGACATAAAAATACTCAAAAAGGAGCTCTCTCTCCCTCACACACACACACACAAAACAAAACAACCTGATGAACCACTGTCCCAAAGTAAATGGTCCTGCCACCTCAATAGACATTTCTAGGCTTTATTTGATTAAATTATTTCTTGCTACTTTTAAGAAATATGTGAGAAATAATTTTTTACCCCCTTAGAACTCACAACATTTAAACAAGCCCAATATTATGTAAGTCATTTGCTTTCTGGAAACTACCTAGTCCCCATTTAGAAATTACAATTAAGCCATTTATGCTAATATTTCTAACTCAGTCATTTTAGAATGAGACTGCTACTAAAAAGAAAACTCTAGAATCTGTACAAATTGTAGTACAACAGACATTCCTGTTAGACTTCCTCTGTCCCTCAGAGATTTTTCTTATAGAGGCTTTAGTGATCTCCTCTCATGTCTGCTGGAATCTCTGGTCCAACAATGGACTTCTGATACAAAAACTGACTTTCTTGGCCCTACACTACATACCATTAGAGCACTATCTGATAGCTACATGCTGCGTTCTTCTGGGAATGGATGCTATTACATGTCTTGAGACTATGGGTTTCCATACTTTGCTGCCCATTATGACTGAGTCATGGAGGCAGCAACTGAGGCAGATTCAAAAAAAAACAAAAAGCTTTCTGAATTTAAACCCATAATATGCCAAAGCATGAAAGATTTTCATGTGCTATGGAAGAAAAAGTGGTACTTTAAATGATAGACTAGAATCTAGGACCTCTGGCATATTCATCCCACCTAGAATTAGAAATTGCTTCCCTTGCTAGATGCAATGAAACAATAGAAGGCCACGTGGAGAACGACTGGAGAACAACTTGAGAAAACTAAGTGGACAGAAACTGGAGTCCTGCATACTGTATGGATGACAATGATATCATCATGCATGACGAAAGCCATTGGAGAGCTGCTGCCTTCCATCTCCTAACCAGGATATCTCTCATTAAGGGTAATACCCAAGGGTCAGAAATATTGGCTAAATTTCAGGCAGTCGCCTTAGTGTTAGAGAATTCCCTGACTAACAATAGACTCCATCTTCACATTTTATAGACTCTTGGGCCATTGCTAATAGCCTGAGTTCTGGTCCAGCCAATGGCAACAATTCTTTATTCCAGTTGCTCCTTTAGGGTAAAGAACTCTGGTAATTTCTTGCCCTAACAGATAGCCAAAAATATAAATTAAAGCCACACACATCTCTGCACGTTCTAAAGTCACAACACAAGTCATTGACAACAAACTCTTTATGCCCTTCAAAATTCACGACATCATTTATAGTGACCAAGACACACATTCTCCTTCAGAAAATGCCAAATGATTGGCTCCATTACATGGCATTCAACGGAACATTAACCTTTCTTACTGGTTTCAAGTTATGTGCTTCAATACCTTACTTAAGTAAGTTCAAATTTAAACATCAAGCGTAGAAAATAATGTAACTTAATATTGGATGTTTGATTCCTGATAAATTTTATATCCTGCTATTTACCTTTTGTCTCACATCTGGACAAGTTGTTAAGAAAGACCAGAAACTCAATCCCTTGAAACCAAGAAGGACATTCAAGCAAGACAAACCCAACCAGTGTGTGGGAACTCTAACTCGGGCCCCACCACCTATTATACACACACACACACACACACACACACAAAAGCCACTTGCTCTTTCCTTTGTTGAAGTCATTTTTTCACTAACATAGGAGTCTTCTCTACTATCAAAAAGCTTCAATATGTGAGTAACACATCTTTTTATAACATCTTGGCATGTGTCCATCTCAACATCAAACAAAATTTGTGTGAAGGTCAGTAAAATCTTCTATGGGACCACTAAAAAAAAAACGGATCCTTTAAAGAATGGAAAAAAAGGATGAGTTCATGTCCTTTGTAGGGACATGGATGCAGCTGGAAACCATCATTTTCAGCAAACTATTGCAAGAACAGAAAACCAAACACTGCATGTTCTCACTCATAGGTGGGAACTGAACAATGAGAACACTTGGACACAGGAAGGGGAACATCACATACCGGGGCCTGTTGTGGGGTGGGGGGAGAGGGGAGGGATAGCATTAGGAGATATACTTAAAGTAAATCTAATATAAATGACGAGTTAATGGGTGCAGCACACCAACATGGCACATGTATACATATGTAACAAACCTGCACGTTGTGCACATATACCCTAGAACTTCAAGTATAATAAAAATAAATAAATAAAATAAAAAGGAAAAATTACATGCAAAAAAAAAAAAAGAATGGATAGATAGATGGCACAGAGCTAGTCACTATATAGCTGCCAAAAATTACTTCGCTATAACTATTTTATTGTACGTTGAAATCCATGCATTGTTGTAAAACTGTGGAGCTCTTTATGGAGCATACTTATCTTTTATGTTCCACAAAGTCATAATATGTGGTATGAATAAAAAATTAATATTTGATTAAATGAAAATTTGTTTAATATGTATCATGTATGTAGTATACAGGATAAAATATAATAATTAAATTTTATTTCTCTGTAATAAAATATTGTATAACTCTCAGGGAGTATAATAAAGTTCACTGGATTTAAACCTATTACATGTCAAGTTGTGAAATATTTTCAATGTTTAATTCAAAATTAAGGTAGTCAAATTCCGAAAACTCACATGATTGGATAATTTTAAACTCCTGATTGTGTGTATAGATTGAATTTTTCTATAGTCATGAGCTTCCTTATGAGAAGCTGAGCTTCCTTTTTAGAAGTTGATCTGATCCAAAAAAATTGTGTGGAAGTTAAACAGTGTTTGAGACTACACAACCAGAAATAATATCAATAGGAAAGGTGAGGAATGGAAAGTCCTATTTTGAAGGGAAAAGCTCTTATTGTATCTGGTAAATGCATTAAATACAAAACTTCATTAAAATATTAGAAAAATAGCTAGAAATAAATTGTTAAACACTGAGGAAGACTCAAATGCAGCATAATACATTACATAGGGATTTTATGAATAAACAAGGGAAATTTCATTTATTCAGTACTTAGGGTGCTCTGCGAGTGTGGGCATAAATGATCCCATTTAATTACCAAATCATTATGTGTTAAATTCTGTTTTTAATAACATAAAGACAAGTACAAATAAATTTATTTTTCAGTCACTGTATGTCAGTTGCCATGCCAAGAAATTTATAGACCAATATCAAACATTATACAAATGTTTCAACAAAGGACTTAATTTCTCCAATTTCTTAATGAAAAACCCAAGTTGTGCAGCTATGTTTTGCAGATGATGTGATATTAGGGGTCAAACTCTCAGTAGACAAGATACCACTGAATCATTACAATAAATTTCAAAAAGGAAATTGGTAAATATGCATCTTGAGATTATACAAAATAAACATGAAAACATAAATCATTTTGTTTACTTCTATCAAAGCAGCAAGGTAACAGAAAGATTGATAGTTGTAGAAATAAACAGAAATATTTCCTATTTTATGTTTCATGCTTCAAATACTTGATTTTATAAACTTAAATACAAATAAAATAGTATGCATGATAATTTATATTAAAACATCAACATGTTATGCATGGAACCCTATATATCAAATCCTGATAATAATCATTTTATAAACCACCAAGTTATATGTGTGCATGCCCATGCTCTGTATTCTATGCTTTAAATTATTTAATGTTCAATATTATTATAAAACTCATTATGTTATCAGTACAAATAAAAAGACGGCTTTCAAATTCTTCTCAAATTAGCACATAATAAGCAACCAAATAGTAACTTTGTATTTTTTTTAGCAATAAACTCTTTTTTTTTTTAATTTTTTTTTTTATTATACTTTAAGTTCTAGGGTACATGTGCATGACGTTTATATCATGTATGACTCCCCAATGCAATCCCTCCCTCCTCCCCCTCCCCATGATAGGCCCCAGTGTGTGATGTTCCCCTTCCCGAGTCCAAGTGATCTCATTGTTCAGTTCCCACCTATGAGTGAGAACATGCGGTGTTTGGTTTCTCTTCTTGTGATAGTTTGCTAAGAATGATGGTTTCCAGCTGCATCCATGTCCCTACAAAGGACGCAAACTCATCCTTTTTGATGGCTGCATAGTATTCCATGGTGTATATGTGCCACATTTTCTTAATCCAGTCTGTCACAGATGGACATTTGGGTTGATTCCAAGTCTTTGCTATTGTGAATAGTGCTGCAATAAACATACGTGTGCATGTGTCTTTGTAGTAGAGTAATTTATAATCCTTTGGGTATATACCCAGTAGTGGGATGACTGGGTCATATGGTACTTCTAGTTCTAGATCCTTGAGGAATCGCCATACTGTTTTCCATAATGGTTGAACTAGTTTACAATCCCACCAACAGTGTAAAAGTGTTCCTATTTCTCCACATCCTCTCCAACACCTGTTGTTTCCTGACTTCTTAATGATTGCCATTCTAACTGGTGTGAGATGGTATCTCATTGTGGTTTTGATTTGCATTTCTCTGATGGCCAGTGATGATGAGCATTTTTTCATGTGTCTGTTGGCGGTATGGATGTCTTCTTTTGAGAAATGTCTGTTCATATCCTTTCCCCACTTTTTGATGGGGTTGTTTGTTTTTTTCTTGTATATTTGTTTGAGTTCTTTGTAGATTCTGGATATTAGCCCTTTGTCAGATGAGTAGGTTGCAAAAATTTTCTCCCATTCTGTAGGTTGCCTGTTCACTCTGATAGTAGTTTCTTTAGCTGTGCAAAAGCTCTTTAGTTTAATTAGATCCCATTTGTCAATTTTTGCTTTTGCTGCCGTTGCTTTTGGTGTTTTAGACATGAAGTCCTTGCCCATGCCTATGTCCTGAATGGTACTACCTAGATTTTCTTCTAGGGTTTTTATGGTATTAGGTCTAACATATAAGTCTCTAATCCATCTTGAATTAATTTTCGTATAAGGGGTAAGGAAAGGATCCAGTTTCAGCTTTCTACTTATGGCTAGCCAATTTTCCCAGCACCATTTATTAAATAGGGAATCCTTTCCCCATTTCTTGTTTCTCTCAGGTTTGTCAAAGATCAGATGGCTGTAGATGTGTGGTATTATTTCTGAGGACTCTGTTCTGTTCCATTGGTCTATATCTCTGTTGTGGTACCACTACCATGCCGTTTTGGTTACTGTAGCCTTGTAGTATAGTTTGAAGTCAGGTAGCGTGACGCCTCCAGCTTTGTCCTTTTGACTTAGGATCGTCTTGGCAATGCGGGCTCTTTTTTGGTTCCATATGAACTTTAAAGCCGTTTTTTCCAATTCTGTGAAGAAAGTCATTGGTAGCTTGATGGGGATGGCATTGCATCTATAAATCACCTTGGGCAGTATGGCCATTTTCACGATATTGATTCTTACTATCCATGAGCATGGTATGTTCTTCCATTTGTTTGTGTCCTCTTTGATTTCACTGAGCAGTGGTTTGTAGTTCTCCTTGAAGAGGTCCTTGACATCCCTTGTAAGCTGGATTCCTAGGTATTTTATTCTCTTTGAAGCAATTGTGAATGGAAGTTCATTCCTGATTTGGCTCTCTGCTTGTCTGTTACTGGTGTATAAGAATGCTTGTGATTTTTGCACATTAATTTTGTATCCTGAGACTTTGCTGAAGTTGCTTATCAGCTTAAGGAGATTTTGGGCTGAGACGATGGGGTTTTCTAAATATACAATCATGTCATCTGCAAACAGGGACAATTTGACTTCTTCTTTTCCTAACTGGATACCCTTGATTTCTTTCTCTTGCCTGATTGCCCTAGCCAGAACTTCCAACACTATGTTGAATAGGAGTGGTGAGAGAGGGCATCCCTGTCTTGTGCCAGTTTTCAAAGGGAATTTTTCCAGTTTTTGCCCATTCAGTATGATATTAGCTGTGGGTTTGTCATAAATAGCTCTTATTATTTTGAGGTACATTCCATCAATACCGAATTTATTGAGCGTTTTTAGCATAAAGGGCTGTTGAATTTTGTCAAAAGCCTTTTCTGCATCTATTGAGATAATCATGTGGTTCTTGTCCTTGGTTCTGTTTATATGCTGGATTACGTTTATTGATTTGCGAATGTTGAACCAGCCTTGCATCCCAGGGATGAAGCCCACTTGATCATGGTGGATAAGCTTTTTGATGTGCTGCTGAATCCGGTTTGCCAGTATTTTATTGAGGATTTTTGCATCGATGTTCATCAGGGATATTGGTCTAAAATTCTCTTTTTTTGTTGTGTCTCTGCCAGGCTTTGGTATCAGGATGATGTTGGCCTCATAAAAAGAGTTAGGGAGGATTCCCTCTTTTTCTATTGATTGAAATAGTTTCAGAAGGAATGGTACCAGCTCCTCCTTGTACCTCTGGTAGAATTCAGCTGTGAATCCATCTGGTCCTGGACTTTTTTGGTGGGTAGGCTATTAATTGTTGCCTCAATTTCAGAGCCTGCTATTGGTCTATTCAGGGATTCAACTTCTTCCTGGTTTAGTCTTGGGAGAGTGTAAGTGTCCAGGAAATTATCCATTTCTTCTAGATTTTCTAGTTGATTTGCGTAGAGGCATTTATAGTATTCTCTGATGGTTGTTTGTATTTCTGTGGGTTGGTGGTGATATCCCCTTTATCATTTTTTATTGCGTCTATTTGATTCCTCTCTCTTTTCTTCTTTATTAGTCTAGCTAGCGGTCTGTCAATTTTGTTGATCTTTTCAAAAAACCAACTGCTGGATTCATTGATTTTTTGGAGGGTTTTTTGTGTCTCTATCTCCTTCAGTTCTGCTCTGATCTTAGTTATTTCTTGCCTTCTGCTAGCTTTTGAATGTGTTTGCTCTTGCCTCTCTAGTTCTTTTAATTGTGATGTTAGAGTGTCAATTTTAGATCTCTCCTGCTTTCTCTTGTGGGCATTTAGTGCTATAAATTTCCCTCTACACACTGCTTTAAATGTGTCCCAGAGATTCTGGTATGTTGTATCTTTGTTCTCATTGGTTTCAAAGAACATCTTTATTTCTGCTTTCATTTCGTTATGTACCCAGTAGTCATTCAGGAGCAGGTTGTTCAGTTTCCATGTAGTTGAGCGGTTTTGATTGAGTTTCTTAGTCCTGAGTTCTAGTTTGATTGCACTGTGGTCTGAGAGACAGTTTGTTATAATTTCTGTTTTTGTACATTTGCTGAGGAGTGCTTTACTTCCAATTATGTGGTCAATTTTGGAATAAGTGCGATGTGGTGCTGAGAAGAATGTATATTCTGTTGATTTGGGGTGGAGAGTTCTATAGATGTCTATTAGGTCCGCTTGGTGCAGAGATGAGTTCAATTCCTGGATATCCTTGTTAACTTTCTGTCTCGTTGATCTGTCTAATGTTGACAGTGGAGTGTTGAAGTCTCCCATTATTATTGTATGGGAGTCTAAGTCTCTTTGTAGGTCTCTAAGGACTTGCTTTATGAATCTGGGTGCTCCTGTATTGGGTGCATATATATTTAGGAGAGTTAGCTCTTCCTGTTGAATTGATCCCTTTACCATTATGTAATGGCCTTCTTTGTCTCTTTTGATCTTTGATGGTTTAAAGTCTGTTTTATCAGAGACTAGGATTGCAACCCCTGCTTTTTTGTGTTCTCCATTTGCTTGGTAGATCTTCCTCCATCCCTTTATTTTGAGCCTATGTATGTCTCTGCATGTGAGATGGGTCTCCTGAATACAGCAGACTGATGGGTCTTGACTCTTTATCCAGTTTGCCAGTCTGTGTCTTTTAATTGGAGCATTTAGTCCATTACATTTAAGGTTAATATTGTTATGTGTGAACTTGATCCTGTCATTATGATATTAACTGATTATTTTGCTCATTAGTTGATGCAGTTTCTTCCTAGCCTCGATGGTCTTTACATTTTGGCATGTTTTTGCAATGGCTGGTACCGGTTGTTCCTTTCCATGTTTAGGGCTTCCTTCAGGGTCTCTTGTAAGGCAGGCCTGGTGGTGACAAAATCTCTAAGCATTTGCTTATCTGTAAAGGATTTTATTTCTCCTTCACTGATGAAGCTTAGTTTGGCTGGATATGAAATTCTGGGTTGAAAATTCTTTTCTTTAAGAACGTTGAATATTGGCCCCCACTCTCTTCTGGCTTGTAGAGTTTCTGCCGAGAGATCTGCTGTTAGTCTGATGGGCTTCCCTTTGTGGGTAACCCGACCTTTCTCTCTGGCTGCCCTTAAGATTTTTTCCTTCATTTCAACTTTGGTGAATCTGGCAATTATGTGTCTTGGAGTTGCTCTTCTGGAGGAGTATCTTTGTGGCGTTCTCTGTATTTCCTGAATTTGAATGTTGGCCTGCCCTACTAGGTTGGGGAAGTTCTCCTGGATGATATCCTGAAGAGTGTTTTCCAAGTTGGTTCCATTTTTCCCCTCACTTTCAGGCACCCCAATCAGACGTAGATTTGGTCTTTTTACATAATCCCATACTTCTTGCAGGCTTTGTTCATTTCTTTTTCTTCTTTTTTCTTTTGGTTTCTCTTCTCGCTTCATTTCATTCATTTGATCCTCAATCGCTGATACTCTTTCTTCCAGTTGATCGAGTCGGTTACTGAAGCTTGTGCATTTGTCATGTATTTCTCGTGTCATGGTTTTCATCTCTGTCATTTCGTTTATGATCTTCTCTGCATTAATTAGTCTAGCTGTCAATTCTTCCACTCTTTTTTCAAGATTTTTAGTTTCTTTGCGCTGGGTACGTAATTCCTCCTTTAGCTCTGAGAGGTTTGATGGACTGAAGCCTTCTTCTCTCATCTCGTCAAAGTCATTCTCTGACCAGCTTTGATCCGTTGCTGGCGATGGGCTGCGCTCCTTTGCAGGGGGAGATGCGCTCTTATTTTTTGAATTTCCAGCTTTTCTGCCCTGCTTCTTCCCCATCTTTGTGGTTTTATCTGTCTCTGGTCTTTGATGATGGTGACGTACTGATGGGGTTTTGGTATAGGTGTCCTTCCTGTTTGATAGTTTTCCGTCTGACAGTCAGCAGGACTGTCTGTTGGTCTGTTGGAGATTGCTTGAGGTCCAATCCAGACCCCGTTTGCCTGGGTATCAGCAGCAGAGGTTGCCGAAGATAGAATATTGCTGAACAGTGAGTGTACCTGTCTGATTCTTTCTTTGGAAGTTTCCTCTCAGGGGTGACTCCACCCTGTGAGGTGTGGGGTGTCAGACTGCCCCTAGTGGGGGATGACTCCCATCTAGGCTACTCAGGGGTCAGGGACCCACCTGAGCAGGCAGTCTGTCCGTTCTCAGATCTCAACCTCCGCGTTAGGAGATCCACGGCTCTCCCCAAAGCTGTCAGACGGAGTCGTTCGCGTCTGCACCGGCCCCCGCTCTTTCCCCTGTTGGACTGCAGCTGTGCGCTGTCCGCAGAGGTAGAGTCTACAGAGACAGTCAGGCTTCCTTGAGCTGCTGTGAGCTCCACCCAGTTCGAGCTTCCCAGCGGCTTTGTTTACCTACTTAAGCCTCAGCAATGGCGGGCGCCCCTCCCCCAGCCTCGCTGCTGCCTTGCGGATAGATCGCCGCAGACTGCTGTGTTAGCAGTGAGGGAGGCTCCGTGGGCATGGGACCCTCCCAGCCAGGTGTGGGATATATTCTCCTGGTGTGCCTGTTTCCTTAAAGCGCAGTATTGGGGTGGGAGTTACCCGATTTTCCAGGTGTTGTGTGTCTCAGTTCCCCTGGCTAGGAAAAGGGATTCCCTTCCCCCTTGCGCTTCCAGGTGAGGCGATGCCTCGCCCTGCTTCAGCTCACGCTGGTCAGGCTGCAGCAGCTGACCAGCACCGATTGTCCGGCACTCCCTAGAGAGATGACCCCAGTACCTCAGTTGAAAACGCAGAAATCACTGGTCTTCTGTGTCGCTCGCGCTGGGAGTTGGAGACTGGAGCTGTTCCTATTTGGCCATCTTGCTCCGCCCCCTTTTAGCAATAAACTCTTAATTTTGTGAGGACAAAGTCCTCCCCATCTTTTACTCACAGTTATAACTGTAATGCTTGAAATATGACATCAAACATAATAGACACAAATAGATTTGCTTAATGGACACCAACAAATAAATGGATAAATTAATTAAATGTATACACACATATTTCATAGTTTCCCAAAATTTGTGTATTTTAGAATAATTATTAAACTTTATATTGAAATAGTAAATTTTAGCATTTCCTTCACCATGCCTTTTCAATTAGGTTTATTCCTTTACATTTAATTTCAAATCTGCTTTCCTCAGTACATGGTGTTCTCACGTACAATGAGAATTATATAGATACACAGTTGACCCTTGAACAACACAAATTTGAGCTCCCTGGGTCTGCTCATATATGGATTTTTTTCAATACAGGTTGCATGGAATGCGCCTGCCTCTCTTGCCTCCCATGCAACCTGCTCCACCTGTTCTGCTCCTGCCAACTCTGAGAAAGCAGCCAATCCCTCCTCTCCCTCATCCTCCTCAGCTTATTCAATATGAAGACAATGAAGGTAATGACATTTATGATGGTTCACTTCCACTTAATGAATAGTAAATGTATTTTCTCTTTCTTATGATTATCTGAATAATATTTTCTGATCTCTAGCTTACTTTACTGTAAGGATGCAGTATGGAATACATATAACAAACAAAATATGTGTTAATTTACTGTGTTATCAGTAGGGTTTCCAGTCAACAATAGGCTATTAATAGTTAAGTTTTGGGGAATCAAAAGTTATATGTGGATTTTTGACTGTTTAATCTTCTGTACCTCTAATTTTCAGGTTGTTCGAGGGTCAACTCTAATGTCAAAAAAAAAAAAAAAAAGGAAGCATCATTTAACAAACAGTTCAAGTCCTTTCAGGAAATTATATTATTTGTCCAGTAATATCTTGAGACAGTTTTCTGATAAGTCAAATATACTGGGATGAAATAAAACATTTTTGTTGCAAATTATAGTAGTTTCTTTCACACAGTATGTGAATACAAGTAATTCAATTATTTAGGCTTTCATTTCTATATTTGAAAAATAAAGTTATTTAAGTAGATTATTTTTACATGAAACATTTTGTATTTCAGTTCAATGCAATTCCAGTGCATCCAATTTAATCCAATAAATGTTGATTAAACACAAATCACATATCAGATACTGCCAGCTGAGGATAGGAAAGATAAGTAAGACGTGGTTCAAGAAATACAGCCCAAATTGCTTATTCATCTATGTGCCAGCTACAAATACCTTTGTGTTATAGTCGCAGAGTAGAGTAATTGCAAGATACTACATGGACCACAATCCTGAAATATTTACTATCTGGACTTTGAAAAAGAAAGTTTGCCGATGCCTTTTGAAGATAATGATGTTTTGCTTGTTTATTATATCCACATACCTGGAGATTCAGAATGAGCATGTCGGGGGCCCGGAAAAGCAATTCAAACAATAAATTCCAAGCTGATAGTGACATTTCTCTTCTCCGACAATCCCCCAAGCCTGGCTTCACTACTGCATGCTTCTGACTGACGACCTCTCACTTAAATGAACAGAGTTTAGAAGATATATATTAGTATACTACATAAAATGAAGAACCAGTAGTGGAACTTCATTCTAAAGGGGATATTTTGACATATTTATATATCTCTAAGGGGATCAACTGTGTCTACTCTACAACTGATAAGTGAAAGAAAATAATACACAAATACATCTAATAACTAACAAAAATGTCAGTATATAAAAAACTTTCAAAAAACATTAGTAATATCTTTAAATACTTATCAAGAGAAATCCCGTTATCAAATATTTCTTGGAACAATATTGTCTGAAAATACAAAATGACCCTTTGAAGTGGATAAACTCTCTCTAAAATGGATAAAATCCCTTTTCAAGATATTATGAGGACAACAGTACTTTGAGAATTCCAGTATTCACATAAAATTTAATCACGAAAAAATCCTACAGGCCGTCCTTTATCACACAAACTTTATACACAGGAGCAGATTGTATTATTTTACTATTGATCATCCAGCCTTTACATATGTGTCTTAGCCAGATTTAGATATAGTGTAGAAAGTTTTTGAAATTGAGAGCCAGAATTCAAATTAACCATAGTAGTCCAAATATTCTGAACCTTCCCTTTTAATACTTTATGTGGCTTACCTGTCTGTGAAAGGGATATAACTCTTACTATCTTGTATTAATTATGCATTGAAAGTATAACATAATTGTACTGCCCCAATTCCATAGCAATGCAAATTATTGTGAAATACTTATATCTAAAACTTAAAGTATTATGTCTAAAGTGAGTCGTGTGTGTGTGTGTGTGTGTGTGTTCTTTGTGTATTATTGCTGGTGTTTGTTTGCTTATATTCTTTGCTTCATCTTAGGTATCCGTTATATATTCAATCATCAGTATTTTTAAATTAAACTGAAATAAGATCATTGAAGAAATTGTGTGATAGGATAGATTTCTAGAAATGCTGATTTTTCCGCAAAAGCAGGAAGTAAACAAAATTAATCTTATTTTGTTAACACTTCTCAAAATGACAAAGTTAACAGGATGTAGAGAATGGCAAGTCTGAACAGTTTTCATCTTCTCAAAAAGCAGCTCCAAAGTTTCTAATGCCATAGAACTGAGAGGGAGCAATGTTATCATCAAAGACCGGCTATGATGTGTTTCCTCTTCTCTAGAAATTATATGGAAATAGGGATGAATCCAAATGTTAAGATCTCGTTAGTGCTATTTTTACAACCAGCTCTCAAACTATAGTCTTAGTTTCTTTTCCCAGTTTATTAAGGCATATATATAAAATAAAAATTTTATATATTTAAGGTATATAGCATGTTTTCATACACTTATACTTTATGAAATATTCAAATGCAAGGTAATTCACCTATCATGTCACAAGCTTATCAATTTTTCTGGGGAGAATTTGAAAGTTATTCTCTGTTAGCAATTTTCAAGTATAAAATATATTATTATTTAATATAATCACCACACTATATAATATTTAAGAACTTAATCATCTTGAGTAACTGAAACCTATCCTTTGATCAACATCCCCCTATACCCTTCCTTCAGCCACTGGTAAGTGCCATTCCACTCTGCTTCTAAGAGTTACATATTTTTTAGATTCCACATATGACCTTATGCAGTACATTTTTCTCTGTTAGTTCATTATTGCACTGCTCTGAATAAATGCCTGAAACTATACAATTTATAAAGAAAAAAGGTTTAATTGGCTCACGATTCCATGGATTGTGCAGGAAACATGGCTGCAGAGGCCTCAGGAAACTTACAATTATGGCAGAAGTCGAAGGGGAAAGCAGGCATGTCTTAAATGGCCAGGGCAGAAGCTAGCGAGAGAAGGGAAAAGTGCCGTACACTTTTAAACAACCAGTTGTTGTGAGAACTCACTCACTATAATGAGAACAGCAAGGGAGAAATCTGCCCCCATGATCCAATCACCTTCCACTAGGCCCCTCCTCTAACACTGAGGATTACAGCTGGACATGAGATTTGAGTGAGGACACAAATCTAAACCATATCACTTCCAAAAGCCCTACCTCTAATCAACATATAAATTTGGGAATTATGATTCCAACATATGAAATTCTATTGACACATTCACATTCAAATGACAGTAGTTTTTTTTTTATGTGTAGAATGTTGGTTCTAAATCTCATAGCTTTTTCAGATGTGATGAGAATTTTGTATAATTTGGATAAGATATTTTTGAGGTAAAATGTATCTTCTTATGTAATTTAGCATATCTGTGCACAGAACTGTCATGAAGAAGTCTTTTTTGAAAATCATCTCTAATGTGTGGGACTTGTAATGAATTTTGTAATTCATCTCTAATGTGTGGGACTTATTGCCTAAAGCAATATACCATAGCATTGTCCACATACTTTTGAACTTACTACATCCTGATAGGCACAACAAAACGTGTGTTAAAACAATCTTGCCCTTACAATATTTACTAAATGTATAATAGTTTGAATTTCTAATAATATTGATTTAAATGCTTCAGGGTAGGTAAGATTGATGAAAATACAATTTAGATAGCCTAAGTGACTGTAAATGAATAAAAACTTTAGTAGATTATTGGAGTCTTCACCAAAAAATAGTATTAAAGGATTATTATAGATATAGGCCTTCCTAGTGTTCACAATAACAAAGAATGTATAAGTTTAATTCACATATTATTCTAAATTACTGAGATAAAAATTAAATAGGAAGGGCTTCAGGAACATTATATTACCCCATTAGAAGTCAATTTTTTCTGATGACGATCATCAAGGTTAATTTAGTTTACATGGCTTTATTATCATGCAGGTTTTCACTATTCATTGAAAAACTTAGTCTCATAGAATAGTCATTATAAAGAAAAATAAATAAGTATTATATTGTTAAAAATTTCTCTGTGAAATAAGACAAAATATGAGTGTTGAATTATTTAAATACACAATCTCATGTAAAATATTTGGATGAAAAGCTCAGAGCTGCTGATTCTAGAAGAAAAATTTAATGGATTTTGCTATGTTCAGGTGGGAAAAAAGTAATAGAGAATATTAAGTTGATTGATGAGTGCTTGGAATTACTAATAATGTATTATGTAGGTAGGATAATAGTCTTTAGAATCTGTAGTTTGTGAACTATGAGAACAATCATGCTGATGATTATTTTTTAGTTTAAATCATTGTAAGACAACATGTAAAGCAATAATTTAAAGCATAGTAAAATATTTGTAATTGATGAATATATTTCTATTTTCTATAGTTAGAGAAATGTAGCTATATGCCGCCAAAGAAATGCTAATTTATATTAAAAAGCGCAATCACCAGAACTTTTATAGAAAGTTAGATATTACTCTTCTGGTATTATTGAAGGTGAATGTGTATATGCAGAAGGTAGACAAGGAGAGACAGACAGAGAGACAGAGACAGAGAGAGAGAGAGAGAGAAAATATGAAATTATTATATGTTGATATACATGTGATTTAAAGTCCAAGCAGTTGTTAATGGTGCCATCATTTAACATTGAGTATCCTTAAGGAGTTTCTCCATCCATCTCTGGTACATAACATGGCATTTTTATTAAATAATCTTATAGACCAGGCGCGGTGGCTCATGCCTGTAATCCTAGCACTTTGGGAGGCTGAGGTGGGTGTATTGCCTGAGTTCAGGAGTTTGAGACCAGCCTAGACAACATGGTGAAACCCTGTCTATACTAAATATACAAAAAAATTAGCCGGACATGGTGGCGGACACCTGTAATCCCAGCTACTCAAGAGGCTGAAGCAGGAGAATTGCTTGAATCCAGGAGGCAGAGGCTGCAATAAGCCAAGATCGCGCCATTGCACTCCAACCTGGTGACAGAGTGAGACTCCGTCTCAGTGATAATCATCATCATCATCATCATCATCATCTTTTATAGCACTTCTTAGAGTTTTTTTTTTTTTAATATACAATGTGATTTTTTTTCTTCTACTTCTAATTTCCTTGGGTACAGGTGCAGGTTTATTACATGGATAAATTGTGTGTTGCTGAAGCTTGGTGTACCGGTGATCCAGTCACCCAGGTAGTAAACATAGTACCCAATAGGTAGCCTTCCAACACAGCTTCTTCTCCCACTCTACCCTCTCAAGCAGTCCCTGTGTCTATTGTTCTCATCTTTGTTTCCATGTGTATTCAATGTTTAGCTCCCACTTCTAAGTGAGATCATGTGATATTTGGTTCTCTGTTTCTCTATTAGTTTGCTTGAGATAATGGCCTCCAGCTGCATTCATGTAGCTGTAAAGGACACAATTTTATTCTTTTTTTAAGGCTATGTAGTATTTCACGGTGTCTATGTACCGTATTTTCTTTATCCATTCCACAGTTTGGGCATCTTGGCTGAATCTATGTCTTTGCTATTGTGAACAGTACTGCAGTGAACATGAGTGTGCGTATATCTTTTTGGTAAAACAATTTATATTCCTTTGGGTATATATCCAGTAGTGGGATTGCTGAATCAAATGGCGGTTTTAAGTACGTGGAGAAATTTCTGCACTGCTTTCTATGGTGTATGAACTAACTTACACTAACACTAGCAATGTATAAATGTTCCCGTTTCTTCACAACTTTGCCACCATCTGTTGGTTTTTGACTTTTTATTAATAGTCATTCTGACTGGTGTGATATGGTATCACAGTATTGTTTTGATTTGCATTTCTCTAATGATTAGTAATGATAGGTATTTTTAAATGTATTTGTTGGCTACATGTATGTCTTTTTTTTGAAAAAGTTCTGTTTATGTTCTTTTCCCTATTTTTAATAGGGTTGTTTTTGTTTCATGAATACTTAAAATTTCTTAAAGGTCCTGGATATTAGATCTTTGTCAGATGATTAGTTTGTGGATATTTTCTTCCATTCTGTAGGTTTTCTGTTAATAATTTTTTTTTTCTTTGTTGTCCAGAAGCTCTTGAATTTAGTTAGGTCCTACTTGTCTATTTTTGTTTTGCAATTGATTTGGTGGACTTAGTCATAAATTCTTTGTCATGGCCAATGTTTAGAATGGCATTTACTTGGTTTTCTCCCAGGGATTTTTATTGTTTTAGGTTTTGTATTTAAATGTTAAATCCATCTTGAGTGAATTTTTGTATAAGGTGAAAGAAAGGGGCCCAATATTAATCTTCTGCATATTGCTAGCCACTTATCCCATCACCAATTATTGACTAGGTAGTCCTTCTCCATACTGTTTGGTAATCTTTTAGTCAGAAATCAGGTGATTGTAGGCATGTGGCTTTATTTCTGGGTCTCTATCCTTGTCCATTAGTCTATGTGTACATTTTTGTACCAGTACCATGCTGTTTTAGTTGCAATAGCTTTGTTGTATAGTTTAAAGTTGGGTAGAAAAATGCCTCAGGCTTTGTTCTTTTTGCGTAGGATTGTTTTGGGGATTCAAGCTTTTTTTGGTTCCTTATGAATTTTGTGATATTCAAGAGCAAATAAATATATTTACGATGGTGATAGTGCCATCAATGACTAAGGTTTTGGAAAATCTCTCCAAACTGACAGGAAGACAAAAAGGAGGGAGCCGTTAAATCAAGTTTAGCCTAAAACTGCCTCCTTATATATTTTAAGTTTGGCCTAAATGTTTCTCTGTACATCATAAACTATAGCATAAATTGAAGTGTAAACAGACTGTAATCTACTCTTGTGCCAATCACTGAGTTTTGGCCAATCAAATGTGGCCAAGTGTTGACTGTGTTCAATTAAGACAAATGCCAAGCTGTAACCTATCTGGCTGTTTCTGGACCTCACTTTCACTTTCTATAAGTCACTTTCCTTTTTCTATCTGTAAGTTCTCTTCCACCATGTGACTGCACTGGAGTCTCTGAGCCTACTCTGGCTTGGGAGGTTGCCTGATTTGCAAATCGTTCTTTGCTCAATAAAATGCTTGTAAATTTAATTTGGCTGAAGTTTTTCTTTTAACACAAGCTACCTTTATCCAGAACAGTTTTAATGTAGGCAAAGACTGAGACACTTTGAAAAGAATTCTACTCTTCAACTAAAGTTTTTTTCTACCCTAGAATGGTTGGCCTCTTTCCCAAAATTTTAAGGCACTTAGATTGTAAAGCACGACATGCTTTTCTCATACTGACATATACCTAATGGTCACTTTGCCATCTCAAAAAACTATATATATCAAATTTTATCCATCCCTCTCCTATTTAAAAAATCTTCTCTTTTATTTATTCTACCAAGTTACTTTGAACGTGACTTCACAAAGTTTTTGGAGAGTCAATTGAGGTACTATGTAGGGACTTACTATGAAAACATTGAAGCACTAAGTAAGCAAATGATACTACGTTTGGAAAAGAGTGCAGTAAATTATGTGAGATCATGTATGTTGAAATACATTCTCAAGCAGCACAAACTATTACAAGTACAATATAAGTGTTTTACATGCAAAACAATTACCAGTAATTTCTTTCTAAAAGCACTAAGTGAATCTTCAAAGAAGACCTTGAGAAGAGTCAATACCATTCTAATCTTCTTCTGTTATTTGTAGTCACATCTGCCTTTCGCATGAGAATATACATTTATTTTTTTAGGACAGGGCTCTGTCTTACTCCTTTATCTATTTCCTCAGCACAATGCCTCACCCACAATATAAGTGCAAAAAATTTAAATTTGTTTTTTAATTTTAAAAAATTGAAGGAATTAAGTAGATCTTTAGTATATACCACTTATACAGAAGCCACAAGAGAATTTTACTTCCAATCTAGCAGTAATATCAAAGTAGATAAATTATAAAATTAGATTTTTTGAGCCTATGAGAGAACTGAGGTCACAAGGTAACCCAGTAAACTGAAATCCAAAGAATGACAATATTTTCTATAGAGACCATTAGCTGCTTAAAGTATAAAGAATACAAAAACATTTACAGCTTTTCTAGAAGAAAAGCCTATAGAAATAAGAACATAATGAATGAGCAGATAATCCCCTCATTGTTATGAATTTCATAAATTGGAAATGCCTTATAATGAAGTTTTAAATTTTTGTGAATTTTGATAATTTTAGATGTAGACTGTGATAGTTATACATTTTTTTTGTAAATACCAAAGAAACCAATAAAATAAGAAATAATAGTTTAAAAAATGTGTGAAAAAAATAAAAGGGTATGCAACATAATTAATTTATCAAAAATAAGACACAAAATTAGGAAATGAGGAAAAAGAATGTATGAGAAGTGTAGAAATTAAACATCAAGAGAGTAGACTTTAACTCATTGAGATAGAGACTAAAATGATGGTTACTGGAGGCCAGTGTTGGAAGGGGAGCATGAGGAAATTTAGAAAAATATTGATCAAACGAAATGAAATTTTAGGTACATAGAAAATATTCAAGAAATGTATTATACAATAAGATGACTGTTGTTAATAAGAATGTGTTATAATCTTAAAAATGGTAAGAGAATAAATTTTAAGTGTTTTTACTACAAAAAATGTTAAGGATGAGGTAACTCATAATTAGCTCAATTTAGCCATTTTACCATGTACACATATTTTAAAACATCATGCTGTACATGATAAATATATACAATTTTTACTTGTCAATTAGAGAAAGAAGTAAATTATAAAAGATCCAAACATATCAATAATTAAAATAAATTCATCAAAGGCTCCAATTAAATGGGATAGCATAATAATAGATATAAAACAAGATTAATTATGTGTTTGTAAGGTACAAATGAGTTGAAAATAAAAGGATGGCAGAAAATTACAATATGAGCACTAAACCGCAGGAAGCTAGTGTGATCTGCTAATAACAGACAAAATAAAGTTCAAGGTAAAGAATATTATTAGAGCTAAAAAGCCCACCATTCTGCAATCAAGGAATAGTTTGATAATAAAGAAAACATAATGCCAAATGTATATGTACCCTATAACAAACTTCCCACATATAGAAAAAGGATTTAACAAAACTATAGGGAACTAGAGACAAATCTCCAAATCATATTTGAAGACATTAAGATGCCTCTCTCAATAATAGATAAAACAAATAAAAAAATTCATGGAAATGTGGACACCATAAACTGAACCTCAGTAACCTGAACTCACCTCATGAGTTATCATAGATAAGCAAATAAAACCAAGATGAGATACTACTGGATACCCACTATAATAGAAAAAATAAAAAAAAATTGACAACACTATTTCTAGAATATGTGGAGCAACCAGAACTCTCAAATAAAGAGAAATGAGATATTAAGGGTTTCTTTTTCATAGGACCTTCGTCTGCCTTGACTGGAAAAGTGCCCATGGGAACACTGCATGGTGATGGAAAGATACTCTGTCTTGATATTCTGTCATCAAATCTGATTAAATGTTACATTTAAGATTTGAATCTTTCATAGTATGTAAATTACACTACAATAAAAATAATAGTCTTAAAATGCATTTAAAATGCATCCCTCTTTAAAAAATCAATTTAAAGTATTTAGAAAAAGCTGAAAGGAATGGTACAAGCTTGACTTTACAGATTAGCTCAAAATAGTGCTATCAAGAATGAGTTCCAACCTTAAATATACATTTATGAATATGAAAGACGTCATTACTTCCTTCATATGGCAGACAGTCTGCACCATGTCATATATGCATATACTTCTGCCCTATTTCTCCATAACTTGAATTTGCTTGAAGACAATGCTAGTTTTTTTTGAGTGCTGAAGCTAGATCATGTGCTTATAGAGAACTTGTGACCTCCTACCTTAGATCTTTTCAGGCAGAGGGCTTGATTTTCATTTAAATTATTCTCCCAGTGAATATATTAACTGAACTTCTTCTGCTAAGGTAACCAAATTATATACCATATACTATATAATATATACTATTAATATATATACACACACAAAATTACTGACCACGGATTATATGCCAGGCATTTCACAACAAATTTATCTACCTTTTCAATATAATATAACATAATATAATATAATATAGATTAGGCATGATCTTTTAATAGAAGATTATTTTGTCCCTTAAAATGACAAAAAAATGATTCTCCAATAGGTAAATGCTTAAAGTATCACAGATTTTTTTTAGTAAGTAAATAAGTCTAAGATAAAAATTAGATTCAAACCTGGTTTTGCCTTATTCTGAGAATATGTGTTTATCCCTATTTATATATAACCTCCCAAACGGTAAACACACTACCCTTGAAGAATAAAATTGACTATCGTGTTTTACACACTTTTGTATCCCAAGCATAAAACATGTCCCTGACAAAAGAAAAATCACATATAAATATTTCATATGTTGATCTGTACAGAATAGAACACACAATAATTGAGGGAAAAAAAGACAAAAGCAAAGAAGAAAAAATAAGACATTTTGGTCTCAAACAGGCAATGCCATTTCTACAAAATACAGGGGAAACAGAGCTTCTTTGCTTTATTTTTTCCTTTAATCTTTTGATCCTAAGGTCAGGTCCTTAGAAGAGTACCTGTAAAGACTTCAAAGGTCTATACTTCAAGTAAACATTGGAACAACACCTATTTCTTCTTTCAGATTAGAATGAAGGCGTGTTCATTGTCTTAGCTGTTCATGAGATTCAAAAAGAGAGAAGAGTATCTCTAAAAGGTTTGGAGCTGAAATATAGTGGAGTCTGTCATTTTTAACTTTCTTTAGTCTGTTTATCTACAAAAGAAACAGAAGTACACTTTAGTAAAAGTTTAGAGTGCCCATAACCTTGGGATAAAAATATTTTTAATATTTTCAAATATGTTGGATTTGTTTTACTTTTCAATTTTTATTTTCAAATCAGAGGGTACATGTGCAGGTTTGTTACAGAGGTATATTGTGTGCTGCTGATATTTGCAGTATGAATAAATCCATCAATATTTGAAACCTAATTAACTCATACTTATTTTACTATTAACATAATAATTTGCTGGGGAAAATAATCTCAGCTCAGTGTTGGAATTGATATATTTTACAAGGTAGAAAATCAGTTTGTCATAAAATTTAGGGGAAGTTACTAAATTTATTCATAGTATTACTTATTATTTAAAACATTTTTAGGATCAAACTTTAGCATATTCAAATTTGACAGATGATTTTGAGACAGAAAATCTATAGGATATACAAATTTACAAAAAGTTGATGGTAAAGCCCTCTTTTTTTTTCCAAAGCAAGAAATTTATGCAAATATTTTTAAAATCCTTTGTCAGTAAAAATGAAGAAAATTAAAATGAAGAAAACAAAAATCAAAAGAAGAATGAGAGTCTATATCTCCAGTGATCATATGTGATGTGGCAACATTTACAGAAGAAGTGTGTAACTGTGTTTAATAAAAACATGAGGTATTTAATCTCTAGATTAAACTGTCAAAATGTCTGTGATGAATATTGGTTTTGGGAGAGTTCAATACAGACTTTTACAAAGGGGTCTTTTATGCCTCTCTAGTTATGTAGTCAAGCCAGGCTGACAAAGCAGTTAGACCATATGAAAGTCAGCACCAAATTGACTCTGGGTATCAACAGGAAAGTTCTGAATTTTACCCAGTACATCATAGTTGATTAGTTAGTTGGTTAGTTAGTATACAGCCTTGGCAGTCCAAACCAGGTATCCAGATACTACTGGAGATAAGCTTAAAGCTGTTCCAATCCAGCTGCAATACAATTCTAACCTACGTAACATTCATAATCTAAGTTTGACTTTAAGATGCTGGAAAATAAACAAGAAATTAAATCCAAAATAAGTAGGAGGAAGTATGGGATACATAATAAAAAGAAAAATCAATGAAAGAGAATAAAATAATGAAAATTGACAAACCCAATATTATTTATTTTAAAGGATGAATAGAATATATAAAAAATAGGATATACATAGAAAATGTACTACACAGAAAAGAATGGAAGATGCACACTATCTGATTTCAAAGCTCACCAAATAGCTATAGAGGTCAAGAAAGTTTTGTATTTGTGTTAGGGTAGACAAATAGACTCCATACCTAGATCCACCTTTATATGATCAACAAATTTTGGCAAGGCAATTCACTGGGGAAAGGAAAGTATTTTAAACAAATCATGCTTGTGACTTGAATAAATTGTTCAGAATCAGTCGAGCCCAGAAAGTGGCTGACTTCATGGTCTAATTTCAATCATGTCTTTCATTATATTTTTGGAATTAAAGGTAAATTGAAGGTTATATAATATATATATATATACACACACACACACACACACACATACATATCTCACACGTCCATGTGAAGAGACCACCAAACAGGCTTTGTTTGAGCAACAAGGCTGTTTATTTCACCTGGGGGCAGGCAGGCTGAGTCCAAAAAAGGAGTCAGCAAAGGGTGGTGAATTATTATCAGTTCTTATAGGTTTTGGGATAGGTGGTGGAGTTAGGAACAATGTTTTGCAGGCAGGGGTGGATCTCACAAAGTATATTCTCAAGGGTGGGGAGAATTACAAAGAACCTTTTTAAGGGTGGGGAAGATTACAAAGTACATTGATCAGTTAGGGTGGGGTAGAAACAAATTACAATGGTGCAATGTCATCAGTTAAGGCTGTTTTCACTTCTTTTGTGGATCTTCAGTTGCTTCAGGAGATCTGGATGTACATGTGCAAGTCACAGGGGAAATGATGGCTTAGCTTGGGCTCAGAGGCCTGACATTCCTGTCTTCTTATATTAATAAGAAAAGCGAAACGAAATAGTGAAGTGTTGGAGCAGTGAAAAATTTGGGGGGTGGTGTGGAGAGATAATGGGCAGTGTTTCTCAGGGATGCTTTCAGCGGGATTAGGAGTGGTGTGGGAACCTATGGTGGGAGAGATTCAACTGAAGAAAGATTTGGGGGTAAGGGGTGATATTGTGAGGTTGTTAGAAGAAACATTGGTTGTATAGAATGATTGGTGATGGCCCGGATATGGTTTTGTATGAATTGAGAAACTAAATGTCTTCCATTTAGTTTAAGTCTGAATAAGAGAAGGAGAAAAACAGGTATTAAAGGACTAAGAATTGGGAGGACCCAGGACATCCAATTAGAGAGTGCCCAAGGGGTTCAGCGTAATTACTTGCTTGGTTGGTGAGTTTTTGGGCTCTATCCTCGACAGAGTTCTCCTTTTTGAGTTGGAGGCTGAGCTTGGTAAGGTGTGTTTTTAAAAGACCATTAGTCCATTCTACCTTTCCTGAAGATTGAAGATGGTAAGGGGTGTGAAGGTTTCACTGAATACCAAGAGTCTGAGAAACTGCTTGGGTGATTTGACTAATAAAGGCCAGTCTGTTATCAGACTGCATAGAGGTGGGAAGGCCAAACCAAGGAATTATGTATGACAGAAGGGAAGAAATGACCGTGGTGGCCTTCTCAGACCCTGTGGGAAAGGCCTTTACCCATCCAGTGAAAGTATCTGCCCAGACCAAGAGGTATTTTAGTTTCCTGACTCAAGGCATGTGAGTAAAGTCAATTTGCCAGTCCTGGGTGGGAGCAAATCCCTGAGCTTGATGTGTAGGGAAGGGAGGGGGCCTGAACAATCCCTGAGATGTAGTAGAATAGCAGATGGAATACTGAGAAGTGATTTCCTTGAGGACAGATTTCCACGATGGAAAGAAAATGAGAGGTTCTAAGAGACAGGCTAATGGCTTATAACCTACATGGAAGAGGTTATGAAATGACAACAGAATAGAATGGACCTGTGAGGCTGGAAGGAGATATTTTCCTTGGTCTAAGAACCATTTGCTTGTGTGGGAAGAGATTGATAGGGGAAGTTTTAGTTGGGGAGTAGGTGGGAGTGGCCAATGAGAAGGAGAAAAACTGGCCATGAGGGACAGAAGTTGGAAGTTAGCTCCTTCTTTAGCTACCTTATCAGCATAAGTGTTGCCCTGAGCAACAAGATCTGATGCCTTTTGATGGCCCTTTCAGTGAATGACTCCAATTTCCTTTGGAAGTAAAGTGGCCTTGAGAAGAGTTTTTATTAAAGAGGCATTAATGATGGAGGACCCTTGTGTACTGAGGAAACCTCTTTCTGCCTATTAACAGCATGGTGGTGTGGGATATGGAAGGTATATTTAGAGTCAGTATAAATATTGACACTTAATTCCTTTGCAAGAGTGAGGGCTCAAGAAAAGGCAATGAGAGGTAGTGGAGGGGGGCAGAGTGGTAGCCACAATGATAGATGTGGAAGATACTATAGCATAGCCTGCCTTTGCTGATGTGTGGCGATTAGGTCTGGTGGAACTGCCATCAATAAACGGAGTGTGATCAGGGTGAGGAACAAGAAAGAAGGAAATACCAGGAAATGGACTGAATGTCAGGTGGATCAGAGAGATACAGTCATGGGGGTGAGGGCCAGCCTAAAACAGTAAGGTCAAGTTTGGACAGAAAGGCTACAGGGCATGGTCCCAGCTCTTGTGTAGGAATTTTGACCACACAGTCCTGCACTTTGACTGTGTGTAATGAAAAAGGGTTGAGATGAGTTAGGGAGAGCTAGTGTGGGGGCAGCTTCTAGGGCTGTTTTTAAGGAACAGAAAGAGGAGTGGTGAAAGGATTTAGGATCTATGGGGTCAGCTAGGTTTGTTTTTGTGAGCTTATATAATGATTTAGTCAGGATGGTAAAACTAAGTATCCAAAGACGGAAGTACCTAACCATACCTAGGAAGGAAAGAGTTGTTGTTTTGTAGAAGGGGTTGGGGTCTGGGAGATTAGCCAGACACGATCAGCAGGGAGAACACGTGTGTTTTCATGAGATTTATGCCAAGATAGGTAACAGACGAGGAAGAAATTTGGGCTTGACTGAAGTAATGGGGGCTGTCCATGAAGCCTTGCTGCAGTACAGCCCAGGTAAGTTGCTGAGCCTGATGGGTGTCAGGGTCAGTCTAAGCGAAAGCAAAGAGAGGCTGGGATGAAGGGTGCAAAGGAAAAGTAAGGAAAGCATGTTTGAGATTCAGAACAGAATAATGGATTATGGAGGGGTTGTGCAGGGAGGTATTGAGAATAGGAGAGTCTATGGGTTTGGCACCATGGGGTGGATAGGCAAGACAATTCGGTTGATAAGGCGCAGATACTGAACTAACCTGTAAGACTTGTCCAGTTTTTGGACAGGTAAAATGGGGGAACTCTAAGGAGAGTTCATAGGCTTTAAAAGGCCATGCTGTAACAGGCAAATGATAACACGCTTTAACCCTTTAAAGCATCCTGTGGGATGGGATATTGGCATTGAGCACAGAAAAGGGTGATTAGGTTTAATGGAATGGTAAGGGGTGCATCATCCGTCGCCAAGGAGGCAGTAGAGGTGTGGGGAGATACAAGGAGAGGATGTGAAGGAGGCTTTGAACTAGGGGAAAAGGCAGCAATGAGGAGTGGCTGCAGCCCAGGAATAGTTAGGGAAGCAGATAATTTAGTTAAAATATCTTGACCAAAAAAGGGAGCTGGGCAGGTGGGGATAACTAAAAAAGAGTGCATAAAAGAATGTTGTCCAAGTTGGCACCAGAATTGGGGAGTTTTAAGAGATTTAGAAGGCTGGCAGTCAATACCCACAACAGTTATGGAGGCAAGAGAAACAGGCCCTTGAAAAGAAGGTAATGTGGAGTGGGTAGCCTCCGTATTGATTAAGAAGGAGATGGGCTTACCCTCCACTGTAAGAGTTACCCAAAACTTGGTGTCCGTGATGGTCTAGGGGCCTTCCGATGTGATCGGGCAGCGTCAGTCTTCAGCTGCTAAGCCAAGAAGATCTGGGAAGGAGTCAGTCAGAGCCTTGGGCCAGTTGGACATTCTAGTTTCCAGTGGGGTCCCACACAGATGGGACATGGCTTAGGAAGAATCCCAGGCTGCGGGCATTCCTTGGCCCAGTGGCCAGATTTCCAGCACTTGAAGCAAGATCCTGGGGGAGGAAGTCCTGAAGCAACGCCTGACTGCTGTGGCTTAGGCGTTATGAAGTTTTTGTGTGCTGGAGATATGGCTGGGGTTTCTCTCACAGCAGAGGCAAGTAATTGCAACTCTTTATTATTGTACACCTTGAAGGCGAGGTTAATTAAGTCCTGTTGTGGGGTTTGAGGGCCGGAATTTAATTTTTGGAACTTTTTCTAGTGTCAGGAGCAAGTTGTGTAAAAAATGCATATTGAGAGTAAGACAGTTTTCTGGCCCCTCTGGGTCTAGGGCAGTAAAGCACCTAAGGGTTGCTGCTAAGTGGGTCATGAGCTGGGCTGGGTTGTCTTCTTTACTTTGGGTAGTTTCTTTAAGTTTGTCATAATTAACAGCTTTGTAAGCTGCCTTTTTAAGCCCTTCAACTAGGCAGGAAACCATGTAATCTCACCTAGCTATACCTGGGGAATCTGCCTGATAGTTCCATTGGGGATCTTCTCGGGGAACTGCTCTAATGCCTTCCTGGAGGTCTGGCTCATGAAGCCGGCGGTTATCAGCGTGAGATTGGGCTAAAGAAAAACCATTCATCTGGGGAGAGGGTAGAAGTTAGGATGACATTTAAGTCACTCCAGGTTAAATTGTAGGGCAGAGTTAGATATCGGAATTCCTGTGTATATTTAGTGGGGTCTGATGAGAAACAGCCTAAACGCTGGCTGATTTGGGAAAGGTCTGATAGAGAAAAAGGCACATGTACCCAGACTACGCCTTCAGCCCCAGCCACCTCTCTAAGAGGAAATTGTTGGGCAGGTTGGGGAGAGCTAGTCGCAGAACAAAACTGTAAACCAGATCCGGTATGGGGAGGGGAGATAATAGAAGGGTTATAGGGTCGGGAAGCAGAGGCTGAAGAAGAATTGGGACCTGGCTCAGCCCAGCAAGGAGCAGCCTGGAGAGAAGGGGAGAGGTCAGATGAGTCTGTAGAAAAGGATTCAAAGGACTCAGAGTTTGGGGTGGAGACTAAAGGAACAGACAGGAGAGAAAGAAGAAAGATTTGGGAAGAGTCACATTGGGAGCAGAGACTAGGGAGGGACCAATGTACAAAAGAATGCCTGGACGTCAGGCACCTCAGACCATTTGCCCATTTTTCGACGAAAATTATCTAGATTTTGTAAAATGGAGAAATAAAAAGTGCCGTTTTCTGGCTATTTAGAACCATTATCAAGTTTGTATCGGGGTCAAGTAGCGTTACAGAAGAAAATAAAGCCTCTAAGTTTTAGGTCAGGTGTGAGTTGAAGAGGTTTTAAGTTCCTGAGAACACAGGCTAAGGGAGAAGAAAGGGGAATGGAGGGCGGAAGGTTGCCCATAGTGAAGGAGGTAAGTTTAAAGAAAAGGGTGGAGAGATGGAGATGGGGGGTGGGGAGCAGCCCTGGGCTGCAATGTGGGTGAGCAGTCAAAGCAGGCGTCCCCGCAATTGACTTGCCACCAAGGGAATGTGGGTGAATGACCAAGGCAGGCGTCCCCGCAGTGATCAGACACCAATGGAGTGTGGGTGAATAATCAGGTAGGCGTCCCTGTAATGATTAAACACCAAGGGAAGTCTGTCTTCCTGAGTCTGTGACCGGAGTCAGAGTTTTGGGTCCACGGATAAAACGTGTCTCCTTTGTCTCTACTAGAGAGGAAAAAGAACTGGAATTGGAAAGACAGAGACTGAAGGGTAGTGAAGAGAGGCTGGAGAAGAGAGTGAAAAGTCCGCTTACACAATTTGAAATTGGTGATATGTTCCTTGGGCTGGTTGGTCTGAGGACCCAAGGTCGTAGGTGGATCTCTTCATGGAGTGAGGGTGAGGACAGGGTACTGGCCTCCCGAAGGAGTCCCTCTGACCCGGGTCTTTGGCACCAAATATCTTATGCGTCCATGTGAAGAGACCACCAAACAGGCTTTGTGTGAGCAACAAGGCTGTTTATTTCACCTGGGTGCAGGCGAGCTGAGTCCAAAAAAGGAGTCAGCAAAGGGTGGTGGATTATCACTGGTTCTTAAAGGTTTTGGGATAGGCAGTGGAGTTAGGAGCAATGTTTTGCAGGCAGGGGTGGATCTCACAAAGTATATTCTCAAGGGTGGGGAGAATTACAAAGAAACTTCTTAAGGGTGGGGGAGATTACAAAGTACATTGATCAGTTAAGGTGGGACAGAAACAAATTACAATGGTGGAATGTCATTAGTTAAGGCTATTTTCACTTCTTTTATGGGTTTTCAGTTGCTTCAGGCGATCAGGATGTATACATGCAGGTCACAGGGGATATGATGGCTTAGCTTGGGTTCAGAGGCCTGACAATACACACATACATATATGAACACACACACACATATATATACACACACATACATGTATATGTGTGTGAGTGTATCATTTTTCTCATATTTTATGTATCTATTTATTAAATTTCTCAAACTAATTTGTCTCTATAGTGACTGTTTCATTGATCAGGAATCAGAAAGAAATGTTCCCATTTCTTGAGAGAAAAACTCTTTTCAGCTCCTTTGGCATAAGTAAAATCAGATGTTGTTCTGTCTCAGTATGTTCCATTTTGAATTGCTTCTCCCATAGGCAGAACCTATAATTGACATATTTTTACTTCCCCTTGTGTGCCATGTTTTATTAAGCTAATATGTCTTTACGTTATTGTAGGTTCAACTAATTTTGGATGTAAATCTTTGTGAAATATAGATTACTGAGGCCAGCTTGGTCGTGGAGACCCTAACCTGGTGGCACTAGAGGAATTAAAGACACACACACAGAAATATAGAGTGTGGAGTGGGAAATCAGGGGTCTCACAGCCTGCAGAGCTGACAGCCCCGAATAGAGTTTGACCCACATACTTATTGACAGCAAGCCAGTGATAAGCATTATTTCTATAGATTATAGATTAACTAAAAGTATTTTTTATGAGAAACAAAGGGATGGGCCAAAACAAAGGGATGGGCTCTGGCCAGTTATCTGCAGCAGGAACGTGTCTTTAAGTCACAGATCCCTCATGCTATTGTTTGTGGTTTAAGAATACCTTTAAGTGGTTTTCCACCCTGGGTTGGCCAGGTGTTCCTTACCCTCATTCTGGTAAACCAACAACCTTCAGCGTGGGCATCATGGCCATCAGGAGCATGTCACAGTGCTGCAGAGATTTTGTTTAAGGCCAGTTTTGGGGCCAGTTTATGGCCAGATTTGGAAGCCTGTTCCCAACAATAGACTTGTAGCAACGTCTTGTCTTTTATAGAGTAAGCTACTTTTTAATTCAGCAAATGTGTACTAACATCTATTATATTCATATCATTAGTTCAGGAATTATCAATGGTGTACATGTTTAAAAAAGTTGAAAGTGTTTTAGTGGACATGTATTTTTTTTTTCTTTCAAACACAGAGACTCTTCTATGGAGATCCAGCATCTTTATAATAACTAATCATTTATAAATAGATAATCATTATTTGGTTAACTCTAGTTTTTAAAATTCTTGCCTTAAGTAATTATATTTTCTCTGGACACACCAAGAACTTCACAAAAGGGCATATCTAAATGGTCCCTGGACATGAAAGCATTGCATGTCATTAGTCATCATAAAAACACAATATAAAATAATAATTCGATATCACTATACACCTTTTTTTTTTTTTTTTTTTTTTTTTTTTGAGACAGAGTCTCGCTCTGTCACCCAGGCTGGAGTGCACTGGTGCGATCTCAGCTCACTGCAAGCTCCGCCTCCATGGTTCATGTCATTCTCCTGCTCAGCCTCCCAAGTAGCTGGGACTACAGGCACCCACCACCATGCCTGGCTCATTTTGTGTGTGTGTGTGTGGTGTGTGTGTGTGTGTGTGTGTATTTTTAGTGGAACGGGGTTTCACCATGTTAGCCAGGATGGTCTCGATCTCCTCATGATCCGCCTGTCTCGGCCTCCCAAAGTGCTGGGATTACAGGCGTGAGTCACTGAGCCCAGCCTATACACCTATGAGAATGGCTAAATGCCACACAAACAACTAAAGATCATATTTTAATTTTTCTGCTGACTCTGAAATAGCAAAATCTGTATAGTTCTGCAAAATTTCAACTTGTATTTCTGGGTGCTCTGAAGAAGATCTCCATTGACATCACAAACAATATTCACATTTTTTTCACTTTTGTACCCCTAAGTTTGCTGCCAATGAAGAATCTTAAAGAAGAAAAATTACCACAATAAATGATGCTAATAGCAGTCTGATAGGCACTAAATAAAATTAATGACAGGTCAGCTCACAAGAATTCTTCCAAAGTCATATAATAGGTATATATTAATAAAAACACAAAATATTATTGATTTCACCTCAAATAGTACACAAAAATAAAATCTGGATAGACTGCACTTATATTTTTTAAAAAAAGAATCAAAATTCTAGAAAGAATTTCAGAGTAGCATCTTCCTAACCTTCAAACAAGCAAAGATTTATTGAAAAGGACAAAATGTGTGCTAACCATAAATAAAATAATTAGTAGCATGACTTTTTTAAATGAATAACTTTTATTAATTAAACAGTAAGATAGGTATAGGTTAGTGACTGAATGAAATGTTTTCAGTAAATATACCCAACAATAACACTGACACTGAGAATAAATGAACTCTTAGAAATTGGGAATAAGCAGACAACCCAGTAGCAAAAGGAAGAAAAATAAAACATGAATAAATACTTCACAATAGCAGACATATAAATGGCCTCTGGACATAGGAAGATGTTGCACTTTATTTTAAAATAATAGTTGAATGGCAATACATATCCATTAGAATGTCTAAAACACACACACACACACACATACCAAGCATTTGGAAAACTATGGAGTAACTAGATCTCTCACGTACTGACTGTGAAGTGGAAATTTGTTGCAATAGTAGAAAAACTGATTGACAAGATCTGCTCATGTGTAACATATATGTATCTTGTGACCTAACAATTTCACTCTTAGATATGTACCCAACAAAAATGCATGCATATATGTAGCAAAATTTAGATTTACAAATGTACATGGCAACTTAATTTGGCCGAAATTAGAAACAATCCAGTTGTCCATAGTAACAAATCAATTAATTGTGGACTATTTACACATTTAAATACTATGAAGAAATAAAAATAAAGGAACCATTGCACATGTACAACATTTGAATTTCAAAAACCTTAAGTTTAGCAATAGTTAGACACAAATGAGTTAATAATGGTTATTGCAAGTTTATACATTTTTCAAACAAGTATAACTAACCTATGATGATAGACTTTACAGTAGTTATAACTTCTGTGTAGTTAGTGACTGGGAGAGGGCAAAAGAGGCACCTTTGGAATGCTAGTAGTGAAATATTTGTGATTTGGCTAGTTGTTACAGATAAAATATATGGCCTCAAGATTTGTGCATGTCTTTGTAGGTTTGTTAGATTTCAGATAACAGTGTTCTTAATAAATATGTAAATAAATAATCCAGGAGAGAGAGAACGGTAGTTTGGACTAGAGTACTAATGAAGTGGTAAGAGGTGGTTCAATATATTTGGAAGGTAAAGTCAATACTATATGCTAAAAATTAACTGTGCAGTGCCAGAGAAATAAATTATAGATGACTTCTGAGGAAGTAGAAAGTTATACTTGGTACTAAAAAGAAGAAACAGCAGGGTTTGGGAGGTAAGATCACATATTTGGTTTGTGACATGATAAATTCGATGTGCTTTCAAATAGTCAAGTGGAGATAAAAGAAATAAATCTCATATTCCTATTCGCCGTTTAGAAGAGAAATCTTAGAAAAACTAAAATACAAAAAAAAAGTTGAAAGAAAAAAGCAAAAGAATATACACAGTTGGCATATCTACAGTATTATGTAAATATACATCATTTTAGGAGCATTTTAGATATAGTGAGAGAAATTCATACATATGAAATATTTCATTCATCATATAATTTCCAAGATCCATCAGCCTAATATCGCTGCAAACACACAAATTTAAATTGAATTATTGTTTACATATCTCTTTCATAAAATAAGAAATCTGCAGACAAAAACAAACAATAGTTTGGGCATAGAATATTTGGGAAGAAAAAATACATCTTGTCTAATGATCATATATTATATGTATACACACACACACACACACTGACTATAACATAGAATATGTATGTTCTTTATAAGCATACATGAAAGTTATTTTTTTAAATTGAACACACAAAACTATAAAGCAAAGTCAAAAATAGGAAAGAATTGTACCTATTAGGTTTCCAAACACAATACAATCTTGTTAAAAATGCAATAAGCATAGACAGTGGTTTAAGCTGGGAGAGTCTATTTTTATGTCCAATAGCTCATATCCATGGAAAGACATATAAAAGGATGCCATTAAAAGCACCTTTATTTGTATGTTAAATTACATTATCATCCTAGTTATACATCAATAATAAAAGATATTCTCAAATTATGTTTTGAAATAAAAATTTAAATAAGTAATGGATTAAGAAAAACATTATATGGGAAATGATACTTAGAACTGATCAATAACAAATTTCTATAATCATGTACATTGGAGCTTTAAAGAAGAATTTCTCAAACTTTTTGTTCTCGGGACTCTGTTAAAATATTAGGCATTATTGAAGTACCTTATAGATCTTGTGCATGTAAGAAGTATCTTTCAATATTTTCCATATTAGAAAATAAAGCAGAAAAAATTTTAAAATACAATATTGCACAAGCACAAATTTGATTAGCCATAAGAGTAATTATGTCATATTACCTAGCTTCTGGAAAATTCCATCTTGCTTTATGAGAGCAGGAGAGTGAAAATAGTGAATAATATGTAAGTATCATTTTGAAACAGTTTTAAACTCATAACCCTTTGAAAAAATCATGAAATCAACCTAGATGTCCATCAATGGTGGACTGGATGAACAAAATATAATACATATACATTGTTGAATGCTATGCAGTCATTGAAAAATCTCAGAGACAACCAGATGTTTTCAAGTCACACTTTGAGAGCTTCTATTTTAAGAAAATATATATTCATTTAAGTTGTTTTTAAGAGAAATTTATAGATTTAAATAAGATCTATTTAATTATCATACTAAACTCTTATTACTAAAACTTATGTGAGCTGCCAATTAGTGAGTTAAGTAGCACCAGTGAAAAATTAGAATATAAAGAATTAAACTATAAAAATGAAGGAAGGACATTATAAAAATGACATAAATGAAGCATACAATTAAAAAGTAACAAAGGATATCAACAATATCCTAGTTACTTTGTAATATTTAATAAAATAGGCATACTTCTGTCTATACTGATGAAGACAATATAAATAGGAATAATATGAAGAATAATGTTCATAAATATACAAAGAAATAAAATAATATGCATAAATAATATGAAAAATAAAAAGTGAACATACTACAAATACAGTAAAAATCAGCAAAATAAGAGAGAAGAAGGATCCTCAGGAAGGATCTTGTGATCTTTTTGTGTTGTGTCCCCTGCCATAAGGTCTTATATGCCTCCTCTAATCCCATACTATATAAAGAACAAAAGATGGAAGAAGAGGATAAGGAAATAAAAAATACTGATAGTTAAAAAAGGAAGGAGAGAAACTCAGAGAAAGAATTTTTAAACCCAAGAAGGAATTCACAAACTTAAAGTTCGCATGTTAAGTCCATACATTCTACTACATAGATAGATGGTAAGCTTGTGATGAAAATCATTACTGAGTTAGATAGTTTTTATTGTACAGTTTAATGAACATAATAAATGATTAGTGTGAATAAATTTGCGGTTCTAATACCAAAGCTTACTCTTTAGAGGATCCATTATCTCAATTTTTCTTTCAAACTATTTACACCCAGTTATAGTTCATAGTCAAAGTCTCCCTCTTTCTCAAATTGTGTTGCTAAGAACAGCCTTGGGACTGTCAGATACTGCTGATCCCAGCCACATTTGTGTTGTTAGTGTTAAGGTGAGGCTAAGCCATGAGCCACAGTGTGATTTGCCTTAGACAAGTCTACCTACCAGCCCAGGGAAAGATTAATTGCTTCCATGGTTTTTCCTTCACAGTGCCTTACATGAGGTTTCATTTTCTAGGCCCCAGGGCTTTTGTAAAATAAGCAAGTGAAAAATAGAGGATATTTTATTCTACTCTTCATTCCCTTGGTTCCCATAGGCAGTGAACTGAATTAAAAATGAAATGTGAGAGAGTGGAGAAGAGAAAATCTCTTTAATAAAAGTGCGGCTCTGTTCCTATTACAAGTGTTTTACATTCTGGCTACATATTACATGTAGTACAGGGACCCAATTCTTTAGAAGAGATATTTTCAGAGGGAAACAAATAAGAAGGCATCAGCTATGAAGCTGCTTCAGTATTTGTGGATTTTATGCAGGAATATAACCTCACAACTCCTCCACTTTCTCCTTTCTTTTCAGGAAAAGCAGCTTCTCTCACTGGCATAGAGCTGCCCAACATTGACTGCCTTTCATCTGGACCAATTATCTTTCTTCTGATTCCCCTAGCAGAGACAGTAGCCCCTGCTTATCTGCAATTTCAGTGTCCTTCTTTGACCCATCTGGGACATGAATTATCCCTTTTTCCAGACTATCCACACCATCTATGCTATCTGCCTGTTAGTCACTGAGCAGCCATCCCAGTTACTAAGTCAACTGTTGCAGTACCTCAGTTCTTGTGTTCAAATTTAAAAAAAAAAAAAAAGCACATCTTATTATATTTAATAATGGTCTCAAAGTGCAAGATTAGTGATGCTAATACACTGCTGTAATTGTTCTATTTTATTATTGGTTGTTGTTGCCAATCCCTTTCTGTGCCTAATTTATAAACTAAATTATAAACTAAATTGTTTTATAAATATGTATGTATTGAAAAAACATTAAATATATAATACACATATATATACACATTATACAGATATAATGTGTGTATATATAATACACACACACACACACGGTTTGTTACTATCCATGGTTTCAGACATTTACTGGGGATCTTGGAAACATATTCCCTGCATTTAAGAGGAAACTACTGTATTTCTCTTTCTGTTGATTCATTAGTCTTAGTAATTTCTAAAAGAATGAATTCTGGCTGGCTCTTTTGGCCCTTATTGCACGTTTACTTTATCACTCAGGGTGGTGATGGAGAGAGGAGCTACTCAAAGTGCTTGGGTATATTTAACAAATTGATAAAGCTCTCTAGCATATAATCAGGCTGTTAAGGGCTCAAAAACCATCAACTTTTGAATGATGAGTAGAATTCCTACCAAATTCTCTATTCCTCGGGGAAATAGTTCTCCAACCATTTGCTAAACCTCCTATGTATTTTTATGGAACCCATAAATAAATTGAAATTTAAAAGATTTAATTTGCTCCTGAAGGTCTTCACAAAGCTCTCCACAATGTAGGAGTTTAAAAAAACAAATGACAAGTTAAAGAGATGGAGTTGCACAGTGAGATTTTACAATTAAATTTTAAGGAGCAATATGACATTGGGTATTCAAAGAAGAAAAATGGATAGGAGCAGGCAAGCTGGAACAGAGAGACAGGACCAACAACATAAAGCACCCATGAAACAGTGCTCAAGTGCTCAACCAGATAAGATTTTTTTTTTTTACTCCGTTATAGTATGAGCATCTTGATCTGGCAATGATTTACATCTAGAGATAAGAATTAGAAAAAATATCCTAGAAAAAAGTATTAAAGAGTGAAATTATAATAATCCCCAGTGCAATTAAACAATTAGGTTATATGACATGACTCTTGCCCCTTTAATTATTCCAATTATTCCTAAAAAGAAGATATCTGTGTTACTAATAGTAACTAACAAAGTGGCCCATGGATACAGGCAGAATAAAATTCAATGCTTATTCACAGCTTGGTCTATTTCAGGTAGTAGGATTTTCTATTGATTATTTTGTTTGTTTGTATTTTTCTTATTTAATCCTTAAGAAAACCCATTTCCAACTAGCTCATAAAATTTTTTTTGAGGGGGCACTCAACATATTTTTATAAAAATAAAAAATAGAAGATAAGACAAATATAAATGACTTCCAGGTTTTGAGTTTTATATAATATACCTAATTGAGTTAATAAGCTTCTAGGTTTTGAGTTTCATATGATATACAATATATCATATAAAACTATAATAACTGACAGAGCTTTGCTAGAACAGCTCAGGGCCTGCATCTACTGAGGAAGGCAATATAATTTAGTCTGCTCTGGTAGGCACTGAGCCTGTATCCCTGGCCACCAGCCCAAAGCCTGGGCCACAGGGGCTGACTTAATGGCAGGGTAGACATAAACCCAGAAGCTGCTGAGGACAGCCTCATGCTGGGGCAGGCCCAAAGCTCAATGCTGCTTGGACAGCTTGGCATTGGAGTAAGCTGAAGGTGAGTGCCACTAGGGGTGGCCTGGTTTTGAGTGTAGATCATTGTGTGGGGCCACTGAGTTTGACCTGGTAGTGGGACAGACTAAAGATAGAGTCTGCCTTGCAGGCCTGAAGCCTGGGTCTATGAGGTCCAGCCTAGCACCTGGAGAAGCCTGGAGGAGGATCAGTCTGTGAGCATCAGTATAGAGGTGGGGTGGTCATAGTGGCCTGCTCAGTGCTGGATTTTGCTATAAGAAGTCTGGTTTTGAAATCCAAGGCAAAGTTCTGTGCTCGCTTCCCAATTCCTTCCTCCACATGGAGGGTATCTTTGTCAATACCTTCTTGCCTAGGGGATATAAGTAACATAAAACTATACTTTCTACCCTCTTTAATGCATTTGTTTCTATTTTTGTGTTACATCCGGGTGATATCATCTCTCACCTGATTTGCACAGCTAATGTAAAAGTATTTTGATGTGTGAATAGTTGTTCAAACTGATGTTTTTACAGGGGACAACCTCTGTAGAGTCCTAGACCACTATCTTGCTCCCTTGGAACATTCTTAAACTAGTTTTTCTCTCTCTATCTCTGTGTGTGTATATGTGTGTTTGTGTGTGTGAATATGTGTGTGTGTGTAGCATACATATATTTTCATTTATCTTGAGTAAATGGCAAGATATTGAATTGCTGGGTCATAGTATAGGTGTATATGTAACTTTGTCAGAAACTGTTAAATGGTTCTCCAGGTTGGTTGTATAATTTTTGCTACCGACAAGCCACCAAAAATGAATGACTATTTTTTGTTTTTTCCATATTGAAAACATTTGATATTATTGATCTCTTCTATATTTGCTATTTTAATGTTTTCAAGAAAATTCTTCATTTTCATTCTAATTTACATTTTCCTAATGACAATTTTCATCAGCTTATTAATGTGTTTGCTAACCATTCATACATCATCTTTCTAAATCTATATTCCAGTCTTTTTTCATATTGAATTGATGTCTATATTGATCAAATATCAATAAAAAGCACATAATTGAGTCTATTTCTGGACAATCAATTCTGTTTCAGTGATTTTTTTTTATACTTAAACTTTACTACACTGTCTTAATTACTTTAGCTTTAAGTAAGTCTTAAAATCATATAATATAAATATTCTGATTTCTTTTTCTTCAAGAATGCTTTTGCTTTTCAGTTCTTTTCATTTCATACAAAATGATTTTTGCACAGCTTGCACTGGAGCTGTTCTAGAGACAAATTATTTTTTGAGAGCATATACCTTTACTTTGTTTTCATATTTGAATAGCAATTTATTTGGATATTAACTTATAGGCTACTTCTTTTCTTTACAATGGTTTGAAGATGTAATAGTTATCAGTTAAATATATCCAAGAACACACTTGTAATAAATGTTTACTGTATGAAAAAGGTGTCCCAGGAGGAAACATGAAACCTCTCTTTTAGAAGGTGTAAAGAATAAAGTATTATAGAATTTGAACTTATGCTAAATAATTTTGTGAAAGATTCAAGGGAAAAAGTGGTTCAGTTTTGGTGCTATCAGTAAAGAGAGTAATCTAGTTATTAGTAAATCTCATCGAGAAAATCGTAACAAACAATAGCAGCTTTAGGTTACAGCTATGTTGTTAAAGTAAGTATCAGTAGAGTGAAGATTATATTTATTCTTGCATTGCTATAAAGAAATACCTGATACTGGGTAATTTACAAAGGAAAGAGGTTTAATTGGCTCATGATTCCACAGGCTATGCAGAAAGCATGGCTGAGGAGACATGAGGAAACTTTCAACTATGGCAGAAGGCAAAGAGAAAGCGGGTACATCTTACATGGCCAGAGAATGAGAAAGAGAGCAGAGAGAAAGCGCTATGCACTTTGATAAAACTAGATCTCAAGCGAATGCACTCACTATACAGTACCAAAGGGGATGGTACTAAGCCATTCTTGAGAACTCCAGCTCCATAATGCAATCACCACTCACCAGACCTCACCTCCAACACTGGGGGTTACAATTTAACATCAGATTTGGGTGGGGACATAGATCCATACCATATCAAACAGATTGTTCATTTTTGTGTCTTTCACAGGGACTTCATTTTTATCTGTGTTCAGAAATGATTACCAAGTGGTTCTCTCTTTTTTTTTTTTTTTTTGTCAGTTTGTCATAGTCACAGGGTGATCATTTAATGTAGTTCTGAAAGATTGTTTGTGCTTAATGTGAGACCACCAACATACCTGTAAGAACTGGGCCGTTCCTATCAACATGAAAGTATATTTATTAGTGAGTCTGGCTTCCAAATATCAGAGCTTACTTGACATTGTTTCTAAGATGTTTTATTATTTCTGGTTAGAAATTATCCATTTTTATTTTTTAGTTCCTCAAATACAATGTATCATTATCTTTTCTAGCTGATGTTAACCTTTCCTCTTTTTCTTTGATTTTCACCAGTACAACAATAATGTGCCTAATTTCAGTTTCCTTGTATTCATCCTGTTTGGTGTTGTGTGTGTGTGTGGTGTGTGTGTGTGTGTGTGTGTGTTTGCGTTTTACTTTTATTTTAGATTCAGAAGATAGATGCACAGGTTTGTTTTATGGGTAAATTGCATGTCACTGGGGTTTGGTTTATGCACGATCCTGCCACCAGCGTAGTGAGCATCATATTGGTAAGTAGTTTTTTAACCCTCACCCTCCTCCCACCCTCCTACTCTAGTAGTCCTCAGTTCCTATTATTCTCATCTTTGTGTGCGTGTGTACTCAATGTTTAACTCTTACATAAGATGTGAGAGAACCTGTGAAATTTGTTTTTGTTGTTGTTGTTGTTGTTGTTGTTGTTCTCATGTGAATTCCACTAGAATGATGGCCTCCAGCTCTATCTTGCTTCAAAGGACATGATTTCATTCTTTTCTATGACTGCATAGCATTCCACAATGTATATGTATTATATTTTGTTCATCCAGTCCACCATTGATGGACATTTAGGTTGATTTCATGTCTTTGCTATTGTGAATAGAGCTGCAGTGAACATACAAGTGCATGTGTCTTTCTGGTAGAATTATTTATTTTTCTTTGAATGTGTAACTAGTAAAGGAATTGCTGGGTCTAATGGCAGTTTTGTTTTAAATTATTTGAGAAATCTCCAAAATGCTTTCCACAGTAGCTGATGGGTACATGATATAAATAGACACTTCCCCAAAGAAACATACGTGTGGTCAATGAATATAGGATAAAAGGCTCAACATCATTGATCATTAGAGAAATGTAAATCAAAACCACAATGAGATATCATCTCATACCAGTGAGAATGGCCATTATTAAAAAGTTAAAATATAATATGTTGGCAAGTTTGTGGAGGAAAGAGAATGCTTATACCCAGCTGGTAGGAATGTAAGTTAGTGTTCTTAATAAAATAATTTAAAACATTCTCAGTCATTATCTCATCACTTCTTTTAGATGATTTTTTCTCTTCTCTCCTGGGATTCCAATTGTATTGTTGTTTATTTTTCTTTTTTTTTTCTTTTTTTTTGAGACGGAGTCTTGCTCTGCCACCCGGGCTGGAGTGCAGTGGCCGGATCTCAGCTCACTGCAAGCTCCGCCTCCCGGGTTTACGCCATTCTCCTGCCTCAGCCTCCCGAGTAGCTGGGACTACAGGCGCCCGCCTCGTCGCCCGGCTAGTTTTTTGTATTTTTTAAGTAGAGACAGGGTTTCACCGTATTAGCCAGGATGGTCTCGATCTCCTGACCTCGTGATCCGCCGGTCTCGGCCTCCCAAAGTGCTGGGATTACAGGCTTGAGCCACCGTGCCCGGCCTGTTGTTTATTTTTCTACAAATATTTGAAGCTCTGTATTTTTTCAAATCTCTTTTCCTCTTTATGTCAAAATTTAATTTCTATTAATCTGAGCTGTTTCAAATCCATCCTTTTTTTTCTTCTGTTATGTTTAGCCTTCTCTTTAGCTTATCAAATAAATATAAATTTCATATTTTTTGTTTCACTTTTAAAATTTTCTATCTGGTTGATTATAATGTCTATCCTTCTGTTGAAATTTCTCATATGTTAATAAATGTTATTCATGTCTCTGAAAAGACCCTTTAACAAAGTTTTGTTAATTATTTTAGATTTCTCATTTTACTATGCAAACATATGAGCCATTTTAAGTTTGATTTTCTCTTTTCTTTAAAATATGAGTCTTACGTTCATATGTCTTAGTTTCATGCAAAATATTCTCTGAGAGATAACCAGAGAGTGGAGTAAATAATATTGACATTAAGTAAAGAGCAACACGCTTATTCTTTTAGGCTACTTGTATGAAAATTTGAGTTAATAAAAATTTTAAGTTGAGCACAGTATGGGCTATGCTGTGACTTTAATTAGGTTCACTTCAGTACACGCTTTAAGTTTTAAGTGTACCATCAAGACTGTTGGAAGAGCTTGAGATATGAGCATAGGAAAAGAGTTAAAGATTCGTGGAGACCTATTAAACAGCTGCTAGCTTTTGGAATAAGAAGATATTTATATCTGCGTTGTAGTCTGGATACCACCTTTGTGTGTTGCTACAGATTTCTCTTTTTTTTTTTTTTTCACTCTTGTCCTCCAATTTTTGCAATAAGAAAATCTCTCTGTGCTATACTTTCCTAGCCCCTAAGTTAGAAGGCAGAAACCATACAAATAATGAAGACCCAGATCATCTAGAATATTTCTCTCAGCTCTCCTGTCCTGCATTTATCCATTGAAAACTGTTGCCATTCTACCAGAGATGTTGCATGCTTCAGAAGGAATGTCTTTGTGCGATTATTTCCTTCCCTACCCTTTAGCCTAGTATCCCCGTGCATTTGTAAAGTTTCAATAGCATGCTTTGGAGAGTGGCTCAAACCTCTTCAGTGTCTGAGGTATGCCAATAATTTCATGCACATGCCACAGACAACTATTAAAAGTTGGTTGGTTTCTTCTTAAATACACCAATTGGGAATTTATTTTTTACCTGACCCTCATCTAGAGATGAAAGCAGCCATGGGTATTTTTTCTCTTCATAATGACTTGTTGCTCTGCTGAAATTCAGTTTAATCAGTATTCATTGCAGATCACAACCTGGAGATTTGTGATTAACAAACTATCATTTGTTAATCATATCTGGCTGGCCTTGGTTATTAAGAAAAGTAATGCTTATTGTGACTTTTCAATTCCTAATGAGAAGATAAGCTCACTATTATTATATTTGATGGCATTTAATTTATGTATGTGCTGTTAAAAATACAAGAGAAAAATCACAAGTTTCCACTATCATAGATGCTTTTATTTATGAATTACTAATACTTGTAGAGGATGATTTTTTTCCCATCTTAACTGAAAGAGCTACTTGATATTTTCTTAATAATTAGACTTATAAACATTTAAATTTAGTCAATGCCCTTATTATGCTAAGGAGGGTGAATATGATCATTCTCTGCTACTTCGGGAAAGATTGAGATTGAAATTTTACTTGAAGCAATATATACATATGTGTGCGTGTATATATATGTGTATATATATGTATGTGTGTGTGTATATATATAGATAGAGAAAACTTTGAGAAATTTGAATAAGATGCTTTTATTTCTAACATCCACAGTGAAATTCTATATAATGGTGACTCTCACTCTAAGGAGCTGTCCTTAGACATGTGTCTCCAGGAACTAGTGCAACTAGAAAGTTTTAAAAAAAACGCTTTAGGTTATTCTGGAGAGACAAACCAGATTAAATTAGAATTGAGAATTGAATCTCTCTTTTTTATATATTATGTGAATATCTTGATAACTTATGTACCTAATTAATTATTTAATCAAGTCAATCATTTAGCAAACATTTATTGATATGTGACCTGTGGTAATAATAGCCAAGAGTACAAGGTACCTTTCCTAGTATCACTTTCCTTTGTAACAAAACTTATTTTTGGTTGTCTGCTGTTGATGAATTCTCTCAACTTTTGTGTGCTTGCAAAAGTCTTTCTTTTACTGTTATTTATGAAAGATAATTTTTCTAGATATAAATCCCAGGCTGTCAAGTGCTTTTTTGTTTTGTTTTTAAAGGTGCTGTTTAATTATCTTTTCACTCTTAAGATTTCATGATCTGACAGGAAATCTTCTGTAATGCTTATGTTTGTCTCCAACTCTTCATCTAAAAAAAGTGTCTTTTATTGTGACTGTATCTAATAATTTTTTATCACTAGTTTTAGGGACTATCATAATCATGTGTCTTCATGTTATAGTTGAGGTTTGTTGAGAAACTTATATCTGTGGATTTAGTTTTTAAATTAAATGTGAGAGAAATTAAATCATTTTAATTTATGTATTTTTCTTCCTACCCACCAAGCTATTAAGCTATTTCTCACCTTTTTTTTTTTTTTTTTTTTTTAGACAGAGTCTCTCTCTGTCACCCAGGCTGGAGTACAGTGGTGCGATCTCAGCTCACTGCAAGCTCTGCCTCCTGAGTTCAAGCGATTCTGCTGCCTCAGCCTCCTGAGCAGCTGGGACTACAGGCGCCCGCCATCACACCCAGCTAATTTTTTCTATTTTTAGTAGAGATGGGATTTCACCATGTTAGCCAGGATGGTCTTGATCTCCTGACCTTGTGATCCACCCACCTCGGCCTCCCAAAGTGCTGGGATTACAGGCGTGAGCCACTGCGCCCGGCTATTTCTCACCTTTTATTTAGGAATTCTAGTCACATATATAATGGACCCTTTGATGTTGTCCCAAAGATTACTGGTGGTATTTTTTTTTTTTTCTTTTTGTCTTTTCTTTCTCTCAGTATCTCATTTTGGATAATTCCTATTGCTGTTTATTCAAGTTTAATATTTTATTTCTTCTGCTAAGTCTAATCTGCAATTAATCAGTTGTAGAGTAGATGAAAGGTCTTCGTGGCGAATTGTTACTTAACTAAGACCTGAATGACAAAAGGTCAGTTGTGAGAATATCTTGGAGAACAACTCAGGCAGAGCAATTGACCAGAGTAAATAACTTGCATAAAAATATGTTTGAGTGGGTGGAGCAAGATGGCAGAATAGAAGATTGCACTGAGCAGTCCCCACTTCAGGAACAACAAATTTAACAATTATCGACACACAAAATAATACACCTTCATAAAAATAATAAAAAAAAATAGGTGAGCACTCACAGTACTTCGTTTTATTTTATTGTTTATTTTTATTTTTATTTTTTGAGACAGAGTTTCACTCTTGTTGCCCAGGCTGGAGTGCAATGGCGCAATCTTGGCTCACTGCAACCTCCGCCTCCCACGTTCAAGCGATTCTCCTGCCTCAGCCTTCTAAGTAGCTTGGATTACAGGTGCCTTCCATCATGCCCAGCTAATTTTTTGTATTTTTAGTAGATATGGGTTTTCACCATGTTGACCAGGCTGGTCTTGAACTCCTGACTTCAGGTGATCCGCCCACCTCAGCCTCCCAAAATGCTGGGATTACAGGCGTGAGCTGCTGTGCCTGGCCAGTACTTAGTTTTAACTTCATATTACTGAAAGGCACTGAAAAGGGTAATAAAAACAGTCTTGAATTGCTAATGCCACTCCTTCCCCATCCCCCAGAAAGGGTGTGTGGTGTGGAGAATCTGTGTACTGAGGGAGAAAGAGCTCAGTAATTGTGAGACTTAGCATTTAACTCTATGCTACACAAAGCAGAACCAGGCTGTAATTAGCTGATGTCTGCCACAGAGGAAGAATTTGAACTGACCCTGGACAGATGAGAATCACCCGTCTCAGTGGTCAGAATTTGAGTTCAGCAAGCCTTTCCACTGTGGGCTGCAGTGCTCTGGTGCTTTGAACAAACTTGAAAGGCAGTCTGGGTCACAAGAATTGCAACTCTTAGATGAATACTAATGTTGATCTGGACTCAGAGTCAGTGGACTAGAGGAGCATGAGACACCAGCAGGAACACATAAGGGAGTGCTTGGGCCACCATTTCCCCAACACCTGGCTACACAACTTGTGGCTCCAAAAGAGACGCCATCCTTCTGCTCGAAGAGAAGAGAAGAGAAGAGAAGAAAAAAACAAGTAAGATTGTGTCTTGCATCTTACATAACAGCTTAGCCACAGTAAAATAGGGTACTGGGCAGAGTTGTGAAGTCCCCATTCTAGGCCTTAGCTCCTGGATATCCTTTCTAGACAAATACTGGACTGGACCAGAAAGGAAACTGTTGTCTTGAAGTGAAGGACCCACTCCTGGCAGGACATACCACCTGCTGACTAAAGAGCCTTTGAACCCCAAATAACCAGCAGCAATTCCCAAGTAGTAGGTCATGGGCCTTGGGTGAGACTCTGAAACATGCCAACTACAGGTGAAACACAGCATATTTCCAGCTGTGGTGGCTAAGGTGAGAAAATTTATCTCCTTGAGAAAAGCAGGGGGAGAAGTAAAGGGGACTTTGTCTTGCACCTCAGACACTATCTTGGCTATAGGATGGTAGAATAGCAAACAAGCTATTGAGGTCACTAATTTCGGGACTTGGCTTTTAGACAGCATTACTGAACATTACCTGGGCCAGAAGGGAGCCTACTGTCCCGAAATGTGAGTCCCAGGCCTAGCAACCTTTACCACAAGCTGACTGAAGAGCCCTTGGGCATCAAGTGGACACTGGTGAACCCCTGGCAGTACTCCCAACAGGCCTGTGGTGGTGGTGGCCATGAGGTGAGGCTCCTCTGCCTGTGGAAGAGGAGAAAAAAGTGGGAAGGAGTGTATTAAATGGTTTGAGAGCCAACTCAGCACCAATTCATAGGACACCAGGTAGATTTCTAAGGATTTGTACTCCAGACCCTGGCTCTTGGGCAGTGTCTCTGGATCCACCAGGGGCCTGGCAGAACTCATGACCTGGAAGGGAAGGCCACAAGCCTATCTGGCTTCACCACTGATGATTGTACAGCCCCAAGGCCTTGAGAAACCATAGGTGGTAGCCAGATAATGGTTACTGTGGGCCTTGTGTGAGACCCAATGCTGTGCTGGATTCAGATCTGACCCAGCACAGTCCCAGTGGTGGTGGGCATAAAAGTGTGCTAACCCGTCCTCAGCTCCAGGTAGCTCAGCACAGAGAGACTCTGTTTATTTGGAGGAAAGTAAGGGAAGAGAATAAGAGTCTCTCTCTGTTAATCCTGAGAATTCTTCTGACTCTTATCCAAGACCACCAGGATTGTATCTCTATGCGCCTGCACGAACCACAGAGTTACTGTGCCTGGGATGCCCCCTAATCCAGATATGCCTTCGACTGCAACACTCAAGCGCTTTCAAATACCTGAAAGGCCTTCCCAAGAAGGATAGGTACAAATAAGCCCAGACTGTGAAGACTACAATAATTACCTCACTCTTAAATGCCGAGGCATGGGCAAACATCTACAAGTATCAACAGCATACAGGAAAATAAAACCTCATCAAACAAGCTAAATAAGGCACTAGGGACCAATCCTGGAGAAACAGAGATTTGTGACCAGTAAGACAGAGAATTCAAAATAGCTGTGTTGAGGAAAGTCGAAGAATTTCAAGATAACACAGAAAAGGAATTCATAATTCTATGAGGTAAATTTAAGAAGGAGATTGAAATAATTAAAAAGAACCAAGTAGAAATTCTGGAGTTAAAAAATGAAATTGACATAATGAAGAACACATCAGAATTCTTTAATGACAGAGTTGATCAAGCTAAGGGAAGAATTAGTGAGGTTGAAGATAGGCTATTTGATTTTTTTTTTTTTTTTTTTGAGATGGAGTTTCACTCTGTCGCCCAGGCTGGAGTGCAGTGGCCGGATCTCAGCTCACTACAAGCTCCGCCTCCCGGGTTTACGCCATTCTGCTGCCTCAGCCTCCCAAGTAGCTGGGACTACAGGCGCCCGCCACCTCGCCCGGCTAGTTTTTTGTATTTTTTAGTAGAGACGGGGTTTCCCCGTGTTAGCCAGGATGGTCTCGATCTCCTGACCTCGTGATCCGCCCGTCTCGGCCTCCCAAAGTGCTAGGATTATAGGCTTGAGCCGCCGCGCCCGGCCGAAAATAGGCTATTTGAAAATACATAGTCAGAAGAGGCAAAAGAAAAAAAAAAAGAAGAAACAACAATGAAGCACACCTACAAGTTCTTGAAAATAATCTTAAAATGTACAATTTAAGAATTACTGCCCTTAAAGAGGAAATAGAAAAAGAGGTAGCAGTAGAAAGATTATTTAGAGTGATAATCACATAGAACTTCTCAAACCTAAAGAAAGGTATTAATATCAATGTTATAGAACACCAGGCAAATTTAACTTGAAGAAGACTACTTCAAGGCATTCAATCATCAAACTCCCACAGGAGAAGAGAAAAAAGAAAGGATCCTAAAATCGGCAAGAAAAAAGACAAAAAAAAAAAAATTACAATAGAGCTCCAATATGTTTGGCAGCAGGATTTTCAATAGAAAACATACAGGACAGAAGAGAGTGGTATGACATATTGAAAACCCTGAGGAAGAACTCACCCAAAAAATAGTGTATCTGGCTAAATTATCCTTCAAACATGAGGAAGAAATTAATGCTTTCCAGAAAACAGAAGCTGAAGGTCTTCTCAACACCTGGGCTGTCCTATAAGAAATACTAAAGGGAGTCTGTCAATCAGAAAGACACCTAAAAGTACAAAACTCACTGGTAATGGTAAGTACAAAAAATGTTAATTGCAGCACTGTTCACAATAGCCAATATTTGGAAGCAACCTAATTGTACAACAACAGATGAATAGATAAAGAAAATGTAGTATGTACACAAAATGTAATACTATTCAGCCATAAAATAGAATGACATCCTGTCATTGTCAATGACGTATGTGGAACTGGAAGTCATTATGTTAAGTGAAATAAGTCAAGCACAGAAAGACAAACTTCATGTGTTCTCACTTACATATGGAAGCTAAATATTAAAACAAACTCATGGAGATAGAGACTAAAAGGATGGTTACCAGAGGCTGAGAAGAGTAGTGAGAGGTGAGGGGAAAGTGGGGATGGTTAATGAGTACAAAAGAACACTACAAAGAATAAATAAGAGCTGGTATTTGCTACCACAACAGGATAACAATAGTAAAAATAATTAATTTAATATTATGTACATTTACTAAAAGAGGATAATCAACTTTTTGAAACACAATGGATAAATGTTTGAGGGGTTGGATAACCCATTTACCATTATTTTTATACCTTGCATGGCTGTATCAAAATATCTCATGTAACCTATAAATATATATGCCTACTATGCACTCACAAAAATTAAAAATAAAAAAGTAAAAATAATATGTTTGACGTTATACCTCAAGAATGCGAATAACAAAGTTTCAAGCTACATCTAATAAATACTTTTACCTTGTAAAAGTGTGGAATTAGTAGTTACCCAAATGTCTACTACTTCCTCACTGAAAACTAATGGGTCTCACAAATATTTCCTTCTGGTTCTGGGAAAATGCTTACTTTATTAGCCCATTGACGCAACTGATAATGAGAGAACCTAATATTAAGCCAATGCATAGCCTCCTAGAATGAAGCAATCTGAGATCTTCTATCCAACTATTCCAACAACTCATCCTTCAGCTAATTTGGGAAACAAAACAAAATGCAGAAATTATGGTTGATCCATAGTTTTGTTATATACAGCTGCAAAGAAGACCCATTGTTTTCCAATGAAATAATTATTTATAGCACCAACAAATAATTGTACTTCAGTAACAAAATGGGCATTCAACCAAATGACGGTCGAATAGAAAACAGTAGCTTCCTGAGACCACTTTAAGAGAGTTTGGTTCTCATTCCTGTGCCAAGAAGTGTAAAATAATTTATCCTGACATGTAACAGTATATATACACACACATATGTATTATATGTAATATATATGTAATGCATATTATAATACATATGTATAATATATAATACATACATTACACATATATAATACATATCTATTTCACATATACACACTTTAATACTAAATTTTAGATTGTTAAAAGATAAAATCTGGGTACATTTTGGAAATGTTATATTTAAAGTATTAAGATATAATCTGTCTGCTGGTATGCACTCCAAGTCTGCCCTTCACAGGCCCTCAGATTAAATAATGACATTGAAAAAATTTGTAAGTTATGACTGTCACTTCTTCTAAATGACTATTTTCCTTTGCCTGACTGCAGCTCTTGCAAACTTGTAAATAATATAGGTTTATGATAGCCCACTTTCTTCCCAGCAGGAAGGAGTATGTTTCTTACTGAGTTAACAGGCATATGTTTAACTTCTCTTCAGTTTTCTCGTGTGTCACTTAATCTTAACAATTTAAGTAGCCAGAGATTTGGATTATTCCATTTAAAAAAATAACTATGCATTTCAGACATTTCAGTCATGCCCCCAAAAGCATTAATTTTAAAATTTTATCTCCCCAATTGTATTATTCTTTAAAATTCATAAGATTTATGGTGAAAATAATATTATCTTCATTTCCTTTACTGGTCATGTGTCTATTATGATACCACATTTGCTGTGAAGTTGGTTATTTGGTCCAAAGTTATATTATATGAGATTTCATATTAGTAGAGCAAATACTACCTAAATCATTATATATTAGTGAAGAATGTGGCCAGGAAATATGAATCTATACTTGCAAAATGTTTTAATTCTATTTAGGATTTATTTTTGCTCTTTGTAGAAGGAATTGGTCCAGTATAACCATCTTGCCACCAAGCGCTGTCCTCTTTGAGAAGAAGGTATCATATATCTAGCTTAGCATTGTTTATGTTTCTGACAGGTCAGATAATGAGCACTGACATTTTAAATATACATCACTCTTCAGATATGGTGGGCCAGATTTTTCTTCTGTCCCATTTACTGCTTTTCTGTTAAGACTGAATTAGAAATGGTAATCAATTTAATATGGTCCCATATGTATCTCATATTCCACTCATGTCAGCCTTTTTTAAACTAATTTTTCAGTTTATATATTTTTTATTGACGAACCTTATGGTTTTTAAATCATTTCTCCTGATGTGTCCCTTGTGCTGGTGAGTCCATCTGTTATATTCTTAATTTAGATGTTTCTTTTTCATTTTAGAATACCAATATTTTTCTTTTCTCAGTAGGTCTGTCATTTTGTTAAAATATCTATTTTAAAATCAAATTTCTCTGTACTTCTTGTTTTTTAATGTGTACATACAGTTCTTCCTGTTATTTCACATCTGGGACATATGCAGATGTGGTTTTGTATACTATTTCCTCTCTTAAATATGAAACACATTTTTCTATTTCTGGATGTGTCTCATATTAGTCAGTAAAAGGAGGGCATTGTGTTTTTAAAAATAAAAAATAAGACATATAAATATAATTTTCCACAGAAGGGTATGCTCTTCCTGTCAACCACTGAGACTGAAAGGCCAATCACTTTGATCCAACCAGAGGTAAAGCAATATCAGGGCTGGATTGCATATTTTGTCAATTTCATTTCCTTTTTAATTTCACAAGGTTTATGTGTTGAATCTGTCCTGTCTGTATAATAGGATCCTTCTTCTATAAGGACTTCTGACACTACACTAAGTAACTTAAGACTATGCAACCTGTCTCTCTCTCTATCCCATCCAAACTTCCAGTCATGCAAACACTATTCATTGTAGCTCTGAACTTACCAATAACACATCAAATGAAAATTAGATGACAGAGAGAATTACCTGTATGTTGGAGTTGCCTACAGATTCTAATTTATTATACCATTCCTCATAGCTCTTATCAGCTCTCCTAAACTTTTCTCACCCTAAAAATGTTTACTTATTGTCATATTTGATCAAGACAACCAGGGAAGAAAGTAACCTGCAATCCGTCCTCACCTAGGGAAAACTTCTCTCTCTTTCTTAGTGTCTTCAATGTTTTTAAGATCTCCATGATATTGAAAAGACATTGCTTTTTGATTTCTAAATTGTTATAGCATTGATAGTGTGAACTTATCTTCTACATTCTACCTAATAGATATATATCTGGATTGTTTTAAAAGTACTCTGCCCAAGAAACCTAGGTCATCTAAGTAGAAAAAGGCTGGAGATGTACCTCTATTGGAGTGACTTATTGCTCTGAATTCTTCAGCCCGCATAATACATTCACATCTATTGTCTTGGCCTTACCTAGGGTACAAATGATTCCAATCTCCATCTTTTGACTTTCTGTTAAACTTTGCTATAGAGTTTGGCCAATGGCATGTGGCAGAAGCAACAGTGTGTCGATTCTAAATCTTACCTTTCAGAGGCCCCCTTGCATATCTCTTCTCACCTTTATGCTCCTTTCTCATCCGCGTTAGCCCACTAGTCTAATAGCAAGGGAATAATGTGTTTGGTGAAATGCCCTCACCAGTCTGTAGATATGTACTTATAGGCAGAGCCACCTTATGCACTGGAACTTCAGGAAGAGGTACCCAGTCAAACTAAACCACCATCAGCTGAATTACAGCCTACCCACAGACTGTGAGCAATAATAAACAATAAATACTTGTAAATTTAAGCCACTGTGATTATGAGTTGTTTCTTATACATACTGGGTTTGAGAATAGGTGTCAATATTAATATTCTGGATGCAAAATCTATACACGTGTCATAAGGTATGTTAGCACACATATGTACTGCCCAAGTCAAGAGAGCTATAGTCAAAAGACCAGCCAGGAAAATGTTCATGAACACATGGAAGGAAGAGATATTTTAGACATCTGTCACAACCAAAGGGAAGTATGAACAATCGTGTTTGTAAAGGTAATATCTTTCATTTCCCTTACTTCTGCCTCTCCCCGGGTCAATCTGGGGAAATATAGATGTTGTCTAGGAAAAGGAAGGGCATACTAGTCGGGCGCGGTGGCTCACGCCTGTAATCCCAGAACTTTGAGAGGCCGAGGCAGGGGAATCACGAGGTCAGGAGATCGAGACCATCCTGGCTAACACGGTGAAACCCCGTCTCTACTAAAAATACCAAAAATTAGCCGGGCATGGTGGCGGGAGCCTATATTCCCAGCTACTCAGGAGGCTGAGGCAGGATATAGGCATGAACCCAGGAGGCAGAGCTTGCAGTGAGCCAAGATGGCACCACTGCACTCCAGCCTGGGCGACAGAGTGAGGCTCCGTCTCAAAAAAAAAAGAAAGGGCATACTATTAATAATCTATTTTATAGTTTTAATTTTTATATTGAATTGATATATTAATTATAATTTTGACATGAACTCACAATTATGTGAGTTATTCCATAATTCACAATTATGGAATCTGCCCCTCCAAAATTATGGAATTCAGTGGCTAAAAATAAATAGCCCCCCCAGAGGGAGTTTGAATAGACAGCGTGAGAAAGAAAAATTCATTATTGATTGGATTCAAAGAGTGTCTCTGTAAAGTCATCAATCGTGTTACCATACTTCCATTTCATTCAAACTATAATTCATAAATAACTAAAATGTTTAATCAGTGGATGTGAATAATAAAATATTTTCATATGTTTAAAAATAACAAGGGATTCTATTTTTCTTATAGAATCAATTAACTGTGAAAACAATCTAAATGAATAGTCAAACATGCAGGAAGTGATAGCTTTCTTTTTAAAAATTATAGAATGTTGTGAATACTTTCATTTTATTTCCTTCTCTAAATTTCATTGATGTGATCAACAAAAATACAAGAAGACAGAAGCTATAGGAATGATTAAAAAATCTTTGGTGTCATAATGATTAATTTATATATCGACTTGGTAAGCCACAATATTGAAATATTTGGTCAAATACTAGTAGAGATGTCACTAGAAGGCATGTATGTGTGTGTGTTTAGATGAAATTAAAATTTAAATCAGTAAACTTTGAGAATAGAAGATTATTGTATGTAATGTGGGTGGACTAAATCCAATTAGTTGAATGCCTTAAGAAACAAAAGCAAAATAAAACTGAAGTCTTATGTGTAAGAAGGAATTCTGTCTCCATACTTCCATCAGAGCAAACCTGAAACATCAGCTGTTCCTTAGGTCCCAGCTTCCTGGTCTGCTTGGCAGAATTCTGACTTGTCAGGCATAATAATCAGATTTCCAACCCAAACCCCAAGAAAATCTTTAGTCTTTGTCAGCACAGGAATAGGAAAAGGAGAGCAAGAACCCCCAGTGCACCTGACTGCTACATGGGAATGATGTTCAATCACATTAACAAACACACATTAAAATATTATCTCATTGGGAACAAAAATAAGTGTATTAATCATTGTCAAGGCTGTTTTTATATAAGTGCTATTGTATATTAGTGATATATTTATATCATAACTTATAAAAATGAATATTGAAAAAATATATATTTAAAATTAATATTAAATATTGAAGTCATACATTCAAGAATATATGATTGTGCTTTCAGTAAAATATACCTTTATATAGGAAGGAAATTAAAATGTAGTAGAAACATACTGAAATTTACATAGGCTTGAAGCTAGGATTGTTTAAGTTCATTTTACTGAAAGGAGATTATAAGTATAAATAGGATATTATTTTATAGAATACATTTCAGACAAAACTTGTATACATTACAGCTTGACTTAATATCCTGCATGGTCTTAGCACTCTATCAAGTTCCCTTGAGTTTCCTTGCTGCTCTAGAAATTGGATAAATATTTTCTCCTCTAAGGAACACTGCTATCCTTTAGCAGTAGTGAATCCAGAATGAGTGATGAGAATAAAATAGTGAGTCAATATAGAAAACACTTAATATAAGTTCTTGATGTTTCAATGAGGCAAAAATCCCCATCTGCCTTTTATTATTGCACTAAAGAGCTGGATTTTTTGAGAAAATAATTTGAACACTTCAGTTGTGTGGAATTAATTATATCAAATTAAAGAGACACAGATCTTTTCTCTGTATGTTTATTCACTGCCAGGGAAAAAGTGAAATAGAGGCATTATTGAAATGACAAAAACAAGAACCCCATTTGACCAATTGCCAACACACACACATTCTTTCTTCACTGAGAAGAAAAGGTGTGTCTGCTTACATCTAATATAAAATATTGCTATTCTGTATCTAAACATAAAACTTGTCAATAACGCACTGGTCAGCTGGTCCCGACGTTCAGCTGCTTGTGTGTGTGCCTGCTAAGGTCTCAGTTTTTTAGGTATTTTATGGTTTTTAAAATTATTTATTTATTTATTTATTTATTTATTTAGAGGTGGATTTTCGCTTTGTCACCGGGCTGGAGTGCAATGGCACGATCTTAGCTCTCTGCAACCTCCACCTCCTGGGTTCAAGCTATTCTCCTGCCTCAGGCCCCCAAGTAGCTGGGATTACAGGCACCCGCCACCACGCCCAGCTAATTTTTGTATTTTTAGTAGAGATGGGGTTTCACCATGTTGGTCAGGATGATCTCGATCTCTTGACCTCGTGACCTGCCCGCCCTGGCCTCCCAAACTGCTGGGATTACAGGTGTGAGCCACCGCACCCAGTCAGGTCTCAGGTTTATATGGGGACAGGATAGGTGATGTGGTGGGCCAAAAGGCCACTTTTTGGACATGAAAACAGAAATGCCTGTCCTCATTTAGGGCCACAGGTCTTCAGGCTCGAGGAAGGAGCCTTTGCCAGGGAACCGCCCACTTCTACCCTGTCTCCTGTCCCTATCACTGTCATGGAAAATGTTTATCCCTGCTTTGGGTGGACATTTTGTGCCTTGACTACAGTCATTCACTCATTGGTAATTCCAATTTTTCTTTATGGCACTACCAAGTCTCCACTCCTTTCTTATTATTTCCTACATTCATTGGTACAGGCATAGCGTTCTGTATTAATGCTAACCTCTATTTACCACACGTAGCTAAAATTATAATGTAATATCATTTTGTGACTCAAGAGTTTTGAGTGGAACTGACTCTATCCCACAGCTACAGAAGTGGATACCAATGCCCTTCTTGGCTATCACAGACATTCAGAGATTTATAAGCTCTTGCTCACTTTTATTGGTTGAGGGATAATTACTTGACCCAAGATAAATGAAAAAGACTTAATAAAATAATTTGGCTGGAATCATTGTGACAGAAAATCTTTATTTTCCTTTGGAACTGGTAACTATAAAAGTAATATATATTTGGAGTTGCTGAGGGCTATTGGGTAAAAGGACCTACATGACAATGAATCCATTCAGAGGAATTATGAAGCAGGAGATGTGTGAGAGATTCAGTTGATGGTGTTATTTGAGCCTCTGGTTTAACCCAAATGAAAATGCCAAACTGAACATGAAATTTTATGTTTTGTGAGGCTATAATATCACATTTTTCCTAAAACCAGTTTGAGTTGATTTTCCATGATAGGGAAGCCAAGGAATCACAAATATTGTATGAAATAATTATAGATGATATTAAATTATCAACATCATCTCATGATTGAAATATATTTAAGTACTCATTGTATTTAGATCTTCCTTTTTCAATGTTTAACATGATTGAAATAATGTTAAGTGAGGCTCCATTACAGTAAAATTAATTCTATCAATCTACTTGGTAACCAATAATAATTTAAAATATTTTAGAAAGCACTAGTAAATAAAATAAGTATTATTTAGTTAAAAATATGTCTACATTGCATAATACATGAATTTTTTTTAAATAGAAGAAAAGCAAGATATAATATCAGTTATTTGATTAAGCATCAATTATGGATCAATTTTTTGAAAAAAATTAAATACTCCAGTTTTATTATTGACATCTGTCAAAAATAAAAGTTTATAATTATTATTTTATGTGCAAGTAACATGGAAAGTTCAATTTATTACTGATATGCTTATATAAAGGTAATATTATCATATGTTTTGAAAATCCAAATAAGAAAATCACTGGAAAAGGAAAATTTAAATACTATGTCTATCCAAATACATTTATCCTGTTTTATTAGTAAACTTATAAGTAAATATTTAATAGTGAAAAATAGGTTCTAGGGCTTTAAGAGAATGACCATTCTAATTAATAAAGATGTACTTTAATGCTATGGCAAATTTAACACCTGACTTCATAAACTCCAACTTTTAAAACTTGTATAAACATGTTACAGATCAGTTTTATTATGTTCTCAACAGGTACTTTGAAGCTAATAAAACTATAATTTAGAAAATAATTTGACCTGTATTAAACTCTGAATCAAGTGCTATATGTACTTTCTTACTGTCTGCCAATCTGCAAGACGATCATGGCAAAATTTAGCTCTAAGATATAGATGCGTTTTAATATCTAAACATAATTTTGTTGACTCTTAAAAATGCCTGATGTAATTTTCTCTTGACAAATAATTATACTCTTTATATTCTGATTAAAATTTGGTAATTCAGGCCTCACTTATGTCAACTTATACCGGAATGAGTCGAAACATTTTGAATTAACATTTAAAAAATTATTTACTTAACATAAGCTAATTTGGAGCCATTAAGATTTAGTGACTCCTAATTATTATTTTCTGAATTGTATGAAATAGCTATTTTGTTATTTTAATACAGCTTGGCAGAATTCGATGCCTTCTTCTTTATTTCTGTGGGTTTCTTAACGTAGGATTTTTGTGTTTTCCTTTGTGGCTCTCCATCCTCAAGAAGAGTGCCTAATACATGTAAGAGTGCAATACATATATTAAATGAATAAATGAATACTTAGTATATCATACTTTTATGAGTTTTTATTATACATTATTTCTGTGTGTTTGTTAGAAATTATTAAGGACCTTATAACAAAAATGTCATCAGCCAGACAAGTTACTCTTTGATGAATGACTAACAGATCAATATTCTTTTGTGTGTGTGGTATTATTTACATTTATTATATTGAAAGCTGCTTTCCATTTATATGAAAGCACAAGTATCTGGGGGGTTGGAACACTCAAAAATCATAGCAGTGATAAAAAGGTATCTCATTTCACTGAGAAGGAGATTAATTAGAATTGAAATTAAACTAGGGCTACGTGCTAACAAAAGCAGAATGAATCAAAGCTATAGAATAAGTCCAAAGTTTATTTCTGAGAAGAATAATAACTAAGACAAAATATATTTACATATAGATAAAGAATCTTATGTATATTTATTCAATGTCAAATTACTAAGTGTAAAGCTAAAATATGTAGCATTATTGAAATTCTTTCTCTCTCTCTCTTAAGTTATTGGAATTAAAAGGAAACTAGACTAGATTGGTATTTAAAATAACTGGCTACAATTGTATTTCTGCACATTACAAGATAAGTAAACTTGGGAAATACTAAAACTCAGAAAGGCTCATTCACTGTCTTGTAAATTAAGAAACAGCAGGAACAGAAAAAATGGCAATAATATTATCTGACTTGCCTAAGTTAAATATGGAGGTGTAAAGGACTAATTTCCATAACTAGTCAGATATTCTATGGAATATATTTTTTACCTGATTTAATTTAGTAGGAGTGAATACCTTGTAAGATAGCAATCATTGTTTTCAGTTTACAAATGAGTTTATATTTAATAACACACTTCCCTTACTACAAATTCATTACAAATAATTATTAACATTGTACATAAAGGCTCACCACGCATTCTTTGTTGAGTAAGATAGGAGAATAGAAATTACATCTATAATGTTTCATGTCAATAGTTGTGATGTTTGCGACCTAGCAGATTTGTTCATTACGCATATTATATGCTTAAATATGGCTATATTTATGAGTCTTCCAAGAGAGATGGGTGAGCTTTGTGAAGAAGTTACCGTAACACAAGATATAAAAAATTTATAATTGCTATAATGTTTAATATGAAAGTTAGTTTTTTTGTTTAATTTCATTTTGCTTATCCTGGCTGCCAAAAGTAACAAGATTTTTTTTTTTTATTATGCATAAGTAAATTAATGATTCTGTTGAGCAATGAATCAGTTAAGATATTGAATAAATAGATCAATGGATCTCATCCTTCGTTGTATGTGTACAAAATACAATACTTAAGGTTTTCACAAATAAGGAAAAAATGCTTTCCAAGAATATCATCCTAGTGATCATGCCCCTAAATACGACACCATTAAAGTCATGAAAAATTACTTTTCACGTTCTGTGTATATACCAGAACCACAAATTAATAACATTTTAGTGTTTCATGAGTTATTATTTTTCTTCATACTTTCTCTTGCTGTTTACTCTCAATATAGCAATTGCAATCATCTATTTTAATGAAATATAAAATGGCAGAATATTACAATTTGTGTGTATGTGTATATGTAAATATGTGTTTGTTTTATTATTGATACATAATTTTATGCATCTTGTTTGTTTGTTTTTGAGATGAAGTCTCACTCTGTAACCCAGGCTGGAGTGCAGTGACACGATCTCGGCTCACTGCAAGCTCCGCCTCCCGGGTTCACGCCGTTCTCCTGCCTCAGCCTCCCGAGTAGCTGGGACTACAGGCGCCCGCCACCATGCCCGGCGAATTTTTTGTATTTTTAGTAGAGACGGGGTTTCACCATGATCTCGATCTCCTGACCTCATGATCCACCCACCTCGGCCTCCCAAAGTGCTGGGATTACACGAGTGAACCACCGCGGCTGACCAATTTAATGCATATTTACAGGGTACATGTGATTTTTTTTTACAAACATAGAATGTGTAATGAATCAATCAGTCAGGGTATTTAAGATATCCATCATCTCAACATTTATCATTTTATGTGTTAGGAAGATTTTAATATCCTTATTCTCTAGCTATATTCAAATACACAATACATTATTGTTAACTATAGTTATCCTAATCTCTTATCAAATATTAACACATTCATTCTAGCTAGCTGTATGTTTGCATGTATTAACCAGTCTTTCTTCACCCTTCCCCCAGCTCACCCTACAGCCTTTTTAGTCTCTAGTAACTATCATTCTACTTTTTACTTTCATGAGATTAGATTTTTTAACTCCTGCATATGGCTGAGAAGTGATATTTGTCTTTATGGATTTGGCTTACTTCATTTAACATAAGGACCTCCAGTTGTATCTATATTGCTGTAAGTGACAGGATTTGATTTTTTTATGGCTAAGTAGTATTCAGTTGTGTAAATATCCTACATCTTCATTATCCAGTCATCCGATGTAGGGCATTTAGTTTGGTTCTATATCCCTGCTATTGTGAATAGTGCTGCAATAACCATGTAGGTGCAAGTATCTCTTTGACATACTTATTTTTTCTTTTGAATAAAGATCTAGTAGTGGGATTGCTGGAACATATGGCAGTTCTATTTTTAGTTTTTGAAAAAACATTCATACTATTTTTCATAATGGCTCTACTGATTTACATTCCCACCAGGAGTGTGAAAACGTTCTCTCTTCTCCACAGACTTGCCAGCATCTGTTAATCTTTTTTAATAATAGTCATTCTAACTGGAATAAGATGAGAGCTCATGGGGTTGAGCATTTATTTATATTTCTGCTGGCCATTTTTATATCTTCTCATGATAAATGGCTATTTAGATTCTTTTCCCAATTTTTGTTATTATTTCTTTTCATGTTATTTCATTAAGTTCCTTGTATATTATGGATATTAGACCCGTGTGAAATTAATAGCTAACAAATATTTTCTCCTATTTACCAGGTTGTCTCTTCACTCTGCTAATTGTTTTTTTTGTTGTTGTTGTTGTTTTGTTTTTTTACTGTGTAGATATTTTTAGTTACATAAAATTCATTTTTTAAATTTTTTTTATTTTGTTGCTTATGTTTTTGAAGCCTTAACTATACAATCTTTGCCTAGAACAATGCCCTGGAGTGTTTTCCTATACTCTCTTCTAGTTGTTTTATAGTTTGGGGTCTTAAATTTAAGTATTTACTCCATTTTGAGTTGATTTTTAACATATATATATATATATATATATACAATGAGAGACAAGGGTCTATTATCATACTTTTGCATGTGAATATCCAGTTTTTTCATTACTGTTTATTGAATATGGAGTCCATTCTTCAGTGTATGTTCTTGGTGCCATGTCAAAAATCAGTTGACTATAAAAATGTGGATTTATTTCTGTGTTCTCTATTCTGTTCCATTGGTTTATGTATCTGGTTTTATGCCAATACCATCCTACTTTGGTTACTGTAGCTTTGTGAAATATTTTGAAGTCAGATAATATGATGCCTTCAGCTTTTTTTTTAAATTGCATTGGCTATTCAGGCTATTTTTTGGTTACATACAAATTTTAGAATTGTTTTTCCCATTTCTGTGAAAAAATGTCATTAGTATTTTGACAAGCGATTGCATTGAATGATTGCTTTGAAATGATATTAATTCTTCCAGTTCATGAACTTGTACTGTCTTTCCATTTGTTTGTGCCCTTGTTAATTTCTTTCATCAGTAGTAGCTTTCTTTGTAAAGTTCTTCCACCTTTTTGGTTATATTTTCTCCAAGTTTTTTTTTTTTGTAGATAAGTAAATATTCTTGATTCATTTTTTATCTAGTTTATTATTGTTGTATAGAAATGATGCAGGTGAACCCCAAAATTGGGACCCGAATCTGGAGATATTTTGGCCTCACTCAGGAAAGAAAGAGTAAGCCGGAATGAAGGAAAGCAATTTTTTTTTTTTTTTTTTTGAGGAAAATTGTACAGCAATATGGTTGCTCCTTAGACAAAGCAGGGCTATCCCATAGGGAGAGTAGTTCCTATGGTGCTGGGCTACCCCAGAGGAAGCCCTTATGGATTGCCAGCTAGCTATATTTATACCTAATCCTAATGATATGCTAGAAAAAAGGTGGGTGGGGGGAGCAAATTATTTACAAACTTTCTGGAAACAGGGAAGAGAGTTCCTGGAACCATAAATTCTAGGTTGCTGCTATGGCATTTCTAAACTGTCATGGCACTGGTTGGAGTGTCTCATGTAAATGCATTAATTCCTAGCCCTAATTGGTTTGGGCTGGTTTCCTTGCTACATCTTGTTTTGATCAGCCAGGTGGGGGAAACAAGTCCTGCTGATCTCCTATCTCAGAAAGAGTATTGATCTTTTTATGATGATTTTGTATCCTGCAACTGCTGAATTGTTTATGAGATCTAAGAGGTTTTTGTGGAGTCTTTAGGTTTTTCTACATATAATATCATGTCATCTGCAAAGAGGAACAATTTGACTTCCTCTTTTCCAATCTGTAGGCCTTCTAATATTTCTCTTGTCTAATTGTCCTAACTAGGGCTTCCAGTACTACACTGCATAGGAATTTTGAAAGTGGACATCTTTGCCTTGTTCCAGATGTTAGAAAAGCTTTTAGCTTTTCTCTGCTCAATATGTTATTAGCTGTGGGCTTATAATATATGATCTTTATTATATCTAGGTATGTTCCTTCTATGTCTAGCTTACTGTGAGTTTTTAATCATGAAGGAATGTTGAATTTTTCAAATGCTTTTCAGGTATCTATTGAGATGACCACATTATTGTCCTTTGTTCTGTTGCTACAATGCATCATGTTTATTCAGTTGCTTATGTTGAACTATCCTTGCATCCCTGGAAGAAATTCCAGTATTGTTGGATTCGATTAGCTAGAATTATGTTGAGAATTTTTGTATCTATGCTCATAGAAATATTGGCTTATAGTTTATTGTTGTTGCTGTTGCATCTTTTCTGGTTTTGGTATGAGTATAATGCTGGCCATATAGAATGAGTTAGGGAGAATTTCCTCCTCTTCAATATTTTAATAATTTGAGGAGATTGGTGTTAGTTCTATGTGTGTGTGTGTGTGTGTGTGTGTGTGTGTGTATAAATATATACATAAATATATATTATATTACAAGTAAATATATATAAGTATATATATTGTAAGTCAATATATAAATATATACACTATATATAAATATAAAACATCTGTATAAATATATGTATATAAAATATGATTTGGCTATGTCACCACCCAAATCTTGAATTGTAGTTCCCATAATTCCCACGTGTTGTGAGAGGGAACCAGTGGGAGGTAATTGAATCATGGGGGCGGTTTCCACCATACTGTTCTAATGGTAGTGAATAAGTCTCAGGAGATCTGATGGTTTTATAAGGGGTTTCTCCTTTCCCTTGTCTCTCATTCTCTCTTGCCTGTCACCATGTAGACATGCCTTCTGCCTTCCACCATGATTGTGAAGCCTCCCAAGCCATGTGGAACTGTGAGTCCATTAAAACTCTTTTTCTTTATAAATTACCCAGTCTCACATATGTATTCATCAGCAGTGTGAAAACAAATACAATATATAAACATATATGTGTGTGTGTGTGTGTGTGCGTGTGTATCCACACACATGAAATTGTTGTATAGAAATGATGCAGGTGAACCCTCAAGTTGGGGCTCAGCTCTGGAGTGATTTTGGCTTCACTCAGGAAAGAATTCAAGAGCAAGCCAACATTGAAAGATTCATATATATATATATATATATACACACACACACACACATACATATACATATATATATATATTATATATATATATATTAAATCAGACTAACAGGAGCAAAAGCAGCGAAGTAGCTGAGTTTGAGCCTTGTGCCCAGTCATGCTTGTTTAGGCCCTTGTCCCTGTCTGCTTCCCTGGGTCATGGCTGATCATATATATATATTATATATATATATATAAACTTATATATATGTGTGCATCTAAATATATATAAATATTTATATATATAAACATATATTTATTTAAACATGTATATAAGCTTATAGATATGTGTATAAATTTGGTAGAATTCAGCAGTGAAGCCATCTGATTTTGGCTTTTGTTTATTGGAAGACTTTTACTATTAATTAAATCTTGTTATTTATTACTAGTTCATGGAAGTTTTGTATTTATCTTGATTCAATCTTGGTAGTTGTGTATTTCCTGAAATTTCTCCATTTCTTCTAGGTTTTTCAGGTTGTTATCATTCATTATATTCTCTGATGATATTTTGGAGTTTTGTGGAATCAGTTGTAATGTCTCCTTTTCCATTTTTAGTTGTGTATATTTGGATTATCTCTCTTTCTCCTTGGTTAGCTAAGCTAGTCATTTATCAATGTTGTTTGTATTTTTTAAACAGCGACTTTTTGTTTCACTGATCCTTGGTATTGTTCTTTTAGTCTCCTTTCATTTCATTCAGTCACTATTTCCACTTTTTCTTCTTTCTTTCTACTAATTTTAGGATTAGTTTGTTCTTGTTTTCTAATTCCTTGAGGTTCATTTAGTTGCTTATTTGAAGGCTTTCTACTTTTTTATTGTAGGCATTTGTTGTTATAAGTTTCCTTCCTAGAACTACTTTTGTTGTATATTATAGATTTTGGTGTGCTGTGTTTCCACTTTCATTTTTTAAAAAAAATTTTTTTCTCAATTTCTTCATTGAATAAATGATTATTCAGGGGCATGTTGTTTAATTTCCATACGTATGTACAATTTCAAAAGCTCATCTTGCTATTGATTTTTAGTTTTATTCCATTGTAGTCTGAAAATATATTTGATATGGTTTTGATTTTTAAAACTGTGTTGAGATTTGTTTTGTGTTTTTACATATGGTCTATCTTGGAGAATTTTTCATGGGCTGATGAGAAGAATGTGTATTCTGCAGCTGCTGGATAGAATGTTCTGTTAATGTCTGTTAGGTTCATTTGGTCTAAAGTGCAATTTACATCTGAGGTTTCTTTTTTTGATTTTCTGTCAGGATGATCTATCTAAAGCTAAGAGTGAATGTAAAAGTCCCCAACAACTATTTTATGAGAGTCTATCACTACCTTTAGATCTAATGGTATTTGCTTTGTATATCTGGGCACTGTGGTATTGGGAGCATATATATTTAGAATTGCCATATCCTCTTGCTGAGATAATCCCTTTGTATAATGACCTTCTTTGTCTCTTTTTACTGTTTTTGACTTAAAATATATATTATCTGAAATAAGCATAATGACTCCTGCTCACTGTGGCTTCTATTTACATGGTATTTTTTTTCACCCTTTTTAAAAATGTCTATATGTCTTTACAGTTGGAACTATTTTCTTGTAGGCAGAATTTTGATCATGTTTTTATTAATTCATTGAGTCTAACTCTTTAAAGTGGAAAATTTAATTTATTGACATTGAATGTAGTTATTGATATACGAGGACTTATTCTTGCCATTTTGTGAATTGTTTTTCTGGTTGTTTTGTATATCTTTTATTCCTTTCTCTCTCTTATTGTTTATTATCATGTTCTGGTGGTTTTCTGCAGTGGTAATATTTGAGTCCTTTTTCTTCCTCATTTGTGTGTTTGCTCTACCAATGAGTTTTATATTTTCACTTGTTTTTGTCATGGTAGATAGCATTATTTTGCTTCTAGGTGTAAAACTGCCTTTAAAATTTCTTGCAGGGTAGATCTAGTGGTGATGATAACTTTACTGGGCAAAGTATTTTTGGCTGACAGTTTTCTTTATTTTTGTTTGTTTGTTTGTTTTTCTCTCAGTACTTTGAATGTATCATCCCATTCTCTCCTGGCCTGTAAGGTTTCTACTGAGAAGTGTTTTGTTATTCTGATCAGGTTTCCCTTATATGTAGCTAGACACTTTTGCTGTTTTTAGAATTTTCTCTTTATTTTTGCCATGTGACAAGTTGACTATATAATGTGCCTTGGAAAAGAATTTTGTGATTTGTATGTTGAGATAACTGACTTCCAGTATCTGGATATCTAAACCTCTTGTTAAAAAAAATATTTAACATGTTTCTAGCTACTATTTTGTTAAATAGGTTTTTTAGCCATTTATCTTCTCTTTACTTTCTGGAATAGACAAAATTCAGATTTTTGGTCACTTTATTGTGTCACATATGTAACATAAGCTTTTAAAAATTATGACTTGTCTTACTTTATTTTCTCTTATGGCATTATTTCAAAAGAAACATTTTCAAGTCCTGATATTTTTTCTTCTGCTTGACCTAGTTTATTGTTGAAGCTTTTGTTTTTTGTTTTTGTTTTTTTGTTTGTTTGCTTGTTTTCATCCATTGAATTCTGCAAATCCAAGGTTTCTACTTGGTTCTTTTTTATGATATCTACCTATTTGATGAGTTTCTTATTTATATCTTGAATTGTTTTCTTACCTTTTTTTGTATTATTCATCTGTGTTCTCTTCTATCTCACTGAGCTTATTTAATATCGTAAGTTTGAATTTGCTATCAGGCATTTCATAATTTTTAAAATTGAAATCTATTGCTGGAAAATTACTGTCTTCCTTATGAGGTATTACATTTTCTTGTTTTGTCATGTTTCTTGTGTCTTTATGGTCATATCTCCCATCTGGTGACAGTCACTTCTTCCACTTTTTTTGAATGGCTTTCATAGGGGAAGACCTTCTACTGAAGTTGTATTTATGGAGTATTTTGGGTAGGGTACTTTGGTTTTTATTTTGGGTACGTGCAGTAGTGTAGCTTTCACATTTTTTTTTCCAACTGTAAACCGTCAGTGGTGTCTGTGATTTACTCAGTGACTGATGCCGTGTTTGTTAGTGGAAACTGTGGTGAGGGTTTGCTGAGGAGAGGGACAAATGAGTGATCTTCAGACCCTTGGTGACATTTTGATGGTGGTGACAGTGTCATCAGTGGTGGACAGGAAAGGCCTATCCTCAGGGTGCATTCAAGTCCTTTGAAACCCTGCAGTTGGTTGCAGCAGCATCAGGAAAGCAGCTCTCAGGCTTTGGGAAGCATGAGCTATGGCCTCCAGCATTGGTGGCAGTGGTAGTGGCAGCAATAACAGTCATAGTGGAAGCAGTTGAGGGAACCTGTGTTCAGGGGATGTGAGAGTGTGTAGCATTCCTGCTGCTGGTGTGGAGGTTTGCTACCAATAGCAACAACCCAGGGTAGGTAGCTGTTGGGCTCTGAGGAATGTGTATTTTATGCCCCAGCAGAAGGTCGGAAGAGTCTGTCCTCAGGTTTGGGAAAATGTGTGGTGGTCCTGCTGCTGGGAGGTAGAGTAGCTGTCAGTGGCAGTTTCCCCAGAAAGGTGGCTCTCAAGCCTTGAGAAGAATGTGTTTCAGCCCCTGGAAGCAATGGTTGTGGTGGCAGTAAGCACAGGACGTTATAATTTTTGTAAAAATGTATTAATACTAAAATTGAATGATTCTTAAGCTTTATTGTTAAATGAAAAAGTAAGCTCTAGAAAGATATATTCTGTAATGTTTGTTTATTTTATATATTCCAATTAGTAGCAACAACAAAAAGAGCCATGGCACATTAAGGAATGAAAATTCATGTAAGCCATTTTGGGAAAGAATATTTTTATGGAGAACAAAAGTGGATTTAATGGTTAAAATGTGCTTTGGGAATATCAGTCATCCATGTGTAGACAATGATGAATGAACGTTGGCTCACTCAACTTTCACACTTCCTCTCCCTTGCTTCACCCCAGTATTAAGTTTGGAAGTAAAATAGTTCTACTATAAGCTTTTTATTTTTTATTTTTTTTGAGACGGAGTCTTGTTCTGTCGCCCGGGCTGGAGTGCAGTGGCCGGATCTCAGCTCACTGCAAGCTCCGCCTCCTGGGTTTATGCCATTCTCCTGCCTGAGCCTCCCGAGTAGCTGGGACTACAGGCGCCTGCCACCTCGCCCGGCTAGTTTTTTTTTTTTTTTTTTTTTTTTTTTTAAGTAGAGACGGGGTTTCACCGTGTTAGCCAGGATGGTCTCCATCTCCTGACCTCGTGATCCGCCCGTCTCGGCCTCCCAAAGTGCTGGGATTACAGGCTTGAGCCACCGCGCCTGGCCTATAAGCTTTTTATAAAGCTGTAGCTGACTGTGTCTCATAGATGACATTGGGACATACATTAAATTATGTGGTGAAGGTTTTTTTCTCAAATGAAACCTTACAAAAAATAGCTCCTTTCCTATTTTCTTGCCTAGAATGTTTGTATTATGCCTGCAAATGCAATAACACCCCTATGACCATAAGGATGAAGAAAGTTGGATCCTTGATCTGGGCAATCCCTGGGAGAGCATTCACAATGTACTCTGTGTAAACTGTTCTCTTTCCTTCATGTTCTGCAACAGTTTTGGCCCTGAATTAAAGTCAAGCGCTAATGTCAGTTGTGTGGAAAGATTGTAACAGCCAGGGTTTTTATTATATCTAAGAATTCTATTGGATCAGATTTGAATAGTATCCCTGAAGATCTCTTTTGTTACATTAAAAAATATACTATGCTTTCCTGGTTTAAGTAATTTGTATTGACATTTTTTGTTACCTTTAGATAAACATAGACCTAACTTACCCAACATGCTACTTGTGTGTTTTTTTAAGGTTTACCTAACATGAAGTTTTTAAACTGATAAATATCCAGATCAAATAGTAATAATTGTAGTAACAATATGTAATGGTAGAAGTACCATATATATAAATTAACTTGTATTCTATAATATTTTAGATAGCTTGATAACCTGACATCATTTACCTCAAATTATATTTGAACTCTATGAGCACAAATAAATTAATATTCCCATCTCACAAAAGACATGATATTAAAGAATATGTTCCTGTGACAATTATGTTTTCTCAAATAAGAAAAAGGAGAAGAATATAAAATGAAAGGAAGGAACAAAAAATAGAACAGTTTTTTACATTTATTTAAGGTATAAAGACTGGTATCTTTTTCCATTTCCCTCATTCACTTAAAATATACTAAAAACAAGCTGGATGGATAAATATTTATGTATAAATTTTATCATTTTTTTCTCATTGAGCAAAACTCCTTAAATGAAACTTTAGGTTCATTACACAACCTTTAATTTCATTTGGGTTACAAAAATCTGCAGCATTCACAGATGCATATAAAATAATTCCCTTTAAAAATAGAATTAAATGTATTGAATTTATGTGATAAGAATGTGTCCATTATATAAAATTTAGAAAATAAAGAATGGAGAACAATAACATATTTTAGTTACCTCATCACACAGAATACTTTAAAAAATTTGACTTTGCATCTTCCAGATTCATAGATAGATAAGTAGACAAACAGTTGATTGTTTTCTCTGTATCTCTAATTCTCTCCCATTCCTTACAAAAAATATAAAAGCGATTATACTATTAACTACATTATACTTTGAAATGTTCTTTGTAAACTTACTATATTGTGAACCAATTCATAGTGACTAAAGAATATCAGTATAATGATGGTTACTGTTGTAATGTGTTTATCCAATTGGGGGATATTTAAATTATTTTCTGTCATTTCTTTTTAAAATAAGGCTATGATAAAAAAAAAAAGCTTTCTACAAATTACCATTATGAAATTGCCCTTTAAATTAGTTGTACCACTAGGCTTAGGGAAGTAATTGTTTCTCCACATTGGCATTAACACCATGTACTATCTTTTTCTCTTTTCTATTTTACTTAAAATGTTAATTCCCATTTTTTTATTCTAATTTGAATGCTTTCATAAGCTGCTTGCTTATATCTCTGTGTCATGTTTCAATATAGTTGTCCTAATTAATAATTTAAATTATTTCATAAACTAAATATTATCTATTATAGATGATGTAGATGAATGTATTTCACATTTGTAATCCATCATTTTAATCTGATTCTAATTTTACTATAGTTGTAATTGGTAGTGATGATTTTTTTTTGTCTTTGTGAATTAAATTTGTTTTTGTGTTCAGGAAGCTAGAAAGATGACTTTAATTTTCTATCCAATTCCAAATTTTCCTAATATTCTAAGATGCAATATTTATAAATAATACGTTTTTATATATTACTGAGTCAGCACAATATTTTTAAACTTAAAATGAAATTATAATAAATTTTACTGTTTGATAAAACAAACTTTTTTCTCATTCTTCTTTTTTGATATATTTATAGTTATTCCGAGTTTTTAATCCATGTAGATAATGTTAGAATCATTTATTATTTTTAGAATTGTGTTTGGACTTTTGCTATACTATCCATCCAGCTGGGTTGATTTTACATTTCGTAATGCAACTTCTCATATAGGAACGTTTTATATATTTTCATTTATTCAAGATATTTTTTGAACTTATATGTCAACTTTCATCATAGTCATCATGTGTCTTAAACATTTTCTATTTTTTATTATGCATCTTAATTTTTCATTATTATATTGAATGAAATTTGTCATCACATTTTCTAAATGTTTGTGAATTAAACAGCTACCTAAAAATTCTTTTCCTATTACTGCAAAGTTTCCAAATAATTATTTATTATATTAATATTAAAATTTTCACATTATATTTTTAGTTATTTCTATAGTTTCTATTTTTTTGATAATTTTTCAAAACAGCATTAATAGGTTGGAAAGTAAATCTGAAACATAAGTTTGGATAATATATTTGAAATATTTCTATTTCTAAGGGGCAAGAAATTTCAAGGCAGACAATATCTCTCCTTAAGGCTGAAACTATTCAATATGTTATTTTACATATTTCTCAAAACAAAACAGAACACACTAGCATCTGTCCCTTTAAGAGAAAATTAAGAATAAGATTGATGATCTGAGTAAAACCCTGACTTACTCCAGGCATTGACTCTAGAGGCAAATGTCCAGAGAACCAAATTTTGTGGTAAGAGAATATTCCTAACAAGGTTATAGCTAGTGAGATTAGTCTTCTTGTAAACAGACGATAAAAGTTCAAACAGAATGGTAAATTGTAAAGGAGCTCAGAGGCTTGAGTCAGAGGGAGAGGTACTTTGTATGAACCAAAACCTGCACTTTGTAGCAAGTTATTATGATCTTTTTCTCTTCTGTTTTGCTTCTCTTCTGTGATATCATTTTCTGGAAAACTTCAGTCTACAAAATCTTCTAAGATGAAGCTATGGAAAAGTTTATTGTTTCCCGATTGGTTATAACTATTTGAATCCAAGAAGAGTTCTGTCCTTGGTTGGGTAGAAAGGTGGTGGGCTACACTTGGGACAGTATAAATCAGAACCTTAGAATTTATAAGACAGTAATTTTCCACATCTGTTAATCAAATCAACTTGCAGCTTTATATGACTTACAGATTCTTCAAATTCTCCCTAAAGTATCTAATTCCTGAGCTTTTAAAAAATATGTATTATTTGAAACTTTCTCAGAGATTGTGTGTATTTAGACTGTTTGAGAAATTAGTGTGATGAGAAAAGAAAAACACACGAAAAAGAGGTAATGCTCTTGTCCCATCTCCCATCATTGATAAGGAGATGTCTTCAAAAGCAAAATCATAGAGGACATGGGTCTTGTTGTATCATCTCAGAAGTTTTTACATTTCTTTGTTTGAATCCTTCCAAGACTGAACATTTTACCAGCAAACAGATTTATCTGATACATTAGGAGCTGGGTGCCTGCTATTCTTAAATAAATCTTATGTTTACAGGGACAAATATCCTCCTAACTATTACTCTAGATCAGTAACACTTACAGGTCAAAGACAGAGACTATCCAAGTTACACAGTACAATTCTTAAGTTTTTCTTGGCGGGCTGGCTGTTGGCACAGACTTACTCAGGGAAATTTAGAGGCTGTAAAAGGTAGGCTCTTCCAGAAACTATAAATAATGGAAGACCTTGTTTCTGAACACATTTTGTCAAGACAGATTGTAGGAACCTGAAATCCAGGCTGATATCCCAGGAAGTTTCCTTGCCTCTCTGGGGAAAAGGGTGGTGGTAGGAGGCATGCTGGGAAGGGAAGGAAGATATTTTGTTTCATTGCCTTGAATTGCGTCTGAATTTTTTAATGATGTATGAAATTCTATACTTGATAGCTGATTAGTATGTGGCCTTCAGAAGTCAACTTTTGTTTGCTTAAACATAGAGGCACTCATATTTTACAATGACACATTTCATTTTTTTAAATTCTTTTATGTTTTTGTATTAAAAATTACATATTAGTGCTTAGTAATAATGATGGAGAAGATAAACCTACAACTATCTGACTATTATATGAAGAAGTTCAAAACTGATTCCTAGAGTTGAAAAGGCAGGAGGCATAATGCTGTAGTGATATAGCACAGAAGCCTTGATTTTAGAATAAATTGGAATCAAATCCTATATATGACAAATATATATGTTGAGGTCCTGACATGTAATGTTTCTATTGTCATCATCATCATCATCACCATCACCATCATATAATCCACAGCTGTGTAATTAGATTTGCGAAATAACAACCATATAGCCTTTAGAGTAAAATCTATCATGTGTTTTCTAGCATTTATGAAAAAAATCTGGCAGTAATTGAGGAATCTGTTTCTAGATTAGTGAATTTTGAAAATTTTAGGCATCCATCTGCTTTTTCTTAATCTCACCAGAGAGAGAATTCTATCTGGTAGGTAGCAAGCAAATTTATTGGCGATATGACAATTTGGGGATCTTGTATAAAACCAGAAGGGCTTTGATTTGCCTTCTATTGAATTTTTTTCCCCAAATTAAGACCTGTTAGATATTTGCCTAAGTCCAATAATCATTTTCCTTTTTATCATTTTTTTGATCGAATAAAACTGTGTGTATTTATTGTGTACAATAAATGTGTACATGATATTTTGAATTTCGGATACATTGTGGAATGACTAAAACTAGCTTATTAACATATGCGTTACCTGACATAGTTATCTTTTTGTGGTGAGAGCACTTTACATGCACTCTCTTAGCATTTTTCAAGAATGATTATAAATCCAGACAAGAACATTACAACACATGAAAATTAGCTCAATATTACTGATGAACATAGATGCAAATATTCTCAGAAAATACTAACAAACCAAATTCAACAGTACATTAAAAAAAATCATTTGCCATTATCAAGTGGGATTCACTTCAGGAATGCAAGGATAATTTAACATACATTTATAAATCATTAAATACAATACATGACATTTACAGAGTGGAGGAAAACAACTATTTGATCATTTCAATAAACATTTGCTCATTTTTATTAGAGAAAATTTCCGTGCTGCACTATCAGTACCTGATTATTCGGGCCAATACTTAGGATGCTTATCCAGTTTTACACCAAGAAAAACTGTGAAGGAATATGTTTAAAGTGGTTGCATGATTTTTTGGATGAGGCAGGCAGTTTAAAGAGTCTAGATTTTCTGTGTAATATAAAGAATAATCTGAAATAAAAGAAAAAATCAATTTTTTCTCCGTTTCTGCCTTGGCAGCCTGTGGCCGTTGGGGAAATTACTATTTATTTAATCAAAAATTTATTTTTCTACTTTTTAAACACACAGAAAAACAATTTTATGCCTTTTAGTTAACTTGTATCAGTGGATTGGCATGTATCCTTCTGCACACTTCCTCTATTCATAGAGCGAGTGCTGATTATGAGCAGGGCAGAGGGATAAACGGATTGCCTCTTTCTATCAGCTCCAGGACCAGATCACAGGTTTATGTTTTATCCCAAAGCGTCTGGGAAGACATCCATTTACTTACTAAGAGAAATCTGCTCATGTATTGTACATAGTAGTACATTATTATTGTTTCTCATGAAGCTCATGAGTGCACCATTGCCTGTTAACCTCATCAGCGTTTCACATTGTAATGTTGGGTCCTTTTTGTTGTATTGCATGCTATTGAATACTTCCTATTTCATTGATATTATTTTATAATTGGAAAACTGAGGAAACAAAAGTCAATCATGAGGGCTAAGAATGATATCTTTGCTCAAATACTGCTTAAATGCAGTTAGGTTAGACAGTACTCAGAAATTTCATAAATTCCTGATACAAATATATGGTCTGTAATATAATACACATTTAGTACTTTGTGATTATATTCGAATAAAAATAAATGTTTAAAAATGCACCTGTTATGTTCAATGTGGAAAAGATATTCGATTGTTTAGGCTACCATTAAGCTGAAAATTATGGAAAATATGACAGTTGTTACATAGATATTAATATTATTTTTATTTAGTAATAAGTCTGAAGTCAGGAAGCATAATGATGATGTAGCTTCTGAAGTCATGAAAATAATACTTCTACCTTTCTGCTCTATCAGCGCCACAGCATGTGGTGTTTGCATCCATGGTCATAAATTGTGTATATATGTATGTATATATATGTGTGTGTGTATGTATATGTGTGTGTTATCTACCTACCTATCTATCCACATGTACATATATCCACCATTATGTGTCTTGATATTAAATTCATGTTCCAAGAAGCAAGAAGGGAAATAGAAGAATTCAACTGCTAACTGCCTTCATATATTTAGCCACGGTGGAGTCATATGGCCAACCTAGCTGCAGGCAGACTGAAAATTTCAGTATTATGTTTCCAAGTTCTGGTAAAGGAAGATAAGTGAAGAAATAGTTGCAATGGATATTGTGTAAGTCTTCCTGCCAATATTTTTCACCAAAAAGCAACCTGCATAAACCAAAACAAATTAATTTTCTTGAAAAGAAATCTTTCCCTCTGAGTGAAGTGCAGTCCTCAAATGATCTCCTCTTTATGTTTTTTGTACTTGATTTATCCAACATGATGGTTCAAATAAGTACCAGTGTTGTTTTTTATTTGGTTTGCCGAAAACAATGTAAGAGACAACTATTGTTTATTTTCTAATTATATGCACAATCATCTGTCACAATTATAGGAGTTTATATTTTCTTTTGAAAGTATAATACAATTTCTTCTTTAAAATAAGAGATAATGTTTTACATTGAAAACAATTATTTGTTTCTCACACATTTATAAATTATTCATTAAACACTTTAATTAAATGACAGATACTTTTCCAGGCGCTAGGGATTTAACAGTGAAAAAAGACTAACAGTCCTTTCCAGACAAAGTTTGTATTTATATCTTTATTAAGATTTCTCCTTCCTTCCTTCCTCCTTCCTTCCTTCCTTCCTTCCTTCTTTCTTTTTCTTTCTTTCTCTCTCCTTCCTTCCTTCCTTCCTTCCTTCCTTTCTTTCTTTTTCTTTCTTTCTCTCTCCTTCCTTCCTTCCTTCTTTCTTTCTTTCTTTTCTTTCTCTCTCTTTCTTTCTCTCTCTCTCTCTCTTTTTTTTTCTGTTTTTGACAAAGTCTATCCCTTTTGCCCAGGCTGAAGTGCAGTGGCACAATCTCGGCTCACTGCAATCTCCACCTCCCAGATTCAAGTGATCCTTCCTCCTCAGCTTCCCAAGTAGCAGGGATTACAGACATGTGCCACCACGCCCAGCTATTTTTTGTATTTTTAGTAGAGACAGCGTTTCATTATGTTGGCCAGGCTGGTCTCGAACTCCTGACCTCAAGTGATCTGCCCACCTCGGCCTCCCAAACTGCTGGGATTACAGGCATGAGCCACTGCACCTGACCCTTATTATTAAGATTTCTAAAATACATACAGCTAGAGTATAAATAAGCAGCATTTTGTAATTTAACACTAGCATATTATGATTTAATATGCAGCATTCTTATATGTTGTATAGTTATCTTCATAAAAATTCAAAGAACTGAGAAAAATATGTAAATGTTATAAACTTCAAAAAATGATTTGTAAATATAAGGCTTTTACAGATAAAAGAAATGTTAGCAAAAGAGTCTCAATAACATTTTGATAGCATGAACCAGAAATATAAAATTTCATTTAATACACTTACTAATGAAAATCACATTGTTGGATGCAGGCTGAAAAAGATATTTCATCATAAATAAATTTAAAATAATACTTTTGAAACAGATGATGTATTTGGTTTAGTGTTCTTTAGCTCCATCTCAGGCAACACACTAGCTTTGCTGTATACCCACTTATTCATAGACTATCTGCCTACTTTTGCTTAATGATTAAGTGTTTTATATACCATCATTACTTTATTGATTCATAGCATTTTTTAAAAATTTACTAGAACCACACTCACAAGCACTGTATTCCTTAGGATGAATGGTAATTTACAAATTTCTGTGTCTCTGTCCAAGCCAAAAGTCATCATTGTTTTCGTAGTCAAATAGAAATGTTAATTACTGTTGAAGTGATGCTTTTTGAGAGCATTCATCCTTGAAACTTAGACCTTGCTTATAAACTCTTTGCCGATATTTGCTAAGAGGCGAGAAACATTTATTTAAAGTCTTTATATTAGAGGATGATAGAGCAGAAGACCTTGGCTAGATGGCTAAGTGGTATGTGAGGATTATTTTGAAAATATTCCATAGCCAACTGACTACTGGAAGCTAATAACTTATGCCATTGGCAAGAGCTCTATGCTGATAATATGGATCTAATTGGTTGAGTGTTTAAGTGTGAGTTTTATGTTGAATAGTACAATCTACAGGAACTATTCAGAATACAGTTGTAAAACTAAGAGTTTTACAGACACATCTAGTTTACTATACAGGCTTTTAAGTCATTAGCATAGTCTCTAAGGTTATAGATGGGAATGGGTTCACCCAGATAATAAAGTAAAAGAATGACGTTATAGAAACTCAGGGTACACTAATCCTGTTTTGATGAGATAATTAGGCCAACTAAACCATTGACCTAATGATTTCTACCAAGCAGACAGATTTTCTCCAGTAGCACTACTGCTAGGAACTTCGAGTTAAAATATATGTATATAAGATCATTAAGCAGACAACATTGTGAAACTTCATAGGATTCTACTCACACTAGACTAGACCTAACAACATTCTATAGTTTTTGTCATTAAAGCACTAGAGTACAAATAAAGCTGAAGCTGCTTCTATATTTATATGGGATGCCACTTCAAAAACTCTCTCTCTTCTTTTATTTTTCAGAAATATTTAAACCAATTAAAGTCTAATGTCATTATACCCACATTTCTGAAAGAACTTTCAGTTGAGATAATTTCCCCTTCATTATATCTAAAACAAACAAAGACATACTAGATCTAAATGGAACACAAGCAGCACATGCTGTATTTGGCCAACAAACACTGCTGAAGGTTCATGTTAATATTATGACTATTTTTGCTTCTGAATGGTTTCAGCTTCCTAAGGGCTTCAGGTTCATAAGAAAACTTTTCATATATTTCTATAAATGTGTGTTCTGGATTGTATTAATAGATATGTATTTTTACTTCATTTTAACTGTATATATTGAGGAAAATATGCACTAATTGCCACAAAATGCAAAACTCTCAATCAGAGACTTAAAACAATAGACGTTTATTTCATATTCTCTCAAATTTCAGTGTGGGTCAGTAGATGTTCTGTATCCTGTCACTTAGGATCCATGCTGTCTCCATTTTTTAATGTTATCTAAGCTTGAAGCATCCACATTCATTGCATGATGGAGGAAAATAAAAAAAGAGAATGATGAAGGAGGCATTAACAGTTTTTGAGGGCCAAACCAGAAGTGATGCACCTTAGAGTCACGTCTCCCCACGTGATTATAACTCCAAATCCAGTTTAGAAATCCTCTAAGTATAATAGAGAGGTTTACTAAAATTTCTGAAATTCACAAAAAAACTGCGTTTAATGACTTTTCCGAAATTTGTAAATTGTTACAGTGAAAAATATGATATTTCTATCTATGACATATCTTTGAAAGTTTCACAAGAAACCATAAACAGCTAATTAAAGTCTATTGCAAATGCCTTTTCAACTTTAACTTTAGGAGTACAGCTACAGAGCTACCAGTACATACGTGTGTCACGTTCCTCTATGGATGGTAAATCAATAGGCATAGGAAAACTTTTAATTAATTCAATATCAAAAGAAAAACATTTATAAAACGGTATTTTGCAAAAACACAATTTGTTCTTCCTTAATTCAAATGTAAATATTCATAAAATTATAATAAGATTATTTTAATGTTTATAAATATAAATAGAAGAGGCTCATTTTATTAAAAACAGTACATGCCAGACAATTCAGAAGTAATGTAAACATACTACTTTTTATTTAATCATTTAACAAGCTCATGAAGTAAGTAGTAGTATTCCCAATTTGTATTTTCAATAAAGATGCTGTAATTTATCTAAAAGTCCACATAACTATAAAATTTATGGCCAGAATCTATACATATTTGTACCTAAAGCCTATTTTTTATTAAACTGTGTATAAGATCACCCAACTGAAACATTTGAAAACAGACTTTAACCTAAATTGCTAGTAATCCCATACTTCATTATAGAAGGAAGGGAGTCAAAACACACTGCTGTTTTTAGGAAACATACATTCATAGTATATGAATAGATATTTCACTGACCCTATTAGAAATATGGTAGTAAGTAAGTGATAAAGACTATTTAAAAGAGAGGTAGGTTATCAGAAGTGTATGTGGTCATAGAATAAAATGGCAGAACATACAGAGGTTCAAGAGAATGATTTTGTCAATTATATTAAATTCTGGGAAGATTAGAGAAGAGGTTCATCCTGGGAAGTCAATTTTATTTCACAATTATGAAATGATTATAACTTGTTCAGTCAGAGTTCAGTTAGGAAAAATAAAATATTTAAAATAAATAATGATTTATTCTAGAAAGTTAAAGATTTACATAAACTGGGGAAGAATTAGAAAAGAACAGCAAACTGTTTTCAGATATTACCAAAGTGAGAATATCTAAAGTTTCTGCAGCCAATAAAGCCAGATGTCTACAGCAGCAAAGTCAGTAATTCTCATGAAAAGCCTTGGAATCCAAGCGATGTTCTGAGCTGCCTGTGCACAGTAGATATGATTTCGAGTGTCTGCCTGCAACAGGTGTTTCTCAGTAGGACTCCGAAAACAAGGAAAGCTGCAACTGAAATTCTAAGCTGTCTATCTGCATTTGCCATCATAGAATATTGGCTTTTATTTTTCTTCCACTTTCCAAAAATTTGATTAAATGTCTCTCACTGACTAAATCTAAGGGCTGAGATTCTGGAAATTGTTTAAGGCTTCTCTGCAAAGTGCAAAAGAGAATGCCAAATAGGTAACTCTACTGAGACCCTATTTCTTACTAGGGAGAAGGTTAATGGGAAAATATAAGGCTATGACGCAGAAAGTATGTGCAGCAAACATTGTGTAGCAATCCACATAGACTTTCTGCATTTTATTAAATATTTGTCCCAGATGCTATCAAATTATAGAGAATAAAAAAGGAATTTATGGAAAATGAGTTTCTGTGGAAAATTGTATATTTTAAAGTTTCTCGAGGTCTCTAATGTAGTGGAATGTTTTAACTCATTAAAAAGAGACTCTCCATTATTATGTTGGACATTGTTATTATCTAGCATTATGTCTTGATTGGTGTAAAGTCCTAGCTACAGACATTAGGAAAGGTTGTTGTGAAAACACGTTTATTATGCAACACTAAATAAGAAAGTAAAAATGGCTAAAAGTTGCCAAATGGACAATTTCAGTTCAAAGCAAATATAATCTTCTGACAACTAGAGTCTTTTGTAGTTGAGAAAAATATTTATATATAGGATAGACAATCATAAAACAGTATTGCTAAAAATGTGTTTGAATAGATTGAGTTGATTCCATGCTCCATTCAATATAGTTCTATTGAAGGAATATATATATTTATATAACTGGATATGTCATATCATATCCAGTTTTATATATATATATGATAATATGATAGGGTTATATACATGTGCTATGTATGCAATAAATGTATTGCATATGTGTTGTACATTTATACATGTGTATGACTACAATGTACATACCATATATGTAGTATGACTATATATTTATGAATATATATATATATATATAAACCATTAGTATGGCATGGCCACTACCAATCAAAACAGGCATTGCCATAGCAACCTTAAGGCTGTAAAATGATTTATTTGAATATCAGTTCCAATTTTTGGAACCAATGCATTTGTTCAATCTTGCATTATATATGCCTATTAGTGATTTATAAATAACATTAGAGTACCAAAGGTTCTGGGAAGACCTGAATTTATGTGATGTTTAATTATGTTTAATTCTGCATTTCTGAAAAGTATTTTACTTGGCAATATCTTTGTGCTGTAATTTTTTAAATATATGCTCTAATAAATATTCTTTGGGAATGACTAATCTATAATGGTGTTTCCATTGGATGGTAATATATTTCTCAGCTTCAATGGGTCTACCTATGTTTTGTAGTCATTTAGCAGAATCAAGATGGTCATCAGCTGAATCTTGGTTCAGATGTCAAGACTGATGACACCCCACATACTTAAAGCATTTGAGATAAAATTTATTGCATGAAGAACTTCTGGATATACCTGGGCAGAAACAAGCAAATCTGTGCTGGCTTGGACAAAGCAGAGATTGTGGGTTGAGCTTTTGTAAGAACAAGAGTTGGAATTGCGGAAAATTTCCCAAGTGCAGGAGGCTTAATTGTTTTGTTTACACCAACAAAGTAGGCTTTTGTGCTTGAGCTTTATTATAACCTTGGCCCCATATCTGGAGCCAAGAAAGGAGAAAGGAAGGTGAGGCATAAAAGGAAATCAATGATAAAACATCTGTAATGGAATTAGACTCCTCTTTATTATTCACCTCTGATGTTTGGTTGAAGACTGAAATATGCCATGTCTCATTTCATTGAAGTTGAGTGTAAATATAAATCTTAGAACTATATGCCTATGCACCCATCTATAATGAAAATGCAAAGTCCTTCAATGAATATATGCATTGATTTACTCTAGATAGATGAGGACATCTGAGAGACCTCTGTGGGTGTTCAGGGTATTTGCTCAAATATCCAAGTGATATGCTTAAATTTAACCTGTTGAATCTTTTGTTGGGCCACCTGAGCAACTTTGCCTGTGCTGTTTATCCACATGTAGTAAAAGGTTTAGTGCACCAAAATGCTGTATACCCAATTGGGAGGGTTAATATTAGCTGTTAACTTTACTGGGTTGAGGGATGCCTAGACGGCTGGTAATGTATTGTTTCTGGGTGTTTCCATGATGGTGTTGCAGACAAGATTGACATTTGAGTTAGCGGAATGAGACAGGAAAACTCACCTTCAATGTGCTTGGGCACCATTCAATCAGCTGCCAGTGCAGCTAGAACAAAGCAGGCAGAAAAAGGAGGATTAACAGTTTGCTAAGTTCACCCAGTATCTCTCTCTCTTCCTGTGCCTGACACTTGGCTTCCTTTCCTTCTACCCTTGTGTCACAGTATACTTAGGGTGTCTCTTCACCAGCTGGCAGTGCCTTCTGCCTAAATATTGCTGGTGCCTGCTGGGCTCCTTCTGCCCACTCCACCTGGCCGGCTGTGCTCAACTCATGCTACCGGCCCATATCCCACACCTGCCAAGGATGAGCCAGGTGCAGAGCAGTGAGGGGTGTGTAGGCGAGTGAGCGTGGGGCCCTGCCACTGTGCACAGCAAGGCATGCCAGCAGCTGTGGCATTGGTGGGAAGCTCCAGGCCCAAGCACAGGTGCCGGCTCCATGGGAGGCTGTGCTGGACCAGATATACTGCTTTCAGCTTCCACTGAGGGCACCTGTGTCTGCACAAGGGGAACATGGTGGCAACCAGAAGTTTGGAGACTCCAGGAATGGCAGAGCCCCAAAGAAGGTGTCAAAGCCCTGGCTCCCGGAGCCCATAGGTCTCGGCTTCCCAAAGGGCTTCAGCTCTTCTCTCCTTTTTGTAGCCCACAACAGGGTTGAGGGGTAGCATGTTTCAGCCCTGTTTGTGTCACAGCTCTTTCAGTCCCGCCATTCGGTGGGTCTCAAGTTCTTTTACCATGTCCAGGAAGAATGAGGTACATGGAAAATTGGAGGCTGAGTAAGGTGGAGAGGAGCTTCATTGAGCGACAGAACAGCTCTCAGGAGACCTTCATTTCCACAGGCAGGTCGTCCGGAAGAGTGTGCAGCTTTCAGTGGAGAGGATACCCACAGTGGGTAGCTCCTTTCCACGGGCAGGTTGTCCCAACAAGTGTCCAGCTCTCAGAGGAGAGGAGACCTGCCAGGGATAGCTCCTTTGTGCAGGCAGGTTGTCCGAATGAGTCAAGGAGACCCAAAGTGGGTAGTTCCTTTTGGCAGCTGGTAATCCTGATGTCTGTGCCAAGTCTAGCTGAGCCCAGGGGTTTTTATAGGCCCAGAAGGGAGGACGTGCATGATGATTGGTCCATGGGCAGCCATGGGCAGGCCCGCAAAAAGCATCATAAGTTCTCACTCTGGGCCGCAGACTCCACCGGAACTGGCAACCAAACCCCCAGGCTTCAGGTTGTTCCTGGCTTGAAGGTAGAATTCACCATGGACCGTCCATTTATTTCCAGAAGGCTGCCTGCCTCCTGCTGCCATAAACATGCCCTCCACGCAGCCCAGGCTGTTTGTGCTGAGGGGCACGTGCAGGCCTTCCCCGAGCTGCCCTTGGCACCCTCTCAGCCTCCCTTCTGTGTTCCTGGAGGGGACTGAGGCAATAGGGAGATGATGAGTCAAGCATACCTGGGTGCGAGCACACCTGGCCAGGTTGAGACAGCACTCAGGCTTGGCCACAACTTTTCTTTGCCTTGCACTGGGCACCAGGAGCGAGGAGAGGCCAAGGAGAGGTAGCAGGAACTTCTAAGCCTGCAGGGTAGGGGAGGGTTCCCAGGCCCCCAAGAGCATAGGGATGCCGGGGTCTGGAGCCACTGCTGAGCGGCTGTAGCTACACTCGCCCCACCAAATCGGTAGAGGATGGGGCTCCCGCCAGTGCCAGGCCCCCACTGGCTCGATGGAGAGCATAGCCCCGGCTGCGCTTCCTCTGCTGCAGCCATTGTCTTTGCAGCAGCCAGTCCAGATGAGTCGCCACTGCCATCACTTGGACATCAGACTCCAGGTTCTTTAGCCTTTGGACTCTGAGATTTGCACCAGTGGCCTTTTGGAGAATCTTTGGGTCTTTGGCCTCAGATTAAGGGCTGCTCTGTCAGATTCCCTGTTTTGAAGCTTTTGGACTTGGACTGAGCCATACTTTCACCTTCTCTCGTTCCCCACTTTGCAGATGTCCCATTGTGGGAATTTGCCTTGTAATCCTCTAAGCCAATTCTCCCTCATCAACTCCTAGATATAGATATCATATTGGTTCTGTCCCACTGATTAATCCTAATACACCAGTCGGTTGAAATCTAAATTTTAATACTTTTGTTTCCAAGATTTATTTGGCTAGTAGATAGTCTAAGGCTAGACCATCATTCATAACCCATATTTGCCAGAGTTTTGCCTCTCCTTTAGGGTTTTGAGGGCTTTAGTGATTTTAATCATATATTTGGATATTATTTTGGACATTTACTGAGTGGTATCATTTTAGAAATTTTGCTGAATAATAGTGTGGGTTCCTAAAGGAGCACCACTGACCTCCAATATAGTCAGCAGAATAAGAACAGTTGACAAGTATATAGAACACTGGGGAACAACATTGGTGTGGTTTGTTTAGGAGCAGGAGCTCAAGAGGCGTGTTTAGGTGTGAATACAGAGAGTAGAAATCAAAACAGGAAGAAAAATCTAAAGCAAAGTGATAAAGTAGTATTCAAGGATAATAAGACCGATAATCAACAGGGGATAAAATCTTAAACCAATAATTTATGTTTCTATATCAGCTTGAGAATTAAATTGGGCCTCAGCCGCCTGAACTCTGTACTTTGGTGTGGGCAGACATAGGTATGATTTTCATTTGATGCTTCACTATAGGAGTCTAGGAATTCTCAAAGATTTTTTTCCCTAAAAGGACACCCTTGAAAAAATATATATATTACCAGTGGCCAAGCCAATTACTATCCAATTGAAAATGGCCCACAAATCTGTAAAGATATTTAATTTGGGTCATTGGTGGGGCAGGGCATCCTCTAATTCCTACATGCCTGTCTGGACTTTAACCAATTTACTTAATCCTGGGTTTCATCCTTTATCAGGAATATCCCACACAGATGAAAAGCAAAAGTTCTCCAGTGAACTCCATCACATGTGACTCGGTGTTTTTGTTCTTAAATTTATGAACTCCTTTTGTGTTCACTCTGTTTATCCCAAGTGTTCTCTCAGGTAACCAAATAATATGAGGGAGGTGACTTTCCCTAGCACTCTAGCACTTGGCAAAAGACTAATGGCAGGAGATAACATCTCTTTCTGCAGGTTGAATATGCCAGAGAGCACAGATTTGTCTCCATCCTGTAGGTATCATTTCCATTTGAGCAAGGAGGCTCTGTGCTGTGACAAACTTGTGAGGTGTCATTTAAATCACTCAGGAGCAAAATGAAGAAGGCATCCTTTTGCATATGAAGCAACTTACAGCCATCAAGAGTTTTCTAGAAACTCAAAGAAGCATAGCAGGTAGTCACAAGAGCTTCCTTTTTGAAGGTCTCCAACAGGCACTAAGGAAAGTGCCTTCTATATTGTCATCCCGTATAAGGCTAGGGCCTTTTGTTATAAAGCACCCCATTCAAAGTGGACTCATTTGCATGTGACCACATACACAAGTCTTAGTATATACGAAATATGGGAAATATTTGCTTTCAGGAGCCAGAGACCTAGTAAATGTTGGGCCTACTTGACAGTGATGGTGTCTGACAATGTTAGGAATTGCCTTTTCGGGAATGGAACAGCCTTCAGTGGACCATATGATGCCCACGAATTTTACTAAGTTAGAGGCCACTAAATCATATATGGGACATAGATTGCATATGTAGTCATACGTAGCCCACACCCTCTCAGGAAGTCAAATGATGAATGTTTATATATTCTCTGTGAGAGTATCAAGTGAATTTTCACACAGGAGCATGCAATTAATGTAGTGTAATACCTAGGTGTCTGGAAACAACTAGTTCCAATTAAGGTCTTGCTAACAGATGTTGAATAGAATGGCCAGACTGTTGACGTACTTTATGGTCAACTAAGTAAAGATGTATTGTGTTCCTTTAAAACTGAATGTGAATGGAGCCTGAGAGATTGTTGAAATAGGCACTGAATGTAACATATTAGCCAAATTTATAACAACAAAGTATTTGCAAGTGTAAGATTGAACAAAGTATTTGCAAGTGGAAGATTGTATGATACTAGTCATTTCAATCATTTTGGGTATGCAGGGGGCTTAATGGGTGCAACATATCATTAAGGTTGTGCTAATCAACTATACGACACTATTCATTCTTTCCAGGTTTAAGTATAGACTAAATTGTATGTTAAATGAAGAGACAGTGGGAATAACTACCCTTTCCCTTAATAAACCATGTAGAATAGGCTTCAATCATTGAAGACTCAGTTTCAACTTCAATTGGATCATACTAAGAATTTTAAGAGGTGTGATAGCAAATTCAAAGGATCCCATTTGGAAAGACCAACAGTAAGGACCAAGGTTTCAATTTTATTCCAATGGACTATATGGTTGGGTACAGCATCCATTCCAACAATGGGAAATTCGAGGAGGGGTGAAAGCCATAACTACTGGGATATTAGACAAAGTTATGGTATCAATATTCAGAGTAAGAGAGATATATTTGCTTTTAGTCTTATGTCTGATAATACTCAAGGAATTTCTGTGTTTTAGTGGGGTCTCCAAGGATCTCCATGATTTGGGAACCAAAAAAAATGAAGTGATCATTTAATATAATATAAAGTGATCAATCACCGCTATGGAAATACAAGGATGACCATCCCTGGGTGATTACTGGGGTCTCAAACATGTTGTACCCCTAATGAGGCTGGGACGTTTGCCGTTGCTTAGGTAAGGAAATGGAGTAGTGTGTCACACAACTTGGGGACCTCAAGGGATGAGGACATCAGATTAACTCTATACCTTGAATTCATATAATTGAATATGTTCAGTTCATGAAATTCCAAATACCAGGTCTTCTGATGAAGATTCTTTAGTTTTGGAAGATCTCTGTGAAAACTCAGACATAGGAACTTACCTTGGTCTGTTGCCTTGGGAAGCGAAGACCTGGGCCTTAAGGCCCACCTTATAGCAACTAATAAGTCTAGACTATGTAGAACATCTCTAACAGTAGCTTCTTCACTAATTAAAAGAAGCAGAAAAAAAACCCCTATAACTTATGAATTCTTCCCAGATAAATAGCTGCTTAGTTTGTTATTAAAGACAGACTACTCAGGACTGTCTGGGGGATTGTGTTCATTAGAATGCTCAGAAAAATAATATGGCCATTGAGCCATACCAACTTTTCTGAATAACTGGCATCCATTCAACAAGTTAGAACACATTCCAATTGGTAAGGGAAGACAGAATAATGACTGTGTATATAGGTAGGATTGCCTACTTTCTATGCCATGAATATCCAATGGAGCAATGGAAAGGCTGGGAGATGTGCCTTGTAATGTTTGGGATAGCAGATGTTACACATCTCTTTCCACAAGTTTAGTGAATTCCACAATAAACTAGTAATTTGAAGATTACACACTGCTATGGTCTGATTTCATTCCGCAAATTTATGTGCTGAAGACTAAATCCCAAATGTGACACTCTTGGGAGGTGCGGCCTTTTGTGGGTGTTTAATTCACAAGGGGTTAATTCTGTTATAAAATGGGCTTTCAAGAGTCTGTTCATTCTGTATTGCCCTCCACCTTCTGCCATGTGAAGATGCAGTAAGAACATTCACACCAGGTGCTGGCACTTTGATCTTATATGTCCCAGACTCCAGAATTATGACAGAAAAGCATTTCTGTTCTTTATAAATTACCTAGTCTCAGGTATTCTGTTATAGCAGCACAAAAAGGACTAAGACACAAGACAAGCAAGGCAACTGTTATGCCTCCACTGAAGCTAAAGTTATTTCAGAGCTAGTCTTATATAGGCCCAAGAGACGATCAGCACTCTTTCCATCTGCTGGTCACATAAATTTGTAAATAAGTTTTGAATTTCCAAGAGACAAACCTCAGACCTCTGTTTCAGATTTTGCTTCTGTATTTTTGTTGTAGAATGGTTATAGAAGATATTTTAGGAGGGTCTTTTTAACCCAATTCAAGGTAGTAAGCTTTCTCCACCAAGGATTCTCAACCAGTATTTTTAGAATTTAGAGAATCCTCCCTTGTTGCTTCCTTATCAAACGCCGGAGTTCCAGGCATAAATTAACAGTAGAGTAGCCTTTCAGTATCTTGATATCTCTAGCACCTAAGGGGCCCATCTTAACTTTCAGTCTGTTTTATAATTAACCAATAGAATCATGATGTCTTCTGGCATTTGGTGAGGTTCAGATAAAGATCTGGGGTCACTTTTCATAAGCATTTTTGCCACAGAATGAGATGGGTGTTGCCCCTGATAATGAAAATCTGTTCTAAGAGAAGCATGGGTAGCAGCTGCAGTAACAGAATTATTCAAGGACAGGTAAGTATTCTGCTTTTACAATACAGACCTCAGCATACTACATAATAGCTGCTTTTTCTTTTCACTCTCACTTTTTCTTTCTTTAATTCTCTTTACATGGTTTGTTTGTTTGTTTGTTTGTTTGTTTTTCATGACTAACCTCCTGATGGACTCATATATCATAGAGAGTATGACAGTATTTCCCCTGAGCACTGTATATAAGGGAGGTCAACTTCTGGCTGAAACAACCAGTCAGTCACAGAGTAAGTTTTCCCTCTGAGCCTAGGATCAGTTACATGCAAAATTCATTCAAAGACACACAAATAGGTCTGGGCTGAGACACATGACCCAGGAATACTCTAAAGAGAGCCTTGATTCCACACCCCTGTTCCTAAATGTCAAATATCAAAACTTCCAATTGAGGTCAGCAAAACTTATAACACAGGGGCATCAAGGCTGCACAAATAGAGCACAATGCAGGATGACAGAAAGTACAAACTTACTAACAAACAGAGGAGCCATCCCACACACTATATGCAGTGATTTGTACTTAGCGGAGAGCAAGAGAAGAAAACTCAAAGCAGTAGTGGTCATCTATTAGTGCATCCTTCCGGGTCTGCCAGACTTTTGTTGTTGTTGTTGTTGTTGTTGTTGTTGTTGTTGCTATCCTATGGAGGCAGAAATAGATCCACAACTGAAATTCGGTTTGGATGTCAAGGCGGATGATGTTTCACACACCAAGAACATTTGAGTGAAAGTTTATTCCTCACACAAGGGATCCCTGGGGACAGCTGGTCAGGTAAGGGCAGGTTTGAGCTGGGTTGGGCCAAATTAGAGGGTGTCAGTTGGGTTTTTATAGTGACAAGTAGGTTGGAATGGGGACAAGTTCCCATGCTTAAGAGGTTTAAATTATCCATTACTGCCAAAGGAGGAGATATAGACATGTAGAGGCTTTCTTACTAGCCTGTTCAAATGCAGTGTCAAAGGGGAAAGGGGAGGCGAGGCTTTAAAAGAGGTCAGTGGTCAAACATCACAAATGAAGCCAGACCTTATTACTAACATTCCAAACCCAAGAACACATTAATGATGAGTTTCCCACTGATATTACTACTGTTACTACTACTATGACTACTACTTGTAGCAATAATTATTATATTAGCAGTAGTAATGATATTTATCATGTGATGTTTAGTGCCTTTTATTTACCAAGCCAGATGCTAAACACTTAAATAAATATTATCCTGTAATCTTCAAAATCTTAAAATAAAGCTAGTATAATTATTCCCATATGTGAGGAAGATAAGGATCAGAAGGGTTATTTGGACATTAATTTTTTTATTCAAGAATTTTAAAGCTAAACAATTACTAACAGCCGCATATTTTACATTGTCAAATTTCCCTTTTTCCCAGCTAAGACGCATACAGATTTTAGAACTGTACATTTCAGTTGCTTAGTATCTTTTTTGTTTGACATTTTATAAAAAACTTGAAATCTCATGAACTCTTACCTTACCAGTTCAGAATTTCTCCAAATTTATAACTATGCTCATGTACAAATTTTAAATGGTCATGTAGGAACAATTGCCAGCAAAATGTACATTATACATATAAAATAAATTATTTATGAATGGTGCATATAATCTTTTTTTTGTTAATAAAAATGTATTTCCTTTTGTTCAGATTTCCTAAGGACATTTGCCTAAATAAAATACCAATATAAGGGTGTATTCAACATTAATGTGCTTACCATTCATACAATAATTTTTGTCTTCACCATTGCTAACCAATAGTTCCTTTAGGAGGTATGAGTTAGTACAGTTTCCTATACTGAACAAGAATGATTATGAATTCACATTTTATTTCCTAAGATATTTTATTTCCTATTTATGGTTAAGAACTATACCTTATTTGTACAAACTAACTTATTTCTCAGGATGAAATTCAGGTTGTTTATCTGCTAGTATCCAGTCAAGAATGGTTAGAATCTGGCCTATTTCTCATCATCTTTTTTGCATTAGTGGATGTGAGTATGCTAATGAGGATATAATGACATTTATTTGCAACTTACTTTCACATTCACTTTTTCTTTGTGCCAAATATTCAGAAGTTAATGAATATTAATTTAAAATAAGTATGCTGTAAGAAAGCTATGCACTTTTTATGATGTAGCATGCTGAGGTCTTTGCTGTGAATCAGAGAGATTTGGCCTATTATTAATCTACACATAGATCACAGCAGTGGGCCAGGAAGTTACAGGAAAATGAAAATCTGCAGCATTTGCTTTGTGTTATTCTTATCCCTATTGCTGAGAAGTGGTAAACTAGTAAACCAATAGAGTGAATTCAGACCTCTGAATTGGTTTTATAGGTTGTTCACAGATAACATTGTCTTACATATTGAAAAATATAAATTGGCAAAGCTAAATATAGTGATGCAGTGATGCTTTTAAGAGTGATAATAATTATTATTATCTCTTGTGAATTTCAAATTGTAGGATAATGTTTAAGCCAGCAAGATGCAATTCTTCTTGACATTAAGTTTTACATTCGCAATATGGTTTAATTATTGCTATAGTGTTTTATATGATGGTAGGCTATTTTTACTAAAACCATATCTTGCTAAGTTCTTATTAAATATTATATTTAATTTCAGTATATATTTAAAGATTGAACATGATTATATGTGTTGAAAACTATCAATGTGTATTTGAAGTAAATCTAACTTTAGATACATATTATTTTATTTTTGAAAGTCTAGTTATCTACCCACAAAATGTCCATCATTTAGTACAAAAAATTTATTTTAATTTTGAATAATTTTTATGTCTTATTTTTACAAATACCACTAATGTTATAGAACTTGTCTCTAAGGTAGAGTTTGGTTAAGCAAAAATGTGACAGCTTAATATGCATCATAAAATCAAGAATAAAATGTGTGCCTTGTATATTTTTAAACAGTGGAATATAGTTCAAATCAGTTACTACCACCAATTGATAAAACTATTGAAACTCCATTGAAAAAGGATTTCTTTTGGTGCTCATATCCATTTATCTTGCACATTTTCTGAGTAGGCATTCTACTCGTTTTCATTTTATCTTCTACATTTGTTCTTCCTCAGAGAACTGGCAAACAGATGTTGGCACAGCTGGGTTGGATGGTAATTACGCCACTCTAGAATGGCATTCTTTAGTAACATTGAGGGCAGAGCCCTTTACATTCTTTGGAGACTAAAACAGTAACTTTGCCATGTACTTCATTCACTAGCTTGAGGCTAACATTTTAAGATCATTTAATAATTATCATTTTTCAAATCTGAGGTTACTAATTCACATTTGGCTAGATGTTAGACAATTTATTGTTTTTATTATTGAAAATTGTATTAGCTAAATAATATTTTCAGATCATTAAGACTTTTTCCATGAATATTACCATACATAGAGGATATTGTACTGAAACCGTGCTGTGGAATGGGTCACCTTTTATGTATACATTTTAACATATAAATGCACAAATGATTCATGTATTATAAAAATATAAAACCAATATGAAAACAGATAAATAAATAATGTATATATGAATATAAGAGCAGTGCAAATTGTATTGATTTTAATGAAACAAATATTTTCATATATAGCTTAACTTTTTAAAATATCGTTTTCTTAAGTGGTTGTATCATTTTAAACTTCTACCGGCAGTGTACCAATCCAGCTCCTCTATTATCAACACTTGGTATAAGAAGATGTAAATATTTTTTAAATTAGCTAAAAAGTAATAATTTATCCTTTCTCAAAAATCGAGTGACTTTCTATTTGCTTACCCACAATTTAGTTTATAAATGTTATAAAATAAACATGATTTTTATTATTAGAAAAGCATAAATATTACTAAATTGACCATATGGTGTTCAAGATGGGTAGAACTGAGAGATGTATGAAACAGCGATGTACTAGAAATGGTACTTACTTAACTGTTACTCGAAAAGACCCATGGAGAACAGATACTGATACAAGCCAAGGGTTTATTCACAATTGGCATAATCCTCTTTTAACAGATAAATTTCATAAAGTTAAACATTCGGTAGATTAAAAATCAATAAATTAATATCATTTCATAGTTTTATATTTTGAAGTGTTTAAGCCTTTAAGCTGAAATATGTAAATATGGTTTATGTGCTAATAGTTTGTGAAACGTACAGTTTTCCTAATTTTAATTAATAATAATTGAACAAATTGTGTTTTTAAATTTTCATTTTGTTTTCTGTTACACGTCAATTGACTGAAAATCTCTACCACTATTTCACTGTACTCTCCAATTATACAGCTATATTGTGTAGAATAATATGAAATAGCTTTTATGAGAAAAAATTTAATTAACGTTTTGTGACTGAATCTATATCAGGTTTTTGATGATGTAGTACTTAAAGCACAATATGTGTCTTCATAAATAAAAATTAATATTGTATTTTGTAAAGTTAATCATGAAAGAAAGCATTATCTCAAATTATTGAAGCAAAATAGTAGAAAAGCAGTCAGAGCTGGAAAGATTTAAAAGAAAGTAATTATTCCAGTTATGTTAACTATCTTGTGTCTCATTCTTACCACCATCATTATCAGTTCTTCTTTCTATTTATCTGTTAATTTAATTTCTACTCCAGAGTATAAGTTTTGGTATTACAAAGAGAGATTATTATGCAACCCATAGACACTTTACTCAAATTACTTACAGCATAGTGTAAAATGATAGATAACCAGACATACATACTGCTGTAAGGAGCACATAGTGAGCTGGGCCCAAATATAGACTGATGACTGGGGGTGTGAGTTTTACCAGAGAACACCTCCTTCCAGAAGCAAAAGCCCTCCACATTTTGAAGAATAAGTAGGAAATAGTCATATTGGTGGAACAGTAAAGTTTCTAGTCAAAGGGTTCTGCTTTGGCAAGATGGCTGAATTGATAAACTATAAGCTCTGAATGTCCACCACCTGTGACTTTCCAATCTCTTACTCCTCAGACTCAGTGTCTACTCCTTTGTAACCTATGCTTCTGCAACCATATCAGATGTCTCCTCTAGCCAATCTCTCTGTCACTCAAAGGACTCTATAATATACATAACTGACAGAACTTGTTTTTTGAAGTAACATATTTAAAATAAATCATGACAGTATTCCACTCTAAAATATTCACTGCCTCCTCACCACACATACAATAACCCCCGAAGACCTTACCATGACATTTAGAGTGTGCCTATCATTTTAAACTCAGTCTAGTGTCTGAGTCTCTGATTCCCAACTGTCTTCATCCATGCAGTTCAACATTGTTGACACCCTTTTATTTCCAGTATAGACCACACCCCATATGAGTTTGCACATGCTTGTTTCTTGAGAACAGAATTCCCGTCTCTAACTTTTCTTCAGATAGTTTATACTTTGTCTTCTATTTAGAAATTCTCATTTGCTCTTCAGGATTTATTTTAAAAGGCTAGTTGCAAAATGATGGTTTAGAAGCAGTTGATTTTCTGCTCCCATCAGAAAACAACAAAAAATTACTAGATATGGAATCACATTGTCAGCAAAAAGAGATCGTTTGACTTATTTTTTTTTTTTTCCTATTTACAGGCCTTTGATTTCTTTTTCTTGCCTGAATGCTGTGCCTACAACTTCCAATACTATGTTGAATAAGTGGTAAGAGTGGGCATGCTTGTCTTGTGTCTGTCATCAAAGGATATGCTTTTTTTCCCATTAAGTATGACATTGGCAGTGGGTTTTTAATAGATGGCTCTTATTACTTTGAGGTATATTCCTTCAATGCCTAGTTTGTTGAAGATTTTTATCATGAAGGGATGTTGCATTTAATTGAATGCTTTTTTCTGCATCTATTGAGATAATCATATGGTTTTTATTTTTAATTCTGTTTATAGGGTGAATCACACATTGATTTGCAGTCTATTTTATCTACTATAAGTATAGCTACTTCTGCTCTTTTTTGGTTTCAAATTGCAAGGAATAATTTTTTCCACATCTTCATTTTTATTTAATTTGTGTCTTTATAGGTACAGTGGGTTTCTTGTAGGCAGCATATAATTTTGCATATTTAAATGCATTCAACCACTTTAGGTATTTTAATGAGAAAGCTCAGTCCATATACACTGTGTTATTGATAATAAGTAAGAACTTTTTGTTGTCTGCTGTTTCTTTATTAACTCCAGTCTTTCTTTTTTCCTTTTTTTACTGAGTTTTTCTGGGGTTAAGTGGTTTTCTGGTACTATATTTTAATTTATTCCTCTGTTTTTAGCAAATCTATTATAGGTGCTTATGCTTCAGTTACCATAAGGCTTACAAAAAGCATATAATAGATATAGCAGATTATTTTAAAGAGATGACAATATATCTTAGATCACAAAGAAAATAATAGAAGCAAATAAAAATTTTTTAAAAATGTACACTTCAACTGTATTTCTCCAAGTTTCCATTTATGTTTTCTCAATTTATGTATTTGATTTGATATTATTTAAATCTCTATTCCTGCCCAAATCTCATGTTGACTTATAATCCACAATGTTGGATGTGGGACTTGGGGTAAGGTGATTGGATCATGAGGGTAGCTTTCCCTCTTGGTGCTGCGTCGTGATAGTGTCTTTATAGTGAGTGAGTTCTCATGAGATCTAGTTGTTTAAAAGTGTGTAGCACCTCCCCCACCTCTCTTCTACCATGCAGCAAGTATGCATATTAAATATTATTAAATATAAAAAGGTTCAGTCAATGTGTTCTATAAAATGCCAGACAATAATACTATAGGTTTTGCAGGACATTCAGTCTCTATTGCAACCACTCATCTGAGCCACTAAAGTACAAAAGCAGCCATAGAAAATGCCTAACTTAATAGCTGTGGTTGTATTCCCTTAATACTTGGCTAAAACAGGGAGTGGCCTAGATTTGGTCTGCAGTCTGCAGTCTGTAGTTTGCTGACCACTGGGATAGAAAAATGTGTTAAAACTTCATAATATAACCTGTTATATGTTCTGCAACCCCAAGATGCTAGGATCATATATAGTCTTTCTTTTCAGCAATAACAAATTTTATTTTGCATAATTATAAATATTTTCTAAAATCGTGAATATAAACAATAAGAAGATAACCCAAATTGAAATATTTCTGGATTTTTAAAATAGTTTGAAACTTCACAATAACTTTACATGATGGTATATCTTTCAAACTCATATGAAACCCAAGTAGCAGAAAACTATAGACTCAGCTTCCTTCATAGAGGATTTTGAAAGCTTGACTGCCACTTTCTCACAACTATGTTTTAAAGGTCTATGATTGCCTTATTTTGAAATGCAGAAATGAGTCTACAGAGACCAAGTTGAACAGCATTGTTGTGACTTCTTATTTACTAATACTAGTTCTGTTGTTTTCCTGCTGAGGATAGTTACATTTTTTTTTTTTTTTACCATGTATGAGATGAAATATTCTGCTACAAAATTAAACATTATGATTTATGTGATTTATTAAGCGTAAAAAAAGGGTAATTAGTTTTTTAGTGCCAGAGGCATGTCTAAATTATTTGAGTGGAATGCAGCTGGTTTTGTGATAAGCTCGTAACTTTGGGTCAATGGGAAATAATTGATACTTTTCCTTTCCCCTAGTACCTGGATATTTTTTTTAAATTATTGTTTTCATTGAACTCAACTGTAGGCGGAAGTCATTGAAGCTCATAATTCATCATTTTTGAGGGTCTGTGTCAAAATAGTGAAAATACAACCTGGCTGACATGTTTGAACCTTCAGACAATTTAAATTATAATGTAAAATTGAAAAAAATAGGAAAATAGTATTAACAATTAACTTATTCTTGTATCATGCCATATTTTTGGACTCACATTTTTTTTTACACGATAGGAACTACTACTAGGATTTCTCCTGGAGACGAAGCTTGACAGCCTGCTCTCAACTAGGGTTTCTCTTCTCCAGAATATGGCTCTAAATACCTTTTGTCTTTTCCATGTGTCTCCTTCAGGGTCTGGAATGGCGATTACCCAAAGGGGACTGTTTTGGTGGTAATGGCAAAGGTGCACATGCACAAGCACACACAAACAAATACATACACAAACACTCCAGAATTATGTGTGTCCTCTTATGGCCTTGCTGTATAACTATTTCATTGTCATTTTTACACAGATGCCTTTGTCCAAAGCAAATAACTTAGCTAAATCCACAATCTAGGAATGAGGATGCACTCAGTGCACCTGACAAAGCAAAAACGGGGGTGTGGGGCGTAGCTATTAGAAAAGATGAGCAATTACAGTTTTACAATCTATCATATTTATCTCTTGTGCAAACAATATGATTTACATTTTACCACATGTCACTTTTTCAGAATAACAAAAAGTACTGTATACAATTCAAAAGTTTTGATCACAATTTATCTGTAAAGTCTACTTAGTTAATTCTAGTTTACAAAATTAATTTACAAACTTTAAAAATGGATTTAATTTTATTTGATATTATTGGTTTATTATACAAATATTTATATAACAGATGATAATTATACAGACAAGTATCACCAAGGCACAGCTTATGCTATCAATTAATTGATAAACTAAGCATAGGTATGTAATCAAGTGGTAATATTTCAAACCAAACATTCTGGTCAGTCCTAATAGTTGAAAAAGTATTATGGAAATTTTGAAGAGATTATAATTCAGATTCGAGAGTAGGTTAACGAGGAAAGTCTCAGGATTTAAATTTTTAACAGAATCTTGAAAGAGGAATAGGACTGCAGTGACAGTGGTAAAGATCATTCCAGGCAAGAGGTAACAGCAACAGCATGGGCAAAGGCATAGGGGTGAGAGCATGCCATGTCTGATAAGGTACACGTCATGGAGGAAGGCGACAGAGAGTATATGTGAGATCAGAACAAGCATAGAGATGTAAATTAATATTCCTTATCTCAGAATATCAAATGAGTCAGTGCAATTGCTATTTTTGTGTCTTTGTGTTAAAGTGTGCCATCTGGCCAACAGACAAAATGGACTTCTCTTGACTAACTGAGGTGCTCAAAGTTAAAACAGACCTAGGTGGCCACGTAGGAGTGAGGAAGTGGTCACATACTTTGTGTTCGCGGCAGGACATTGTAAAAGTATCACAGAGCCTCCGTTTCTTCAGTCAAGACAAATCAGTTCCTGTTTTGTTGGTGCCATGATCAACTGCAGCCAGAACTCCCTCATCCACATGGGTCATTTGAAAGAAAAATCTGACAAAGACTTTTGGTTTGAGCCATGGAAGCCAACCAATTAGAACTCAGCTGTGCTGAACAATTATTATTAAGTGAGTTTCAATTCTTTTCTGTAAACGAAGCTGATTGGAAACCTAGGCAGGAACTTTCGGTGTGAAACGCGAGCCGCCTTCTTTTTTTTCTAGAATGCACCTTGATTTTACACCAAAGGCTATATCTCCTTGGTTTTCAAACTGTTCACTGGAATATAGTGTCTTTCCTCCAGATTGCTTCTCAGAGAACTTTTGTTCACCCTGGGATGAAACAACTACTAGAAAAAATCAAGGAAATAAATGCATAAAGGGCCTGTTAGACTTCATGTTTCACAGTGGGGATACCCAAAAGGTAAACCATCAAACAAAAATTGGGGGGCAAGTAGTTTGCTTGAAAGATACACACAGAAAGAAGAAAGAGTGGGGATCTAAGAAAGAATAAAAGGGAAGAAAACCAATATGAGGTATGTTAAGTGTATGTGTTACTGCTGTAGCAAATTCTTGCTCACTTCCTCTGGGTACCTACAGAACTGTTGTGGAATATGACTCAAAATCTACAGTGACTAAATCTTGTGTTTTCTACCAACACCCACTTCCCATTTGTTTAGGGTTGCTCTAGGGGTATCAAGTCTTCAGGACTTTCAGCTGATGGATGAGCTCAATCCTTTTCTATGAACAGAAAATGCCCTGTTCCAAATAAAAGCAGAAAGACCAAGGTATCTGTCACCTAGGCAACATATTAAAACAAGTGTCCCAATACTGTAATTTTTATAGAAATATAGAAATATGGGTAACATAAAAAGATCACAAGGAAGTTTATTTACTTTAAAATGGTAGTTAACTCTGGGGAGAAAGGATGGAGAAAAAAAAGGTTCCATATATTTTAATGGAATCCCTGTATTTTTATTGTTTTACAAAATAGATCTGAAGTTAATATATAAATATTTGAAAAATTGTAACTGTGAATACATAGGTGTTTTCATATTATTTTATATCCTTTTCTGTATGTTTGAAATATTCTTGAATCTTCCACATGTATAAAGAAAATCCTTAAGTATGATGAAGAAAATTTGCTTAAAGTCTACAAATCTCCAACATTTAATGTGTTGCATGAATTTGCATCATTCTTAGATAAAAAATGTATATTTAAATTGTAGCAAAATTCAAATATATCCAATTATTATAAGCTTTTAATTACTGTAGTCTGGTTTAATAGCATTTGAATATGAATATGGTTATACATAATAATGTAAGTGCAATACAAATTCCTTCAGGCCACAGCAGCCCAAGTTTACCAGTAACTTTCGTCTGCATTTATGTGAGACCTCAGTTCTAATCAGACATATATTACTTCTTCCTCTTTAGCTGTTTTTTTGTGGGAGGCCCATATTGGTTTCCTATAAGCTCAGGGGCTCAAGTATGCTATTGTCCTCTAGCTTTATTTTCATTGTGAGATATCTCCAAGGCTATTGGTAGAACCATTGGGTTAGACAGGTCAAGAATTAGAAAACCCTCAAAATGCTGAGTTGTTACTGAATGTTCTTTATGCTTCTGTTAGACTCTGAAACACTCCTTTCAGTTCCCGGAGTCTTAGAATGCTTTTTATTAACTCTCAGCCTTTATTTAAAGTCTTCCCTACAAAGAGTCAGATCTATTTGATGGAGTTGCTTAGAAAGAGACACCACCATGTTCTCCCTAATTGGCCTCTAAATAAATATTTGAAAATGTATTATATTGGTGCAAAAGTAATTGCAGTTTTTGCCATTACTTTTAATGACAAACACTGCAATTACTTTTGCACCAACCTACATATTGTATAAACTCAAACAAGGGAATAACCAGAGGGAGAGAAACACGTTCACTACCAGTTCACTAGATGTCCATTTTCTACCTCCTCATGTAGGCTAGTCTAGGGTTACCAATCAATACTTAATACTAGAATCTATGGTCATATCTCTCATCTACATTATATAAGTCAGCAAGCCTTCTTGAAGATGGGATAAGTGCCTTGTGATATATAAACAGTAACATGACACTAATGCTTTGGTATATTTAGAAAATATATAATTAGCATAATGTGGCCAAGTTTATTTATGTCTGCCTTTTCATTCCTGGTAATATTGATGTTAATGTGGTAGTTGCAAGCAGCTTTCAATTTCTTGGCAGTTCAATTCCACAGTACTTTAATTCATTATTTGCTGTAAGGCAGAGAGGAAGGTTGAAAAGTATACTTCAGCTGTAGTTTCTTCTTTACAGATTTAGAGAGACTGAAGAATCCCTAATACAAAACTAAAGAATGCATTATGGAATAACCTTTCTGAAATTGTATCATAACTGTTTAACCATTGCCAGAACTAAATGAAGCTATGTTTTTCATTGAGATTCAAAACTGAAATTATAGTATATGTGCAAATACCATTTGAATATTTCTGACAAAGATAAGCAGTGCAACGAGTTGATGCTTCTGTTGAAAGGGGATAAAACCACTCTGCTGGCAAGGCATTTATCATTACAGGAAATTATAAAAAGTATCAGTAATTTTATTCCCCATTCTGAGATGATCACTCATAGCTGTGGTCTCTGTTATTGCAATAACAAATTGAGAAATAATATTTCCCCCAGGAAAATGTGGGATGTTTTAATGTTTTATGGCAGAAAGACATTTTTGCAGACATTGCAGAAAGTTAATGTCTCCTTTAAATTGGGCTATAATTCAAAGAGAACTATGAAATGCATCTGCAAAGAGTCAGCCAAATAAGTAAGCTTATTCTTTCAGTTTATTACCAAAATATTTTTGATTTTTTGTTGCTGTTGCTCATTTTGTGACTACAGGATGCAATGCAGTTTGCTTGTATCACATATGTCCTTGGTTAGGAAAAATTAAATATTCCTAAATAATGGTGTGTGACGCTCTGTGTAAGGATAAGTTGAAGATATTATGTAAGTTCTCCATTCTCCCCCTGCATTTCACCATTTTTCATGCATTATTCCATTCGTTAATGTACAAATATTTATTGAGCAACTACTATTTAGCAGGCAATATACTATGGGCTGGGAATACTGTGTTGAGGGAGAGTGGCAAAAGCAAGTAATAAATAAATGGTATATAATAACCCCATAATAAAATGTCAAAGAAAAAGTTAGAATGGATTATTCCTGCAAAAAAATGTATCTATCTATTTTTAAAATGTTAGTTTTCTACAGTATCTGCATTTTTTGTTTCCTAATGGAAATAAAATTTTGCTTTAATGTAGTCAACTATATATTTATACATTTATTCTTCAAAGTATTTAATTGTGATATATACATTTAATTTTTAAAAGTGTATAAATGTATAGGAATGGTTCAAAGACAATAAAATTATCCCTCTTATATCCAGCTTCAGAATTAGCAGATCACCAGTACATGCCTTCACCTCTCTCTACCTGCCCTTAGAGTATTATCTCCTTTCTCTTCCCAATGTTAAATGTTATTGCAAATATTTTTATAATCCTATTTCAACTTTTTACAATTTTGCTACCTACTTGCTTATCATCACTAACTTTAAAAATTATAAAGATAAATCATAGTATATGTGTTATTCAGCAATTAGCTAGATGTGTTTAATAATATGTTTGCAATTTCTCCACTTCTACACATGTAGCTGTAGTTCATACAGATTTAGTGTTTCATCGTGTAACAATAACAAAATTGTTTTTCCATTTCATGTTTGATAAATGTGCAAACTGTTTTCCACACTTTTGCAGAGAAGTGATTATGTAAAAATGTTAGTGAACATTACTGTGCACATCGCTGGGGGCACATAGATATTCATTTTTCTAGAATACACATAATAATGTTATTACTGAATCACATGTCCAGCTTTACAAGATAACTAAAACAGTTTAAAAACAGAAAACAAAGACATTTAATGCACAATGTGAGGATGAAAAACTATATAACCAACTTAAATGCAAAAAAAAAAAAAAGTAATTCAACATCCATTTACTAAACAACAACAACAACAAAACTTGCATACTAAAAAGACAGGAAATTCGGTCATTGGCAGAGCCTGGGTCCTGTCCTCTTGCTCTCCTTCCCAGACAGCATGAGCTTCACCACTCACTCCACTGTCACCAACTACCAGCCCCTGGGTTCTGTCCAGGCACACAGCTAAGGCGCTCAGCGTCCATGCAGGTGCTGGGGCCACTGGTTGCCAGATCTCTGTGTCCCACTCCACCAGTTTCCATGGAGGCTTGGGACCCGGGGGCCTGGCCGTGGGGATGGCCTGGAGGATGTGGCAGGAATGGGAGGCTTCCAGAAGGAGGAGACCATGCAAAGCCTGAACGACTGCCTGGCCTCCTACCTGGACAGAGTGAGGAGCCTGTAGACCGAACTGGAGGGTGGAGAGCAAACATAGGGCGCACCTGGAGAAGAAGAGACCCCAGGTCAGAGATTGGGGCGATTACTTCAAGACCATTCAGGACTTGAGGGCTCAGATCTTCACAAATGCTGTGGACAATACCCACATTGTTCTGCAGGTCAGCAATGCTGGTCTTGCTGCTGATGACTTTAGAGTCAAGTATAAGACAGAGACGGCCATGTGCCAGTCTGTGGAGAGAGAAATCCATGGGCTCCACAAGGTCATGGATGACACCAAAGTCACTTGGCTGCAACTGAAGACATAGATCGAGGCTCTCAAGGAGGAGCTGCTCTTTATGAAGAAGAACCATGAAGAGGAAGTAAAAGGCCTGCAAGTCCAGATTGCAATTCTGGGTTAACCGTGGAGGTGGATGGCCCCAAATCTCAGGATCTCGCCAAGATTATGGTAGACATCCGAGCCCAATATGATGAGCTGGCTCAGAAGAACCAAGAGGATCTAGAAAAGTACTGGTCTCAGCAGATTGAGGAGAGCACCACAGTGGTCACTACGCAATCTGCTGAGGTTGGAGCTGCTGAGGTGACGCTCATGGAACTGAGACATACAGTCCAGTCCTTGGAAATCGACCTATACTTGATGAGAAATATGAAGGCCAGCTGGGAGAATAGGCTGAGGGAGGTGGAGGCCTGCTAAGTCCTGCAGAAGGAGCAGCTCAACAGGATCCTGCTGCACCTGGAGTCGGAGCTGGCACAGACCCGGGCAGAGGGGTAATGCCAGGCCCAGGAGTAAGAGGCCCTGCTGAATATCAAGGTCAAGCTGGAGGCTGACATCACCACCTGCTGCTGCCTGCTGGAAGACAGCAAGGATTTCAGCCTTGGTGATGCCCTAGACAGCAGCAACTAACTCCATACAAACCATCCGAAAGACTACCACCCACTAGAAAGTGGATTGCAAAATGGTGTCTGAAACCAAGAACACCAAAGTTCTGAGACATTAAGCCAGCAGAAGCAGGTTCTCTTTGGGAAGCAGGAGGCCAATAAAAAGTCCAAAGGTCAAAAAAAAAAAAAAAAAAGAAAATTCATTGATGAGTTTTTAACTTCTAATGTTCCTATGTTCACTTAATTGTAGCCTTTAATGCTTCATATCCCCGTGCTAAGTCAGTGGTTTCTTTGAGAAATCTTTATTTTATTCTCAAATTTACTTACTTTTATCATGAGAGTCTTTAGCAGTATCAATTCTAAATGCTGTCTTAATTTCAGGCCATCTATTTACTTTTTATGTAAAATAGAAGTTTGAGTCAGTCTGTATTCAAATTCATTTGGTGGATTCCCCCATCCATATATTTCCTATTCATTTATTTATTTAGCAAAGATTAATTGAGTCTTACTATTTCCCAAGCACTATGTAAACTGGTGATATAACTGTAAACATTCAAAATTTGTCTTCTATGAAAAACAGAAAATAAATGTTAATAAGATATTAACTATTGATAAGTCCTAAGAAGAAAAATAAAACAAAGAAATGAGTAACAGGTGATGCTCTTTTGATGGATGTTCATGAAAGTCTTCAAAAGGTGATGTTTGAGCTGAGATCTAAATCGTTGCCATGAATGAGCAATGTGTCTGTTTGTAGAAAGAATGATTCAGTTAAAGAAAACAGTACAAAGATCATGATGCAGAAAGACTCTTGACATGTTTAAACTTGCCATGTTCATGGCAAGAAGGCCAGCATTGCCATACTGATAGAGTTTGTCGAAAACATTCAGAGATATAGTAGAAACAGTTACATACTGACATGAGAGTATCTGTCTCTTGTTTATAACTATTAAAAGAAACTTTTGTAAATGCTGCTGGCTGGAATATACTATTTACCAGAAAAAAAGGAAATTAATTCTACTTCTGTTACTTTTGTTTGTTTGTTAAATCTCTTTACCTGCTTGAGTGATTATGGGGGATTATTTCTCAAATCTTCAGAATTCAAGCATCTTGCCAGACTCCATTAATTCTGCATTAATTTTGCCAGAAATAAGATGAATACATTTGCCTTAGAGCTTCAAGTCATCTTTAGCATAGAGATATTATTGTTTTGTCTTAGCTTTGATTTATTTTGTGTTATCTGTTTGTTTTGTGTATTTATTGGACACTTTTATTTGTAGTTAGGTCCTCTTCTCAGTAATCCTTGGTTTTGATTAGTTTCTCGTTTTGTATTTGTCTTTTACTGCAACAATTCTGAGGGAATTAATAAAGATTACCTTCTAAAATTTCTATTTCCATTTCTTCTGTTTCCTTTTAAGATTTTATGGTTGTCAATGGGAAGTATAGTCATTCTTACATTTTTTATTTCTCTGTATTGTATTTTTAATTAAGCAAGTTATTTCCTGCTGCAATCTGCTTCTCAGATTTATGTCTTTGCATTCCTGCTCGCCTTCTTCTTATGTTAGACTTCTATTTTTATAAAAGCAACATCACATTGTACCTCATTGAGAATTCAAAGCAAATCTTTTTCTAAAACTTTTCTTTTCAAACTCAGCTATTATTCAGGGGTATTAATTTCTTTAACTTTTACTGCCTATGGTTCTCCCCCAACATCACTAACTCCAGCAGTATGTTTTGTTTTGCTTTGCATTTTGTTAGTGTTGCTAATTTATGGTTAAAAGAAGTATTAAGTATTAAAGTTCTTATGTACCAAGTATAAAAGCTGTAGGAATTTTCTGATTTGATTTTTAATAATATTTCCCTAGATTGTCCAGAGGCATTGGAATGAAGTTTTGGTGATGAACCATCTTGGGAAAAGGTGCAACACACTATGAATAAGAAATATGAAAAATAAAAGTAGAGATGCTTTCTGTAACCATGGAATCCCAGTATGCTAAAATTCAGACCCATAAAAGAGCAAATGCTCTACTATTCTGAAGTTAAAAAGTAAAAGAAATTGCATCTATATCTCTTTCTCAGTTATAAATAGATCATCACATTAATGACATTAGAAATGTAAAACTATTGAAAATACAGTATTGAAATATCAAGTTAATTAAATAATTGAACCACTGTTAAAATTAATTAAACATTGACAAAAGAAATTAAATAAGAAACAAATAAATGAAAAGATATTTTGTGTTCATATATTGGAAGAAGTAATATTGTGAACATTTCTATTCTACCAAAGATATCTATTGATTCAATGCAATACCTATCAAAATACTGACAGCATTTTTCATAGAAGTAGAAAAATAATTCTAAAATTCCCATGGAATTACAAAACATGCCAAATAGCCAAAGCAATCTTGAGCAAGACAAACAAAGGTGGGATCATCCCACTGCCTGGTTTCAAAATATACTACAACGCTATAGTAATCGAAACAGCATGATACTGGCATAAAAACAGACATGTAAATCAGTGTAACAGAACAGAGAAACTAGTAATAAATCCATGCATTTAGAGTTAATTGATCTTTGACAAAGATGCCAAGAAGACACAGTGAAAAAAGGATAGTGTCTTTAATAAATGGTATTGAGAAAAATGGATATCCATATGCAGGAGAATGAAATTGGACACTTATGTCCACTCCACACCATATACAAAAATCAACTCAAAATGGATTAAAGACTTAAATGTAAAACTTGAAATTGTAAAACTACTAGAAAAAAAATGTTGTGGAAAAGCCTCTTGCCAATAGCTGGGCCATAAATTTTGGATATGACCCCAAAAGTACAGGCTACAAAAGGTAAAATAGACAAATGGGACTGCATCAAACTAAAATGCTTCTGCACAGTGATAGAATCAATCAACAGAGTGAAGAGACAACATATGGAATGAAAGAAAGCATTTGCATACCATACATCTAATGAGGGATTGATACTTAAAATACGTAAGGAACCCACACAATTCAACAGTAAGAAAACAAATAACCCAATTTAAAATGGGCAAGTAGTCTGAATAGACATTTCTCAAAGGAGGTACAGAAATGCCAGCAGGTATATGAAAAATAATCAACATCACTAATAATCTTGGAAATGTAAATCAAAATCACAACTAGATGTTACCACACCTGTTGGAATAGTTAATATCAAAAAGAAAAATGATAAGAAATGTAGGCAAGGACGTGGATTAAAAGGAACTTTTGTACACTGTTGGTGGAAATGTAAACAGTATGGATGCCCCTCAAAAGAATTAAAAATAGAACTACTACATGCTGCAACGATCCCACTGATGGATATATTTCTAACAGAAATAAAGCCAGTATGTCAAATTTATAGCTGCACTCCCATTTTTATTAATATCTGTTGCAGCATTATTCACAGTAGCCAACACATGAAAACCACATATGTGTTCATCAATGAATGAAAATTAAAAAGAATGTGTGCGTGCGTGTGTGTGTGTGTGTGTGTGTGCAGAGGTATAAAGGGTTTAAGGTTTCTGCTGTGCAGAATGGGTAAGTTCTGGAGATCTAATATGCAGCCTGGTTAATTAAGTTAATAATACTGTCACTTATATGGGGAATTTGCTAAGGCAGTAGATTTTAAATGTGTTTTCAAAAACAAAAAATAGGTAATTATGTGGTGTGATGTATAAGTTAACTTTTCACAATGTATACATATTTTCAAACATCATTTTTTACATCGTAAATATATATAATTTTTATTTGTCAATTATACCTTAATAAAGCTACGAGAAAAAATTTAAACTGATTTCCAATAGGAAACTATTGCATTTATAATAATAACTTTAAACCTATAATTTAATAAATAAGTTCAAGCATTGATTATGATTTGGAAGCACAGCCAACTTTATTTTTGGAAAGTTGTACTATTTCACATCTTTTATTTAATTAAAATTGAAGCTAAAAGATTAATATTGTCAATTCCCCCTACAAATACCTTCATTTTATCTGACATAAGTTAAGTATACCAGCATAATCTTTATTAATTTTTAACCCATGAATTTCCCCTTATTCTCCTCATGTAATGAGAAAACATACTTTCTGATTCATTTGAGATCCATCTTTGTTCACTGAATTTTTTTTTCTAATTTTTAAATTTTCCGTGGCTACAGTATGTCTGTGACATTCAGCAGGAGGCTTTGAGAACACATTTTACTTTTAATCAATCTTACTTTTAGAAATGAATAAGGTATTGTTTTTAAGTTTTGAATGACTAAATTTAAATACAATTTTACAGTCAAGTTATAAAAGATCCAGTTAGAATTGTAAAGGATGATCCTAAAAATAAATATATTAAATATATAAAACTGAGATGCCAATAATTTCAGTCTGTTAAATTACTCTTAACATCACCACTACTAACAAAAGTTCCACTGTGATTTTTTAATCTCTCTCACATAAAATAAAACCTTTTAACCTTTGGCAATCTGGACTAATTCCAATTATCTCACTAGGTTTTTTTTCCCCCAATTTTATCTAATATTTTTAATTTGCTTTATGCAATAACATATGTGATTCCAAAAATAGCTATGACAATCTCAGATCATTCTTCCACATACATAAACCTCATTAACAGTTTAGTGATGACCTTTGTAACTAAGCAAATATTGTTAAATATTGAAAGAATGTATTGGGCATTTTAACTCTAGCAACTATGACAGATCAATTCAGAATTCATACTAGTTCAAATAAAATAGAAGTTTATTTTTGCACAACAGTCCAAAGCTGTGTTCCTTGTCAGAAGGGAAGCTCACACAGTCATTCAGGAATCTAGGCTGCCCAAGATGCCACCCAACATGTGACTTATACAGTTACTGTGGCTTTCTTCATCCTGGTCAGGCAAAAGGGAAGCAGGACCTGAAGGAACATGTGTGAGCTATTTCAATGCACAAGGCCTGGATGAGGACACATTACTTTCACTTATTATGCATACATGGCTTCATTTAACTGTATAAGGTGCTAGAAAATATAATCCAGTTATACGTCCAAGAAAAAGAGGGAACTGAAAGTTAGAGAATAGGGAGAAGTTTCTGACACAAAATACTGAGGAAAAAATCATATAGAAATAAGTTGATCAATTCTCTCATTTTGCCCAAGACTGTTCTAATTTTAAAACTGAATCTCCTCAATCCCAGACAAACCAGAACAATTTGTCACTGAATATACAAAATTCATATATATCAAAAGAAGAAGATAGCTTAAAAATAATGTTTCAATATGAATAAATTTTGTCATAGAGTAACCTAAGAATTAGTTATTAAAGGAAAATAATTCTTTATATTTTTTATTGTAAATTACACAGGACAAAAACTGGCTAGGAATTTATATGATCAGAAAAGAAAAAAAAAAAACTTTAGGCCGTGAAAATTTGGCAATATACTTAACAGTTTTGTGTACATTCATTATTTTCACTTTTTAAAATACATAAAATGGTCAAAATTAACAAAACACATACGTGTGCATTTTCCCACAAAGTTACTCATATTATATAATTTTGACATTTTGTGCATGTATATTCATCATTATAAATTATAAAAAAATAGATATTTTAAAAAGATAAAATAAATTTCTGAAACAAAAAACATACAAATATATTTTATACAAACAATATCTGGAAAACATTTTGTATGTAAATATCATGTGTTAATTTAAAGATATGGAAATGTTCAGGATATATTATAGTGTTACATAAAAATTTAAAATTATAAAGAAACTATTTTAGAATTAGTAACTAGATCTGCAATTATATACTACATACAAAGCTATAGAGATATAAATTTGTTTTCAGATGTATAATAGGTATTAATATTTTTCTTGTCATCGAGAAGATTTTGTAAACAGCAGTGGTTTACTATCTTGATTTACCTATGCAATTCTTTGATTTGATAACCAAAACTAAGTAACACAGAACTTGTTTTTCTTGTTAATGATCTTTTTAGTATTTTGAAAAATACAATGTTCGTTTTCTTTGTCAGAAAACACATAAATAAGGAAACATTCTATTTTTTTTCTTTTAGTTTATTTTTAATTTTTGAGATGGAGTTCTGCTCTGTCGCCCAGGCTGGAGTGCAATGACGCGATCTAGGCTCACTGCAAGCTCCGCCTCCCGGGTTCAAGAGATTCTCCTGCCTCAGCCTCCTGAGTAGCTGGGAATACAGGCGCATGCTGCCACGTCCAGCCAACTTTTTGTATTTTAATAGAGATGGGGTTTCACCGTGTAGCCCAGGCTGGTCTCGAACTCCTGAGCTCAGGCAATCCGCCCACCTCGACCTCCCAAAGTGCTGGGATTATAGGCGTGAGCCACCGCGCCCGGTCCAGAAACATTCTTAACAGGTAGTAAGCCAATGCGAGGAGGGGTGGAACTTAAATGGCCATTTGGCTTTTAAATTATAAATTTCAATATATACCAAAACATGTGTATGTAGTCAAGTATTAAAAAAAAAAAATCTTAAATACGCTGCCTTCTGTAGTGCAGGAATGGCCACAGACTTGCTCCCTGCTCTGACTATGTAATGACACCACTTCTATGTTCATCATCACTTTCAGATATTAATGATCAGATAAAAGGCTCGATTTCAGTGGAATTAAGAGAGAGTAGATACTGATCTCAAGAAGTGTCAGTAACATACTGATTATTAACTTAAGAGGAAAAAATCAAGGGAAAGAGGAAGATATTTGGGATACACAAACATTATCAAGCCTCAAATAACACATGACAGATAATCTCCCAGTGCTTCTATATTGTAAATTTACCTTTCTTCTCAGTGCAAGCTGAAATGTTACCAATAGAAAGTATTCTCTTAAGTCTTCAAGTATTCTGACTTTGATTATATCATTTTTGTCTTTACATAGTTGTAGTAAAAGACAAATTTGTTAACATTTATGAAGAACAATTGTTTCTCTCAACAGGATCTAAATAATTTGTTAATGATCTTTAAGTAAATATATTTCTACTGTCACACCTTCCAGAGAATGCTAAATAAAAAGAGTTGTTTCTGGAAGGATCACTTCAATCTAAATCAAACCTACTATTTGGAGTGCTCATTATTACAACGGAGAATGTAAGGAGCATAGGTAAAATAACTTTGTTTTATCTGTTAACATGTTTGACATATTCTCCAGACTGGCAGCCCAAAGGAACCTTATTAAGTTGGAGTCACTGTGTTGGAAGATGAGTTCTCATCATTTGTTTGCCCTTGAGTATACTCACAAACCATCCCTGTTAGTTTCTATTGCTGTACAAAAGCATTGCTCCAAACGTACCTGCTTAAAACAGCAGGTATTTATTTTCTCACTGCTTCTCTGGCTTGAAATCTGAGTACCACCTAGCTGAGTGTTGGCTAGGGCTGAAGTCTTAGCTGAGGTTCACCATGGTAAGATTTGCTACTAAGTTCACTCAGGTGATTGACAGAGTTCATTTCTTTGTGGGTGTTGAAGGTTTCTTGTTTTTGTTTGTTTGTTTGTTTTCTGTTTTTTGTTTTGGTTTGGGTTTTTTGCTTGTTTTGTTATTGTTATTGTTTGGCTTTTGCTGACTTTCAACAGAAGGCTACTTTCAGCTTCTAGAAGTTGTCCAAATTTTCTTGGCATGAGCGATCACTCAACATGGCCACTTGTTTCCTTAAAGCCACAAAAGGAAAGGAAGACACTATAGCAAGATGCCATCACTAATCATGTATGCATAATCAGATACCTCTGCTGCATTCTCTTGGTTAGAAGCACATCACAGGAACTACACATCTTAAAAGGAGATGATCACACAACAGCACAAATATCAGGAGTTGGGATAATGACATCTACCTTTAGAATCAACCTGCCACACCATTCATACATATATTTTTATCCAACATTCCAATAATGTTAATAGTCTGCTGAAGAAATTGTCTAGTGCACCGTTTGATAGAACAAATTGAAGTCTAATTTATACAAACCTCTATGCCTTAGACATTTATCCTATGTCATAATCTAAGCAAAACTCTGAATCAAAGAACGTGACCCAGAATTCTATTTTAAAGTTCTGTATGAACTTCAATTTCTATTTTCACAGATGTGGAAGAAAAATTAAATGATAATCACATTGAAAAACTCATCAATCTACGTTTTGAAGTAGGAAAGTTAAATGAATACAAATACCTTCATTATACAGCAGAAATTGTCTGCATTAAATGCACAATCTCACATACCAATAGACCTAATGAATTAAAACATGCAACTCATTATTTGAGAAAATATCATGAAGCTTTGAATTTACCAGATTACTGCTTCTATGTTCCTAGGGTTATTTATTAGTAAATTCTTAATAAATGAATTATAAAGTAAAATATGTCTTCAACCCTAATACAAAATTATGAACTCAAGGATTCTGACAATGAATGCTCTTTTTTATTGACATTTAATTGAACCACGATTTTTTGACTATATAAACTTTAAAATATTATCAAAATACTAAAATAAAGATATCTATCATTGTGTTTATTCTTTCTATATATAATCTTAAAATTCAGTTATGCATTTAAATCACCATGGCTTCCAATTCCTCTAACCTAATATTTTTATATTTATGTATGTATTTTTATTTTTTTCTCTGACCTAATATCATCTTCTACTTGTACTACAAGACATGACTCCTACTGTATATGTCTTGATTTCCAAATTTGTTCACTACAGAGAAGTCAATTAACGCAGCTTGGTTTTGTTTCCTTGTTGACAATCTTTTAGAAGTTCTGAGTTCCTTTTTGGATGAAATCTGAATTTATTCAGTTAGTTTCTGTAGTCCTGTATAATCGAGCACTTTATAAATGTTTTCCTGCTTCTTGCCTTGTTTAATGTGCTACAGTTGTATGCTTCCAACTGCTCAAAGAATCATCTTCCTTACCACCTCACTGACCCAACACTTCTTTTATTCTTTTCCTGGATAATTGCATCAAACTCTCTAGATCTCAGGATATGTTACTTCATATAACTAGCATTCCAATGATAAAGGGGCTATCAGGGCTGATAGATTTAGCAAGTCAACATTGGTAAGATGCTTCACTGTGATAGGCATGTGAAAACCGTCGTCTCTGAAGAGCAAGTTAGTTCTAGTAAACTTGTACAATTTAAATGCAGATATGGCATAATTCCATGGTGAACAAATCATAATTATTATAGAAAAATTAGATAATTAAAATGAGACATATCTTCTAGAAATTATTCCTCTTTACATTAGTAAACATTCCAATATTTATATATTCAAATTTTATATTAAACCAGTTCATAATATTTATAGAGTTTCAAAAATTACTTTTTTAGAATTATTACAAAATAGTAAATATAAAATGTGCTTATATATTCAAGTTCATAGAATATACAGTTTTACCTTTTATCATTGAAAAATAGTCCCTTGGGTCATAATTTATTTAAACCTACTCTTTTTGGTTGAACTTTTTCCTTAAAACTTTCCTATTTTTAACAGTACTGTAATGAACATTCTTATAGGTAAATATTTTTGTATGCACTTTTTTTCTTAAAATCACTATCTAAAGATGAAATTAATGGGTCAGTTGGCATATATATTTTTAAGCTATCAGAAATGATAATACTAATTTATACTCTAATTAATAGGTTGTAAAGTAATTTTGAATCCTGTAAATCCATCCTCAAAAACTTAAGCCTCTGAGTTACTTATAGAAGGTTAATCAAAATGCAAAGCGGGCAAATGACAAATTCTAGTATAATTTTAAGAGAACTTAATTTTAAATACCTTGATATTGTATATACATTCTCTGTGCAAAATAGAATTAATAACAACATGATTAATTTATTAATATTTCAAACAACTACAGAGACTCAGCAGTTAAACAAAGTATGTAATAAATTAGAGAGATATTAACTGGGAAAAGATAATCAGCTCACTAGCTACCCTCATGGTTGAATTAATTTAATAATTTTGCCAACATCTTAAATTCTATAGTCTCAAAAATCGTATTTAAAAATTATGTGTATATAGTAGGTATATGTATTTATGAAATACATGCAATATTTTGATATAGGCATATAATGCATAATCGTTACATCAGGGTGATTATGGTCAACAATAACTTGTTATGCATTTAAAAATAACTCAAAAATCTTATTTTGACAGAACACTAGGGGCCAGTTTATCCATATGTCAGGATAGATTCCAATTATTTATGTCCAGACAGCCAGTGGATTAAAAGAACATAATAATTGGCTGGGCGCGGTGGCTCAAGCCTGTAATCTCAGCACTTTGGGAGGCCGAGAGGGGCGGATCACAAGGTCAGGAGATCGAGACCATCCTGGCTAACACGGTGAAACCCCGTCTCTACTAAAAAATACAAAAAAAAAGCTAGCCGGGCGAGGTGGCGGGCGCCTGTAGTCCCAGCTACTCGGGAGACTGAGGCAGGAGAATGGCGTGAACCCGGGAGGCGGAGTTTGCAGTGAGCTGAGATCTGGCCACTGCACTCCAGTGACAGAGTGAGACTCCATCTCAAAAAAAAAAAAAAGAACATAATAATTACAGACAGGTTTAAAAATACCTGTGTTATCTGATCTGTCTAATTAATCTTTAGATAGTTACTTTAAGAAAAAAGTGCATACAAAAATATTTACCTATAAGAATGTTCAGTGCAGTACTGTTAAAAATAACAAAATTTCCTAATTTTTAAAATCATTCTTATAATTTTTATAACCTGTCATATGTATGGTAGAGATACAATCAGATACACTTACATAAACATCATTTCTGTATTCCTTCCTAATTGCAGACCTGCTGAGAGTGTCAAGTTTTAGTGAGATAAAAAGAGTTATTTTATAGCAGAGGATTATGTATGTCATGCTGATGTTTAATGAAATCCGTGACACCAAAGGAGAACATTTAGGAGTGAGTCGAAACATAGAATATGACTTTTCCCTAGAAGTTCACAGGAATGACAAAGCGCTATTGCAAATGTCAAGATGTTCACTGGCCTAAATGATATCCTCTTTCCTTTGCACCATGGATTTTCAGAAGTTTATGTGTTATGCCAAGGTTTGTCATATGTGAATGACATTTTTCAATGCTTTATTTTGTAAAAGTATTTAATATGCAAGCCATTTTAATTTTATAATAGTTGTCCTAATCAAAGAGACATGTCTGCTTTAATAGTATATATTACTGTTCTGTGTCACAGGATTGCAGCTTAATTTATTTAATCACCTGTGTAAAATAGCATCCATAAGAAAATTGTTGTGGGGACTGTCTTCCAAAGCACCATATATGATATTTTCCACTGGTTTAGATTGCCTGTGTTATTATTCATCAATATAAATGATCAAGAGTTGCAATATCGATTGGTATTGATGTCAAGAAAGCAAAAAGAGAGGTAACCTCAATTACCATGAATAAGAAAGGATTTATGGCAAACATTTAAGCATAGGAGTAAATGTGAAACACATTTCAAAGGAAACAAGTTAGCAAATGGTTTAATTGACAGAAAGCTCTGTGTAAATAATGGCTGAATATTTTTTTCACTGTTCATTTGAATAAGAAAGCCACTGACATTGGTAATCAATGGTTTACCTCTAGATTTTTATAAGTAAGAGATTTGTCGAAATAAAATTCCAAATGCTACAGCGTGTCTGAGATCAAGATTTTCAGTTAATGTTCATTGATTTCATATTGTAACACTGAATTTGTTAACGTAATTTTGCAACAAAACCCATTTCCTATTAATATAAAAGGGTTAACATATTTAAAAAGAAATAAATATAGTTCGTTCATTCTAACTTAAGATCAGGCCTAATGTAGTCTATTCTATAGTGATTAATGACACTCTGAAAAATACATCTGGGAACTAAATGTGCCATAGGATGAAATTAAGAAAAAATGTAACAAAGACAAATATTTCTAAAATCAAATGAAGAGATGATTTAGATTAAATTTTCAAAACAGACCCAATCAATTTTTGACAATAAACATTTAATCTGTCAAGGGCTTAGCTATACAAGCTTGTGGTGGATGAGTTACATGTGATAAAATTTTATTTGCCAGAAAGATGAATTCTCAAATTCCCATCTTTGCATTCATTGATTATATTCTCTAGAAATGAATCTGAGGATTCTTTTAGTCCCAGTTCCGTGGATAGTTATTGACTTTTAGATAGTAATGAACACTAATTAGATAAGATTGTTCCTTGTGGTAAAACAATAGCTTGAGGGAAAAAAATAATACTTGCTTGCTTCATTGAGGACCAGAAAAGGATATTATATATTGCATTATTTTGTACTCATGCTTCACAAATCCCTGAATGAAGAACTAATAAAGGTGCGTACGCATTTTCCTATTTTTTATGTATTATTACTTAACTGATTGATGTACACTAGTTATTATTTCTTTATAATAGTTTATTTTAAAGCTTATTTGTTTAGAATTCTGTTTTTCACTACTACATTGGACACTGAACTAGGTGTCTAAATAAAAGAATGGATTAATTAATGATTCTTTTTTTTTTTTTTTTTTTTGAGGCGAAGTCTCGCTCTGTTGCCCGGACTGGAGCGCAGTGGCCGGATCTCAGCTCACTGCAAGCTCCGCCTCCCGGGTTCCCGCCATTCTCCTGCCTCAGCCTCCCGAGTAGCTGGGACTACAGGCGCCCGCCGCCTCGCCCGGCTAGTTTTTGTATTTTTAGTAGAGACGGGGTTTCACCGTGTTCGCCAGGATGGTCTCGATCTCCTGACCTCGTGATCCGCCCGTCTCGGCTTCCTAAAGTGCTGGGATTACAGGCTTGAGCCACCGCGCCCGGCCTAATTAATGATTCTTTACTCTGTAATTTGAATTATGGATTGTATCACTGAAAATGAGCAAGCATCAAATAGCTCACAGGATAAGTTGGTAGCACAAAATTAAACTTTCATTTTCTTGATTTCCAAGGTATTATGTTATTCTATACACTGCATAGCAACTTTTCCTCCCTATAAGAACTTTAAAATTGATTTTAATTTTTCTTTTTATTGATATTATTTAATTAAGAATTCATAATTTTACATACCTGTGTGACTCTATGATGTTTTGATATAGGTGTATAATATTTAATAATTAAATCAAGCTAATTATCAGATCCATAGCCTCACTTCTTTTTTATGGTGAGTTATGAGAAATGTACCCTCTAGGCCATGGTGCCTAGAGGAGGAATAGGTGTCCCTAAAAACCTAAACATCCCAATACATATTTGAGAACATATGAAAATAAAAACAGTTTCATTACACACAGTAGGCAAATAGCTGAAAAATTATCTTAAAAGCAACTTAGAGGCAGGTAGTGGGACAGATCACTGGAGTTGTCCTGCTGCTACCCAGTAATGCCCTGTATGTAAGTTGTAACAAACTCATGTACTCAGCAAGCTAGCCTTCTCTAAGTCCTTCCTTTTTTCCTTGGTTTCTTTCTGGTTTGGGGGTCCTTGCTTGGGGAGATGTTACGTTGCTTGGTTTTCCTCATAATAGCATCGTGTGAGGTTGTGCTTAGAGGGAGCTCCAGGTTGCACTATCTTAATATACTTGCTTCCGAGGAATGACAGATACTTTTATCTACTATTTATATATAACATCAAAGGGAAAAGCTCTGACTGGTCCAAGTTGGACTTCATGTCCATTCCTAGCTCAATATCTGTAACCAGAGGTCACACGATTGTTCAGGAATTAATCACAAGCTTGTTACTGTGGTTATGTGACCTCCATAACAACAGCCATATTTGGTGGTGAATGGATTATTTCATAAGAGAAGCGGGGCTGCTGCACATAGAAAAGAGATGACAAGATAATCTTGAGGAGAGAGCAATTATGTCTCAAAATGTTGTTATTCATTTTATCTATTAGAAGTTCCAAACAATCCCAGTCGTATGGACACAGATATTACACAATTTAGGAAGGCAAACATAGGTCGTAGAGTACTATATTAGAGTAGAGTACTGTATTACTACCTATAATGTACATGCAAATGTCACATAATAGTTTCCGAAGTGATTTAATTAGTTTTATATCCCTGTGAATTCAGGAGAGTGCTAAATATATGGTAGTTCAAAGTCTAAAGTTCCTGTCTTAAAAAAATCAAAAGTAATGCCTTAGTATTTATGCTCTCTTGGACAAACAACTAAACTCTTCAGAACTTCAAGATTGAATAGGCAAATATATGCAAAGTGCTTTGAAATGTGCCTGACACATATTAAGCACTTAGAAAAGTTTACCTATTATTATTATCATAATTATATTTCTGTTGCCGTGATTTAATCACATGGCTTTGTTATCCTTTCCACATTGGACTGAAAACCAGAAATCAGCTTGTTATCTAAAGACTACCATTGACAGATTAGGGAACTGATACACTTCTTTTACTAAGGTGTCTGGTGAAGTAAATCTTCCCAATGTATAGTGACTTTCCAGTCAGCCTCAGATTCTCAAGAGGTTCTGAGTATAAAATTCACATATGAAATGCAACAAATCTAGAAAGAATTATACAAGCAGGAAGAAAATAAGACCCAGAGAGAAGCTGAAGTACACATTGGAGGAGTCAGGAGAGTAGGAAAGAATTAATACTTAGTTCAGAGGGGATGACAAAAAGATGTGAGTAACCAAACATATTGTAGATTTATTATTCAACCCTGAAAGAAATAAATTATAATTAATTTATTTATCAGCTTACAAAATTGTTATATCCTTGCAATTAGCCCTTCTGCCCTAAAGGAAAGAGGTTTTTGTTTCCTAAAATACTAAAGTGCCAAACTAACACTATTTCATTTGTTATCACAGTGACCAGGACACAGCCTAGTGATGGAGGATGAATACTATAGCCATATATCCATACTCTGAATATATCAATTCCTGATTACTCCCAAAAAGCCCCGAATTTTCTTTCACTTAAGAAAACCAAGGTCATTAAGTTGGTATTTACCACACCAATGACTCATATATAAAAGTGTACACATATTCTTGGGAAGTTACAATCTGTAATTGTGTTGTTTTTAAATAAATGGGCACAAAACATTTTAGTTCAAATGCATTTGGTGATTCTGAGATTGCTTTCCTACAGCACACTCCTTTTTTTTTTTTTTTCTTTCAGAGGAATACAGAAGCATTTTGGGAGAATTATCTTCTACCCTGGAGATGGAACAGGATAGTCACAGACCTAGTGACTCTTAGAGCAATATAAAAAGACAGAACTTCCCCAGGGCCATCCTGGTCAGCATCCACCTGCTGGAGTTGACCTACCAGGTTTACAATTTAAAAAAAAGAGAAAGTAAAAGTTAGCCTGTTTGTATATCTACACTTGAGGTATAGTGAATAGAGAATGATATTAGAAGATAGAAGCCTGGCTATATTACTAATCACCTCTCTCTCTGAGAAAGTAATTTAATCTCCCTGGTCTTCAATTTCCTAACTTCTAATGAGATGTGGCTGTAAAGGATTGTCTATAATAAACCCTCTAACTCTTCAAATCTGTAAATTATCTTGTCAACCCTTGACATATCTGAATAAACCTGAAGAAGTTATTATACTGAGCACAATTTTATTCCAGGGACTTGTTTAACTCAAGCAAGCAATCATGTTCTGATTTTGGCGATTTTAAAAATTGATATATACACTCAGCTGAGATGTTGAGAGTTGAGTTACACATGGTATCATTGTTGGAAATGGGCATAGATTTCACAGTATTAAATATTTCCAGTGTTATATTGATACATTATATAAATATGTAACTATTTATATTTTTTATAAATTATTTTTAAAATTTGGAGAGTTTTAATTTGATATACTTTTGCAACTTGAGAAGAAAAGACCTTTTCTCTGAATCAGATTTTAGTTTCTTTTGCTTCTTTGCTTTTCCCTACTAATTATTAAACTGAAAAAAAAATTGTGCTTAGGTAAAATGAATAGTTTGGAGCTACTTTCTATGTTTTAGTTGCTGTGGAATTTCAAGACATGTGTAATATGATTTTTCAATGGCAATAGAAGACTTGGGTTTAAGTCCCAATTCGGCTTTTAGTATTTCTTTCCATCTGATAGCAGTCTCCTTTTTCTTACTAACAAATTTCCTGACTAAGGCAAAAGCAAACAACAAAAAATTAGGGAAGTAAAGCTTAATGTTAGAAAGCAAAGGAAGGAATTAAGTCGACAGAGTAGAAGGAAATGCATCACATTTAGCATTTCTTACCTTTTCTCATGCACTTCCTAAACCCTCTTTACTTCATGAGATCACCACCTGATAGTCAGTCACCTGATAGTTTGGAGGTAGTCTTCTCCTCATTTCCTGGTATTCTTACACCAGAATTGTGCTTCCATTGTTTTAACTACAAAATCACATCTTGCAGCAGTTATAGTTCTGAATTTTCACCACATTAAAATTTTACATTATTTGAAAACACGAAATGGATCACATTTGTATTTGTATATCCCAGAATGCTTCCTTAGTTAAAATTAAAACTCAATGAATATGTGTAAATTATAAGAAGCTGGATATCCAGAGGCTTTATTTTCCCTGTCGATATTCAACTGTTTCTCAGAGTGTCTGACTCAGTTTAGAATAGATAATATTTAATGGCTCATTTTGTGAGGCAGATTTATGTACTCGTCAGCATTGCTTTGTAATAAGTAACCCCCAAAGCTTAGCTAGTTACAATTATGGTCATTTCTTGCTCAATTCACATGTCACCATCTGCAGTTCAACTATAACTGCTGCCCTTGCAGCTTTTGTAGGTAGTGCTTGGCATAGCTCCCAGAGAATTTTATCTCTGGAAAGAGGGCAGCCCTATTGTGAACATGCCAATTACCAAAGCAAAAAGGAAGAAAGCAGGGCTGAGCTCAATCACAAAATGTAACTTCAAGTTTCTTCTTGAATGTGTCACTTTAAACAAAGCAAGTCATGTGGCCAAGTCCAAAGTTAAAGAGGCAAAGATCTCACATGGTAATGAGTGTATTATATAATTCTATTACTGAAAAAATGGAGTCAAAAATTATAAAGAATGCAATAGAACACTTTCCACACTCGTGGAGACAAATATTCATTTTCCTCCTTTTCATATGCAAAATATATATTTTCCTTACCTCCCCCCAAAGAAGGCACCATCACATTCTTATGCCATCAGCTCATCAGGCTCAAAGTCAGAGTTCATGACCATCTGCACAGAAGTTACAAATGTGGTTTATCTAAATATGGAGAAATATGGACTGAAAAGGGAAATTATTTTCCTACACACAGCCAATGCACATCAACAGGACAAAGGATAACTACAGTAAGCATCTGCATTCAGAAAGGGAAAGAAAGGGAGGCAGACAGATGTCATTAGTTCATAACAATTCCAAAGCCAGATAGCCCTTGTTTTGAAGGAAGAGAACATTTCTTTATTATGCTCAAATTCACTTCTGAGAGAAGTAACCCCATACAAATATTGTTGGGACTCTTTGTTTTTCCATCTGAAATGTATTGTTTCTCATTACCCTTCCTGTGACTGTCCCAAGAGGATGATGGTTAACCTGCACTCCTAGAGGGCAGCAGAACTTCTGACTTTTTTTTTCCAGTCTATAAACATATGGGACATCAATTGATGGTTTACATGCCCAAAATCCGAACAACTTCTAATCCAGCCTGGAATTAAATTTGTCAATATAAAAGTCTCAAAAAATATAACAATTAGTTATTTCTATAGTAGTCTCCCCTTATCCATGGTTATGTTTTTCATGGTTGTAGTTTTCAGTAACCCACAGGCAACCATTGTCTGAAAATATTAAATGAAAGATTGCAGACCAACAACTCAAAAGTTTAAAATTACACACTGTTCAGAGTAGAGTGATGAATTCTCAAGTCATCCAGCTCCCTCCTGCCTGGGATGTGAATCCCCCTCTGTGTTCAGCAGATTCATGCTGTAGAAGCCACTCACCACCCCATGGTCACTTAAGTAGCCTTCTTGGTTATCTGTTAACTGTTGCACTATCACAGTGCTTATGTTCCAGAAACCTGTATCTTACTTAATAATGACCCCAAAGTGCAAGGGCAGTGATGTTGGGATATTGTTATAATTGTTGTGTATTATTATGAGTTCTATTGTTATTGTTGTTAATCTAGTACTCTTCCTAACTTACACATTAAACTTTATCATAGGTATATTTGTATAGGAAAAAGCATTGTATATATAGGTTTTAGTACTATACAAAGTTTCAGGCATTCGCTGGGGGTCTTGGAAAGCATCTCCCATGAATAAGCGGCAGACTACTGTATATTCATTATGTACAGGTCAAATTTTCTAAATTAGTTTGTTAATAATGTATCATTTAGATTTCTGTGAAACAATTATGCTAGCTGTTTATAAATGTCAGCCTTATGCATTTCTTACACTAATAGTCTATTTATTTATATTGCCTTCTTGCATTAGTTAGGACTCTGGTCTGTGACAAGCAAAAATATTGTTACTGGACACATACGGCTTTTACACAATTTTAGAGGAAAAGCATTAAATATTTTTCTAATAACTTATGTTTTAGTTGCACAGGTTTTTGTTGTTGATATGGTTTTTCAGATTAAACATGTTCATGTCCATGCTTATTTTGCTGAGACTTAATTTTTATCATTCCCATTTGTTGAATTTTATCAAAAACGTTTCTGCACCTATTGAAAAAAATACTTGTTATTAAGTTGCATATTGCATTGAATCATGAGTAGATGTTCAAGTATATTGCATTTTTCTTTTATATGATATTGTCACACATTGTATTATCTATACATGATGCAGTATAGTTTTTATATATCATTGGATTTGAATGGCTAATAACTTGTTCGGGACTCTTTGGTTTAATCATGCAATTGTTTAAACATTGTTCCGCAATTTTTCCTTTTTTATCCAGTTTTTTTTGGGGGGGTCAAATATTCATATGAAAATTATTCTGGCCTCCTAAAATGAATTGGCAAGTGTTCCTCTTTGTTAGTTCTTTCTGAGTTTATGCGATTTTAGTGATATTTCTACCGTACTTATTTGTACAGATTTACTTATTTACTTGCAAACCATCTGAGATTGGAATTTGTTGTTTTTGGAAAGCGTTATTTAGAATTCAATTTTCTTACAGGATTAAAGATTTTTCTATTATTTCTTTCCTTTTTTTTTTTTTTTTCTTTTTGACATCCAATGACCTCTGAACTTTTCATTGGCCTCCTGCTCCCCAGAGAGTACCCTGCTTCTCCAGCTTAATGTCTCAGAACTTTGGTGTTGTTGCTCTCAGATGCCACTTTGCCATTCACGATCAGGAGGGTGGTGTTTTGTATGGTTTGCATGGAGTTTCTGCTGTCCAGGGCATCACCAAGATTGAAGTCTTTGCCATTTTCCAGCAGGCGGCGGTAGGTGGCGATCTCAGCCTCCAGGTTGACCTTGATGTTCGGCATAACCTGGTACTCCTAGGCCTAGTGCTACTCCTCTGCCCGGGTCTGTGCCAACTCTGACTCCAAGTGCAGCAGGATCCCGTTGAACTGTTCCATCTGTAGGGCGTAGTGGACCTCCACCTCCCTCAGGCTGTTCTCCAAGCTGGCCTTCAGATTTCTCATCAAGTCCAGGTCGATCTCCAAGGACTGGACTGTACGTCTCAGCTCTGTGAACATCACCTCAGCAGGTCCAACCTTAGGGGACTGCGTGGTGACCACTGTGGTGCTCTCCTCAATCTGCATAGACCAGTACTTGTCCAGTTCCTCTCGGTTCTTGCAAGCCAGCTCGTCATATTGGGCCCAGATGTCTGCCATGATCTTGGCGAGGTCCTGAGATTTGGGGGCATCTGCCTCCACAGTTAACCTAGAGCTGCAATCTGGGCTTGCAGGCCTTTTATTTCCACGTCACGGTTCTTCTTCATAAACAGCAGCTCCTCATTGAGAGCCTCGATCTCTGTCTCCAGCTGCAGCGGAGTGAAATTGGTGTCATCAATGACCTTGCGGAGCCCACGGATGTCGTTCTCCACAGACTGGCGCGTGACCAGCTGTGTCTCATACTTGACTCTAAAGCTATCAGCAGCAGGTGCGGTATTGTTGATTTGCTTTACAATGCGGACATTGTCTATGGTATTTGCGAAGATCTGAGCCCTCAGGTCCTGAACAGTCTTGAAGTAATGGCTCCATTCTCTGCCCTGAGGTCCCTTCTTTTCCAGGTGCTCCCGGATTTTGCTCTCCAGCTTCCTGTTCTCAGTCTCCAGGCTCCTCACTCTGTCCAAGTAGGAAGCCAGGCCGTCGGTCAAGCTTTGCATGGTCTCCTTCTTGTTCTGGATGCCTCCCCATTCCTGCCAGACCCCTGGCCATCTCCAGGGCCGGGCCCCCAGACTCCATGCCACCTGGGAAGCTGGTGGAGCGGGACACAGAGATCCGGGAACCAGAGCCCTCGCCTGCATTGACGCTGGCTGCGCTGCTGGCTGTCCCGGTGCCATAGCTGGGCACCCGGACAGAGCCCAGGGATCGGTAGTTGGTGGAGAAGGTGGAGCAAGTGGTGAAGCTCATGCTGTTCGGGAAGGTGAGCGAGAGGACAGGATTAGGCTTTGCCGATGACCACATTTTCTATTATTTTTTGAATTGGTTTTGATAAGTTGTGTTTTTTTCATGAACTTTGTCTGCTTTATCCAAATTGTTATTACATAAGCTTGTTCATAGCATTCTTTATTATCTTTTATTTTATTTCGATCGGTTATATTATCAGTTTCTGTGTAATAAATTTCACCCATTATAAATCCACAATGCAATGCATTTTTGACCAAGGTCATTTTAAATGAGGAATAAATCGTTTGGTAACATAAGTAACATAAAGAGTTTGGTAACGTACGTTTTTTCAGTCAATCCGCTAGCCCTACCTACTGGCTACAGGAAACAACCAATCTTCTTTATTTTGTTATGGTTTTGTCTTTTTGAGAATTTCAAATAAATGAAATCATGAAATATGTAATCTTGTGTGTCTGGTTTCTTTCACTTTCAGAATACATTTGATACTCGTGCTCTATTGTGTATCATACACTAAGTGATTTTCATCACTAAGTACCATTCCACTGAATGGATATACCATAATTTGCTTAATCTTTCATAATTTGGATATGCTCACAATTTGTGATGAGTATTTGGGTTGTTTACAGTTTGGATCATTATAAATAAAGCTCCTACGAACATTCTCATAGAAGTTTTACATAAATGTGTTTTCCTTATTCTTGGCTAAAAACCTGTAAATTTAATTTCTGGGTTATACAGTAATCACATCTTTAATCATACAAGAAATTGACCAACTACTTGCACAAGTGGCTGTACCATTTCACATTCCCCTAGCAATATCCAAGAGTTACAGATGCTCCACATTCTTGTCAACACTTGCCATTTTCTTTTTAGTACTAACCCACTTGAGAGGGCATGCACTGGCATCTCATGTGGTTTTAATATTCATTTCTCTAATGACTGATACTGAGCATTATGTCTACAATGTCATTTTATGAACTTTTTAATGTCTATAGGATTTCAGGTCATGTTAAATTGTTTGCAAGAATGGCAAAAATAATTTTTCCTGCGTACCTACTTTTTGCCGTATAAAGTTGAATTTTTTTTTTTCTCATTGGAAGGTGGAGTTTCTTTACCCTTTGGATCTGGGCTTAAACATGTGATTTGCTTTGGGAAATTTGCCACTTAGAAATGAGGTATAAACAAATGTTAAAATGCTTTAATCAAGTGCACCAGTAATCTTCATTTTGATTACTAATGAATTCATTATTGATCTATCAGCAACATTTGACATTATTTCTCACTCATCTTTGAAACACTTTCAGACTCTATACACTTTACTTCTTAAACAGCAATCTTGCTTAATTTTCTTGCTATATTTTTGGATCTTCGTACTTCATTTCCTCATCGAAACAATCTCTTGAATTTAGAGTGCACTAGGATATAGTCTTTGGATTTCTTTTCTTTTCTTTTTTTTTTTTTTTGAGAGGGAGTCTGGCTGTTGCCCAGGCTGGAGTGAAGTGGCCGGATCTCAGCTCACTGCAAGCTCCGCCTCCCAGGTTTACGCCATTCTCCTGCCTCAGCCTCCCAAGTAGCTGGGACTACAGGCGCCAGCCACCTTGCCCGGCTAGCTTTTTTTTAAATATTTTTTAGTAGAGACGGGGTTTCACCGTGTTAGCCAGGATGGTCTCGAACTCCTGACCTCGTGATCCGCCCGTCTCGGCCTCCCAAAGTGCTGGGATTACAGGCTTGAGCCACCGCGCCCAGCCGGCTTTCTTTTCTTTTCTACTGATATTCAGGCCATTTGTGACCTTATTCAGTCTCACAGAACATAATGCATCTATCAATTGATGAATACCCAATATATACCTCCATCTCAGATCTCTATGTATGAGCTCTAGGTTCATATCCATTGCTTACCCAATATATCCATTTAGATGCCTCCTGATGCTCTTAAAATTAACATAAACAAACAAGTTTCTAACCATTTACCTCAAACAAAACCTTCTGAAGTCTTACAGATCTCAATTACTCTTATCATAATATTCTCGGAGTCATCTTGAATCCCTGTCTTCCTCATGAATCCCATGTCCAGTCTCTCAGCAAATTCTATCTATTGTAACTTGAAAATATATACAGAATACAACAAACTCTTAATTTCTCTATTGCCACAGCCATGATCCAATCATCGTCATTCTTGTCTGGATTATTTCATTGATCATCTAACTCATCCCCCTAATGCTATTCTAATCTTTATATGTCCCTTTTCACCCCAGTAACAATAGTATCCTTTAAAACCATGGGGTATATTATGCTACTTTTCATTTTGTAAGACCTACACAATCTGGTCCCCCCTTACCTCTTTGAATGCATTTACTATTCATCGCCTTACTTTCTCAGGTACAGCTGTAGTGACTTTCATCAAATTACCCCAACATGTTGCAACATTTTTCTCTTCAAACTGACTCTTATTTTTGGCTGAAATTTCTACCATAGATTTCTATCACTCACTCCCTCATGTTGCTCAGATTTTTATTCCATAACTTTTTTAGTGAGCTCTTCCCTAAATGGCAGATTTAATAATAAATGTCCCTTTGCAAATATTCTATCTTCACAACGCACGGTGTTTGTATTTACTCTGTAAAATATGATCCTTGTTATAGCAAGGATGTGTGTCATCATCCATTTGTCCACTGCTCTATCCAATGTGTGTGTCAAAGTGATAGGCTATTGATAAACATGTGTTGAATAACTGAATGCATTAAGAAATCTAGTTTATAGCCTCAAATTCTTCTCACTAAAATAATAATAATATCTTGGTTTCTCTTTGGCTTTATTTCAAACAAAGTGGATATCTGAAATGCAGAAACAAAAATGTTTTGTGAACCACTAAGTCTTTCAAATAATGGAGTGACTGAAATTATCTAACAAAACTTACTAAGGCAATTTATTTTTCTAAAATTACAGAGGATAAGTGAACAAAATAGGAGTGTTGAAAACATCCTACCAAAATGAGCATACAAAAAAACCTAAGTCGCAAAATCTGCCAATAATGCATTGAACCTACTGTTGAAAACTAACAATTTAGAGTTGAAATATGAAATCACTGAGCATATCTTCTAAAGGTTGTTTAACCAAGTGAAAATACGTACAACACTATGTACTAAGTTTCCATCATATATTGTCAAATGAGGTTCAACTAGTATTACTTTGTCATAGCCAAATAGCTAAACTACAATAATAATTATTAGCGAAGGGATTATTCCATTATAACTTTTAAAAAGCATTCTCACTATACTCATGGGTTAGCCACTATTCCATATTATGTTGTAAGCCACAGTATGTTGGTTATAACCCAAACCTACTCTGACTTCTTAACTATTAAAAAATAATTACTATATAATTCTTGGTATAGGCTGGGGGGGTAGTTAATTGAATGATGAAAAAATTAACAAGAAATAGGCTATTTCAAAAAATGGAAATTTTTTTGTTATTAATCAGTTCAGAAAATACAATTTTCCATTAAGAAAATATTAGCAAAACTTCTAGCTGAATAGCAGAAAGAATTTGGAATTTAAGTTTGGAAGGCGCATCAAGGATATGTTCATAATGGGATACAGTTGCATGTTCTTAATTGCTTATTTTGCATGTGTTTGATGAATATTGAATATTAATATCTATGTAACATAAACATTTAATTCCCTTCATCATTCTGAAATGGAATTCAGGGCACTTAAAAAATCCATTAACCAGAGTAAAAATAATTGTATATTAAAATTACTGTAAGAAGGAGAACAAATCAAAAGTATTTATAAACATATATGAAAATGACTGACTTGCATGCAAATTACATGGAAGGAAAAGAAATGAATGCTTGCTGTGAACTTACTCTTCGGATCATGTTTAAGTTTAGCTCATTTATAAAAATAAACATTTCAGTACCTGATTTTTTTCCCAAATTACATTGCTTGTAGAAATATAGTAGGTGAATTGCATAAGAATCAGACTACTAAGAACTCAACAAGAATGTGAACACAGAGCCTCACCTTATTGCCTCTGAGTTTTACAGAAAGTATTTTAAACAAATGTCTTACAAACTACTCAGTAAGATAAAGAGAATAAAGTACATGTATAACTACTGAAAACATGATGACAGAGTGCATGATATGCCTGATGTGTGTTTCTAATTGAAAGATAAAAATTATTAAAAACACTGTAAATGCTCACAAATTGGCCAATTATCCGATCTTATACAGCTTAATCTCTGAATTTTCCTATATACATATCCACACATCGAAAATAAATCTTATATAAACACTGACACATGAAAAATAAGAGTAAATATATGAAAACATCCAAATAATTTTGATGGAATCATTTCATAAATATGTTATATTTCTTACTAATAACAGCAATGTATTTTAAACACTTGGAGCATGGGTAACTACATGAAGAAAGAAATGTACTGCATATTTTGGCCTGACAAGTTTCTAAACCCTTTCTCCAGACTAAAAGCCATTCTCAAGGCAAAGAAAAAAGTGAAACTATGAAATTCTGATAGTTTTTACTGATACACCTCAAGTAAGAGATTGTTTACAATTTGGAGAAGATACCAAAACAACAGAAATAATTCTCAGCTGAGTCAAGAGATCAAAAATGTTTACTACTTTTTAACGTATTCTGGAGTTACTGAGTAGCTAATAGTGGGGAGGAACCCATTAGATACTTCTAAAAATTCAATAGTTGACACAGAAAAGATTAGAGATGTCATAATAAACTTATATGATACAGGTAAATATTTGAAGGGAATTATTGAAAAAAATAAAATACTTGAAGGGCAAAGACCATAAAAATAATTCACAAAGTAGAACACCCAATAAACAAAACTAAAATCAAAAAATCTTGGTGAGATTTAATAAAGAGAAATTGTACTGAATTGAGAGAAAAACTGTACCTTCATATTGAAAAGTCAAATCTTAAAACAAGAAATTTTGACTCATCATGAGAGATATGAAGACCTAGATAAGGGCTGGCCTGAAGCTTACTCAATTTGATGCACTTTTTAAAGAAAAGGAGTGTAAAATTATGAATACAGAATTAGGTATAAAATTAAATGTCAATTTAGAATAAGAAAAAAATACAAATCTAAAAGTGTTTGACTAATAACTCCAACATCACAAAAGACAAAAAAACAAAATAATATTTTTGTTAAGCGCGTTATATACCACTATAATAATTTTCTCCCCTACATTTATTGATAGCATTATTATTGTCTTTCAAAATTATTTTATTGCTTTATGAAATATATTGCATTGCTTTCCTCCCAAGGATTATTATTTAACATTCAGAAGTTAGAATACTGTGTTTCAGATTCTCAACATGCTATTGCTAATATCATGTATTTTTTTAGGGCTTTCATTTACTTGAGAAAGTCTTTTAATAAAGTTTGCAGCCCCTCTCCCCAACACTTGGATGAGTTTTCTGGTTTAGCTTCTGGCGTCATACTTTTCAAAATATCTTTCTCATACTACATCATTCAGTTGTAGGTGCTGTAGCATATACTCATATTGTACTGTGATCACTACACCTGCAATCTGACTTTGGATAGCAGTTAATATAATATTTTATTGCTGATTTTATTTTTTTTATTTCTAGGAAGTAAAATATATAGCATTTTTTCTTCCAATTTTCTACTTTTGTATAACGCTTGGCATTTAATAATACTGATATGCAGTCACAAATAAAATAAATTTTAATGAAATTAGAAAAAATTATTAAGCTTATTGGATAAAGATAGCTTTTATAAGTTCATTATTTATCCTAGAGGCTGTGAAAAAAAAAAAAAAAGATGTACAGATGAGAATTCACAAAAATTTAAGGTCCACATGTGGGGCAAAATAAAAAAAATAAAATACAATTGACAAATTAAAAAATATTTTACAACATATCATTGACAAAGATTAAATAGCTAGAATATATTTTAAAACTCAAGTGAATAAGAAAAAGACAAACGACATAAGAACATAGGTAAAGGACAAGACTGAATAATTCTAAAAGAAGATATGAATTACCTATAAACAAGTGAGAAGGCAATAACAAAAAACATAAACACTGAAAGAATTGATAGAGCTTATGTCTTCTAAAAAGTGAATAAATGGAAAATATCAATTCACTTTAAACTCAAGAAGTTTGGGTAACACAGAAAGTAATACAAACTTACTGACAGAAAAGTTGACAGTGTCCATTAAAATTTAAAACTTGTACATACTTAAAATTCAACAATAAGAACACAAACAAACTGATTAATAAATCAACACAAGACCTTAACAGATGCCTCACTGAAGAAAATATAGAGATGGCAAGCAAGCACATCATAAAAATCAGGAAAATGCAAATTAAAAAGAGATATCACTACCCACCTATTAGAATGGTCACAATCTAAAACATTCATAGTACTACATATTGATGAAGATATGGAACAAAAGAAACTTTCTTTCATTGCTGGTGAAAATGCAAAATTGTACAACCACTTTGGTAAAATTTGTGGGATTTATTTCTTACAGAACCAAGTGTACTCTGACCATATGAATCAGCAATCATACTTCTCGATATTTACCAAAAAGAGCTGAAGACTTATATCCAGACAATGATCTGCACATAGAAATTTACTGAAGCTTTTTTTTTCTCACAATTGCCAATTTTTACAAGCAACTGAGATCTCCTTCAGTTGATGAATGCCTAAATAAACTATGGTGCATCCAGAAGATGGAATATTATTCATTGCTAAAAAGAAATGATCCAGCAAGCAATGAAAAGATATAAAGGAAAATTAAACACATTATTACTAAGTGAAAGAAGCCAGTCTGAAAAAAAGATATATACTATATAATTATAATTGCGTGACATCCTGGTAAACGAAAAACTATGGAGAAATAAAAAGATCAATGGTTTCCAGTAGTTGAGGGGAAGGGGAGATGAATAGGAGGAGCACAGATGATTCTTAGGGCAGTGTAATTTCTCAGTATAATACTATATTGGTGGATATATGTTGTTATACATTTGTCCAAACCCATAGAGTGTACATGACCAAGAAGGTACCCTAATGTAAACAATGGACATTCAGTGATAATAATGCTTCAATATAGGTTCATCAATTGTGACAAATGTACCACTCTGGTGGGGGATGTTGACACAACTGGAGAGGCTATGCATGTGTGGGAGTAAGGGGTATGTGGGAAATCTCTGTACCTTCTGCTCAGTTTTGCTATGACCTTAAATCTGCTCTAAAAATAAAGTCCATTATAAAAACAAAAGCTAACAAACAGCAACAAAAAGTATATCTCTATTAATCTCTCTCTCTCTCTTAAATGTAGACATTTAGATGAGGAATGTGGAGTGGTGGAGAGAGAGTAAGTTGACATTCAGAGTGGGATTGTGCAGTACAATCTTGTTTATAAAGAAAAAGAACTGAAAAAATCTATTTGACCCACAATGCCACTCTGGAAAAGTGCCATATGACATATCCAAGTAATAGAATACTAAGTAGCCACTAAAAATTAGAGGTAGATCTACACAGAGCAGCACGGATAGATATGCCCAGTATTATTAAATAAAACAATAAGAGTAACGAAAAGTCCAGCTTCAAATGCATCTGCACATGTACATGCATATATACACATCTCTATATATGCACACATATAATACAATTTATTTGCAAATAAGACATATGTCTCATTGTTTCTACATACATATAAGTATTTATTTGAGCCAGCAGAGAAGGCATCAGAAAGATTTCCCAACTGTCAACAGAGCTTAACTCTGGTGATATCCGAGTGAGAGATAAGGAAAGTGAGAAAAGCTCGATTGGAGAAATTGAAATTTTTACTTTTCATTCATATTATTATATATCACTTAATGAGAAAATAAAATACATATTTATCTTCAAACTTATCATTGATAATGATAAATTAACTTGTCATTAATTCTCAATGAATTCACATAGACATGTAAACATACAGTTTAAAAAAAAAAATCTTGTATACTACAAATAGTTGTTTTTTTTTTTTTTTTTTTTTGAGACGGAGTCTGGCTCTGTCTCCCAGACTGGAGTGCAGTGGCCGGATCTCAGCTCACTGCAAGCTCTGCCTCCCGGGTTTACACCATTCTCCTGCCTCAGCCTCCCAAGTAGCTGGGACTACAGGCGTCTGCCACCTTGCCCGGCTAGTTTTTTGTATTTTTAGTAGAGACGGGGTTTCACCGTGTTAGCCAGGATGGTCTCGATCTCCTGACCTCGTGATCCGCCCGTCTCAGCCTCCCAAAGTGCTGGGATTACAGGCTTGAGCCACCGCGCCCGGCTACAAATAGTTTTAAACATCTATGGCCCGCCAAGTCCCACATACATTTTTAGAGATACAGTGTTGAAAAAGCCAATTACAACATGAGCTGTGCAACAGTAGGGATATGCTCAAGGGCTGGTGGAATTCAGGGAAGGTTTCCCATGAGGCAGGTCATCACCAGACAAGATTTCCTCAAGAGCTGTAAGGCAAGCAGTGACTGAAAGAGCGGTTGTTAAATACAGGAAAAGGGAGGGCCTTTTTGAAAAAGGATGTTATTTGGAAAAGCGTAACAATGTGTGAGTGCATATTTGGGAAATCTCAAATAATTGCATACTACCTATGTGCAGATTATATATGGGGATTGCAGGAGTTAAGAAAAAGTTAGCAAGAGCCCAATCATGAAGAGTATTGGGCCAGGGCATGGACTTTGGTTCCTTTTTTGTTCTGCTCTGTTTTACTTTCCCCACCTCAAAAAGAGAAACAAAGAGTTTTGTTTCAAAAAGATTGTTCCAAAAATAAAATGAAAAATGAAAAACAGGTGGAATAAAGGGCAGATTCTAAACGTAGAGAAAGAAGTAAAGATGAAATACTTTAGCTTATGGAAATGTGTGATTTCATAAACTAAGGTAGCAAAAATGGGAATAAGGAGAAAGGGAGAAATTCAATAGTTACCACTATGTTAGAACATAGTGATACAGGAAGGTATTGGGTATGGGGAGATGTATACAGACTTTTCCATAAAAATTACACTATAATAAACATGAAAACACATTTCTAGATTAGATTCAGCTTTGCTTGATTATTTATTTTGCTTTCCTTACAAGATGTCAGTTTATAAATGTAATTATTAAGGATTAAAATAACCCAATGAACCACTAAATGAACTGATATATTGACACCTCTCTAAGAACAGAATGGGGCCAGGGTTACTACTACTTGTGTTGCCTTTTTGCTAGATAATGCAGAAGAGGAAAAAAACAAAATCAACATCAGTAGTTTTGGCCTCTGAAAAGCTAAAATCCACATTTTTTTTCTTTTTGCTTAGGGACCACATCGAACATATACAGGAAGGTAAAAAATGAAGTTTCTTGTTCCAGGAATAGTATATTTTAAATTGAGTCTCTCAACCAACTGAAATTCAAGTGAGAGACAGCAGTCAATTTAGCAAAAATGTATATAATATCAGATCTTAAAACACATTCACAATTATTATATATTTGTATTAGATGCGTGAGCTTAGAGTCATTTATATCCTTAGGTAAAGATTAAAAACTTTTGCTATACATTAAGCCACAATCTGTTAGTCTTACAAATTCATTCCAGTATAATTTGGTAGGGTTTTCTGTTTTTTGGTTTGTTTGTTTGTTTTAACCTAAGGTATATCATTTAGGATGTAAGTAAAAATAATATTAAAGTTTTCATGGATACTGAGTTACAGTTACTATTTTTCTTTGGAACAAGAAAAGTTTGGGACATGTGAGTCAATATATTGAGTTCAATTGCTCATCGAAGAATCCCTTTCTTGAAGATCATTTAGCAAATGAGCATAGCTTTTCAAGTTCTAATTACAATAGATAAATAGGTAGTTAGATATACAATTGATCGGTAGATAGATGGATAGAAATATATAGTCATATCTTAGGGAAATACATTTGGGCAATTGATCACAGCTAATTTAACCTTTTGCATATTTAATGTAAACCTTTAACATAAAGTTAATTTCTTAAATTTTATTTGTACATGTATACACTTCCTGTGTCTGTGCTTTCATTTCAAATTCACAGACAATTTTTTCCTTGACTGCTGGTGTAAAACAATAGAAACAAGACATATGGGAGCAAAACTGCTAGTAAGCCACACTGGGGCAAATTATCACCCTTTACATCCCATCCCATCAAAAACATGGTTTCAATATTACTGATTTAAGGTTTTTCAAAGTTGAAATAATTTTTAAAATGATGACTAAAGAGAAAAATCTGCATCGGTTACTAGGTAGAGATTTTTGTCATTTGTCATTTGACAATTAATTAAATTGTTTGTCTTCTGTTACAGTGTGGAATAGCCTAAAGGCCACCAGGTGAAGAAGTGTTATTAATAGGAACTTCTCCATTTATTAACTACATGTGACAGGAATTGTTGGCTAATATATCTATAATTCAACGGAGTCAAAATCTATCTACCACAGTCTAAACTAACTAAACCAGGGTGAGAATTATTTATGTCAAAAGGGATTTCTTACTTCTGAAGGGAATTCATCTCAAGACAACTCCAAATATGGAACAGAATTTGGTAAGCCTAAAACAAGACTTAATTTTTCATATTTGTTCATAATATCTTCAGAAACATGGTTTTATGCCAGGTGCAGTCACTTATGCCTGTAATCCTAGGGTTTGGGGAGGCCAAGGAAGGAGGGTTGCTTGAGGCCAGGCATTCCAGACCAGCCTGGGCAACATAGAGAGACCCCTATCTCTAAAAAAAAAAATACAAAATAGTTGGGCATGGTGGTGCACAGCTATAGGCCTAATTACTTGAGAGACTCAGGCAGGAGGATCACTTGAGCCCATGAGTTCAAGATTACAGTATGCTGTGATCATACCACTGCACTTTAGCCTGGATGAGAGAGTGAGACCCTATCTCAAAAACAAACCAAAACAAGAAAGCATGGTTTTATAAATCTTAAAACAATTGTAGTTAAACAATTTTTTAAAGATTTAAGTTACCAGCATTCTTCAAGGAGCAAATGTTAGGTTTTTTTTTTAAAGTAGGTACCTAAATATCTAAAGTTTATTTTTTTAATTTTAGTTCTTAGACGTATACAACAAAGTTTGCAGGTATTGGTATTTAAATTTAAGAATAAAATGCACTTATTTTAATAGAATTCAAACTGAAAAAAAAGAAAGAAACTCAAATTGTTTTAGGTACTTAAATCATTTCTATCAGGCTATGTCCCTGAAGGACGATAATTCAATTTAAAAAGATCAGAGTATTGACTGAGACAAAGATCCCTAGGTACTTAACAGATAAATGAAACAGATTAAAATGAAACCTACCTAATGTGATAAAACTGAATGTGGATATTTATATTGAGGGCTCTTTTTCTTAGGACAGTTAATTATTTACAATAACGTAGTATATGGGAGACTAACTTTCACTGGGTGTATTAAGAAAGAACATAGTAATTGCTAGAATAAAAAAGATTAATTGTTAGATAACTGTCATTACTAACTACTTAACCTGAACATAGGTCTTTTCAAAGTTACACAAGAATGTAAGCTTCTTTCTCAATGTGACTTCAGTGACATTTTCAAATATTATTATTAGAAAAGGAAGAGGTTATTGTTAATAACTTGGACCCTGGATTCAAGGACTCTGGATATATTCTTATCAGCAAAATGATCCTATGTAAGTTATGTATGACCCCTTAACATCAGCTTCTTCCTCTACCACAGGGGTCCTCAAACCCCAGGCCATGGACCCATACCAGTCCATAGCCTCTTAGGAACTGGGTTTCACAGCAGGAAGTGAGTCGCAGGTGAGCCAACAAAGCTTCATCTATATTTACAGCCACTCCCCATCACTCACATTACCACCTGAGCTCCACCTCCTGTCAGATCAGCAGAGGTATTAGCTTCTCAAAGGAGAATGAACCCTATTGTGAATTGCAAGCAAAGAATCTAGGTTGCAGGCTTCTTATGAGACTCGAATGCTGATGATCTGTCACTGTCTCCCATCACCATGAGATGGGAGTGTCTAGTTGCAGGAAAACAAGCTCAGAGATCCCACTGATTCTACATTATGGTGAGTTGTATAGTTATTTTATTATATATTATAATGTAATAATAATAGTAATAAAGTGTACAATAAATGTAATGTTCTTGAATCATCCTGAAACCATCCCCCTACCACCAATCTGGTCCTTGGAAAAGTTGTCTTCCATGAAACAGGTCCCTGGCACCAAAAAGGTTGAGAACTGCTGGTCTACAAAATGGTGGTAACGAGTGCCTCTCTCAGAATGGAATAAATATTTAATAATATACTGTATCTAAAACATTAACTGAAGTGATTGGCATAAATACAAAAATAATAAAAAATGATAGTTCTTGTTTTCCTGTTTTTATTACTGTATTGTTTTTTATAGCTCCCCTTCAAGCATAAACAATGTCAAAAATTTCCAACTGTACCTTTAATTAAAGTCCTTCTTGTTTTTGTTAAAATGAATACAAGTTAATACGTAATCTGTTAGGGTAAACAGATTATCTGATTAATAATTCATATTAAAACAGCACCATTATTGTTGTGGGAAGTCAGGGACCCCTAATGGATGGACTGACTGAAGCCATGGCAGAAGAATATAAATTGTGAAGATTTCATGGACATTTATTAGTTCCCCAAATTAATACTTTTATAATTCCTTATGCCTGTCTTTACTGCAATCTCTGAACACAAATTGTGAAGATTCTATGGACACTTATCACTTCCCCAGTCAATACCATGGTGATTTCCTATGCCTGTCTTAAATCTCTTAATCCCATCATCTTCGTAAACTGAGGAGGATGTATGTTGCCTCAGGACCCTGTGATGATTGTGTTAACTGCACAAATTGTTCATAGAGCATGTGTGTTTGAACAATATGAAATCTGGGCACCTTGAAAAAACAACAGGATAACAGCAATCTTTAGGGAACAAGGGTGATGACCTTGTACTCTGACTGCCAGTGAGCCAGGTGGAACAGAGCCATATTTCTCTTCTTTCAAAAGCAAATAGGAGAAATATCGCTGAATTCTTTTTCTCAGTAAGGAACATCCCTGAGAAAGAGAATGCGTCCTGAGGATAGGTCTATAGACGGCCCCCTTGAGGCAGCCGCCTTTTACGGTTGAAGCCAAAGGGATGAAATAAGCCACGGTCTCCTGTAGCACTCCCGGGATTATTAGGACAAGGAAATTCCCACCTAATAAATTTTGGTCAGACAGGTTGTCTGCTCTCAAACCTTGTCTCCTGATACAATGCATGCCTGAAACTTCATTAGCAATTTTAATTTCGCCCCTTCCTGTGGTCCTGTGATCTCGCCCTGCCGCCACTTGCTTTGTGATATTTTATTACCTTGTGAAGCATGTGATCTCTGTGACTCACACCCTATTCATGCACTCCCTCCCCTTTTGAAAATCGTTAATGAAAACTTGCTGGTTTTACGGCTTGCGGAGCATCATGGAACCTGCCAACGTGTAATGTCTCCCCCAGACACCCAGATTTAAAATTTCTCTCTCTTGTACTCTTTCCCTTTATTTCTCAAACCAGTCGAGACGCTTAGGGAAATAGAAAAGAACCCACGATAAATATCGGGGGTGGGGTTTCCCCCGATACATTATACATATTCAACAGTCTTACAAATGCTCAATTTATCTACCTTCTTCAACCATAGTCTTATCATTGCCCTGGGTCCTTATCAGCTGCAAGGAGAGAAACCAAGAGAGATCATCAGACACAGCAGCACAGAGACCAGAGAAAGATTTATCTCAGCTTTTGCATGAGGAAGTCTGCACCATGAAAGAAAAAAGGCAGGTTATTTCCCAAGGGTAGTATGTAGGTTAGTTGTATATGGCCTCCCTATATGGAAGGGTTTCATCAAGGTATATATAGGAGGGGTTTCCCTAACACTTGTGTAATCACTTCACATGCTTTCTCATACATTGCATGTAACATTAGCATTTTAAATCTCTACCCCTGGGCATGACTTTTAGCATTGTAAACCAAAAATAAAATGTTAAGGCTCTCCAGCCATCTGAATGGACCCTTCCTCTCAGCCAAGGGCATTCCAAAGTTAACTGGAAAAAATTAGTTCAGGCCATGATAGTAGTAGGGTGGTCAACTATGTCTCACTATACCCTCCTCCTTTTTGGAATTCAAGGAAAGCTGACCAGTGTTAACATCAACACTGACCTTAAGTCTGATAAGAAACATTTACCACCGGGCACGGTGGCTCGCGCCTGTAATCCCAGCACTTTAGGAGGCCGAGACGGGCGGATCACGAGGTCAGGAGATCGAGACCATCCTGGCTAAAACAGTGAAACCCCGTCTCTACTAAAAAATACAAAAAACTAGCCAGGCGAGGTGGTGGGCACCTGTAGTCCCAGCTATTCGGGAGGCTGAGGCAGGAGAATGGCATGAACCCAGGAGGCGGAGCTTGCAGTGAGCTGAGATCCGGCCACTGCACTCCAGCCTGGGCGACAGAGCGAGACTCTGTCTCAAAAAAAAAAAAAAAGAAAAAGAAACATTTACATATTCTCTCTGCAGCCTGCTACTTGCAGGCTTCAGCTGCATGATAATCCCTTGACCTCCACAACCCCTTATTAGAACCTAGACATCTCTTTCTATTGATAATAACTCTTCCAACAAATTGCTAACCAGAAAACCTTTAAATCTACCTATGACCACTGCTTTGAGTTGTCTTGCCGTTCCAGATTGAACCAATGTAAATCTTACATGTATTGGTTGTTATATTATGTCTCCTTAAAATGTATAAAAGCAAGCTATACATCGACCGCCTTGGGCACATGTCATCAGGGCTTCCTGAGGTTGTATCATGGGCACATCCTGAATCTTGTTAAAACAAACTTTGTAAATTAATTGAGACTTGTCTCAGATACTTTTTGGTTCACAGCACTAAAATGAAGGAGGGATAATTATGAGTTGAAGATTAAGTCTAAGTGTTCATGAGGGATACTGGGTAATTTCCTAGCCCCCTAAAGCAGGCATTTGAGATTAATAGCTTCTTGGGCCTTTTGTTGGTGATTGGCTGGAAGTTAGGTTAGCTACAGTTTGAGTAAGGAGCTTTTGTTCTTTTTCTCTAAATCACATCAAAACAGTAAACCAGTCAGCCTGCCTGTCTCAATGGGAATCAATCATTCCTTCAACAAACATTCCATTGTCTCTTCTTTTGCAGAACTTACACTACAATTTTAACACTAGCAGCCCCTGAATTACTTTTATTTGCCTTCGCATTCAAGGCAAACTGCCAACCTTCAAGTGCACAGAGTGGAAAGGAAGAGATGAGTTAGGAGGTGCTCAAGTGATTAAAGGACTTGAGTATTAGGCAGACTAGTTAGGAATTGTTGATAGAAAGATCCAGGAGTTCAAACCTGATGACTTCCATGTTTGAGGTTAAGACTGACTGAAAATAAAGGTAGATGTGACAGGTAGATGTGAAAAAAGATGCAAAACAATCTTTTTTTGAAGTTGGGAAAATTCCTACTAGCAGAATAAGCAGACAGTTTTGCTTGGCCTTTGAAGTCATGCACATTTGTGGGTCTGACCCCAAACATTAATTTATGGAGTTGTGGGATTTTCAGCATCAATACTCAGCTATATGGATAAAGAAACTGAGAAAATACATGGCAAGCCTGTGACTTTATGAAAATGAGAAGAAGAGGAGCAAGGGAGCTAAGAGGTTTTGGAAAACAGTTCTTATAATGATGGGCTACTGACTATAGGCTGGAGAAAGGAAAATAGTGCAAGAGGAAATTCACTTTTGGACAGACTGGGGATTAACGGGATTGATGACTAACATGATTGTTGTTAGGATAAATTGTGGTGTATAATGCTAGAATTGATAAATTTAGAAATAATACATTTTATGGTCATCCAGAAAAAAAATACACATCAACTGATGTGTATACACATCAATTCATGTTAAGTTGACATTTAAATTGGGCCATGTGTGAGTGCTTTAATGAAATCAGTGATTTAAGTTCTAGATTTGAGTATTTAGTGGGGCTGCATCAGAAATTAACTATTATTTCATATTTTTTCCTGGTGGGGAAATTTTCATTAAAAAAGAATACTAACTAAATCTCTAAACCTGGTGTTGTGCTACTTAGTGTATTATAATTATTCACCATAAATTTGAAACTATCACAAAATATATCATTATAACTATACCAAGGTTCAATATATTGAAATCAATGAAACATCTGGCTAGCTTCCACGGAAATAATCTCTCTATTTGAAAGAGTCACATGATAAAAATCAAATTGAATACATCCTAGTAAGTCAGTGTGATTCTTATACACGCTTGATTTTAAAACTATATAAAGAACTTCATATTATGTATTTGTCAAATACAAGAGAAAGCAAATATGGATGAAACCATAGCTCATCAGAAAACTTCTACTCTCAAGGCAAAACATCTAAAACTATGGAGAGAAAATATTAAAATAGTAAAAGAATAGAAAGTCATGTAGGGGATGCTGAAGAAATATAGGTAGTCTTTACAATAAAATAAGTGAAAGAGTTCATATAATTTTCACAAAACTACATACAAAACATAACTAATTGATGTTCTGTCTTACTGACATAAGAAAAACCTTGCTCTATCAAGACAGAAGACAGCCTGCAATATAACACTGCTTCAGTTCTGAAACATAAATCTATGTTGTCTTCAAAAGTGAAATGTTTTGGCAGTAGTTGAATGAAGAGAGAAAAGAAAGTCTCCAGAGACAAGAGAATAGATAAAATAAATTTGATAACTCAGTGAAAGCTTTTGCTTTAGTGTTAATTTGTTCTACCATGAGTTTATTGACAAGGGCCCAAACTTTGCTTTTTATATTTATAGGAGTTATGTTATGTTGGACGTTTAGTTGAAAAAGGCCAAATGGCACTCCCATCCATTCTCTCAGATTGCTAGAGTAAGAGAAAGCACTTTGGCTAGAGAAGACTGGCTAAACAGTAAATTCCTGGAGTTCTTCCTGGAATTCTTCCATCACATGACCTATCTTCTTATTCAATGCTGCCAAGTGACAAAGTCTTCACCCAGGGTGAGAAAATACTTAATTTGAACAAAAGCTCCCAAATGTCTATAATCAACTCCACCCCAGTGAAATATTACCTGATTTTTCTTTTGTATTAAGGAAAATACATTGCAAGATCATCAGGAAAGTTTTTTTAGTCCTAGAGAGGCAGGCAACAAATGAAACAACAACACTAACAAACAAATATCTCAAGGAAATGTTCCCATAGATGCATTCACACCTATCAAAGTAACACATCCCTTCCCTCAGCCAAGCGATCAGGCTGCACATGTGGGTGGGGGATGAAAATTTCAGGAGAGAATTTTGTCATTAAGAAAAAGCATAAAATATCTGAGAATATGGGCTCCTGTAAAGACATCATCTGGCTACTTACTGTGGAGATTAAGAGGACCCATCCCAATCCCAGTGTAAAGCAGTAAACACATCTTCTGAAACAACTTGACAGATTAAGAAACGGCTATTTCTTGAGTTCTGTATGCAAGCCCCTTCAGTCACAGATTCCTTGAAGTGGATTGTTTCCTAGACAGTGTACATGTGTATGCCTCTGAAATGTTTCTGGTAGGAAAATGAGTAAGCGTTTGTGTAGAATATGGTGTTCCTGGTCCACCAAGCAGTGGACCTCCTCAGTGCTGTGTCTAAAAACTCTTCCAAATCCACTGTTACTTGGCTTTACATTTTTCAACTTTTATCACTAGGTAAAATTCAGCATACATTACATAATGTACATTTGCCTAGATCATTCTTTCTTTAGGTATACATATTTATAAAGGTGGATATTTCCAGGTGGTAATATAGTTTGTTTTTTAAGTATAGGGACATCAATCTGGCTTTGGTAAGAAAATAGCTTTGGTGAGCATATTTACATATCTGCCAAGCTTTCCACTTGATTCAGCTTTTCTCTATTTATGTGACTTTTTACAAGAACAGTATTTGCTTTGCATGACTTGATTTCTTATTTGAGCTATAAATTTATAACCATGCAATTTAGTTCTTTGGACTCTTAAGAAAGAAATTTCAAAATAAAGCCTAACCCTTACTCTGTCAGACCTCTTAGCTCAGTTACTTAGTCATCTCTGAATCGATGCTACAATTAAGAAGGTGCTTACAGCTTGCATAAATGACACGCTCTCATTTTATTTCAGAAGAATATAATATGAATGCTACTGTTTGAAAAAAGAATTGAAAATATTACACATTAACCTTGGATCCCCTGGAAACAACCCATGAAGCATCTCTCCTTGCACCTAGTTAGCCCTCATTATAACTAAATTCACAGAGAGGAGGATGGTTCCATCTGAATTGAAAACAACTTCACTGAAAGAAAAATATATGGGAGGAGCCCACTGAAAAAGGGAATTTACTATTCTGGGTGCTTTTAGTAGAAGACAGGGGAAAATACAATTTCAAGCTGGGTCTTATGTTGCAGACTGAAAAGAGGAAATACAATGGTAAGGAAGAAACTTCTTCCTTCAGAAGTGAGAATGGAAGATGTTTTCATGGTGGAAAAATTATGTCAAAATTTGGGTAGTTTCTCTGCAAGTCTCTCTTCAGTTTTTCCATTCTGACTTTGGTTCAGAATTTATTGTTTTTCCTATAATTAGTCTTGGTATTTCCAATAAATTATTTATTATTGAGTTTCAGAAAAGGCAGTTTATTATCAGTTTATTATCAACCCATCTTTTCCTAGAAGCTGGCAGTAGAAAGGATTAGGGTTAATTTTGTGTCTACTGGTTAGGATTGAAAAAACAAAACCAGAACTAATAAGCACCAGATTGATTGGCTACATATATTTTTTATATCTGGACTATAAGGAGGGCCCTAGTGTAGGTAGTGGCAATTAAGTATATTAAAATAAGACAGGAAGAAATCATTTAGATATGCTCTTTACTCCTTGTTATGTTCCCAAAATAATTACAAATTCAATATAAGATGCACCATATACAATTAAATACTGTTAATATAGAAAGAATTAGTAACATTATGGATTCCTGTGCTCATTTTCTTTACAGAATTGAGAGGCTCTTGAAGGCAGAGTTAATATCTTATTTACTTTGAACTCCCATCCTTAAGCTTACTGGGTGGCACATAGTAAATCTTTAATTAATATATATTAAGAGAATGAGTGACGGAGCAAATGAAGAATGCGTGGCACAGAGATTTCAACTCAGGATATGATATTATGTATTCAAAAATATTTAAGCATTCCTATTTAATTAAAATGATTTTATTTGTGTTTTTTTCATATTAATACCCTAAGATGATCACTAACCAAATCGAAATGATCATTTGCACTCCCATGGGTAGTTTTCTCATAGCCTTCCCTAGTTAATACCCTCCTCACATGGTGAATCCTTTTCATATTAGTGCCAATCTGAATTAATTTGTATACTTTTCAAGCTACACCACAGTTTATTTATTCTGCCATTGAAAACCATTTAGATTTGTTTTTCTCCAATAGAATAAAAATGTTAAGTGGGAATTGAACAATGAGAACACATGGACACAGGGAAGGGAACATCACACAACGAGGCCTGTTGTGGGGTAGGGGGCAAAGGGAGGGAGAGGATTAGGATAAATACCTAGTGTATGTGGGGCTTAAAATCTAGATGATGGGTTGATAGGTGCAACAATCCACCATGGCACATGTATTCCTGTGTAACGAACATGCACATTCTATACATGTATCCCAGAACTTAAAGTAAAATTTTTTAAAAAATTGTATAAGATATTTTATGTACATAGGCATTATTCATCTTAGATATATACTTAGGAGAAGGAATGCAGGTGTATAGGTAGGTGTATGTTAAAACATATAAGAAATTGACATCACATTTTTAAAGTGGTTTTATCATTTACATTCAAACCAGAAATGTGTAAAAGCTACTGTTGCCAAACGTTTTCTCCAACGCTGTGTATTTTCAGTCTTCTAAAACATAACCATCTGGTAGGTATGTAATAGTATTGCATTGTGGTTTTAATTTGCATTCTCCTGATAACTAATAATACTGTGCACATTTTCATATGTTATTCGGTCTCTATATTATGTCATTTTATAAAATATCTGAGTAGTTTGGGCTATTTTTCAATATTGTATTCAAATGTATTCAAAGACAAACAAAAGTTGAAAATACATTGCAGTGTACACTCATGCCCATAACCTAAACTCTAATTTTACTTGCTCTATCACACATACAGTCATCTAGTCATCACTATCCATTATTTTCTCTTGTACTGGAGACAACATTAAATAAATAGAAAACATCAGTATAGTGTCCAAAATAAATATTATTAACATGTTTTTTGTTTCTTTTTAACTATCTGGCTTAGGATACACTCAGCTTTGTGGGCTTGTGTATAGATGTTCTTTCGTCAGTTTTGAAAAAAACAAATTCTGACATTTTTTGTCTCTGTATATTTTTTTCTCCCTCTTTGTCCACCTATTATTCTGAAGATCCAAATACACATAGTTTATTCTGTTAGCTATTATTCCACATAGCTCTATTTTATTTTATTTTCTGAATTTAGTCTATGATCCATTTTGAATAATTTATATTAGATTATTTTCTTTTTTTTTTTTTTTTTTTTGAGACGGAGTCTCGCTGTGTCGCCCAGGCTGGAGTGCAGTGGCCGGTTCTCAGCTCACTGCAAGCTCCGCCTCCCGGGTTCACGCCATTCTCCTGCCTCAGCCTCCCGTGTAGCTGGGACTACAGGCGCCCGCCAGGTCGCCCGGCTAGTTTTTTGTATTTTTAGTAGAGACGGGGTTTCACCATGTTAGCCAGGATGGTCTCGATCTCCTGACCTCGTGATCCGCCCGTCTCGGCCTCCCAAAGTGCTGGGATTACAGGCTTGAGCCACCGCGCCCGGCCTTTAGATTATTTTCAAGTTACCAATCCTTTCTCCCACTACAATTAGCTTGCTCTTATTGCAGACTTCCTTGTGTCCAATACTTCTTAATGGCTTTGTAGGGGAAAAAAAATCTATCTATCTATCTATCTATCTATATCTATCTATCTATCTATCATTTATCTATCTTCTCTCAATCACCTATCTAATTATCCATTCATTAGTTCATTAGTGTACATAAACATGTAGAATATCTATTAAAAACATATTTTCTCATGACACTCTCCAGTCAAAATTTCAACAGAGGCTACAATTGTTTTGATTCGGACAGAATCAAAAAGGTTAGTTTTGCCTACTTTCATCAATTCTTTAAGTGAAGCTATAAATTATACACTCTTTTATGGAAGACTACATTCACAAAACATGTTTGTGACACTCATCTTTTTGTTTTTATTGATCATTTTACTTTGTAATACTTTATTTTACAAATATACCACAGGTTTGGGGCATTTGATTGTTGGTTTTGTTTTTAATGTATTTCCCTATTGACGGATACGGAGTTGTTTCTGATTTGAGGCTGTCATGAATAAGCATCCTATGAACAAATCAGATATATATGTCTTTCTGTAGATAATATTTTCACATTTCTTGAGTAAGTACATAAGGTTGTATTTTCTGGATTATTAAATAGATATATATTTGGTGATATGGTTTGGCTGTGTTTCCACCCAAATCTCAACTTGAATTGTATCTCCCAGAATTCCCATGTGTTGTGGGAATAAGAATCAAGAGGTCTGATGAACCCATCAGATCAGGGGGTTCTTGCTTTTGCTTTCTCTTCATTTTTCTCTTGCTGCCACCATGTAAGAAGTGACTTTCACCTCCTGCCATGATTCTGAGGCCAGTCATGTGGCCTCAGTCATGAGGAACTGTAAGTCCAGTTAAACCTCTTTTTCTTCCCAGTCTTGGGTATGTCTTTATCAACAGCCTGAAAACGGACTAATACAGTTAATTAGTACCAGTAGAGTGGGGTGTTGCTGAAAAGATAACTGAAAATGTGGAAGTGACTTTGGAACTGAGTAACAGGCAGAGGTTGGAACAATTTGGAGGGCTCAGAAGAATACAAGAAAATGTGGGAAAATTTGGAACTTCCTAGAGACTTGTTGAATGGCTTTGTCCAAAATGTCGATAGTGATATGAACAATAAGGTCCAGGCTGAGGTGGTCTCAAATGGAGATGAGGAACTTGTTGGGAACTGGAGCAAAGGTGACTCTTGTTATGTTTTCGCAGACAGACTAGTGGCATTTTGCCCCTGCCCTAGAGATTTGTGGAACTTTGAACTTTGAAGAGAGGATTTAGAGTATCTGGCAGAAAAAATTTCTAAGCAGCAAAGCATTCAAAAAGTGACCAGGGTACTATTAAAAGCATTCCATTTTAAAAGGGAAACAGCATAAAAGTTCAGAAAATTTGCAGACTGACAATACAGTAGAAAAGAAAAACCCATTTTTTGAGGAGAAATTCAGCCTGCTGCAGAAATTTGCATAAGTAGCAAAGAGCCTAATTTTAATCCTCAAGACCATGGGAAAAATGTCTCCAGGCCATGTCAGAGAACTTCCTGGCAGCCCCTCCTATCACAGGCCCAGAGGCCCAGGAAGAAAAAGTGGTTTCATGGGCTGGGTCCAGGGTCCCTGTGCTGTGTGCGGCCTAGGGACTTGGTGCCCTGTGTGCCTGCTGCTCCAGCTGTGGCTGGAAGGGGCCAACATACAGCTTGGGCTGTGGCTTCGAGGATGGAAGCCCTAAGCCTTGGCAGCTTCTACCAGGTGTTGAGCCTTACAGGTGCACAGAAGTTAAGAACTGAGGTTTGGGAACCTCTACCTAGATTTCAGAGGATTGTAGAAATGACTGGTTACCCAGTCAAAAGTTTGATGCAGGGACAGGGCTGTCATGAAGAACCTCTGCTAGGTCAGTACAGAAGGGAAATGTGGGGCCAGAGCCCCCACAAAGAGTTCCTACTGGGGCACTGCTCAATGGAGCTGTGAGAAGAGGATCATACAAGGGTGATTTAGTTAGGAAAACTCCCTTTCAGTTTTCTAGATTGTCTCTGAATTTTATTGGGGTTTACCTCCATGTGCCAAAGACCACATCTAAAATTTTTCACAAGACAGGCTTTTTTCTTTTTTTGAGACAGAGTCTCGCTCTGTCACCCAGCCTGCAGAGCAGTGGTACCATCTCAGCTCGCTGCAAGCTCCGCCTCCCGGGTTCATGCCATTCTCCTGCCTCAGCCTCCCTAGTAGCTGGGACTACAGGCGCCCACGACTATGCCCGGCTAATTTTTTGTACTTGTTAGTAGAGATAGGGTTTCACTGTGTTAGCCAGGATGGTTTTGATCTTCTGACCTCGTGATCCACCCGCCTTGGCCTCCCAAAGTGCTGGGATTACAAGCGTGAGCCACCGCACCCGGCCAAGACAGGCTTCTTTATACTTTTGTTATACAAGGCCAGTGAGGGACAATATTCTTGAGATTTTTATAAGTACCTTTGTTTGTAATGGTCTAATAATCACAGCTTTAAAACTTTCTAAAGCACTGAAATGTTTTTATAATCAGACTCTTAATACAATTCATCTTTAGGCTGATTTTACCTTAAGAATCTCAAGCTTCCAGGAAACACTGAATTTCTGAAAATAATTATATTTCTACTCAATCTGTCCTACACACTTCATATTTATTCTAAATTCATCTTGCAAGCTAAACAATTCCTTCTTTAGTTCATTTCACACTTTTTAAAAAGTTTTATCATATGTAGCTAAAAAATTAAATTGACACTTTCCACGTTGTGCTAGAAAGCTTATTAGTCAGAACCATAAGTTCGTTTTCTATTTTTCAAGTTAACTCAGTAGACAGTTTTGCAATTTTTGTACCACTATGACTAGAAGTTGCTGTTTCTCCAGCCTCCCACAGCAATCCCACTGTTATCCCAATTCCACCAAAAGTTTTCTTACTGCCTTTTCAGCCTTTTGCCTGCTGTCTCCTCCCTGGACAAATGCCAAATATTATAGTTTTTTGTTTTTGTTTTTGTTACAGCAACACCAAACCCTTGATAACTATGTCTGTTTCAGTTAGTTGTTTGCACATAACATACTACTCTAGAAATTACTGGCATGAAACAATAATTCATTTTTGTTTACAGTTCTTTACATTATCACATATAATCACTCACATGGCAGTAGTTATCTGACATTTTTAAGAAAGCTGGTAAATCCAAGAAAGGTATACTTAAATGAAGAAAAGTTTGGGGTGAGGTATATAACAAAAGTTCTCATTTTTCATTATAATTATGCTATGGTCAATACATTAGCTATCTTTAAGTGGTAAGCATTGATGGCTATAAAGTCTAAGCTAGCATGTCTTTTCCTCTTATGAAACTAGGAAACAGCTGTGTGACAAATGTTATTCCTCTTGACATCTTAATACACTTTTCACAGTTTCTACTTATCTTTAAAAATAATATGATAATTTAAATGCCTTAAAATAGCTCATGTCTCATTTATTTCTTACCACGGATCGGAATGACCATACTATAAGTTCTGAGCTCAGAAATAAGCCCTAGTAAGTGCTAATGAGGTGAAAGATAGTTTAAAAAATTTTCCCTTTTCCCAGCAACATCAGTTTTGGCTACTGTCTTAACTTTACCTGTTTTTCACTAGTATTCATCCAGTTATTCAGGCAGATGAACTTGAAAACATATTCTACATCTAAATAGACATTAAGTACTATGGATTCTATACTCCCTGGATGTATTTTATACAATCACTCAAGCCTCCAAAAGAAAGAGCAGTAGAGTCTGGAAAGACAAGGCTCACAACTATCATTGCCGTGAAGATTCTGTTCTTACTTTGCCCACGAGGAATATAATGACAAGCTCTTCCAAACTCTACCCACGTGCTTCCCGGTGATTTATAGTCTCGGGATCTACATATGTGTGTGGAGGAGAGGATGGTAAAGAGTTTAAACAATTTGAAGGCAATATTCTGTCAAGTCTCCCAAGATTGCAAACTATGCAATTATAAGTAAAACTCTCAAAAAAAGTTTCACATACATGCAGGGACAAGTATATATTTGCATAGATTTGCCTCAAGGATTTCTAAGTTTACAACAGAAAGATATTTAAGATGTTATAGAGAGAAGAAGAGATATGAGATATAGATATAGATGTAGATATAGGGTATATATTTAGAGAGAGGGAAAGAGAGAAAGACAAAGACAGAGAGAGATGGGAACAGACAGAGAAAGAGATTAAAAAGTGCTATAATTGTGGGGCCCAATCCAAGTAACAGGCCATAATAGTAGTCTAAGGATAGTCTCCTGATTATAACACAATGCCCTGAATCCTCAAAATAAATAGCAGAGAACTTATAAACTTTAAGAAAATAAATTGAGATTTTAACCCAGTTTGTTCTCTAATTTTTGTTGGATTGTAGAAGCATTCTGAAATAAATTGCTTTAAATGACACAAATTTGTTTCATCTGAAGGAGACTTTCACTTTACAGACACATGAAAACTCACACTCTCACAGATATCTTCTATACATTCAGTAGGCGTTCTATTTTTGGGGAAAATTGTTTTAACTTTGTCTACAATTAAAATAAAACTAGTTCACAATAAATAAGTTATCTAAAATATGAAAGAATGATTTTCTGTTTGCTTTTAATCACATTTTAATGCACTGACAATAGCATGAATGCCTATCTTGTTCAAGACTTAACTAATTAATATAATTTACAAATCTATTTTTTAGTGTTGTAATATAGTATATTTTAAGAGACTTTGGCTTCCTTTAATCACCTTTGAAAATAGTACAATGAATTATTTGGGGTTGTATTTCTGTGAGGAACTCTTTACCTCTGAGGCTTTGGATGATTTAGTAATCATAATGGCAATGTGATTTATTTAAAGCTGGTCTTCCTACTAATGAATTTTATTACCCCCCCCTTTGCTACACAAAAAAAGAAACAAAATATACTTGCCAAAACTTAGACCATACACTACATACAAATTTATATTTATAATGATAAGTAAAGAATGAAAGTATTTGACACGGGTAACTCACCAGGTGGCTAAGATGAGAGTAACTAAGTTAACTGTCTATTCCAGTGGGAATCATCACTACTGTAAGGAAAAACACAATTTGTTTTTAGTCTGCTCTCACACTACAACAATCAGCACAGAAGCCTTCTGTTATCAGAAGTTTCTTCCTGTACCCCAAACAAGCCATCTGTTCTGCAGTGGACATCAACTACGTGTTCTGAACCCAGTTTAATTCTCACACTCTCTACCTGGAGATAGTGTCAGATCTCACTAGTGAATATTTGCTAAATGATTTATTAACACTCAGAGGTTTATCATATTATTCATTGGCATATTAAAGTATATTTAATGATGTTCTAGAAAAATAATTTATTGTAAAAGTTCAATGTATTATACAATTACATTTATCACTATTAGTAGAAACATATTATTTTATCTGATATTTACATAAAATATTTTCCTACCTTGGATAATATATATTTCCTTTCAGTCTTAGACACTTGCCATTTATTGACACAAAAATAGTACCCTACAAATGAATACAATTTGAATGATCCTTTAATTTATTTTCTCAATATTTTCCTATTTATCAAATGAGTGCTCTTATAATTTTACTATGAGCAGCCCAGTTTTAAAACCTGAAGTGCTTCTACAAACTAGTGATGACAATACCATACAAACTGGAAGAAATACATTGCATACTAGAGACTGAGTGAGTTCTCTACCAATGTATTGTAACAGTTCAAAGATCTCTTCAAATTATGTTATTTGATACTACTTTGGCTATCCCACATTAATGAAATACAGCCTAATTTAATTACATATTATGATCATTGTACATACATGAGTTCTTGGTTATTTAAATTCATCCAATGCAATGTTTAAGAAGATTTTCAGGCAATTATTTTGAGTATTGCACTACCTCTGCTATACTAATACCTTATGGATCTATCATAAGGTATTTATCAAAAGATAAGCCATTTAAACTTATTAGATTTTAACAAATCTTGCCTTCTGGTAAGCTTGCATAATACTGTGATAGATGACTATAAATCACTGAGTTTCCAAATCCAAAGAAAATTAATTTCTTCAAAATAAGTGTATTTTGTGTCTGGGTCATTTTCCTACCATTTCATTTTCATTATAATGGCTTATTCTCACTATAATTCAAATGCGTCCCCATAACTATGTATTCATTGTTATAGACAAATTGCATAGAGATGATTAATTACATTCACTTCCTTAAGTGGTCAAAATTAAACAAGTTGCATGATTCATAACATAAAAATAATGGTACTGAGACATTAAATTAATAAACAAGGCCATCTATATTGAGAATTGCACCTGTTTTTTGTAGAGTAAAACATCCGCTTTTGAATTTTGTAGGTCTGAAAGCTTGTTGACTCCCTTTCGTCAACCTTGGATAGCTGTACAATTGAGTTGATTAAATTCAGTAGACAGGTTTATGTCTTTGGCTGTATAATGTCTAGGCTCAGCATATCTATTATTGTGCTCAATAAACTTTAATTCATGAAAAACAAAGGTTTTATAGTCAATCATTAGAAAACACAGGTTGTTAATCTCCTCTTAATGAATTGTTATATATATAAACATGTTGAAACTTCTGTGCAGTTGTGTATTGAAAAATTAACTTTACACTTGAGCAAGCAAGATTATTTATCCAGTATAAGACACTTTTATCTGCACATTCATGTACATCACTTGGAACAGATATCTCTTAACTTTGGTTCTGAGGCACTGCTGATGTATCACAATTAGACTGGACTGGTTCTTCATCTTAAAATAAAAATTGCAAAAGTGAAATAGACATATTATAACATTTTAAAACCATTTAAAGTGAAAAAAGTATGTCTTCCCCTCTGCTTTATTCTCAATTCCTACATTCATTATTCATTTTCTGCAGTATTTTAGTATGAAAAATTTTCAAGAATACATCAAATTTGAAATAATTTTACAGTAAATACCAGCCAGATATGAACATTCACATTATGCAAATCATTAACTGAAGTTTAATATATGTATACTTTTTTAAAAATGACATAAACTTTACAATGAAATGCACGAATTTTAAATGTGCAACTGCTGTCTCTTTACATATATATATATACCCTTCAAATAAATAATATAGAACCTTGATGAAATTTAGAACATTATCATTACTGCCAGAATGTTCTCTCATATACATTTTCAACCCATCAATGTAATCTCCTACTCTAAGGCAAATCCAATTTTGTTTTAACCACAGATTAATTTTTCCTGTTCAAGAATGTTATACAAATAGATTCATATAGTATATACCCTTTTATAAAAGGTATTTTATACTTAGAATAATATTCCTGATATTTATTAATGATGTTCCAGAGGAATTATTAAGATTTATTTTCTTAAGGTAATGTATTCTTAAGAGATAGTACATATCAGACATTTTCTAATAGTGGATAACTTTTGCACATAGCCAATCTCTTCTAATTCTTGTCAACTTTATTATTCTTCATTTCAGGAGTTAAGTCTTGTCTAACTGCCTCTAAATTATTAATAAAGCTATTTTCTTTTTGTGGTTTCTGCTAAAATATTTGATCCCAAAAAGTCCACTATATTACCTTTTTGAAAAGTCTTTAGATTTTTAGAGCCATTTTATGTTCACATCAAAATTAAAAGAAAGGTATTGAAATTTCCCATATAACCCTGGTCCCTACACATGCATACTCTCCTGTATTATCAACATCTCCCAGTACATTTGTCAAAACTGATGAATTTACAGTCATACATCATTGTAATCATCATCATTCAGAGTCCATAATTTACATTAGCTTCACTTTTTTTATGGTATATTCTGTGAGTTTTGGACAAATGTATAATGACATATCTACCATTATAATATCATACAAAATATTTTCATTATCCTAAAAATCCTATGTGCTCTGTCTGTTCATCACACCTTCCCTTCCTCTAACACCAGGCAACCAGTGATCTTTTCACTGTCTTCACAGTTTTGCCTTAGAGTGTCACACAGTTGGAGTTAAACAGTATGCAGCCTTTTAAAATTAACATCTTTCACTAGTAATATACATGCACATCTTGGCTAGTTTCTTCCCCAAGTTCTGACAATTATGATTAAAACTACCAGGCCGAGCACGGTGGCTCGCGCCTGTAATCCCAGAACTTCGGGAGGCCGAGGCGGGCGGATCACAAGGTCAGGAAATCGAGACTATCCTGGCTAACACGGTGAAACCCCATCTCTGCTAAAAATACAAAAAAGTAGCCAGGCGTAGTGGCGGGCGCCTGTATTCCCACCTACTCGGGAGGATGACGCAGGAGAATGGCGTGAACCCGGGAGGCGGAGCTTGCAGTGAGCCGAGATAACGCCACTGCACTCCAGCCTGGGAGACAGAGCGACACTCTCAAAAAAAAAAAACCAAAACGAAGCAACAACAACAACAAAAAACTGCCATAAAAGTCCTTGTGTAGGTTTTGAAAACTTTCAGTTCCTTTGGATAAATACCAAGAAGTACGATTGCTGCATCCTATGGTATGAGTTTATTTCGTTTTGTAAGAAACCACCAGACTGTCTCCTGAAATCGCTGTACCATTTTGCATTTTCAGAATCAAATGACTGAGCGTTCAATTTGATTCACATCCTCATTAGCATTTGATGTTGTCAGTGCTCTGTATTTTGGCCATTCTAATAGTTCGGTTGTAGTATATATTTGTTCTTTTAATTGTTATTTCCCAGATGACATGGTGTGGAACATCCCTTCATATGTTTATTTGCTATCTGTATATCTTTTTTGGTGAGGTCTCTGTTAAGGTCCTTGGCCCAATTATTAACTGGTTGTCTGTTGTCTTATTGTTGACTTTAAAGAATTTTTTATATAGTTTAAATAATAATTATCAGGTATGTCTTTTGCAAATATTATCTCCTTGTCTGTGCCTTATTTTTTTTATTTATTCCTTAGACACTGTATTTCCCAGTGCAGATTTTAAAAAATGTAATAAGGTCTAGTGTATCAATTCTTTCTTTCATGAATTATGCCTTCATTGTCATATCTAAAAATTTGCCAGACTCTCAGTCACCTAGATTTTATGTTATGTTATCTTCTAGAAGATAGTTTTGCATCTTACATTTAGTCTGTGATCCATTTTGAGTTAACTTTTGCAAAGAGTATAAAGTCTGTGTTTAGATTCATTTTTTTTTTTTTTTTGCAAGTGGATGTCCAGTTGTTTCAGGACCATTTATTTAAAAAACTATCTTTGTTCCATTGTATTTTCTTTGTTCAAAGATTGGCCAACTGTATTTGTGGTAGACAAAACTATTAATGGAACAGAATATAGAACTCTGTAGCTCTAAATTCTGTTCCATTAATAGTTTTGCCTACTCTTTTGCCAATATTACACTGTCAGGATTATAGTACTTTAGAGTAGGTCTTGAAATTAGGTGGTGTCAATCCTCCAACTTTTCTCTTCTTCATTATTATGTTGGCTATAAGACTTTTTGCCCCTCTGTATAAATGTTAGAATAAGTTTATTAATATAAATAAAATGAGTTGCTGAGATTTTGATTCAGATTGCATTGACTCTACAGATCAAGTTTGGAAAAACTGACATTCTGACAATATTCAGTTCTCCTATCCATGAACATAAAATATCTCTCCAGGTATTAAGTTCTTTGATTTTTTTTCATCAGTTTTGTAGTTTTCCTCATATAGATCTTATTTGTATTTTGTTACATTTGTAACCAAGTATTTTATATTTGGGATGCTAGCATAAATGGTATTGTTTTTAATTTCAAATTCCACTTTCATTCCTCATATGTAGGACAGCAACTAATTTTATACATTTTTATATTCTGCAATTTTGCTATAATCACTTATTAGATTCAGGAGATTTTTGTTAATTTATTCGGATATACCAGATAAAAAGTCATGTCATCTGCATACAAAAATAATTTTATTTCTTCCTTCACAGTCAGTATACCTTCTCTTTCCTTTTCCTGTTTTATTACATTAGCTAGGACTTCCAGTGTGATTTTGAAAGGGGGTAACAAGTGGAGACATCTTCACCTTGTTTCTGTTCTTAGTGGGAATGGTTTTCTTACCATGAAGATGTATGATGTTGTCTGTTGTTTTTCCTTTTTTGTAGGTTTTAAAAGTTAGGTTAGGAAGTTTTCTTCTATTCAGAATGTACTGAGAATTTTTATTGTGAATAGATGTTCCATTTTGTAAAATGCTTTCTCTGCATCTATTGATATAACCATGTGATTTTTTTTTCTTCAGCCTGTTGATGTGGTGGATTACAACAATTTACTTTTGAATGTTGAACTAACTTTACATACCTGAGATAAATCCCACTTTGTCATAATGTGGGATTATTTTTATCCATAGTTTGTTCTATTTGCTAATATTTTGTTGGGAATTTTTACATCTATGCTCATCAGAGATGTTGATCTGCAGATTTTGTTGTTGTTCTTGTAAGGACGCTGACTGATTATGGTAGCAGGGTACTGCTGAAAACAGAATGAACTGGGGAGTAGCCCCTCTGTTTCTACCTTCTGAAGGAGTTTTCAGAACACTGGTATAGTTTCTTTTATATAAAAGATAAGAAAAATTCACTAATGTATACATCTGGGCCTGGTGCTTTTTGCTTTATACACTAATGAATTATTGACTGAGTTTCATTGATAGACATTATGAATGTCTTTTTGTGTGAGTCTTAGACAATTTTGTCTGTCAAGACATTGGCCCATTTTATTCATATTTATTGAATGTGTAAGTTTGGAGTATAGTATTCATTTGTTATCCTTTTAATATTTCTGGGATGTGTAGCATTGGCCCCTCTTTTATCTCTGATACTATTAATTTATATTCTATTTTTTTCTTACTTAGCTTGGCTAGAGGATTTCCAATTTTATCTTTTCGAAGAACCAGATTAAAAGTCATTGATTTTCTTTACTGATTTCCTGTTTTCAATTTCATTGATTTCTGCTCAAATTTTTATTATTTATTTTCTTCTCCTTACATTGGATTTAATTGGCTTTCCTATTTCTAGTTTCCTAAGGTGGAAGCTTAAAATGTTAATTTTAGCTCTTTCTTCTTTACCAATACATGCATTCATTTCTATAACTTTCACTCTCAGCGCTGTTTTCACTGCTCCTCACAAAGTTTGATATTTTATTTTTATTTTCACTTAGTTCAAAGTTTTTAAATCATCCTCGAAATTTCTCTTTTGATCCAAGTGTTAATTTATTTGTTTAGCATTAAGGGGAAACATGTACCGGTTAATTACATGGGTACATTATATGACGCTGAGGATCCCATCACCCAGGTATCAACAGGTAGTTTTTCATGCAATGCCTCCTCCCTCCTTCCCTTTTTTGGTAGTATCCAGTGTCTATTGTCTCCATCTTTATGTCCGTGTTTATGCAATGTTTAGCTCCCACTTATAAGTAAGAACATGAAGTATTTGGTTTTCTGTATTAATTCACTTAGGATAATGGCCTCCAGCTGCATCATGTTCGTGCAAAGGACATAATTTAGTTATTTTTTACCATTGTGCAGTATTCCATCATGTATTATACCACATTTTCTTTATTCAATCCATCATTGATGAATACCAAAGGAAAATAACTTGGTCTACCAAAAAGACATGTTGCCAGGCATAGTGGCTCATGCTTGTAATCTCCACACATTGGCTGAAGTGGGAAGAGTGCTTGAGCCCAGGAGTTCAAGACCAGCCTGGGCAACATGACCAGACATAGTCTCTTCAAAAAATACAAAAAATTACCTGGATGTGTTGGCATGCACCTGTAGTCCCAGCTACTCAGGAGGCAGAGGTGGAAAGATCACTAGCCCGGGAGATCAAGGCTGAGGTAGGCCATCATTGTGCAACTGCACTTCAGCTGGGTGACAAAGTGAGACCCTGTCTCAAAAAAAAGAAAGAAAGAAACCACATATCAACTTATATGGTCATCACAGTGCTACTTAAATTTCATCAAAGACAGACATAAAGTCAACTATGTGTTATTTAGATATATTTTGGAATTTTCAAGTCACTCTTAATTTGCTGATTTATAGTTTAATACCATTGTGTTCTGAGAGTAGGCATTATATAATGTCTATCATTAGAGTTTTTAATATGTGTTTTATGTACCAGCATGCTGTCTATCTGGTATTTCACGTGAGCTTGAGAAGAACGTGTATACTTCTGCTGTGAGATATTTATCCATATCAATATGGATATCAATATGGATATCTACAGATATAAATTGCATACAGTTAATTGAAGGCATTTTTGAGTTTAACTATGTTACTACTCACTTTGTGTCTGCTGGATTTGTCCATTTCTGAAAGAGGGGTGTAGAATTACCCAAATACAATAGTAGTTTTCTCTAATTCCTGCTTACAATTCTCTCAGTTTTTGCCTTGCATATTTTGACAGTGTTAGGCACATACATGTTAAGGATTCTTATGCTTTCTTTAAGAATTTACCCCTTTATCATTATTCAGTGTCTTTCCTTATCTATCTACCTAGCTAGCTTTGATGTCTGCTTTATCTGAAATTAATATAGTTATTTATACTTTCTTTTGATTAGTGTTAGCATGATATGTCTTTCTCTATTCATTTTCTTTTAAGCTATGTATGTCTTTAAAGTGAGTTTCTTATAGGCAACATATAGTTACTTGAGTATTATTTTTAATCCAATCTGATAATCTTTTTCCTTTAATTGATACAAGACAAGTTGATACTCAAAGTGATTACTGATATATATGGATAAATATCTACTGTATTTGTTACTGTTTTCTTTTTTTTTTTTTTTTTTTGAGACGGAGTCTTGCTCTGTCGCCCGGGCTGGAGCGCTGTGGCCGGATCTCAGCTCACTGCAAGCTCCGCCTCCCGGGTTTACGCCATTCTCCTGCCTCAGCCTCCCGAGTAGCTGGGACTACAGGTGCCAGCCACCTCGCCCGGCTAGCTTTTTGTATTTTTTTTTTAGTAGAGACGGGGTTTCACCATGTTAGCCAGGATGGTCTCAAACTCCTGACCTCGTGATCCGCCCGTCTCGGCCTCCCAAAGTGCTGGGATTACAGGCTTGAGCCACCGCGCCCGGCCTGTTACTGTTTTCTATTTGAGTTGCCACTGGAAGAAAGATGTCTATCCAGAGAATGAAATAATATAGCCTTCTAATAACTGGGATCATTAATTAATATTTTATTCTTGGTATTGATACAAAGTTTAACACAAAGAGATCACTTAATTACTATATACTAAATTACTCTAGAAATTAATGAATAAAATATGTTTAACTTCAATTGTTAAAGGGTCTTTTATTGGTTAGTTCCATGCTAATATGTACTTTGTACCTGTTGAAATAATTGTAGTTCCAAAAAGATCCTAATATATGTAATTGCTCAAACACACTAGAGGTTTTCTTCCTTGTTTATTTAACCATTGATATTAATATGTGTGTTTGGTGGTTAGCTTTTTGCTGCAAGATGTTTAACAAAGTAAAGCTTGTAACTCTGCTATTCCTGCATACATTTGTGTTATTTGACAATAGCCAGCAGCAGAAGAAAATACAGGGTGGGCACACTTGCTTCATAATGTCTTGGTCTGGAAATTTCACACATAATTCCTTTCATATTCTATTAACAAGGACTCAGTTACATGGTCTATTCTAACTTCAAGAGAGACAGATAACTTCATCTCTGGGTGGCCAGTAATAAGAGAAACTGGATAATTTATGGAAAACTTAAAACCTCTGCAAAAACTTGTGAAGTTACAATGATTTATGTTCTGCCTCTGTGTCATGATATAGTGGATTTCAGTGATTTCATTTTCAAATTCCAGTTTTGAAACAAATTTGCATTTATATCCACACCTTAAAACTTACCTAAGATACTGGAACAAAGAAATACTCAGAATATTTTCAAACATCACCTGATTCTACTGTAGTTAAGCATTAGCAACAGAGTGTTCATGAAAATATACTGTGTGGAAGCTTTGTTAATTAGAAAAAAATATATTTACTTTTTATGAATAATTTTGTTGATTAATAATATTTTATCCCCTGAGCATCCTGACTATCTGTGGAAAGCAGAGACAGGGACTTCTGAATTACATTGAGTGAGTCATTTGGAAATGTACAATTTTAATTAAATAATAATCATTTACATACCACAATTTTTTCTCAAATCTCACATTCTCATATGGTGGGTCATAATTATTAACTATTATATAACCCTGCGATGTAGGTATTTTAATTTCTATTTCAGAGATTTTGAAACTGTGAATCTTTTCCATTTCAAGACAGTTAAGAAATGGCAGATGTTGAATTCAAACTCAGTTTTCTCTAAGTAAAAGTTCTGTGCACCTTCTACTACACTACATTATTTTCTCTCCTTTGCTAGGATTGAGAGCATTTATTTTGGAAGTGTAGGAGAGTTCATTTAACCTTAGGATAATGTTTTATAATACATTTATTCTATTGTTCTAGATAGTAAAATTATTTGGAAAAGATCTATTTTTGTAGGCTATTCAAGTGTAAAAATTCTTGATTGGCACTTTTTTTATTTTTATTTTTTAATTTTCAGCACTTGGAATATGTCATCTCTATTGCCTTCTAACTGCAATTATTTATTACATCAGTTGTTAATTGTACTGGGCTCCTTGTGTGAAGAGTTGGTTTTCTTTGGCTGCTTTCAAGATTTTCTTTTTATGTTTGGCTTTCAACAATTTGGCTATGATATGTGTGAGTGTGGAAATTATCCAGCTTACTAAGAACTTCAAACATCAGAATGTATAAATGTTTTTCACCAAATTTGGGACGTTTTCTGTTATTATTTCTTCAAAAATATTTCTTTACCTCTCATATTATTGTGGTACTCTTATTATGTGTATGTTGGTGTGCTTAATGATAATCCAAATTTATTTGAGACTGTTTTTCTTTTCTTTATTTTCACTATTTTTCAAATGGAATAATCTCTATCAATTTTTCTTCAATTTTGTGGATCTTTTCTTCCAGCAATTCCCATATACTGTTCAGCCATACCAGTACATTTTTATTATTTTAATGTAAATTCCAGAAATATTTTAAAATAATTTCTACTTCTTTATTGAAATTATGTATTTGATGAGAAATTGCCATCATAAGTTTTTTTTTTTGTCTGTAATTCTTTGCACTGGCTTTCCTTTTAGCATTTCAACATGCTTATTATAGTTACTTTGAGGTCTTTGTTTACTAAGCTCCAACATCATCTGGGATTCCTCAAAAACAGTTTTTATTGACTGATTTGTTTTTTTTTTGTTTTTTTTTTGTTTTTTTACTGCAGTGCCTGGGATCCTCTCTCTTGTTTCTTTATATACCTCATAATTTTTTGTTTAAAAAATAAGCATTTTAGATAATATATTGTAGCAACTTTGAATATTGATCACCCGAGGTTGGGTTAATATTGCTGTTGTTTGCTTGTCTCTTTGTATACTTGTTTGATGACTTGGCTAATCTAATTCTGTAAAGTCTATTTCTTCTGGAGTATGCCCTTTCTCAGATTGTTTTCCTTGATTTCGTCTTTTTGCCTGGCTACCAAAGGGTCCCTCCTGAGTCAGCAGAAGCCTCTTATTTGCCCAGCATGGTGTTTATGCTTCTTCAGTAAGTTATGTTTTTATGTTTTACCATTGGCTGCGTTTGTGTGGCTTGGAGGTGCTATCATAGATCAAGGATTTTAACTTTTTGCCTCACATTCAGGCAGGGAATAGTAACTCTGATATTCTCTTTCTGACCACTTCTGAGTAGGGACGGCCCTGGACGTGCACACAGTCTTCTACCTCTCCAAGGATGCTTTTGGTTTTATTTTTAATCCTAGTTTTTAGGAGTTGACCCTAGTTTATAGTAGCTTACTATTTATCCTTGTTTGGTAGATGGTGTGTTTCAGTGCCTTTGACAGTGAGGCTTCCAGGCTATACTGATGGATTTGTGGGCAGATTGACGTTTTCCTGTCTGCCCATCTCCTGCTCTCATTGCCCTGAGTTTAGCCTAGTACATGTGCACAACCTTCCTGACTTCCAGAATTGCCTGTGATTCCAGAAGAACAACACTTGGCTATACTTTGGTCAGGTTCTTTTCATCATAGTTTTGTTGTTCTGTTGTTTTGATTGCTGCTAGTATTCTGGAGCTAGGAAAACCCTCCTAATTACTATTAACCATGATCTCCAGTGATTTTGACACATATCTTAGGCATGCAATTTTCCATGCCCTATTTCAAATAAAGTCAGTTTCCTTAAACAGAGCTGCAAAGCTCTTATTCATTAAATCATGGCTCCTCTCCTCTGGACAGAACATCTGTGTCACCACAAAGGATCTAGGAGACCAGATGTCTTCTCAGTTCTCCGGAATAATATCCCGTCACTATGAGCAGGCCTGAAGATAGAAATAATAGCTCCTGGTCTTCTCCACATACCTTTCTCAGTGTGAAACATCTTCCTCATGAGCAATCTGAATGGGGGCAATCAGAGCACAGTGTTCTTGGCCTGCTACATTTGCACTGAAGTTTGCATCCTACAAGCAGGGGCCAGATGGGAAAAGGGAAATTCTATAATAGTTGTTTGGGTGGAGAGAGGATGAGAAAGGCTGATGGCCTCCCCCTTCAGAGGTGAAATCACAGCTATAAACTTGAAGATGGGGGTAGAGGGAGTCACCTGTCTTCTTGGCTATACTCATTTGTCTTTTTTAGTTCAGGATGTTGTAACAAAACACCATAAACTTGGTTGCTTATAAAAACTAGAAATGTATTACTCACAGTTCTGGAAACTGAAAGTCAGAGATCAGGGTGACAACATGGTTGGATTCTGGTGAAGACTCTCTCTCATACAGCAGACTGCCGACTTCTCGTTGTAATCTTACATGGCAGAGAGCAGAGTGAAGCGATTTCTCTTAGAACTCTTATAAGGGCACTATTACCACTCGTGAGGTCTCTGCCCTCATCACCTCATCTAATACTAATTACTTCCAGAGGCCACACTCAATACAATCACATTGGGGGATAGGGTTTCAACATATGAATTTGGGGAGACAAATACTTAGTCTAGAATATTCCATCCCTTGCCCCCAAATTTCATGTTCTTCTCTCATGTAAAATACATTCACTGTATCTCAACAGCCCCAAAAGTCTGGAATCAATCCAACATCAATTGTAAAATCTAAAATATCATCAACATATCATCTAAATCAGATATAGATGAGATTTAGGGTACAATTTATCCTGGGGCAACATTCCTGTCTAGTTGTAAACCTGTGAAAGCAAACAAGTTATATGCTTCCAAAATATAACCAGACATAGCATAGACATTCCCATTCCAAAAGGAACAAGTAGGAAAGAGGGAAGGTTGAGGGTTCCCAAGAAAAGTCTAAAACCTAGAAAGGCAAACTACATTAGACCTTAAGCCTCAAGAATAATCCTCTTTGGTTTGATGTTCTTCCTTCTAAGTGCAGTGGGAAGGAGGTCTAACCCAGCTAACTCAACAGAAGTCAGTGCACCAGAGTGCACAGGCCCCAGAGACACGACTGCCCCCACCTAAGTTTCAAAGAACACACAGAACTGGAGAGAACCATGGGAGTGGAGTTCAGACTGATTGCTGCTTTGGGCCTTCCCATCTGGTCTAGCCATGGGATGATGTCACCATCCCAGTGGTCCTAGAAGGAAGAGAAATTGAGACATAAATTTTAATGGCCTTGTCAGAATCTATCTAGAGCTACATTGGAAAGTATAGGTGGTATATTCAAATTATGATATGATTTTATTTTTTATTGCTCTTTTGTAATGCATACAATGAGTGAAAATGAATAAATCAAAGGAATTTTTGTAATTTGGTACCTAAGGACAGAAATAATGCTCCATTTACTTCTGTATTTTCAGTAGCTGGCATCTAATAAGTATTCAATACATTAAATAATTGTTGCATTACTGAAGGAATTAAGGTGTTTGTTTTATGTCATTTTCTAGTATTAACTTTAATAGACTACAAATTACATGAGCATAATATGCATGTATGTTTCACATACTTGTCATAATCTAAGATTCTAGCTCACTCTTTTGCATACAATAGAAACACAAGACCACTCTACTTACTGGATCATGAAATGATGGATGATAGAAGCCCCATGTGTAAGGTGACCAAGCAAACTTGTTCAGTCAATACATTCTTTCCGAATTAAATTATCTATATTTGATGGAATAGCTGATTTAAAGCTAGATATTATTTTTAGAAAAGGAATGCAAAAGTTAGTGCTAATAATACCTGAAAACCATTTATTGTTTAGGTGGATACTACCAGGCACACTGTCAGATTGTATCAGTGTAACTTCCTGTTCTCTCAGCCAGTTGGAAGAAAATGATGAACAAATAAAAATGGGGCTCTCATTCCTGGACTAGAAATGGGTAGAGAGCCAATTCTTACTGGCTACTGTGGAGACACTTTTTTAAAAAGCTTCTAACAAAATATTGTAACTATAAGATATTCTACTTTGTATAGTAAGGAAGTGAAGGAGATTTTTTTTTTTTTAATTTCTGCTGAGGCACCAGTAGGATAACAAAAAGATAATAGATAGTAAGTGCTAGACCACCTACAGAGGACAGCAAGAGGAAATTGTTTAAATTTGATTTTGCAACACTTAAGCAGAAGCCAGCTTAAGAGTAGTTAAGTTGATTGCAGTTTCTCCTCTTTTTCTAGTCATAAAGAAGGCAAAAATATGTTTAAAAATCTCTTTGCAACATAAGCAAAGCCATGTAACTAATTATGACTTTTTTTTTTTTTTTTTTTGGAGAGAAATTGGCATGGCATTTCACCTTCATGTGGCAGGGGAAAAAGTTCATAGAGATCTCAACACTGCTCCACTTCTAAGCTGAAGCATAGAGTAGTACTGATAACATCTCCACAGACTTTTTCACCTGCCACATGAAGCAGCTACAAGTTCCAAATAGTACAGCTACATCATGGAGGAGTCTCTGTTATCCTGGGTCCCTGAGTGTCTGTGTAGAACAGGGCATGCCCACATCAACCTAAGTGAACTAAAAGTGTATAAGTGAAGAATCAAGGTTTGCTGTAGTACATTTCCATGTGCTACCACAACATAAACTTCTTCATCCAGATCAGTGCTGTTATAAAAGAGATGAGACTGAAGTGACTGAGAAAATAATAATAAAAAATTTGACTTGCCTATCCTGATGAACCTCCTGACTTCAACTGAGAGAGAGGGACTTCAATGGTACTAAATAAAAGCCTAGCCTGACTTTCTTGTAGAGATACAGAGTTAGAGATACAGAGCTACTTAATAAAAGGAGGAAAGACATTGGTGGGTCATCGAAGGAGCAGAACTGAAAGGGACTTTCACAATTGCCTAGCAAGTACATTGATAAACTTCTTTTCCTAAACCAACAAAAATATAGACAAAATAACTAAAATTAACCATTTTAGGACTCTGGAAATTAACAAATACCACAGAATGAACTAAAAATAACTTGAGAGACTATTTAATTTTGGTAAAATAGTGAGGTCTGCAATATTTTAACTTGAGTTTATTTCTACTTTCCCCTTCTCTCAACTCAGTGGCGTGATAGCAGAGAAAAGCTGTTAGGCAGGGATCTAGACCCAACATGGTGGTATTACCCGGCATGGCAGGCCCTTTGTTAGGACTCCCCGCCCTTCACTTCCTGCTGAGACTCTCAGCACGCGAGACAAGCCCGTGCCCGCCAAAAAACCCCCGCTCTGCACAAGCTCCTGGACATGTCATTCCTCAGAAACCGAAACCTACAAACCCCGCCTACCTCACCCTATAAAAGGCTCCCGATACCCGCCCCTAGCATGACTTCCTCGGCCCTCCTCCTAGGGGACTGGTGAACCTTGCCCACGAGCCCAATAAAGGCTACCTCTGTTCTCATCTGCCTCATGTCTTCTTGCTCTGGTCCCCATTACATTACAAAAGCCCTGAAGCCAAAGATGATGATTTACCTCTTTCGGAGGTATCTTAAAAGCCCCATCTCTACACACAGTCAATATTTTGTCTGAACTTGAAGATCCTGGAAAATCTCTGTTCCCAGAGTTTAGTGCTTTTTGATCTGACACAGTCCTTAGATGAGCAGGGTAGGGGATGCCAACTTCCAGGGCATTACCAAACAAAATGAAACTGCTGGCAACAGCTCACTTGCCTTCAACTGTGATTTCAGTTAGAGCAGCTTGGCCAGGATTTATTAGGAAATTCTGGAGGACTAGATAACAACAGGGAACTTTGAAAAGCTCTGACATGTTCTGGGTAATCTAAAAGGTTCTTTACATGTGCAATGCCATAAAAATTGCTTTTTGAGAAGGGTCGTATAATGAAGTATATTATCATTATTATTCTGGCAATGCTGCTGTGATGAGATAATTTGTTTTTCGTTTTTGTCTTCAAAGAATAGAATACATAAAAAGGGAGAGGCGAGGTGTCAATAAAAGTCTGCCGTTCATAGACTATATTTGAGCTGTTTATCAAAAACTTATGTAAGAGGCATGCCTGATCCTTATTTAAAACACAAATGGCTTGCCTCACAATTGATTCACTAATAAAGAAGCCAATACACGCAGAGACAGGGCCTCATAATTTTGGTATTATATCTCATTACAATTACAATTTCATCTTTCTCCTAAATGAAAAGCAACATTTTTTCTTTAACAACAACCTCAAACAATGTCTCATTTCAATGTAGTCATTTTAACTTTGTGTTGTAATTGATGTACTTCTATGGGACTTACATCACTTAAGTATTTTCAGTCATTACACCCCAATATTACTCTCTCTGTGTGAGTCTGTCTCTGGCTCTCTCTCTTTCTTTTCTTCATTGCATTCACTCTTGAAGCACTCTCATTTTAGGATGTTTGTCTCCACTGCTCTTGTCAATGTTACTAATAATCGTCACACTGTCAAAGCCAATGATCAAATATCATTTTTCATCTTAGTTAATATTTAAGCACTATTTGATTTGTTTGATAAATATAACACTCTTCTATTAGCTGTATGTAAATCTTTTTTGGTCCTATTCATATTTTCTGTCTTTTTTTTTTTTGTCCATTCCTTCCACCTCTCCTTAATCTGTAAAGGTTAGAGCAGTTGTTCTTCAGAGCCCTCTGGACTCTAAATTGAACCCCCCAGGTAGGTTTCTCCAAACATATTGCTTTACGTATTATATAACATTTGATAACTCCAAAATTTATATCTTCTATGCTGACTTATTTTCACAGCTCCAAATATAAGTAGCCAATTGTTCATAAGTCATCTTAACTTGATGCCTTGTAAACATCTCAGGACAATATATCCAAACCAAACTCTTTTTTTGTTGTTGTTGTTTTTCTTATTTATTTATTTATTTTATTATACTTTAAGTTCTAGGGTACATGTGCATAACGTTTATATCATGTATAACTCCCCAATGCAATCCCTCCCTCCTCCCCCCTCCCCCTGATAGGCCCCAGTGTGTGATGTTCCCCTTCCCGAGTCCAAGTGATCTCATTGTTCAGTCCCCACCTATGAGTGAGAACATGCGGTGTTTGGTTTTCTCTTCTTGTGATAGTTTGCTAAGAATGATGGTTTCCAGCTGCATCCATGTCCCTACAAAGGACGCAAACTCATCCTTTTTGATGGCTGCATAGTATTCCATGGTGTATATGTGCCACATTTTCTTAATCCAACCACAATGAGATACCAAACCAAACTCTTAACAACTCCTGCCCAAGTATGATTCATTCCTGATTTTCCATATTTTGGTAAATGGCAACAGCATATTTCTAATTGCTCAGCTCAAACACTTTAAGATTATTTCTCAGCTCTTTACCATCACAATCCATATCTAATTAATGAAAAAATCTGTTTTCAAAATATATCTAGAATCAAACCATTTCTCACTATCACCAATGTTACCATCCTTTTCAATACTACTATAGTATTTCATCATGTTTAATGTAGTAACATTCTAATATTCTCCTACTGTACACTGATTTTCTGTGTCTCTTCTTCATAAAACATTCAAACTGATATTTCTAAAGTTATAGCATAATAACTTATATTACACACTTCCCAATGGTTTTCTATATTATTTAGAATAAAATCTGAGGTAAGTTACATGGGCTAAAAATCCACATATAACTTGCTACAACTGGTTTACCTTTCTGATCTCATCTCCTGATGTCCCCTTCCTCACTCATGGCATCTGCTTCCATTGACTTCATTACCATGTCTCCAACGTACCTAGCGCACTCTCACTTTAAAGTTTGTTCCCAGTGCCTGGACTACTAATACTACTATCCCCCAGAAGTTCATATGGCCCACACCATAAGTAAAATACATTGGAAAATGACCCATTTTGTTCCACTTCTCACAGGGTTGTCCACAGAACATTCACACTGAAAAGAGCTGGTAGTTACTGTTAAACATGTCAGTTCTACTCTCCTTTTCAGTCGTATGGAGTTCAATATCAAGGCCTGTGATCCTGGAAACTGTACCTTTAAATATCATTTGAGTTGAATTCAATACATAGTGAAATTTGAGAAATTGAAAATTGAGACTGGAGAGTTGGAGCCAGATCTAATACAACAAACATAACAAATGAGCTTATTTCCATGTCAAAGACAACTTTAAACAGATCTAAATCCACATGTCCACTCTTTAGCTTCACACTTGTGCATTTTGGCAGCAAAAGAGACGGCAGTTCTGGGATAGGTGATAAATAACTTATTGAGTTCATTAATGTGGCTGTAGTTCCTGGGTCTAAAGGTCATGTTTAATTTATTATTTTAAAATTCTAGTCTTCTATGAGATAATACTGCCAAGATCTTCCAAAAACTATATAACTATATACATACATAGTCAAACAATATGTCTTTAGCACAATTAGGCAAAAAAACCTCACTAAACTTCAATTTGGACAAGTGGAGAATGTCCTTGTATATGTAAGTGCAGAAAAAACCTGAAGTCAGCAAAGCTAGGTACGGAGTTAATATCAAAGCAAGAAGTCAGAGGGAGGCTTAGGAAAATGGAAGAGGCAGATGAATCCTAGCCAAAGCAAAACACAGTTATAATCAATCTCAGAAAGAGTGAAAGAGTTTCAAACTGTATGTCAAATACCAGAAAATATTCCAAAATCTGATGGATCTGACCTTATCTGTGTATTCTCAACAAGCAGGAGAAAAAGACTTCAAAATGAGTGAGACCAGGGTAGGTAAACTTGGAAGGCAAAGTCTCATGGAGAGAGGAAACTGTCTTGCATGAAGGAAGTTCTCCTGGAGAACTGGTGGTAAAATGAAAGAAGGAAGTGAATGTGAGAAATTAAAAGTTCCACAGAAACAGAATATCAAAAAATTGGTAAATCCCTTGCTCCCGAAACAAACGAAAGGAAAGCATCATCTACTTCTGTGAAGCCTCACTGGCTGAAAAAATGATATGGGACTTGAGCAACATAAGATTTCTGTGACAAAATCAGCCTTGACAAGGTTTGATACAGATGTTTCATATAGAAACAATTTGATATAGATATTTCCTAGAGGAAACATCTAGAGTATTAAAGACTCAGTGGGATCAAAGGAGATGAAGCACATACATTATACAGTACACAACTGTTAGGTCATAACTTTAGTATTTTTATATATAAGAAGCCAGCATTTAGAAAGTCACTAGATATTCCTTTATTTTCATTGCATAGCACTAGAGGGTATATTTATATTCAAAAGTAATGTTAGTTTCTCAAAAATTTTCTTAAAAGAGAGTGCAAAATATGTATTAACTAAATCTTAATGGAATAATTTATTAGAATAACTTACTGTATTTTCACTGGTAGTTGGAGATGTCATAAAATAATTAAATTAAACAAGAAATTAATCCAAACGACTGAAAAAATCTTATTCTACTTTTTATCTCTGGTGTCAATCCCAATGGGCCTTAAAGCATGACCCTAAAGCCGTAAGTCTGACAGTTGATGAGGCTCACAACCTTTTGATAGAAAACACTTTCATTTATTTTTAGATATAGTAGAAGTATTGGACTTTTAACCCCTGTGTTAGAAGAAAATGCAATGGGATGTTTTGTGTCCCTGAGTATAAAAGGTTTTCTCAGGTGGGTAGTCATTTGTGATACTTGCCTGCTCAACAAAACGTCCCTTTTTGATTGATGGTGCCCCATGACATTGAGTAGAAGAGTAGTCTAACTGTGATGAAACAGAAGAAAATATAGTATATAAGAATGCTATCCAGAGAAGTGGCTGTGGTCACTGACTCCTGTTAAATGCTTTTTTTTTTTTTCATTCCGTTAAAATTCATATAGCTATACATTTTAGGACAAGAGATAAAGTGTTTGTGGCTACGCATAAAGTAACACTAAATCAAAGCAAAATCTCTAAGGCAAATACATGGAATTTTTTGCATTGTTAGCTGCTTTTAGATAAATTATATATCTCATCTGCAATATGATGAAATAAGTACTACTTATATGCAACAAGAAAATCACATATATGCCCCCAAATTAACATTCACAAGAATCTTCTAGTTTTATTTACCTCTCTTAGATTTCAAATATATAAAATGTAGTGATTCCTGGGAAACATCAACAAATGTCAAAATCAGAAACATCTCAATATGCTAAAAATAAACTCATAATAAGTGCATTCTTGAGTAATAATTTAATAAAATGTAATATTCTTAGCCAAATATTGAATATTAATGTTGCCTATTAGACATCTATACTTTTAAGAAATCCCCAATGGAGATAACAATGTAACTTTTTAAAATCTAGTGGTCACTGAAGGTATGTATACACAGTGAGACAGCCAGGTGGGAGACGGTCCCCGGAAAAACTCCAACCAGCCTGCACACTGGAAGGAATGTGCACTGGGGTGGAGCTAAAAATGTTTGCACTATTTGCAGTGTGAGCAGCCTGGCCTCTCCTTTTCCTGGGTGGAAACTGGGATTCAAACTGTGAGGCAGGAAGCATTCTAGCAGGAATGCTGGCCTTGCGGAGAGTCCCTCCCCCCCGCCGTTTTTTCCTCTTTTCGCCCAATAAAACCTGCTTTACTCACCCTTCAAACTGTCTGCGAACCTAAACTTTTGTGGCTGTGGAACAAGGACCCTGTCTTTAGCTGAACCAAGAAAAAGTCCTGCAACAATTTTGGCATGCAACGTGGGGCTCAAGAAGTGGTGAGTGAAATGGGGACTCAAAACCTCTCACAGTGTCTTTTAAGCTGTTCATTCGCAGACTCCTGAGGTTAGCCCAAACATGCCCCAAACTGCCCTTGCTCCTGGGGGTCGGGGGCCTTTCCATGGCCCTTTTCTTACTTTTTTGAGATGAGCGGGGCTCTTCACTCCCACTCCCCTCCATGCCATGGCAAGGATGCATGGTCCAAGGGTCCCGCACAGCCAGCCAGCTGGTTCCCAGCCACTTGCCACTGCAGCCTTTCCCTTGCCTGGCCAAGGATTTTAACTCCATTGGACAGTAGTTAAACTACTCTCCCTGGTGGAGGAATTACTTGCATAAGAATAAGAGGTTCTTCCCCAGGAATTTTAAAACTGTTTCTTTTCTTCCTCTTCTCTACCCCATCAGCAGTTAACCTTTAAAGTTTCTTCTTTTCCCCCTTTTAGAAGACATTTTACTAGGCCAGGCCCCCAAACTGTCACTGTTTATATTTTCTGTAAAGCTTTTAATTGTGGAAAAGGATTTGTGAGGCTGGTCTTAAACCGTAGCCAATCTGGTGTGCTTCCCATGTCCCTGTGGTTTGTAGCAAACTTCCTTGGAAGCCTCCATCTTGTTTTACATACTGGGGGCATGGCTTGTAATTCCAGAGGCAAGGCTTTGTTCAGCAATCCTGCCTTATGGAATAAGTTCCTTTCTGTTTTGATATCTGCGTGTTTTCCCAGCCCTGTCTCTTAAAGAACCCCACTCGGGGACTGGGTTTTCTCCTGCCTGTCTTTGTAGTTATATTTGTGTGTGTGTGAGCGTGACATCTGTAAAAAGAGCTCTAATTAATTTGGTCTAAAGACAGACAAGTGAGTGCTTAGATAAAATATTTTTTTTTTTTTTTTGAGACGGAGTCTCGCTCTGTCGCCCAGGCTGGAGTGCAGTGGCCGGATCTCAGCTCACTGCAAGCTCCGCCTCCCGGGTTCACGCCATTCTCCTGCCTCAGCCTCCCGAGTAGCTGGGACTACAGGCGCCCGCCACCTCGCCCGGCTAGTTTTTTTTGTATTTTTTAGTAGAGACGGGGTTTCACCGTATTAGCCAGGATGGTCTCGATCTCCTGACCTCGTGATCCGCCCGTCTCGGCCTCCCAAAGTGCTGGGATTACAGGCTTGAGCCACCGCGCCCGGCCAGATAAAATATTTTTTAAAGGGAAGAATAAAGTTGTAGTACCTTTCAGTTCACTTGACTTTAATCTTTGAGAAATAAAAAACCTTAAAGATTATTGGTATAATGCAGGTATCATTAAAATATAAATAGGTGAACTAAATTATGCTGGTCAGTTGCAAGGTTTGGTAAATATTTTAAGGTTATAAACTGCTTTGTGGGTTTTGAGAACGATTTGATTTGCCAGCTTCACAGTTGGTAAGACCTAGGGACATAGGGAACTAACCACACCCTTAATTAAGAAGGCAGACCTTGGCTGCACTTAGCACATGATTAAAACAACTTACCAGGCTTTACCTTAAAGCCAATAATTACTAGGATTTATCATGACATGTAATTGAAACTACTAGAAATAAATGATGTTCAATCTTCATTAGGTTATATTTTTGTGAATAATGCTAATATATATTCCAAAGTTGTATGGAAGTTCTAAAATTCTAATGTCTAAGTATATGCTATTAATCATAATTCAGGTTGCTATGTTAAGTTATTGTAAACCACGGAGATAACCAAACTTCTTTGTCAATTGTGTTCTAAGTGTAACTACCCTGGACATTTTGTTATTCACAGAAAATAGTTGTCTTGTTTTAATTCTTTTCAAAAATGGTTTATAGTAAGCTATAGGACTCTTACAGTTGATCACAAATACAATTTCTGCTTGTATTGGAGACAATCGGGCTTCTGATAACTTTGGAGATTGTGACATTAGAATAAAGGAATATGTACAGGACTCATCAAATCTGAAATGTTCACAAATATCAAGCAAAACAAAAGTTAACTAAATGGACTGAATTCAGAAAGCTCAAGCAAGCTTTTTGACTTTTGATTGGAATATTGCTGAGCCTTGATTTGTTTTTCAGAGTCAAGGAAACTTATTTTGAGCTATTTATAGGCTTTAATAATTGAGTAAGGTATACTCCTGTGAAAAAAACTGGAGCATGTTTGTTTCTGTCTGTCTGGTTCCTCTAGAGTTTGGAGACTATCTGTGAGTATTCTTATAGCAATATAGTTGTTTGCATCAGTGCAGTAAGAATCTATTTTTATTTTGGAACAGGACACTATTGGAGAAAGTGGTTATGTTACCAAGGCTTTGACTGGAAGGGTATGCTTCCCTTTAAGGAGTCATTCTTGATTTGCAGAGCCAATAAAAGCCCCATGGGAGAAACTGGCCTCATACCCTAATATATGCAGTCCCTGCACAGGGTTCCTGATCTGTGGTCAGTAAAGAGTGTCACTTTCTAATAGGTCCAGGAGCTCAGAGTTTATCTTGAGTCCTTAAGAGGAGAGAATCACACAACTTGCAGCTATTTGAGGATGGAAACCCATAGCTGGACTCAGATTTTAAGTCTTATCTGAGATTCCTTGTGAAACAAACTTCCATCAAAGCCAATCCAAAGGGCCTATGTAGAAATAATTATTCTTGCTGTACTTTATGCAAGTAATCAGGCCAATTGTAAGACTGAAGACTATTTTGCAAACCATTTAGTCCTATAATTTTTTTTTTAACAAAAATGAGAACTGGTGAGAAAGAAATCTTGTTTCAAAACTTATCATATATTTGTCATTAAATTCTAAACTCACTAGTTGTTTTTAAGTTTTTGCCTACATTTTAGACTAACCCTGTTTGTTCCTGTAAAGCAACCAGCATCTCTGGCTGCAGCTCAGAAAGAACAAAAGGGATGGATAATGTAGAAATCTGGATCAATATTCTAGCTCAAAGCAATTATCCTGCAAATTCTGCCAGGTGATGTGAATAATCAGGGTGCCCATCATATGGAGGTTTCCTTTTTGGAAAAGTAAGACCAAGGGAGCTAACCAAAGCCAAGACCCATGCACCCAAATCCTAGCAAGCATAACTGCAGCCACGAGTTATCTGGGTGTGTCAAAAGACACCCTTTTCTCTCCCTTGATGGAGGAGGACTCAATTCCACAGCTTCACCTTAGCACTCAGCTTATGATAAGGAGTCCACAACACCCCCTAGAGACACAGTTTTGTCCCAAACTCAATTCCAAGCTTCAGGTTAAAGCCCTGAGAAAGAAAACTAGATATAAGGGACTCAGAAGCAGACAATAGAAGTTAAAAGGCACAGTGCAGGTAAGCATGGCTGATTCCTGCCGATGAAGCCAAGTCCAAGCTTCCTATTTCAAGGATAAAGGCCATGTTAGTATCCATGGCATAAATGAAGCATATGGAATTTAAGGCTACTAACAGCAGAGGAGATAGGACATCTGTGCATAACAGCAGATGATTTTCACCTCCTAGGTCCCGCTGCTTCGTGAGTGCAAGCTGCTTTGACACTCATGGCAGCACCTGCCAAGGTCGCCGGGACTTGGGGATGAGAGGATGGAAGAAGGAAAGAGAATGTTCTTCCTGCTTTCCCTCACATATCCCGCATATCTGCTAGGAAGAGAAGAGAACTAGGGATGCCTGCTCGCTCTTTCTTTATGAGTAGCCATTCATCTTCAGTCTGCATCCCTTTCAAATATATCCTGAACTCCTGGGACTCCTTTGAAAAGTGCCCTCTTTGTTCCTTTCTCCTCCTCAGTTCTCTCTTCACAGAAAGGTAACTGTCTTCATACTACAGGACACTCCCCTCAGATGCATCCTCCAAAATGGAAAGAGTTAGTTTTCTAACTTTAAACTGGTTGGCTTAGTATTGGGTTCAGGGGAGGGGAACCCAAAAACCCAACATGCCAGCAAAAAGGGTCAACAAGTTTAAGTTAGGCTTTTGGCCTCCCTTGCCCCAAGCAAATTGGTAAAAGGCCTCAGCACTTTAGAGCTGTCCTTACCCCCCCTTTGTTTTGCATCCGATAAATGATAGCTATTGTAATGTATACATAGATATTGATACAGGTTTTCTAATAACCCAGTTTGTCTGTTCTTGCCTTCAGGCCATTAAACTTCAAATGGTCATGCAACTGAAGCCTCTGACGATGGCCCCTGCTGCTGGGAGCCCCTAAATAGGCCTCTGAGGGAGCTTTGACTGCTGCTTACTCCAAAACATCACCCTCTGTCAGCAGGAAGCAGTTAAAACCAGTCTTCGTCCTTATCCTTATTCTAACAGCAGTTAGATGTACTTAAAACCAGTCTTCGTCCTTATCCTTATTCTAACAGCAGTTAGATGTACTTCTTTAGAGGGTGGGAATAGACAACCAGCTGGGAGGAGGTCCCCAGAAAAACTCCAGCCAGCCTGCACACTGGAAGGAATGTGCACTGAGGTGGAGGCACAGAGGTTCACACCGTTTGCAGTGGCGAGGAGCCTGGCACCTCCACTTCCTGGATGGAACTTGGGATTCAAACTGCGAGGCGGGAAGCAGGAACTCTAGCCTTGTGGAGAGTCCCTGGTTCCCCATTTTTTCCTTTTCACCCAATTAAACCCTGCTTTACTCACACTTTAAATCATCTGCGAGATTAAACTTTCATGGCCCTGGGACAAGAACACCGTCTTTAGCTGAACTAAGGACAAGTCTTGCAAAAAAAAGCACCCTGCAGACTCACAGATATATTATAACTTTTTAATAGAGTAATTATATTCTTGAGCAAGTGTTACCTAGGAGCGATTATGTGTGACACTGCCCTTACTAAGGCCATAGGATTCTGGAAAAAGTTACTTATGAAGTGTCATGCGCATCCTTGTGAAGAGACCACCAAACAGGTTTTGTGTGAGCAACATGGCTGTTTATTTCACCTGGGTGCAGGCAGGCTGAGTCCGAAAAGAGTCAGTGCATGGAGATAAGGGTGGGACTGTTTTATAGGATTTGGGTAGGTAAAGGAAAATTGCAGTCAAAGGGGGGTTGTTCTCTAGCGGGCAAGAGTGGGGGTCACAAGGTGCTCAGTGGGGGAGCTTTTTGAGCCAGGATGAACCAGGAAAAGGAATTTCACAAGATAATATCATCGCTTAAGGCAAGGACCAGCCATTTTCACTTCTTTTGTGGTGGAATGTCATCGTTAAGGCCAGGCAGGGCGTTTGCACTTCTTTTGTGATTCTTCAGTTACTTCAGGCCATCTGGGCGTATATGTGCAAGTCACAGGGGATGTGATGGCTTGGCTTGGGCTCAGAGGCCTGACATGAAGAATTATTATCGAATGGGATAATATCTCTACCTCAATTGTGCCAGGTGGGTTTTGAGAAGAAACATAATAAAATATTAGATCAATTCATTTAGATGGTTAGGCAGAATTCACCCGTGTTAGAATAATGATACCTGACAGATATTCAGTTCATATTGGAAAGCTTTCCCGGTATTCTTTCATTTGTAATATATTTAAAAATCCTAGTAATTGCCTATGTATTGTGTACCTGTTTTAATTAACTATTAATTACTTCATTTAGCAAGCATTTATTGACAACACTTTGTGTCCCAGTCATTCTGTAAAATGATCATTATCCAGACACTACACTTAGTATTAAGGATCTCACTGTTAGTGACAGTTTCCTTCATTCAGAGTTGATGGAGTTCAGAGATTGACATTACTGATTGGGATAATCCTTTTAAATGTAACAGTTGATTGACAATAAGAGGCAAAAGGCTAAGTTTTAGAAATGACACTTTCTTACAATTAAGGTTTGCAAATTAATTATTAGTTAATTTCCTGTAATTAGTACTGCATATTTCCTAAAAGGATTAACATGTAAAGAATCTGTTGCAAGGGTCTTAATAATAATGGAATATTCTATTGTAGCATCCACCCCCTCTTTTCTCATTTTTAAAATACCTCAGAATAAAAACAATATATTCTCTCTAACTGTTTATTGGATTGAAAGTCATCTGCAAATCTCTACTTCTAGTGATATATATAGTATTACCTATGTATATATTATAGCTATCATTACATTCTTTCTTATTGCCTCATAGATAAAAGTATATTACATATATTTTCAATTCTGACAATAGTGATATATATAGTAATACCTATGTATATATTATAATAGCTATCATTTATTGCATTTTTTTATTTCCTCATATCTACATATACATTACATATATTTTCAATTCTGACAACAATAATAAGAAGTGGACATAAATATTTCTGCCATTTAATATGTAAGGAAATCGAAGCAAGCAGGTTAACAATTTGCCTCAGTTCTCACTTATATCTAGTAAGTAGGGGAGTCTGTATCCCAGTATTGGCAGTCTGACTCCAATAACAGTTGTAGTATTCTTGCTGTTTTTATAGATGTGTAATTATGTATACTTTTGTATACTCATATAGTATTATGTGTACTGTATTTAACAGTTATCCATCTGTGTATGTGTTTCTGTTCTTGTTTTGTATGTTTGCTCTTGGTAAAGAGGCAATAGCATGTTGAATAGGAGAGTGCAATGGTTTGCAAGCTAATTTGAAAAAATGAAAGTTACAGAAGTATTTCCTAATATATTTATATATTCCAATTTAGCACAATAAGAAAACCTACTAAATAAATGGCAGTATATATTTGCATATACATCCATACTTCTTGGAATGCTAAAACAAAAAGTATTATTATACTGTATGTCTATGTAAAACAATTTGATCATTGCATTCATTTAGATTCCCAAAATCTTTATGTGATGATATTTTATATGTAGTCTGTCAGTCAAATCAATGAGATTTGTGTTTACTTAATGTCTTAAGATTCATTTTTTAACTTACTATTTTGGCTTATGATTTACTTTTTAGTATCATACTGTTTTTTTCTTCAGAATGCTAAGCCATACCAATATTGTTCATTAGATCCTCAGGAGACTCTTTATTCAAGCTTTCATTATATGGTCAAATGAGAAGGTAGCATGTGATTTAATGTAAGCAAGTATATTGAATTTGAAAACAGCCATTTGAATTTGGAAAGATAGACTATGCTAATGAATACAAACTGCGTACATTTTAGATATTTTCCAGTACTGAAATTAATATATTTTGCCAAAGAAAGCAATTCTTATTAAAATATATCACTTTTATTCCCATCTGTTTTTTTAGAAAGTCTCAATTATATTTAGTTTAAGCGATTTGCCCATAAGATCTATCTTGTTTTAACTCTAAAGCTTTCAAGACTGGAGAGTAATTTGATATGATCCAATCCCTTTAATGTTTGAAGATTTTTACTTTAACCTTTAAAATGTTGTTATAATTTATGCATTATTGCATCTTTGCAAAGGTTAAAAGCAAGGCACAATCATACATGGTACCAAGAGAATATCCTACATTTCCTGCTATTATCCCTATCTTCAAAATAGATTGGTCTCATGCATTTCAATAGAATTTAATTGTATTTCTCTAATTCCCTGAATGTTTTTATTAAACCAAGAAGTTCATAAGTTAATGGTTCCATTTTATCTTGCTGCATTTGAATTTTAAGAATATAATGATAACAAGAAACATAAATTTCTACATATAACCACATTTCTTCTTTCAATTTGACTATAAAACAGTACATAGGCTAGCATTTTAATGGTAAATATGATATATTTCACTTTTGGTGTTGCTTTCTTAGGAAATGTAAAATTTGTGATAGAGACATCAGCAATAATTTTTATATACTCTGCTTCAAAATTCAGTTTCATTGTAGTCTGAAAATTATCTACATCAACTCTTCCAAGTTTATATATATATATGTGTGTGTGTGTGTGTGTATTCTAATTTCGCATACATTAGTCCCTTTCAAATCAGTATATAACTGGCCTTTATAATAGTGTTGTCATAATTTTTGAAGTATGTATTTTCTATATGTTTAAATTACTGTGTGATGTTTGACTTGTATAATCCACGAGGCCGTGTATGCTCATAATTTTTAATTGATAATGATTTCTGGTACCGTAGACTCACCTTTCAAACACTTGAGCAACAGATGATGCTAGGCTTTACAACATTCACTAATTGATTTTCTAGGTCAAAAGAGGTTAGAGCCAAATCTTTAGTACATATACTAATTCATTTTCAACAGTAAGCTTGAAGCAGTATGCATAGTAAAAGAGCTACACATGCAGCACAGAAGTGATTGAAGACTTTGTTTGAAGAAAAATACAAAGAAAACATGGTTGAAACAAAGAAAAATAAGAGGAAACTATGATCTTTTAATGTACCGGGCTCTCTTTTTATTCTTGACACTGGTACATGTTGTTTATTTTGTCTGAAATATTCTTCTCACATAGCATTATCTACTTTGCTTCTAGTGATTCTTAAATTCTCATCTCAGATGCCATTTATGCTGAAAAGCTTTCTTGTTTCCCAATATTAAGTTTTTTCTTATTCTATGTTCTTTAACTTTTTTGTCTCCCATAAAAGATTATTGCATATTTATATTTTCTCCTGTATGGCCACTCTCTAGACAAAAAGTATATGAAGAAATCAGACACTACTTCCTTATTTTTTTCTGTCATGTACCCACTTTATGCTCCAGAAATTGTGTAATGGATGGGTGGATGGAAGGATGGCTGGGTGGATAGATGGATGACGGATGGATAGATGGATGGAGGAATGGATGGGATGCATGGATAGATGATTAGATGGATGCATAGATGTATGTATGCTTAGGTAGATAAATGAATTGGTGCCTGTATACCTTCTTTATCCTATTTTACCCTCTCAGAAGTCATTATCTTATGAAAACATCAGGCTTTCTCCAGAAAATGTCTCACATGTATATTTGATCAATATTTCTTTCTGTTATATAAAGCTTTATCCTCTATTCCCATTGTAAATAGACATACTTAGGAAAATAAGACTTCGGAAATGTTGACATATCCCATAAAAATAATCGGAGTAGGCAAATCCCAGTTGTTCTTATTGAAACTTCTTTATATGCAATAGATGCCAAAAACCTATATTTCTTCCAGAAAACAAAAGATAACCTGTGACAAGTACTTGACACCTAGCATTTGTTGGCTTTCTTTTGTTAATTAAAAAAGTGGATTTCAATTTACATATGGCAATGGAGTCACAATATTAACAATGAGAATAGGAATAACAATGTGAGATAAACTTTGTGAAATGTTTTACATACTTTTTAACCCTAACTAGCTTTTGTTTGAGAGATACTGATTTATCCTAATTGCAGATCTAATATATTTAATTTTATTCACTCTTTTAGAAAACAGAAGTGATAAATCTTCATAGATATATCCCATTGTATAATCATGTATAATTCTGTGATCTATAATTCCAAGGCTTCTAAGTGCATGTTTTAAAAACCTAAATTCAAATATAAGACTAATGAAGTATAAGACTTGAATTTTAAGACTCCTTTTAACTTTTTTTCTCAATTTTTTCTTATAAGGTCTATTTTTGTCTTAAAATTTCTAATGATGTGCACCACAAGTTTCTAACAGTGAGTCCAAAGTTATTCTAAATTTGTGAAGAAAACATGGCTATGAAAGAATATATTTATTTAAAATATATCTCAAGAGAGGGAGAAGCAAGAATTCTGTGGAAAAGGAATTTAATGAAGTCTCTGAAGAGATTATGATAATTCTTGCAAAGTCTAAGAAATATATTAGTACATGTGAATTAAGATAAGTGCTAATACAAATAAGCATATTTTCAATTCGAGGACCATGCAGCTTCAGAAATTTAAAGTGATGACATCAAATTTTTTTAGTCTACTTGTGAAGAACTTTGTGTGTGCATGTGTGTGATTTCTGTAAAAAGTAAGAACAAGAGTGAGTGTGCCTCCTAGTGATAGAGAGAAGAGAGAAACTGTAACTTCTCTAACGATCACTTCGTTGCTTTTGTCTAGTTTTAAAATATTTGTGTCATTTACCTCAACTTTTTATGTGTCACAATATTTCTTCTTGAGAAGACTGAGAAATAATTGATTTAAGATGATATGTTTCTCAATTAATAGAAGTCATCATAAAAAATGAAACCTTAATAGAAAAAAAGTGTGTAGCTTAGATCTCTAGGTGAAAAGAAAAATAAGATGTACTGCTAAATTCTTCAAAAAATGAATATCCTTAGTTTTGCTGGTTATTTTCTAGATAATAGAAATGAAGCCAATACTCTCCACTTTGGTCTGTGTTTCCTTTTCTACTCTCCCATCAATGTGTATCTACTGGAGTTGTAATTTTACGTGAACAGACTGGCCAGTTAGTAAAAGAGCCTACATGTTAGTCTGACACTAGAATTGGCCATCCTGGATCTTTTGAATGTAAAATGTGAAAATGCGTGGTAGCACAATATAAATAAACAAGAAAAAACTGTCTTAAATTATTATAGATAGCCATCACATGGGTAATATGCATGCACGCACATACTCACACCCCATGAACATTGGCATTCATAAGCATTCACGCATCTTTCTTTCAATTACTTGAGAGAGAGAGCGAGATGATATGGAGATAAAAGGAGAGAGGAATGAATGAATATCTAATAGATGACTCTTTAAAAGGAGCTTTGCTACTTGGTACTTGGACATTTCTTTCACTTATTACTTACCTATTATTTATATTTATAACCAGATTTTTCCATCTATCTATGTCTTTGTCTACAGAGAATGAAGATTTTCAGGAATTAAAGAAATGACTGGAAATCCCAAATTGTCTGAGGAAAATAAAGAAATATAGTTAACTCATTAATATAAAGTGTGTGGTTTTAGGGTGCTGCTCTATATGCCACTGGATTTGCAACATAATATGCATTATATTATCTTATTGCCTTTCCAAGTTTAGAAATACATGTGGCCCTAAAGATTTTGGATAAAACTGTTGACCTGTATTTCAAAATCAGTCTCCATATTGACTGTACCAAAGTACACTTCAAACCAGCAGAGGAGCTTTTACATAGATACCGTGAGACCTTTTAATATTGCCAAGCAGATCCATGCAAAATGGCTTTCCACTGTTGTGTTACAGTAATCCTCCATACTGAGGACCTGACACTTACTTATATATCTGTAGGCATTTAGTATTTCTTCTACTTAAAAATCAAGTGCCTTTTCATAAAGTTTGCTCACTTTCCTTTGTTTTCCTTTTCTACTTAATATACAGTGTAGGAATTTTGTTTGTATTCGGAATATCACTCTTGTTATTCCATGTGCTATTTTTTTTTTACCTTTGTCTATATTTTTATTTGATGTCAAGATTTATCAGACTTTTTTGATCTCTGTGCCTTTCACACTTGGATCTTTAATCTACCTGAAATGGATTTATTATTCATTTACTATTTACTAAATATATATTTACTAAGCACTTCTCAATCTATTTTATATTAGAAGTAGTATGAATCTAATTTATTATTCAAAAACTCAGATTTATTTTGTAATTAACCAAGTATCTCTTCAACCATATCTTGTCTGTATTTTGTCATATTCTAGAATTCTAAAATTGTGACTACCTCTCTGTTTTTTCTGTATTTGATTTTTTTATTTTTGTTTTATTTTGTTTTTGAGACAGAGTCTCTGTTGCCTAGGCTGGAATGCAGTGGCACGATCTCTGCCCACTGCAACCTCTGCCTTCTGGGTTCAAGCAATTCTCCTGCCTCAGCTTCCCAAGTAGCTGGGACTACAGCCACCCACCACCATGCCTGGCTAATTTTTGTATTTTTAGTAGAGACAGGATTTCACCATGTTGGCCAGGCTGGTCTCCAACTCCTGACCTCAAGTGATCCACCTGCCTCGGCCTCCCAAAGTGCTGAGATTGTAGGCATGAGCCACCATGTCTGGTCAGTTTTCTCTATATTTTAATTTCTGGATATCAAATGTACTAATGTCTCATGTGCAACAGTTCTCATTTCATGTGTCTCTTTGTTATAATATTTAACATTTAATATTCTATTTTATGAACATATTTCTTCATAAATATTTGAAGTAAATTAATATTATAATTGATGTTTTTGCCTTTCCTAATATTCTATTTGTCTGCAAGTTTTAGAATTTTGACTAGGGATTGTTTATGTTCTTTGATGATGTGTTGTTTTGTTTTCCCCTTTCCTTTTGTGGTCTTCATTCCGTGTTGGTTGTTTTGCATCTGCTTCCATCCAGCCCCTGGCACTCCCATCAACCTAAAGGTCTTAGATTGTATTCTAGGCTTCTATGGTGATAACAAGGATCTTATAGATCCATCCAGCAGGGTAAAGCTCCTGATGATGCTGATGATGAGGTAAAGTATTTTGTTAGGCCTGCAGCCTATACACAGTAGATTTGGTAGTGGTCGACAGAGGGATTTTTTGGGGGGTTTTCAACGTATTTTCAAAATCAAATAATCTCAATTTAGACATACATGCATGCAATGAGCCTTGTTACTGACTTATTTTGAAATCACATTTAGTACTGCGGTATCATATTTGTTGCTACCAACATGTGCAGCACCAGAAAGCATAATGCTTCAACCCCACCCTTCAACTTTTCCCTTTTATCTTGTTTTTGGACCTAAAATTGTTTTTACTTTTTTCTTTTATACGTATTATAGAATGACATTTTAATCAGTCAGTATTTTGCAATACTAAACTGGCCTATGGAATTTTCCACCGTGATTTTCAGCACCTGGCCCATATACATTTTTAAATACAGGGCCTGACAAGGGTAATGTAAAGTTGATTATTTGTTAAAAGTATACAGACAGGGGGCGGTGGGTCACACCTGTAATCCCAGCACTTTGGGAGGCCGAGGTGGGCAGATTGCTTGAGGTCAGGAGTTTGAGACCAGCCTGGCCAACACAGCAAAACCTATCTCTACAAAAAATACAAAAATTAGCCGGGCATGGTGGTGCACATCTGTAATCCCAGCTACTCAGGAGGCTGAGGCACAAGAATCACTTAAGACCAGGAGTTGGAGATTGCACTGAGGTTGTCCCACTGCACTCCAGCCTGGGCAACAGAGCTCGGCTCTGTCTAAAAAGAAAAAAAAGTATATAGATGATGTTTACAATTGTCCATTCAAATATGAGTTTCTAAAGACCAAAAAAAAAGCAATCATCTGTTGTTCCAGAAATGAACTAACACCTCTTTCCATATGAACTGTGCCACGGCAGTTGTTTTACTCAAATCAAATCAAATTACATAGGCTTAATAGAGCATAACACATAAGGTTACCTGTGGAATTGTTTATTTATAAATCACATCACTAGCATCTTACTGCATGCATTTTAATATTAAACTTATGTTTGTTTGAGTTTATGTTATGTGATTTCTTTAGTAGCAGAGACATATAAGAATAGAAAATGTGTTTTAACTTCCAGGTAGGTTAAATAGCTATAAATATACTGACAGGAACAGAGGTGTTAATACAGATATGGAAAAGCAGAATTGGAAATATGTAACAATCTGAAATTATTTATTACAGATAATCAAGTGAAATAGAAACTATATTAAGCTTAATGTCACTGCATATATGAAGTTGTATTTACAATCACAGATAATAATTAACATTGTTTTAAACCATGGAAATTACTCAGCCATAAATTATTATTAGCAAAATATGTGCAAGAATCCAAGTGTTAAGATACTAAAAGGCAGAAATAAGGATGACTCAACTTGATTGTTTCTGTTTATTTTGTATTTCATATATACAATGGAGTGCATGATTGATAAAATGATTGGCAAAGAGTTATCTGAGAGATGAATTACATCTCATTTTTCTGTTCCTACCACACCTGGTCATTTTGCCTTACCTGGTAATATTTGTCTTTGTTCCATTATTTTTTTAATATATTTTCTATATTAAATAATGAACCTGGCCTTTTCATCACTAAAATATGTTTTAGCCAGAAAGACATGGGACCCCTCACTTTACCAGAACTTTACCATCTCTATTTTCATAGAGATAATGACCTATTTGCTCAGCACAATGTAATTTCTGACCTAATCAAACACTGTGACTAGGCATAAAATAAACCAATCAGCAAACAAGACGGAGTTAAATTTTCTATTGAAAAAAATTAGGATATATACTTTTAAATCTTAATTTTAATAATTTGTCATTATCAAAATTTGCCTTTTGCAAATTTTAAAAAATAAACACTATTACTTTTAACATTTTGATAAAACTGATTATTTAACTGAATTGGTAATCCACTTTTAGTCAAATTGTTGAAAGGTTGTTAAATTTTGATACGGTCATCCTGTGTTCTATCATAATTGTAGCTTTGTCAGTTTGAGAACATTGGATTTACAAAATATGTTAGTAATTTTCTCCTGTTACCCATAATGCACACTCAGTGTGAATCAGTGACAACGGCAGACAGCAGGTCAAGGTGAACTGCAAGGTACAAAAGATTTACAGTTGTCCCTTGAAGAATGTGGGTGTGAACTGCATGTGTCCACTTATACATGATTTTTCTTCTGCCTCTGCCATGCTTGAGACACTAAGACCAACTCCTCCACTTCTTCCTCCTCTTCAACCTATTCAATATGACAATAATGAGGGTAAAGACCTTTATGATAATCCACTTTCATTTAATGAATAGTAAATATATTTTCTCTTCTTTATGTTTTTTTAGTGACTTCTTTTTTCTCTAGCTTACTTTATTGTCCGAATACACTATATAATACATGTAGCATACAAAATATGTGTTAACTGACTGTTTATGTTGTAAGGCTTGCAGTCAACAGTAGGCTATTAATAGTTAGATTTTTGGAGAATTATAAGTTGTACGTGGATATATGACTGTATGAGGATTGGCACCCCAGCACCCATTTTTTCCACGGTATTTTGAGTTTGCTGAGAGTTATTAGTTATTAGAATCAGAATGGTAAAGTAAGAAAAACTTTTTGTCCAGTTCTTTTTTATTTTATTTAATCTCTCAATCTCCCTGTTGTTAACATACTCTGACTAAAAGGAAACATAAAAACAAAAAGAAAACTCTACTGCATTGATTCATTCTATATGAAAAGTATCACAATCCTGTCATACCAAGTAATGGAAATATGTTCTGAGATATATGTTATTAGAGGATTTTGTCGTGTGCAAACACAAACCTAAATGGTATAGGCTACTGCACACCTAGGTTATATCATATAACTTATTGCTTCTAGGCTACAAACCTATACAGCATGTTACTGTACTGAATACTGTAGACAATTGTATCACAATGGTAATATTTGTGTATCTACACATAGAAAAGGTACAATAAAAGTACACCATGAAATATTATAAATGGCACAACTCGAATAGGGCAGCCCCGTTATAATCTCATAGTCTCAATGTTGTATGTGTAGTTCCTTTTTGACCAAAACATCCTTATGAGGGGTGTGGCTATATTTTATTTCTTTGTTTATATCCATCTTTTGATAATAATGAAGAAGGAAAGTATACCTATCAATGTTCAGCTTGCTTCCATTTGTCACCTCTCTTGATATTTTAATAATTATGTAATTTTAAATTTATTGAATAGGCTTTTCTAGAATGTATTAACTAAGACAAAATTATCTATACTTACTTATTAATAAGTCTCATAAAGGTTACTAATGGTAATCTAGTAACTATGTCCTGAAAGTGTTTTCTGAAATTCTCTCTTATATCTGTGGTATTCTGCTTTGATGACTCTTATGTTCTATTTACACCTCACATTTCACATAATATCCTTCCATCCTACTGTGTTCTAGAAGAGGATAAACGATATGGATTCTTTTCTTGCCTTTTACCTTCCAATTGGGTTTCGTTGGTAGGGTGTGTGGGCAGAAGACTTGCAGGAGGGAGGAGAATGAGTCAGAGTCACAGAGACTCTGTCAGGTGGCCCCTCTCCAGTTTGCCCCTTAAGTCACAGGATGTGTGCCTTAATGGTGCCCCCACACACCCTATTGGGGGGTACTACTGCACTATGCCTTCTATTTTTCTGCATATTGCTCACACCTTTGTGAATTACTATTTTATTAAATTATCTCCAAATTATCAAATATTGTATGCCTTTTGTTGCCTTCAGAATTGTGACTGACCATCCCTTCTTGAGACTCCATTTTCTATTTTCTGCTTTACTAGAATCCATTCCTACTTTGCTTTTGAGAAGTATTTATGGCAGCAGCTCTTTTTCCATATCCTATGCCTAGTGTTTTCTAGGTGTACCTTTTTAGATTTCTTTCCATTTGTTTACTGCTTTATTGTATAGATCCCTAACTATATGCAAATATACTACTTTAGCTTGGATGCCATGCTTGAACTTCCGGCCCGAGGTGCTTATTAAATGATAACCCATAAGTGTTACCAAACTGATCACATCATCTTCTTTCTCATATTTATTTCCAAAATGATACTTCATCTGGCCAGTTGCTTGATCTTAAAACTGAGCTATCACTGGCTACTACCTTTGACTAATCCCCTACCTCCAGTCACTAAATTATGTCATTCTTAAGTCTTAAGGTCTCTTTAATCCAATCCCTCACTCACATTATCATTAACTTAGTTCCTGCACAGAATTACTTCAGTAGCTTTCTTACTTTTATGATTTCTCAGGTCTCAGGGCTTCACTCAGGCTGTTACCTCAACTCTTGAGTAGAAACAGTGATCTTCACTTGACAAACTCCTATATATGTGTTTAGTCTCAATGAAGCCACCACCATCCTCCTAAGACAGCTGCTCTTTGCCTTTCCGTTCTTGGTAACATGCTTTAACATGCTTCTCCAGCATACTATTCATGTGTCTACTAAAAGGTTTTTCACAGATGTTGACAAATGGCTGTTCATTTGCCTTTGAGACCATAGATATTGTCATATGTATATTTAATTACTAATATAGCACCTGCAACAATGTAAGCATACATCCTATTTCATATAAAATAAATAAGGAAAAGAATGTGAGCCCTGCCCTTAAAAAACTTATTTTAGTAAATGTGCAGATACACTGTAATTGCTGCAGTTTTAAAAGCTACATTGAAGTTAACAGATTCCTACTGCAGGTGCAATGATGCCCCAGGATGCAGTGTTTCATACTATTTGGACTTGTTTTTAAACATGAAATTCAAAATAGAATGAGAGAACTTAAAATCATTTTGAAGTTATATAAGTGAAAAATTTGAGGATTAATAAAATTTTTACTCTAAAAATTTTTCTTTTTTTAATGAATACCCTACTTTAAAGAGTTGTATAATGAGAGAAGTTTCAGGAACGAGAGTTTTAGATTGAAATAAAATTGTTCTTAATTTGATTTCTCAAGTTCTCCTTCATGGGGAATGTCTGTATCCTTTGGAAAGATAGTCTAAGTAAACTAGGGCTAGGATCAATTCTGCTTTCAGCCTGCAATAAAACTGTCATAGACATTTACCAAATAAAATAAAATAATGATCAACAGTGAGTAGCAGGATCAGCAGCTCAGTCAGACTAATAATATTGAAGAGTCTTGCCTGCCTGAAGAAATAGGCAACTTATTGATAATAATAAAAAGTTGCACTTGTTATTGTGTGTTGATTTTCTGTTTTCTTCTGAAGCTATAAATTGCAGAATTCAGACTTTTAAGAATTTGTGCATGAAACAAGGAACATAAGCTTAAATGCTTCTCCTTAGAGATAAATCAATAATTGCAGTTCCCTCTTTTAAGCTGATATTTTATACTCTCACAAAAAGGAGAGGCTGTATCAATACTTTAACTTTGGTGTGGTACTCATCCTTATTTAGGTACTTGTTTGTAAGTGTCCTCTGATGATAGTAAAAATATCTGTGATGTTTTCCAAATAGAGCTCCTTAGTAAAAAATAACAGGCCATTAACAGTAACTTAATGAGGGTATTTCTGCTTCCTAAGCTTAGAATTTAATGATCATTTAATTATACATGCATCATCTATCTAAAATAAGAAATACCACTAAATTTATGATGGGAAATACATCTTTCCCAATAGCCTTTAATCTAATTGCAGTCACAATTAAGAATTTGGATTTAAGTTTCCACATTTTTAATCTAATGTAATCATTAAATACAAATAATATAATACCATACAATTTTAAAAATTTGGTTTTAATTACTACATGGATATCATAAAGTAAGCACACGTTTAATGTAACCCAGGGAAATATTTAGATGGTTTATCTCACTAATGATGTGTGTGTGTGTGTAATACCCAGTTTTAGATAAATGATGAAATTATATCTTACATAATTTACTGGTCATTAGTTATTTTTTCATAATTTACTAAGCTGAATAATTTATATCTTTTTAAGGTGAAATAACCCAGGTAGGCACAGCCTGAAGGCATAGTGACTCATATGACAAAGTCAAGGCGGAATCTTGAGAGTCACACCATCTTTGCGTTTCTAATGAGAATACTCAGTTCTTCTCTTTCAACCAAACTATCTTTTCGGTTTCTGTAAATTCGTTCTGGAATTTATAGGTACTCAGGTAGACCAAACCTCACTTTATGTGTCTCAACAGCAAATCCTTCCACATTTTAATTCTATTCAAAGGAATAATTTTATTTCAAATAATTCAGTCTGTTTACCATTTAAAATTCCTTGACAGAAATAAGCTTGCAAACTAATATTTGCTCTTACTCTTTATTCCCAAATATCTATTTTAGTTATCTGACTAATATCCTAGACCCTTTCTGTAATTTTGGATAGCTCTACTTTCATTATCTTTCATCCTGAAGAATGAGACTGACTCCACATCCCAGTGCCTCAAAGTATGATGTATTATACTGACACGTCTACTGGATGCTTATCTGGATTTTAAGATGTTCTTCGTCTTACCACATTTTCGGATGCCCTTAATTTGGATTTTAAATCATATCGGGAGTTAAGATTTAACATGTTCAAAACTAATCCATTGCACTTTTGCCACCTTCAGAGCAAGGCCATTTCAGAAATGATACCTGCATCCTAAAGCACAGACGCAACCAAATGCATAAGTCCTGGTCTAATGCAGAGGTGGCAAGTAAAGGCTGGGTGCCACTGGCTTACGGTATAGAGAAAGCTGCAAGACTTGGACTTCAGTTCACTAGTAGTGACAGGTGAGCAACTGCCACTTCCTCAACCATGAATTCTGAAGTTGTAGAACAGGACTGGGTCCCATGTTTTTTCCATAATATCACGAGTTTAAATTCTAATCCCTGGGCCAGGCACAGTGGCTCACGCCTATAATCCCAGCACTTTGGGAGGCTGAGGGAGGGTGGATCGCCTGAAGTCAGGAGTTTGAGACCAGCCTGGTCAATATGGTGAAACCCTATCTCCACTAAAAATACAAAAATTAGCCAGGTGTGGCTACTCGGGAGGCTGAGGCAGGAGAATCGCTTGAACCCAGGAGACGGTGGTTGCAGTGAGCGGAGATTGCGCCTTTGCACTCCAGCCTGAGAGACCAGCAAAAGTCCGTCAAAAAAAAAAAAAAATTTGAATCAACATTTATACCAGGCACAGAGATGATTCTCAATCAGTGTTTGCCAAATTAGTTGAGCAGAGCAGTAAGTGAGAGTCTACAAATGTCATATAATTTTAGCCTTTGGTAACCAAGTCTTGGATCCTATAAGCCAGGTGCTGTCCTAATCATGCATACTATAAGCTTTACAGCCTAAGGATGAGTTTCACTCTTTGGAAATCTGATGTCCAACCTGCAATTATCCTTGATTATTTCATCAGTGAGTATTGAGGACAGATTAAACCAAGCACCTACTACTGCTTTTCTCTCTAAAACATTTTCCCAACAAATGTTATTCCTGGCTTTCAGTGTGTGCCTTGTGGTCATTTGTCCTTGTTTGCTTCACAACCTCCTCCCACTATGGACATCTTGCCTGTGAGGGTCTGTACTTACCAGGGGATTATACATTGTCTTCTTTTGAATGAACTTGCAGTTGCATATTTATGAGTACATTTTACTTCATATTCAGTAATTTCACTAAATTAACTTACTAATTATAATTGTTGTCTGTAATCTTTTTGGATTTTCAAAATACACAAAATGTCATATGTAAATATTGACAGGTTAATTTTTTCTCTTTCAATCATTATATCCATTCTTTGTTTTGGTTTTAACTTATTTAAGTATCCAGGACTTCCAGTAGGATGGGAATAGAAATGGTGATAGTTTATTTCTCTGTTTCATTTCCAGTCTTAATACATAAACATTCCACCATTAAATATCTGTTGTAAGTTTTTCTGTGGATACTGATCATGTAAGAGAAGCCACATTATATTCCTAGTTTGTTAAGGTTTTTAAATGTGTAAGGTTTGTTTTGCTTAATCAGGAATATGTGTTGAATTTTATGATATAATTAATTGGCTTTTAAAAATGATTGTGTGATTTTTCTCTTCATTTTCTTTTAATAAGCTAAATTACATTGGTACTATAATGCTAAGTAAGTCCTGTAACTCTTGGGTAAACTCAAACTGGATTTGATGTATTATTTTTATACAATATAGTATTCAATTTGGTACTTATTTATTGGACTTTTTATATATAAATTAGTGTAAGAGAATAGGCTTTTGTTTATTCAAATACTTTTTGAAGTATCAAGATATTTTATGCCTATTAAAATCTGTTGGGAAGTATTCCAAATTTTTCTATTTCTTGGTAGAGGTTATATAGATTAATATAACACTAGTGGGGTCTGGGCTGGGCGTGGTGGCTCACACTTGTAATTCCGGCATTTTGGGAGGCTGAGGTGGGAGGATCACGAGGTCAGGAGATTGAGATCATGGTGAAACCCGGCTAAATACAAAAAATTAGCCGGGTGTGGTGGCGAGCGCCTGTACTCCCAGCTACTCGGGAGGCTGAGGCAGGAGAATTGCTTAAACCCGGGAGGCGGAGCTTGCAGTGAGCCAAGATCTCGCCACTGCACTCCAGCCTGGGTGACAGAGTGAGACTCCATCTCAATAGAAAAAAAAAAAAATCACTAGTGGGGTCTGAACTATTTCGGGAGAAATTGTTTTAGAAAATGATTTTTTTTAGCAAATACAAGAATATCTCACTTTTATTTATTTCTTCTTAGGCCATTTTTGTAAGTTCTGTTATGGAAACAATTTGTTCATATCACTTAACAGGTGAAATTCCTATTAAATGCCTTTCTAATATCCTTTTACCATCTTTTAATAACATTAATTTCTGTAATAATATCCCTTTTTCTATTTCTTATATTGAAAGCTTTTATTTCTTTCCCTTCCTCTATTGAAAGTTTTTATTTCCTAATCTTCCTCTCACTTTAATTAGGCCTTAATAACTTTATTAATATTTCAAAGTAAACTTTGGCTTTGCTATTTTCTATTATTGCATATTTATCTGTGTTGTTAATTTTTGTTCTTACTTTTTAAAATTATTTTCTCCCTTCTGTATTTCTTTGAGTTTGATTGCTATGATATAGTCTAGCTTATAAAGATAGAAAATTCTATTAGTAATTTTTATTTTTTCATCTAATCTAACAAATCTATTCAAACCTATACAGTTTACTTGAAGTAAATTCCAATATGTTAAATGTTTTAGTTTTATGCATCTCAAAATCCTTTCTAATTTCTGTTGTTATTTGACCCACAGATTATATTTATGGAGTAATATGATTAATTTTTTTTAATTGCTAGTTTAATTGTAACTTAATTGAAAACATGTCCTGATTTTATAAATTACTGGAAATTAGATGAAATTTGCTTTATTAGGCAGCATATGATCAGTTTTGGGAAAGTACTATAGGTACTTTAAAAATAATATGTATGCTTTCTTTGTTGGTACAATTTTCCATTAGAAAACTGATTTTCTACTGATTTGTTTTTCTGGTCATTGCAAGTGGTATATTGAAGTCTTCTATTATTGCTGTGGATTTGCCAAATTCTCTTTTAATTTTTGCCAACTGTTGCCTTATACATTGTTGTAAATTTGGTTCTCTGTGATTCAGACTCTGAGACAAGGTTTAGGTGAAGGAGGTTGGTTGAATTATGTCCTTGGGACCAAAACCTGTGAAAAGGAGTTAAACAAAGCAAGGTTAGGCAGAGGAAGAATTTAAGCTGCAGTGTACATTGAACAACAGCTTTAGCCAACCTCAGGGAAGCTCTGGAGTAATAATAATCACTTAGAGTAGTCCTGAGTAGAGCCAAAATTGTTCATGTTCATTGATCTGTCATTGGATGTGGATAATCTGAGAAGGGTCATCTGCAAAAGAAGTAGATGTATGGGCTTGTAGTTGAAGATTCATTTGCAGAAATTGGGGTCAAAAGTCCACACTTGCAAGAGGATCATAGTGGCATACCCCAGTGTCATCTTATATGTTTTGATTCCGTATTGATTGGGTGCATACAAATTTAGACATGTTATATCTTTATAGCAGATTGACCTCTCAAAAATATAAAACATCACTTTTTGCCAAAAGTAATGCATCATATCTTACAGCCTACTATACCTAATATTATAGCTATACCAACATTCTTTATCAAATATGGTTTATCTATTTTTTTTTTTTTTTTTTGAGACAGAGTCTTGTTCTGTTGCCCAGGCTGGAGTGCAGAGGCCTGATCTTGGCTCACTGCAACCTCCGTCTCCCAGGTTCAAGCGATTCTCCTGCCTCAGCCTCCCAAGTAGCTGGGATTACAGCTGCGCACCACCAGGCCTGGCTAATTCTTGTATTTTTAGTAGAGACAGGGTTTCATCATGTTGGTCAGGCTGGTCTTGAACTCCTGACCTCGTGATCCGCCCGCCTCGGCCTCCCAAAATGCTGGGATTACAGGTGTGAGCCACCGCGCCCAGCCGGTGGTTTATCTTTTTCCATCATTTTACTTCCAAATATTTTGTTTCCTTGTATTTAATGTCATCTTTTGGAATCAACATTTTAAATTTCCAGTTTGAAATATTACCTTTTTATTGTAATTTCTAATTCGTATTTTTATGGCTGCATTTTATTGTTGTAATGTCATTGGTGATACATTTGGTTTCATATCTACTTCTCACTATTTGCTGTCCATATGACATATCTATTTTAAGTTCCTTTTGTTTCTCCTGGTTGGCTTCCTTTTAGATTGATCAAACACTTCATTTTAATTTATCATTTTACTTTAATATTAGATGTAAAAGTCTTTAAAATAATTTTATATATTTTTATTTGATAAATCATATAAAGATACATTCTTTACTTAGTACACTATAATACAAATATTAATTTTATTTTTTCTAATGGTAAATCTTAAGGCACTATATATAGCAATTACCTCCCCCAGGTTTTAGCACCACTTTGCATATATTTTACATGTTTTAAATCTACATATAATTTAACTTCCAAAATGCATTGCAATTATTTTTTGTAAGTAAATATTTACATACGTTTAGTGCCATATTCAATTTTCATTGTTCCTCTTTCTTTCTGCATTACCATGATTCTACCTGGAATCCTGTTTTTTGGAGAGGGCAGGGGTAAAGCACTCAATTTAATCTGTCTTAATTTGAGGTTATAAGCAATTTATTCCATGATGGTTTATCTGGAAATAGATTTATTTTGTCTTCTGATGTGAAGAACACTTAGCGTATTTAATTCTAGGTGAGCAGAACTTCAAGTACAGCATTCCATTGTTTGTGTTTTCAATTTTTTCTTTGCAAATTCAGATGTCCTTATAGGGTTTTTATAGTTTGGGGTTTTACATTTGTCTTTAATCTACCTAGGCAATACCATGGAGGACATAGGCACAGGCAAAGATTTCATGCAACAAAAGTAAAAATTGACAAATGAGATCTTATTAAACTAAAGACCTTCTGTGCAGCAAAAGAAACTATTATCAGAGCAAACAGGCAACCTACGGAGTGGAAGAAACTTTTTGTAATCTATCCATGTGGCAAAGGTCTAATATCCAGAATCTATGAGGAACTTAAATTTACAAGAAAAAACAAACAACCCCATTAAAGAGTGGACAAAGAACATGAATAGACACTTCTCAAATGAAGACATTCATATGGCCAACAAACAGGAAAATAAGCTCAGTATCACTGATCATTAGAGAAATGCAAATCAAAACCACAATGAGATACCATCTCACGTCAGTCAGAGTAGCAATTATTAAAAAGTCAAGAAACTACAGATGCTGGAGAAGTTTTGGAGAAATAAGAATGTGTTTGCACTGTTAGTGGGAATGTAAATTAGTTCAACCATTGTGGAAGAAGGTATGGTGATTCCTCAAATATCTAGAACCAGAAATACCATTTGACCCAGCAATCCCATTACTGGGTATATACCCAAAGGAATATAAATCATACATGCAAGCATATGTTCATTGCAGCACTATTTACAATAGTAATAACATGGAATGAAGCCAAATGCCCATCAATAATAGACTGGATAAAAAAAAAATGTGGTATATATTCACCCTGGAATACTATGCAGCCATAAGAAGGAATGAGATCTTGCTCTTTGCAGGGACATGGATGGAACTGGAAGCCCTTATCCTCAGCAAATTAATGCAGGAACAGGAAACCAGACACAACATGTTCTCACTTATAAGTGCGAGCTGAACAATGAGAATGCTTGAACACAGGGAGGGGAATAACACACACTGGGGTCTGTCAGGGATTGGGGTGGAGTGAGGGATAACATGAGGAAAAATAGCTAATGTATGCTGGGCTTAATACCTAATTGATGTTTGATAGGTGCAGCAAATCACTATGGCACACGTTTAGCTATGTAACAAACCTGCACATCCTGCACATGTACTCCAGAACTTGAAATAAAAATAAAGCAAAAAAATTTCAGATGGACATCAGCCTTACTTTTAATCTTTTGAAATTAATGTCATTTTTTCAGCTCATTATTTTTATTTATTTGTTTTATATTTTAGGGAAAACTATGGGAGTTCAGTCAGGGTGTGGGAAAAATTATAGAGGAAAAATTATAAAGATAGTTATAGGAAATAGACACAAACCTACTTTGAAGGTCAGGGGGTTTGCATAGCTTCAGTAAAAGATTTGGCTGAAGGCAGCCTAATCCTCTTACTTTGAGTTAATAGCTTAAGGTAGATACAAAAGAATATAAGGGAGTTTATCTAAATACTTGTTTACTCATGTGCTCCTAAGACCAAACTTTGATCATTCACTGGCAGAATGGCTATGTCTGGGGGAGGGCAACCAGTTTAATTACCCACATGTGTGTTGACTCAAAGCCTTTGTCATTTAATCTGTACTAAATAAATGTGAACTTCGCCGGCTTACTGAGGCCTATGCTGCAAACTCAGGCAGTGGAGCCCCTTAGCCGTGCTGACAGGCAAAATAGCTGTCAGTGTACATCTCTCATCTGTTGCTGGGTCAGGGTCTGTGGGACAAATCCTGCAGAAAACAAAATGTTTATTGCTTTATTCATAATTAACTAACTGAGACTTTTCATTTTAAGTAAGTTAAGCCTGGAAAAATAACCAGTTAGTATGCTCAAGCAAGATATTGTCGAAACTGAATATTCACTGGGTTCTTCTGAAGGTCAAAAAACTTTTATTACATTATTGGCCCAAACTTTTTTTTTTTTTAATTTTACTTAAGTTTCAGTGGTACATGTGGAGGTTTGTAATACAGATAAATTGTGAGTTACGGGAGTTTGGTATAAAGAGAATTTCATTACTTAGGGAATAAGCATGGTACCCAATAGGTAGTTTTTGAATCCCCACCTTCCTCTCACCCTCCACTCTCAAGTACACTCTGGAATCTATTGTTCCCTTCCATGTGTGCTTAATATTTAGCTTCCTTTTATAAGTGAGAATATGCAATATTTGCTTTTCTATTCTTGCATTCATTTGCTTAGGTTTATGGCCTCCAGCTCCATCCATGTTGCTGCAAAAGACATGATCTCCTTCTTTTTTATGGCTGCATTTTATTCCACATGTACCACAATTTCTTTATTCATTCAATCCAATCATTGAATGACATTTAGGTTGATTCCATGTCTCTGCTATTGTGAACAGTGCTGTGATGAACATAGTTGGGTATGATTATTTATGGTAAAACAATTTATATTCCTTTGGGTATATACCCAATAATGGAACTGTTAGGTCTAATGGAAGTTCTATTTTAAGTTCTTTGAGAAGTTGCCAAACTGCTTTTCCAAGTTTTCCTAATAAATTTACATTCTCACCAGCAATATGTTAGCATTCCCTTTTTCCTGCAATATTGCCAGCATCTATTATTTTTTGACTTTTTAATAATAGCCATTCTGACTGGTGTGAGATGGTATCCCATTGTTATTTTGATTTGCATTTCTCTAATGAATACTTATATTGATCTTTTTTTCATATATTTTTTGACTGCATGTATGTCTTCTGTTGGAAAGTGTATGTTCATATCCTTTATAATTGTTTTACACTTGTAAATTTGTTTAAGTTACATACAGATTTTGGATTTTAGACCTTTGTCAGATGCACAGTTTGCAAATATTTTCTTCCATTCTGTGCGCTGTTTATTCTGTTGATAGTTTCTTTTGCTATGTAGAAACCCTTTAATTTAATTAGGTCAATTTGTCAATTTTTGTTTTTGTTGCAATTGCTTTTGGCATCTTCATCAAGAAATCTTTGCCAAGACTTATGTCCAATATGGCATTTCCTAGGTTTTCTTCGGGTATTTTTATAGTTTTTGGTTTTATACTTAAGAATTTAATCTATCTTGCATTGCTTTTTGTGTGTGATATTAAGAAGTTTCGATAGTATTTACATCAGTTTCAATCATCTGCATATGGTTAGCCTGTTTTTCTAGCACCATTTATTGAATTGAGTCCTTTCCCATTGCTTATTTTTGTAGAGTTTGTCAAAGATCAGATGATTGTTAGTGTACAGCTTTATTTCTGGGCTCTGTATTCTGTTCCATTGGTCATGTGTCTGTTTTCATCCTGGTATCATGCTTTTTTGTTAAGTGTAGCCTTGTAGTTTGTTTGGTGTTGAGTTATGTAATGACTGCACTATTCTTCATTTTGCTTAGGATTGCCTTGAATATTCAGCACCTCTTTTAATTCCATAAACATTTTAGCATAGTTTTTTTCCAATTCTGTGAAGAATGTCATTGGTAGTTTGATATAAATGTCATTGAATCTGTACAATTCTTTGGGTAGTATGGTCATTTTAACAATATTAATTCTTCCTATCCATGAGCATGGAATGTTTTTCCATTCATTTGTCATCTCAGATTTCTTTCAGCAGTGCTTTGTCATTCTTTTTGTAGACACGTTTCACCTCCCTGTTTAGCAGTGTTCCTAGGAATTTATTTTTTGTGTGTCTATTGTGAATGTGATGGCATTCTTGATATGGAACTGAGCTTGGGCATTGTTGGTATATAAATACACTACTGATTTTTGTGAATTGAGTTTCTAATATTGAAACCTTGCTAAAGTTTTTCATCAGATCAACGAGCTTTGGTGCAGAGACTGTGGAGTTTTTTAACTGTAAAATCTTATCATCTGCAAACAGAGATAGTTTGACTTTGTCTCTTCCTATTTGGATGCCTTTCATTTCTTTCTCTTGTCTGATTTCTCTGGCTAGGACTTTCAGCACTATATTGAATAAGAGTGTTGCGAGTGGGCATCCTTGTTCCAGTCTCAAGGGGAATTGTTCAAGCCTTTGCCCATTCAGCATGATGTTGAATGTAGATTTCTCATAGAAGGCTTTTATTATTTTGAGGTATGTTCCTTCAATGCCTGCTTTGTTGTGGGTTTTTTAACATGAAGGGATGCTGAATTTTACTGAAAGCCTTTTTTGCATCTATTGAGATGATCATGTGATTTTTGTTTTTCCTTCTGTTTAGGTGCTGAATCACATTTATTGATTTGCATGTGTTTAACCAAATTTTCAAAGCCTACTTGATTGTGGTGAATTAGAAGTTTGATGAACTGCTGAATTTAGTTTGCTGGTGTTTTGTTGAGGATTTCTGTATATATGTTCATCAAGGATACTGTCCTGAGGATGTGTGGGTGTGTGTGTGTGTGTGTGTGCGCGCGCCAGGTTTTGATATCAGAATAATGCTCGCCTCATAGAATGAGCTAGGGAGGAGTCCCTTATCTGGTACTGGGCTATTTCTGATTGGTAGGCTTTTTATTAATAATTCAATTTGGCACTCATTATTGGTCTGTTCAATGTTTTAATTTCTTCCTGTTTCAATATTGATAAGTGGATGTGTCCACTAATTTATCAATTTCTTCTAAGTTTTCCAGTTTGTGTGCATAGAGGTGTTCATAATAGTTTCTGAGGGTTTTTTTGTATTTCTGTGGGCTTAGTGATAATGTTCCCTTTGACATTTCTGATTGTATTTATTTGGATCTTCTCTCTTTTTTTCTGTATCAGTCTAGTTAGTGGTCTATCAATCTTATCAATTGTATTATTCTTTCAAATAACCATCTTCTGTTTCATTGATGTTTTTATGATTTTTTTGCAACTGGATTTCGTTTCACTCAGCTAAGATTTTGGTTATTTCTTGTCATCTGCAAGCTTTGGGGTTGGTTTGCTCTTGTTTTTTCTAGTTCTTCAATGTGTGATGTTAGGTTGTTAATTTGAGATCTTTTTAACTTTTTGATGTGGATATTTAGCACTATAAAGTTCCCTCTTTACAGTGCTTTAGCTGTGTCCTAGAGATTCTGGTATGTTGTGTCTTTGTTTCTATTAGATCCAAGGAATTTCTTGATTTCTGCCTTAATTTTATTGTTAACTCAGAAGTCATTCAGGAGCAGGCTGTTTAATTTCCTTGTAATTATATAGTTTTGTGCAATCTTCTTAGTATTTATTTCTATTTTTATTGTACTGTGGTCTAAGAACATAGTATAATTTTGTGTTGTTTTCTGAATTTGCTGAGAAGTGTCATGGTCAATTGTGTGGTCAATTTTAGAGTACGTGCCATGTGCAAATGAGAAGGATGTACATTCTGTTGTCTTTGAGTGGAGTTCTGTAAATTTCTATTAGATTCATCTGGTCAAGTGTGAGTTCAGTTCCCAAATACCTGTGTTAGGTTTTGCCTCGATGATCTTTCTAATACTGCCAGTAGAGTGTTGAAGTCCCCCACTATGATTGTGCAGTTATCTAAGTCTCTTTATAGGGCTCTGAGAACTTACGAATCTGAGTGCCCTCGTGATGGGTGCATACATGCTTGGGATAATTAAATCTTCTTGTTGAATTGAACCTTTTATCATTTTGTAATGTCCTTCTTTGTCTTTTGTGATCTCTGTTGGTTTGAATTCTTTTTTGTCTTTAATTAGAATAGCAATTCCTGCTTTTTGTTTGTTTGTTTTCTGTTTCCTTGGTAGGTTTTCTCCTTCCCTTTACTTTGAGCCTATGGGTATCATTACATGTGAGATGGATCCCTGGAAAATAGCATACAGTTTGTTCTTGCATCTTTATTTAACTAGGCCACTCTGTGCCTTTTAATTAGGGCATTTAGCCCATTTACATTCAAGGTTAATAATGATATGTGCAGATTTGATCCTGTCATTGTGTTGGTAGCTAAATATTATGCAGGCTTAATTGTGTGATTGCTTTATAGTGTCAATGGTCTGTGTACTTAAGTATGTTTTGGTGGTGGCCGGTAATGGTCTGTTTCCATATTTAGCACTCCCTAACTGACCTCTCCTAAGGCAAGTCTGGCAGTAATAAATTCTCTTCGTATTTACTTGTCTGAATAGGATCTTAACTCTCTTTCACTAATGAAGTCCTTTTTTTTTTTTTTTTTTTTTGGCTGGATATGAAATTATTGGTTTCTTTTATTTAAGAATGTTGAATACATGTCCCCAGTTTTTTCTGGCTTGTAGGGTTTCTGCTGAAAGATCCACTGTTAGCCTAATGGGGTTCCCTTTGAATTGACCTGCCCCTTCTCCAGCTGACTTTATTATTTTTGCTTTCATGTTGACCTTGGAGAATCCATTGACTATGTGTCTTAATGATGGTTGGCTTATATAATATCTCACAGGGGCTCTGTGCATTTCCTGAAATTGAATGTTGGCCTCTCTAGTGAAGTTGGTGAAATTTTCATGGACAATCTCCTCAAAGGTTTTCCTCAAAAATTTCCAAATGATTTGCTTTCTCCCCCACTTTCAGCAATACCAACGAGCCAGAGCTTTGGTCTCTTTACATAATGTCACATTTCTCAGAGGTTTTGTTCATTCTTTTTTACTATTTTTTCTTTATTTTTGTCTGACTGAGTTAATTCAGAGAACCAGTCTCTGAGCTCTGAGATTCCTTCCTCAGCTTTCTGTATTCTGTTGTTAATACTTGCGATTGTATTATGAAATTCTTGTAGTGTGTTTGTCAGCTTTATCAGTTCAATTTGCTTCTTGCTTAAAATGGCCATTGTGTCTTTCAGCTCCTCTAATGTTTACATCGGTTGGATTGGCTTTTGACTTTCTCCCTCAATAATCTTCATTCCTGCCCATATTCTCAATTCTAGGTGTCTCATTTCAGTCATTACTGCCTGGTTTAAGAAACATTGCTGAGGAACTAGTATGGTTGTTTGGAGGTAAGAAGATCTAGCTTTTTGAGTCCCCAGAGTTCTTGTGCTAATTCTATGTTATCTGTATGGGCTGATGTTCCTTCTGTCTTTGAAGCTGCTGTCCTTTGAATGGGGATCTTTGCTTTTATCTTCTTTCAATCTTTGGTTGTTTAGTTGTGGTATAATGTGGACTCTGTTAACTTGTATGTTCTGAAAAATTTCAGAGGGCCAAGGCTCAACTCTAAGTTGCATGTTCTAGCTCTGGGGGACTGGCACGAGGTCCCCAGCTTTGTCCCCTGGACCCTTGAATTTAAGAACCTGCTGCACTGGAGGGGCCAAGATGTTCCTTGTCCACTGGTCCCAATACTCCAGTGGGGGTGCCAGCCAAAGCACTTCACAGAGAAGGAGGTGGCAACAGGGTCCATGCTAGCTTGCGTGTGCCAGCAGCTATGGCAGCATGCACGCATGTTGACTGGGATTGGAAGGCGCAGGGTGGTAGCTTCCATGTATGCGCTCATGCCAATGGCAGTGCATCTAGTCAAATTAAATTCAAAACATTAATATCAAGACATCTCCAATAGCATATAATACAGAACAGTGATAAACTGCCTATTTTCTTCCTCAGGATCTGCTAGGATTTTCTCTTGCTCCTCTCTTTCCTCACTCTGTAAGGAAATTATGATCTGGTCAGGACTACAAGACTGGCTCAGAGAGAAGTCTTGGTCCAAACGTTGGCAGTAATGCTGCAGTAACAAATATTTATCATCTCTGGGTTAGGTCACAGCCTTGGCATGTACCCTCAGATCCATCGGTGGCTGATGTCCTCTGTGGACTAGCCTACCACGCACCAGACACTGCCAGTTTCTACCAATCTTATTAATTTTTAGATGTTCATTTGTTCTTAGGTTTTAGACAGTTTCATACGGAAAGCCTAAAACTAACCAAAGTGTTTGAGCATATTTCATTTACCTTAGTTTTTGAATTTCAGGTTGGTGAAACAAGCTTGTTTTAAATAATTAATATTGAGAAAGGCATCCATATGTAAAACAACAAAATGAAAGAGATCTATCTCAATACATAATTGAAAATAAATTATAATTTAATTATAGACCTATGTGTTAAAAACAAAATTTGTAAATGTTTTAGAAGATAAATCTTAGTTGAATAATACATCTTAGAAGAAAATCTTAACAACTCAATTTAGAGAATTACTCCTCCGTCAATGATTCCTCTAACAACAGACGAATACCATTGAGTACAAATAAAACATTGAAAATTCAACAATATTAAAATTGAGCACTTTTGTTCATCATTAGACATTCATGAATGAGTATAAAATTAAACTATGCAATCAGAATATATAATTACACTTTACCTACACCCATGTTCACACATAAAATGGAATATATTTATAATATTAAAAAATTATTTTGTAAATAAAATATTTTTAGAAGATCTCTCAAAAAATTATAGTAAAAAATCTTAACAAATAATTTACAAAAGAGAAATATCCAAATTGCCTTTCAATTTATAGGCCTTGGGGTCATGGATAATTGTGAATGCATATTAAAGCTATAACTTCAAACCATCTCCACCTACCTGATTAGGAAGGGTCAAAATGTTTGTCAATATCAAGGGATGGCAATGGTATGGATTAACAAAACTCTTCATTTGCTCCTAACAGAATTGTAAAATGGTACAAGAAAATTGTAAACATAATCTATGCGTTCATATGTGTGTGTGTGTATGTTATATTGAATTTGAGTTCCTTTACGTACTAACACACATCTTTAAACATTTATGGTAACTTTTTTTTTCTTTTTTCTTTTTTTTTTTTGAGACAGAGTCTTGCTCTGTTTCCCAGGTTGGAGTGCAGTGGCACAATCTCAGATCACTGCCACCTCTGCCTCCCGGGTTCAAGCAATTCTCCTGCTTTAGCCTTCCGAGTCTCCCAGGCTGGACTGCAGTGGCACGATTTCAGATCACTGCAACCTCTGCCTCCCAGGTTCAAGGAATCCTCCTGCCTGAGCCTTCCAAGTAGCGGGAATCACAGGCATATGCGACTATGCCTGGCTATCTTTTGTACTGTTCATAGAGATGGGTTTTTGCCATGTTGGCCAGGCTGATCTTGAACTCCTGACCTCAGGTGATCTGCCAGCCTCCACCTCCCAGAGTGCTGGGATTACAGGCATGAACCACCACACCTGGTCTATGGTAACATTATTTATATCAGCCCTAAGCTGGAAACAACGCAAATGCACATGAATAATTGAATGGCTGCATGTTGGTATATTCTTCTTATATAGCAATATTTGCAGTAGAAATATATAATAAAGTGCTATGAGCAGCGAACACTTATAAGTTTGTCTGCATTCTGTATGACAAACGTTTTTAGATTTCTAAATGTAGCTGAACCTTCAACAACACTGGGGTTAGTGGTACTGACCCCTTGTGCTACTAAAAAGCTATATATCTTTTGACTCCCCAAAATCTTAACTATTAGTAGTCTATTGTTGACCTGATAGCATATTATTATATTCATATTATTATATATTAATATATTAATGTATAATTAATGAATTATGAACTTTTAAATTAAAATTTATAATGTAAAAATAATATTTATATATTAATATATAAGGGAAATATATATTAATATCAAATAACATTCTTTATGTAATATTTATCATATGCTATTGTTTTACGATAAAGGTAACTAGAGAAAAGAAAATGTCGTTAGAAAAAAAAAGACAAAATGTGTTCATTAAGTGAAAGTGAATCATCATAAAAGTCTTCATCTTAGTCGTCTTTACATTGAATAGGCTGAGGAGATGGAAATAGAAAAGGGATTGATTGGTCTTGCTGTCTCAGGAATGGCAGAAATCAAAAAAGGTGGCGAAGGTAGATGGGAGGCAGGAGAGGCAGGAATGCTCTCCTTACTGAAACAAACCCGTGTATAAGTGGTACAATGTAGTTTTCATTTCAAACCCATGTTGTTCAACAGTCAACTGTGTGTATGTGTATATGTGTGTGTGTGTATGTGTGTGTGGTCTCTGTGTAAAGTATTATGTAATATTAATATGCACACATATATTCTACATATTGCACAAATTAATGAAATTTCTTATACACACAGAAATGTGAGTAACATAGTCCAACATGTATAGATATTTAATATTAAGTATTTTAATTAAGATGAAAAGTAAAGGATATCTAGCAATAGTGAAGATTCTATCATCACTATTTATATTTATATATTCATTTATAAGTGTGCTCATTTTCTGCCTGTATTTACAAAGAGAAATATTTTCTGTATAGTGCTAATCAACATTTACATTTCAACTTATTCAATTTTAATATGCCATGAATTCTAGTTACAACTTAGAATTTTATCTGTATATTTAAAACTTCCTTTTCATGTAAGTTTTTAAAGACCATGGTATAACTTTTCAGTAGAATTTTAGACTCTATTTGATTTTTTTAAATTTTGTTCATTTCATCAGCCTATATTTAGCAATAATGAATACCAATACCAGAAGATTGTCAGTACATTTGACCAATACACTTTTATAAATATTTTTTAATTTATCTATCAAAAGTCACAGATACATCTCAAAATGAATTTTTAATTGAACAATGTAAATTCTATGTTTGCTACTGTAACTGCTTCCTAATAAAAAAATCATAATACCTAAGTATTCTTTTCTATGAAATTTGAAAACTAATTATATTTTAAATATATACACTCAGTTATTGCTTATTAATTACTGCCCCTCTCCGACCACTCGTCCACTCCACAGTAGATTTCTCATTGTGTTAAAGTACCTGATAATTACTCCTAGAAAAAAGAATACCAAAAAAAAAGGAAGTACTTTGTAAACTGGAGCAAATTAACCTCTTTGGACGTTTCTTTTTTTTTTTTTTTTTTTTTTTTTTGAGGCAGAGTCTCGCTCTGTCGCCCGGACTGGAGTGCAGTGGCCAGATCTCAGCTCACTGCAAGCTCCGCCTCCCGGGTTCACGCCATTCTCCTGCCTCAGCCTCCCGAGTAGCTGGGACTACAGGCGCCGGCCAACTCGCCCGGCTAGTTTTTGTATTTTTAGTAGAGACGGGGTTTCACCGTGTTAGCCAGGATGGTCTCGATCTCCTGACCTCGTGATCCGCCCGTCTCGGCCTCCCAAAGTGCTGGGATTACAGGCTTGAGCCACCGCGCCCGGCCTGGACGTTTCTTTATACTAAAAAATGTACTTACATTTTCTTATAAAGTATCAAATGTAAGCAAACAGAACATCACAGCCTTTTCTCTGTTATACAGAATGAATCTTCTCACCCTCCAGATCCTACAACACTATACACATTATACCAGCTTAGTTTTACGAATGTAATTTTCATCATTCTGTAAAAGGAACAGATATTACCTATACTTTTAAATGAGCCTTATTTAACTTGAGGTTTCACACAACAATTTGTTTTAAAGATTCGGCCCAGCAGACACCTGAATTCCTGCAGAATCAGAAATCAGAGTGTGTGTTACTGCTCCACATGAAGGGAAAGAGGATGACAAATAAAAGCAGTGTTAATTGACCACAATGAGGCAAAATGCTAAGGTAATTGTAATCCTAAATAGAAAGACAGAATTTTTTAACAAGGTTTAGAAATATCATTTTAAAACCACAGGGCAAAATCAATTCTGCTGTGTGATACTTTTAGTATACTAACATAATGCTCCTCTCCTCAAATTCACCCAATGTTGTTCTTTAAAACCTACTTCTATTAAAATAAGCCTCATAGCTCTCTGATGTATTATGTCTGATTCCCAGTAAACATTAATAATAATTTTTGGGAACCCTTTGAAACATATCTTTTGTTGTTTAGTACATATTTTAAAGAGCAAATACAGCTATGAATACTATATGCATGCCATGTTAATCAAATACAATCATTTCTGCAGCTACTATGTAATAAATAATAATTGACTAATAAAAACATGGCAGTAATGTTGATGAAATAATAACCCATCTGAAAAATTGTCCTGCTCTAAAACTTCCCTTTAGGTTTAAAAAATGTAGACAAACTGCCAAACCAGTTCCAGTAATTTTGTGTCATTGTAAATAATAAACTATAATTACATTCACACATCTCTTTCAACATAGCCTATACTCACAAGCTTCCAAAATAAAATACTGTATTATAAATAGTTGTAAAGGGGAAATATATGGCAGACTATATTGACAAATGAGGGTTGGTTTTGTTTTGTTTTGTTTTTTACCCAACTGCTAGAATTATTTAAATCAAAGACTGAGCATGATAATAGAGTAAGGAAATACTCAAACCAGAGTGTCAGGCTTTCATAAAGTATCATAAATGTCATGTATGAAAGGTATACCTTTTACAATTATAGAAGAACACCTGAAATATAAGTATTGTAAATAATGTTCATTATTCTGTTTTTACTGGACTAAGTAAATCTACAATTACAATTTTAAAAAATAAGCCATGTGACTCCTGATATTCTGTACCCCATAATTGCAATCTTTTCCCTTCCTGATGTGATCAACCAGCCAAGTCATTTGCCATTGCTCGTGACACAGACACACACACACACACACACACACACATTTTTCTTGTTACAAAAAGTAGATGTTCTTTCCGTCAGGACAGGTTCTCTTCACTCTTGTCTTTTAGGCTTTTAGGTTTATCCTTGAACTGGTCTACAGATTATTTGACATGCAGCAAAATACCAAGCCTACCCATTCATGAACAAAGTCTGATCTTGTTTCTCCATCATCTATTCACAATGGAATCCCTCAGCTCCAATGCATCTATAAATCTAAGTTAAGAGGGGCATCAATAGTTGTCTGGGCTACCTGCTCCTGCACCTTATTTTTATTTTCTGACTCTCCTCATAAGCAATCAAGGAAACAGCACTTCCATTTTACAATGGATTAATGCTGGCTTCATTTAAACTTTAAATACAGTAAGTCTGATACTTCCAGTTCCTAATGGGCAGCTCTAGCCACATGGTCACTCGGTATTTTGTGCTCAGATGGTTTGTCTCTACCAAGGCCCAACAGCACGCTCACTATTTATGGACTAAGTACAATACCCTATTTCACTACCTGGTGCCCATATGGTCCCTCTAAGAGTGGAGTTGTGATGGAGCAGTGAAAAAGCTTTAATGTCAATTCAGACTTTTATCCCAAATCCTGAGAGTTGTAGCCCCCTGCCCCCTCCAACCCCCACTTCTCTATTATTCAGTTACCTTCACCAATGCAAAATGGTGAATTTGGGAAAGCACTGAGGAAGTCGTTACCATTTATATTTTCTGTGGGGATTTGACCTCTTCTTCAGTCAATGGATGTGGGGTCTAAAGACTACCTCAGTAATGGAAACTGGGAAAGGAACATAATTTTTTTCTTTGAGGCAATAGATCTCAGACTCTTGATCATTTGTCCTTGACTTTTTATTTTATTACTTTTATTTTAGTTTCAGAGGGTAAATTTGCAATTTTGTTACATGGGTAAATTTTGATAAGATATATTGAGCATTATCCCCAATCTTGGCTACCTATTTTACTCCCAGGCATGCCTTCTATTAATTCTTTGAACCTCTGCTGCAACTTTAACCTTGCTGTGCATTGTAAAATTTTATGCACCATGTTTCTGATTGTTAAACATCAATATCTGGCCTCTAGTATATCAGGATCCTATAATCCCCATTGCTATCAGATTCCCTGATTATTTAAATAATCACTTGCAGTTAGTGTCAGCCAACAATAACCTTCACAATTATGACCATGTGCTCTTCACCAACATATTACTTATTACTTTGTTTAGCAAATTGTGTTTAAGGTAAACCCTGTGGTACATAGTTGACTGCTAGCTTTCTATGTACCTATGACTTCAATGACTGCTGGCATAATGTAACATGTCTCCCTTAACAAGCCTAATCATTTCTGCCTTTTATTCATCTTATAGCATCTGCTATGGAAATTCCCAATTTCTACTTCATTTAATGAAGCATATCCCCGTTTTCAAGCTTGTAAGAGCCAAACTAAAATCATTCAGCATTATCTCCTGGGGTGCTTGTCAAAGTGATCATTTCTATATCACAGGAGTACATTCTTATGGTGATAAACTCTCCCTTATCTAACATTATGTCCTGCTCTCCCTGTCGATTCCTGCCAGCACATATTGGCTAGGTTTTGTACTCTTTCCGGTTATGTTTCCTTCCCTTGCATAGGTAGCTCAGCATCTAAGAGCATGGCTGGGGTATGCTGTAACATAGCTCTGGTTATAGATTGAGCAGCTAGGAAGAGAGATGGGGGTAGATCCTGGGGAAGTGTATTTGTCTTGAAAGACAGATGCCTGTGTGTCATTAGGCCCTAGACTTTAACAAGGAAGGGCCATTTCTATAAGCCCAGAGTCTTCAGGAGTACCTGGAAGTTTATTATTTTCTATTGTACAACACAGATGAAACCACGTCAAATATCAGCATCCTGTTCGTTTCCAATCATGCCCATTCCTACTTAAAGCAGACTAACTAGATTTGGAAATTTAATCTTATCTGGTATTCTGCTAGCCTTAACACTACCTCATAAAGATCCATAGCAAGATTTTGTTGCAGATGAAAAAAACAAGTTATGCTAAGAAAAACTACATAGAATTCCAGCAGTCTCTCCTTGTATCATTCCCTTCTCCCCAGCCTATGCTCAAAATCAACATTAGGATACAGAAGATAATATAGAAAATTCAGACCTCCTTCTTATCTCAAAGAGGACAAAAAATACAAACAACCCCCCAACCAAAAACAAATAATTCCCCAGAAATTTTGGAAAAAATATTATGGAGTCACAAACAACAAATCAAAGTAGAATGAAAATAGTGTACAACCATCAATAAAGAAAATTGAAGAGCTCAAGCCTGTAATCCCAGCACTTTGGGAGGCCGAGACGGGTGGATCACGAGGTCAGGAGATTGAGACCATCCTGGCTAACACGGTGAAACCCCGTCTCTACTAAAAAAATACAAAAAACTAGCCGGGCGAGGTGGCGGGCGCCTGTAGTCCCAGCTACTCGGGAGGCTGAGGCAGGAGAATGGCGTAAATCCGGGAGGCGGAGCTTGCAGTGAGCTGATATCCGGCCACTGCACTCCAGCCTGGGCGGCAGAGCAAGACTCCGTCTCAAAAAAAAAAAAAAAAAAAAAAAAAGAAAATTGAAGAAAATATAACTCAGTAAATGAAATAGTACATTTAATGATTACTTCAGGCTATAAAATCTTAAAATGAATTAAAACAAATTAATAACGTAAGATTAAAAACAACAGGATTAAATGAATTAAATGATAATTACTTAGGAAAATAAACTGAGAGCCAAAAACATCATTAAAGACAAGTAATAAAGTGGAAATAGTAAAGAAATAAGTAGCCATTACTAAAAACCTAAGTGTGGGCATAAAGGAAAACTGCAAAAATTATAGTCTCACAAGACAAAGAAACTAAAGTAATTAGAGATTCAAAATTCATTAAAGTTAATATCCTGCTAACTTGTTGTAGGATAAAATGAAGTATGGATTTATAAGATTTTAGGAAAATTCCTTAATTCCAGAAAATAACTCACTACTGTAAAATATAATATGTTGTAGCACGTAACAAGGTTTTAAAGTTACCAGCAGGGTAAATAGTCAGAATCCTTTATAATATGCTAATTGACAATTTCATAAAAGTCCCCAAGTGTAGATAAAGTGGGTCATGGGTTTAACTTGGTTGTGGCTGACTGAGAAATCAGCGGAGAAGAGCAGGAGACAACTTTAGATATCGATGGCAAAAAGGTAGAAGGAGAAAAGATGTATTCAGGGCTGTACTGCCTCTGGAGACTCTGAGGAAGAATCCATTCCTTGCCTCTTTGTAGCTTTTGGCGGCTCCAGGTGCGCCTTGGAGTTTTTTGGCTTGTGGTCACGTGGCTCCAATATCTGCTTCATCTTCACATTGCTTCTCTTCTGTGTGTTTGTGTTTCTTTACTTTTTATGTCTCTTACAAGGATATTTATATTAGATTTAGGGTCCACCATATAATCCAGAATCCAGAATTATCTCATCTCAGGGTCCTGAAGTTAATGATATCTTTGAAGACCTATTAAAAAATAATAATGTAGCATTCATAAGTCAGAGGGATTAGGATGTGAATATATCTTTTTGGGGGAAACCAGTTCAGTACACTGGGGAAAAATATTATTTAAATAAATCTCTACTGCTATTGTACACAAAATGTCAAAAATACGAATTGGGGCTTGCCCTTGGGAAAAAAAGTCCATGAAAGATGTATAAGTTATCACTTGCTATTTCTTTTTAATATATGTATACACTGCTGAAGTTTCTGCACACTATTAACTGCTTTTTAATACCTTCAGTTGGTTGTATTCTTTTTCATTCTAATATTTTGTCCACAAGTTATAGTAGCTGTAGTTGGGAGGGTTTATTTGACAGGTGTTATTCCTTCATTACATAAAGCCAAAAATCCCTAAATCCATTTAATTTGACTCTTTTGCTGTCCAAATATTAGTCTGTCCAAAAAGACTATCAGCAGCCCCTGGGAGCCTGCAACAAAAGCAGAACCTCAGTCCCCATTCCAGGCTGACTGAAACGAAATCTACATTTTCACCAGATCACCAATTGAACTTTAATTGCTATTATTAACTAAAATATGCTGTCTCCTTGGCACTTACACACGCATACACTGTACAAGAGTCATTATGATTTTCTATATCTCTTAAGACACAATAGGAAAATCTCTATGTGTGTTTGTGCCAGCAAGAGGGAGAAAAATTTGGAATATTGGAAACAAAATTTGGGTCACTACAGATTGTATAGTGTTTGTTGTCAAAGAGTGATTTGAACTAATAAAGTGTCCATCAACTTTATTCCCTGTGTTTACTTTTCAAATGTTTTCCCAATTACATAGCATTTTGAATGTTTTAAGACTTCTGTTACAAACATATTAAAGAAGCAAAATTAACTATATTTTGCTATTTTTACTATTATTACTACTACTTTTACTATTAGTGTATTACTAGTATTATTAGTATTATACCATCATTACTTCTAGAATGTTTAATCTAGAAACAATTGTAGAGTGACTTTATTGACTTTATTATATGGTTCATAAAGTAATACTGAACTGTAAAAATGCGATTGTGATTTTACTTCTATTTATCTTTAAAACTACATACTTGTATATATATAGTTATATGTATGTATTTCACTTGATACAATGTAAAAATTGTGTAACATCGTGGTATATCAAGTCCTCCTCCAATTTATACTTCTTTATTGTAATATTTTCACTCAAAAATCAATAACCATCTTGCTTATACTTGGTTTTGAAACAAAACATTAGTGTGTGCCTTTTCCTTCTATCTTATTACAGATTACAGATAAGATGAAAATTATTACTGCATGGCTCATGTCAAAACTCTATGACTCTGATTTATTCTTAGCTAAATTATGTGTACGGCTAGTCCCACTATCACCAAGTATGTGCTAAAACGTTAGGGTCTTCAGAAATTAAGATGAACGTAATGCCCTAAAGGAAATCAGTTGCTGATTATTTAATTTGGGTAGCTCCTTTGCAGATTTATTACGGGCAGTGAAAAAACTAAAACTAGAATGAATAATGGTACATTTAGGAATGAGTATTTCTGCTTAAGTAGAAATACTTTGGGGAGGACAAAGAATATATAAATATATATCTCCTTTGTATCTTCACAAAACACATTTAATTGTTTGATTTGAATTTTCATGTATCTATCTGTATATCTGTAACTATACCTATAATTTCTATCTATCTATCTATCTATCTATCTGTCTATCTATCTGGTTAGCTAGCTATCTATCTCTCATTACTTTGGGGAAGGGTCATTACTCATGTTAAAAAATGTGTTTTGAAGAAAGTCTTTACTCCTTATTTTTCTAGAAGGGTGATTATCTTTGAAATAGAGAGGTAAATGTCAATGTAATTTATAAGATGTGTGAGAAAGTAATTACAACAGAGGTTAATTGACATTTGTGGAATTGTACTGACATATATAAACTTTCAGAAAAGCCAGGGTATATTTTACCAAACACAGCCAGCTCCCTTTCTATCTTTATTTACACTGCAGACAGAAGTCTATTCACATACTCGCACAAATAGACACAAACATCATTTCATTTCTCAAAGTGTGAATATTGCTTTTGTTTTTATTTGTTTGGTAGTTTTACTGATTTTCATAATGAAAAGTTGTATTTTATATAAATAATAGAAATGATTCTTTCAAAGAGTGTTGAATAGTTCCTTTCTTGTAGCTTCTTTCATTCTACAGTTGCTGCTTCAGAATTCTTCTATTATCTTTAAGCTTCTCTGACAAACCCTTTTATATTTCAAAATTTGATGAGGCTCTGGTGCCTGGACATGGCTTACTTGCACATGAGATCTTATTTTTGCTTACTTTTTCTAGATTTCTTTCCTTTCAGTATTTATGGATTAAATAGTATGAATTTTGGTATTTACTTTAAAATAACAGCTGAGAGCAAGAGAGAGGAGGAAGCATAGGATATTCTGATGAAAGAAGATTAACCATATGTTGAAACCTGAAACTAGGTTAGAAAAATGTAGAAGTTTCTTATACTTTATACTTGTATTTATACATGTATTTTAATCGAAAATTTAAAAATATGTATTTGGTCATCTGAATTCTCTTCTACATCTCCTACTCTGTTCTTCTTCCTGGATATATTCCTTTCTTCAGTCAATCCCATCTTATTCATAAATAATTTGTATATATTTTACTTACAAAATACTTCCCAAACATAATCACTTATTTCTATCTTAACTGGAAAAATTCTTCAAGCCTTCTCTTCTTAGTCACATTAGCATTAAAATATATTCTGTTATTACCAATCTTAAAAAAATTGAGCATCCCAGTACTCAGTACTTGTTCAAGATGCTCTTTTCTTCTCTGTCTATATTGGAAGTTGCTGATTTGGAACATATTTATGTGTGTGCATATATATATATACACACACACATATATTTTACATACTATATATTTTATATTTTATGCATTATATTATATTATAAAATATTTTATATGTGTATGTATATGTATATATAGCTTAAGACTTGGTATTCAAATAGCTTATTTTCTTGTTTTTGCCACATGGCTGACATCCAAATTTGGAGTCTTATGTCATGAGTTGGTTTCTTATTTTGCACTTATAAACACATACATGCAAATTCTCTGCTACCAACTTCACTCCTGTCTGTGTTAGTAAATTGTACCATATTATTTCTCCTGTGGCAGTCAAGAAAGCTAAAAATTCACCATTGATTTGTTCCTTTCTGTCACTCCGCCCCATCCAATGCATAAGTAAATCATATATATTTTACTTACGAAGTACATCCCAATTTCTATTTTAACTGCCAACATTCTATTCTAAGATATTTTTTATAAAATACCTAGATTATTTTTACAGCCTCTGAATTGGATGCTAGTCTTGGATCATACCTACACTTCCAATTTGTTTTCTTCACAGTTGACCTAAATTAGTTTTTGTTTGTTTGCTTGCTTGCTTAAATGTAAAATACAAAAGTTAAGTTATACCAATAATTACAATTCTTCGATGGCTTCTCATTGCACTTAGGATAAAATGCAAATTCCTTACTGATATATTCAAGGTTTTGGATGCTCTGCTTCACAATTATCTCTGTGACGTTTGGTTGTCACTCATCCCTGTTAACAAACACATTTGAGTCGATTAATTTTTGTTTTTATATCCTCAAATATGTCAACCTCCTCCTATTTCAGAACATTTTGCATTTACTGTTCCCATTCCTAGGAAATATTTCATGCTACTATTTGAATGATTATATTTATATTAACCTTCTCATCTTAGTTTAAATGGTAACTTTTCAGAATTGTCTATCTTATCTAAAATAATTCCCCTCATAAACCTTTTTATAAACACTGTTTCTTTAACTACACTGCAGTTTAAAATAGTTCACTCAACTGATCACTTGGTTTCCCAAGCCTCCCTTTCTAAACTGTAACCTTTATGAGGCAGACATATTTTTATTTAGTGCCTAGAACATTACCTAATGGCTTGTATCCCAACACTTTGGGAGACCAAGACAGAATTATCACTTCATCCCAGGGGTTCAAGACCAGCATTGGCCAAATAGTAAGCCCGTGTCTCTAAAAAATAAAATAGTTGAGCATGGTGGTGCATGCCTGTAGTCCCAGCTACCCAGGAGGCTAAGGTGGGAGAATCATTTGAGCTGGTGAAATAAGAGCTGCAGTGAGCTATGATCACACCACTGCACTCCAGTCTGAGTGACAAAGTGAAACCCAGTCTCTAAAAAATAAAATAATAATTTACATATAATCTTTAATGTATTTGTTGAGCAAATGCCACAAATCTTAGATTTCTGTTTCCAGGAAATAAAATTCTTAGAGAATATTTCAGTATTTATCTGGGTGATATTCAATGTGCAGTTTAAGTTCATCTAAGAAATGAGCTTATATTTTTAAATATATATTCAAATATATAGTAAATATTTGTATATTTTAAATATATAAATATTTAAATTAAATAATATATTTGAATATTTAAATTGAATAAATATATTTAAATATATAGATATATAAATATCTGTTTACATATAAATATATAAATATAAATAAGTATATATTTATATTTTTAAATATATTTTCTATTTTTAAAAATAGAAAATATATTTTAAAATGTATTCAAAAATCTTATATTAAGATAAAATGATCACTTTAATGAGCTGCATTAATAGGTTCTTCAGGATTAAAGAGGAATTTTTAAAAATCAAATTTCTGGCATTTACATCGGAAAGTGGCTTAAGTTTTGTTTTTTTTTTTTTGATATGATGGCTTGTGTTATCCAGAAAAGTAGAATGAATGTGAACACTACCAATACCTATAGAACTTTATAGTTCACAAATTGATTTTTACACACATTAACTCTTATATTTTATAATATAAAACATCATATTTATAATATGTAATATATTATATATGTATTATGTAATATGTAATATATGTATATATGTATTACAATATATGTGATATGTAATATATTACATATTATAAATATAATATAACATAATATTTATAATATATAATATAATGTTATATAATATATAGTATTATAATATAAAATATTATATTTTATAATATGAAATAATATAAAAACAAATTTTTTTTCTTATGGATCAAGAATTTGACTTTCAAAGAGTTTTAATGACTTATCCATGTTCACAGAATTGGTACATAATGGACACATGTCACGAGTAAATGTGAATGCCTTAAAAATGGGCGAAAGATTACTAGTGGTCCTTTTAATAAAGTGTTGGGTTTTTTCAAGCATTTTTTTTTTTTTATACTTAACCTAGTTCTATAAAATCTACAATGCTCATTCTCCTTGACTACAACTCTATAAGCTTAGGAAACCAAAGATAATGGACACTTTTGTTGTCCATAGAAATGCAAATGCCAAGTAGAAATAGAATTGTTTTCTACTCACTTGAAAAGTTGATTTCAAAAGTTGTGTTTTACACTCCTATAGATCTTAAATATTTTGCATCTGTTGGCAAATGCGTTTGGCATTCCTGATTGTCTATATATGTGTTTGCTCTTCAGACTCTCCTTTCAACAGACTGTAACATTTTCTTAGTTTCCTCACTAATTTATGTGTTAAATAGAAGATTTGATAGGTAATAATAATTAAAAAGTCATACATTTACCTTTTTAAAAATTACTCCCTAGGAACCAGCACACAAATTCCAAGTGTCTGACTAGTGATTTTTTTGTGCTCTTCCCATTCATACCATAGTTACTTGTCAGTGTGGGTTGCTTTTATTAGGGATTCTGCCTAAATATAGGGAACTTCATTTGGAAAGGATTCAATAAGGCGGGAGAGAGAACAGAGAACAATCCTTTTAATGCCTGCCAAACATGTTTTGCTTAAATTCCCCTTGGTGTATGAATAATTCCTGATGTTCCTTACACTCAGCTAATCATACTTTGTCAGAATCTATTGGGAACTGTTTTAGGTAGACAGATAGGCATGAGCGGGACAGGAGAGGGCTCTCTCTCTACCCACTGGAAATGTCTGGTGATGGTTTGGCAGTTATTGTATTGCCTCTCTAAAAATGATAATTCCGCAGCCAGGAAGGAGATAATCTCCTGATGATCCACATCTCTTAACATTAAAAGTGTTAACTGAATGCAGGCCCCAGGGAGAAGCAGCTATCTGAGCACGCACATTAACAGACAAAAATGGCAAAGTATGATCTTCTGGGTACACTCCACTGGAAAAAAAGGGAAGAAAGCCTCAGATGAGCATGCATGTAACTCCCTAAACACACTGAGTATGCTCAATCCCCCAGGGTAAGGAGGACACCACACAGGAGAAAACCCACCTTAAGGGAAGAATCATAGGAAAGTGGAGAGCCTATACAGTCCCAGGATCAAGGTTAAACGTGCTTTTGTTCTCTCTCTTTGACCTTCAGGCACCCACCTGGATCTTTTCCAAGCACACATTCCTTTCTTTTCTGTTCTAAAGCCTTTTTAATAAACTTCCATTCCTGCTCTGAAACTTGCCTCAGTCTCTTTCTCTGCTTTATGCCTCTCAGTCAAATTCTTCTGAGGAGGCAAGGACTGAAGTTGCTACGGACCCTTACGGATACGCTGCTGGTACTTCAGGGTGATCCAGATCTCTTCCACCATTCACAGGAACCAAGTATTTTTATAGTATTAATGTCACAGATTTAAAATGTATTGCCAGCATTGACAATTATCTGACTAGTGTCTAGAATTGATCATGAAATACAGCATGCCCTATCAAGCAACTTTTAAGAACATAGCCCTTGGGACTCCAAACAAGAAGTAAAATTCCACTATACTTTAAGATTTAGTTACACATCTGGAGAGAGGGTCTATCTACAGCTTGGTGCAAAAGTAATTGCAAAAAAAGTAATTTCCACCAAACCTAAATAGTTAGACTGAGACTAATCCCATTTTGATGACACGGGACTTCCACATTTCTTTAAAAAGCTCATTCTTTTATGATTTGGAGTATTACCCATTCAAGTTAATTAACTTGAGTGGGAGTGTATATTCAGTGGAGTATATATTACCCATTCAAGTTAATTAAAGACCTTCCAGATTCTTTAGATCTTAGTCCCATCAATGATGCTTGCTGCTTGGAAATCCAATGCGTCACTATTCCTGTGGACAAAGCCTACCATCATAAGAAGAATGTAATAGTAAACACCAGTTTTCTGAATTACCCAAACTGCAGGATAACAGAAGTAGCTTTTTGTTGTTGTTTTTTCTTAAAACATGATCTTGCTCTCTTGCCCAGGCTGGAGTGCCGTGGCATAATCTCAACTCACTGCAACCCCCACCCACCAGGCTCAAGCGACCCTCCCACCTCAGCCCCCAAGTAGCTGGGACTATCGGCGCATGCCACCATGCCTGGCTAATTTTTGTATTTTTTGTAGAGGCAGGGTTTCACCATGTTGCCCAGGCTGATCTTGAACTCCTGGGCTCAAGCAATGTGACCACCTCAGCCTCCCAAAGTACTGGGATTACACACAAGAGCCATGGCGCCTGGACACAAGGAGTCTTTTTTTTCACTGTGATTTTTACTAGACTTAAACTGTGCTGATTTCCATTACTAAGGGGATAGAATAAGCTTCTCTTCTGTGTTGCATTTTGTCACTTGAAAATCCAAGTGGGCCACTAGAATCTGTGATTTTAAAATACCTCTTGCAGGAGCTAATAAAATTGCTTTTTTATAAGGGACTGAGAGGAAGACTACTGAGGGATTGCCATTATAAGATTCAAATAATACATGCCCACCATTCTATTGTTGCCCTCTCCATTCTCCCTACCTCAGCCTTATCCTTCACTTGACAAACTTATGCTCACTATGCACCCTTTTCCTCATCAGATCAGCCCATGCAGATGTGCATGAATGATTTGATGCTCAGGAAGGCCTCATATTCTTCATAAGTATTCATGGTCATTTCCTAAGGAGTTTTGCTGTAATGGTTTCCTATGGTGCTATAACAAATTACCACACACTGGTGATTTAAAATAACCCAAATTTATTTAGTTTCTTCTATTTCTAGAAGCCAGAAGCAAAAACAAACCAAAATATTGACAGGACCAGGCTCCCTTTGGAGGCTCTACCATAAAATCTGTTTCATTACCTTTTCTAGCTTCTAGAGTTGCATTATTTGCACTCCTTTGTTCATGGTTCCTTTCTTCATCTTCAAAGTCAGCAACATATTTTCCATTATTTCCTCTCCCTTTGTGTCATATTCATATTTTTCTTCCTTAACTATATCTGCAAATTTACTTTTGCCGTAGAAGGTAACAGTCAAAGGACCCAGGGATTAGTACCTGGATATTTTTGGAGTTCATTTTGCTTGCTTACCTTTCACTACTGTCATTGTTGCTTCCAAATCATCAGACAACAAATTACCAAACTCTTGTCAGTGCTTTCATGCGAACACATCCAGAGGGGATTAAATGTAAAGTTAAGGAAGTGAAAATTAACAGCAAAAACTAATAAAATTGAAGTATCACATACTACCAGCAATGTATTAATTAAAAATTATGTTAAACAAATGTAATATTTTGTATTTGCCAATAAAGAGAATGTCAAAATGAAAAAATATTTTAATTGCTAAAAAAAAGATGTCAATCAATATTTCAAAAAACAAGCAGAAATTTACAATATTTTCAGAATACCAAGGGGAAAAATATGTGAATCAGAAGTAGCAGATAATGAACAAAAGTTTGACACATTACACACAAAGCAAAATTGACCATGGTCCCAGAAATAACTGCTGAGAAAAATAGAAGTTCATATGCAAAGTTACATAAGAGCTGAGAAATGAATTCAGTAAAAACAACAGATGAAGATATGTTAGCACAATGCTTATTAAAAAAAATCTTTATCTGGAGACTTATTCAGAAATAGAAGGATATAAAAGATTACATAAACTTAAATAAACTTTAAATTTTCACAAAACATTGAATTGAATCTTCCAGTTTTTCTATTAAACAGGAAAATATTTTCTCTAGAATTCTTGGCAGAACCACTGAACATCATGTTAAAAGCACTTGCTAATATTTATGGAAGGTTAACAAAAGACTGTTGAATATAGCCCAGCAACTAAATCTTCTGACTTTCACATTATATGTTTAAATATGTTATTTTGTAGCAATTTGTATTTATACATTAACCGGTTTTGAGACTTGCTATAACAAAATACCAGTAACTGGGTAGCTTAAGCATCAGAAATTTACTGTCTCAAAGTTTCAGAGGCTGGAGGTCTAAAATCGAGGTATCTGCAGGATTGGTTCCTTCTAAGGACAATGAGAGTAAATTTTTGCCACGTGTCTCCCTTAGCTTCCAGGAGCCTCAGGCATTCCTTGTTATGGTGAATAATATTCTTCCTGTGTCTTCACATCTTATTCGCTCTATTCCTGTCTGCCTCTGTATCAAAATTTCTTTTTTTTACGTTTCTGTGAGGTTTTCTAATGACCTCAACTTAATCATCTTCAAGGGCCTTATTTCCAAATAAGGTCAAATTCACAAGTATAGGGTAAAGGACTACAAAATCTTTGTTGGACACAATTCATTTCTTCATTTGTTTGGACATCAGCCAGTTTTCACTAACAGAGAAGTCATCAAAGCCAAGATTTTGATAAAAATTATGAAGTAAAATATTAAAATTGAGAAAACATGTTTTCAGTTCTTTCTCCCAAGAATTGGGATAGGACCAAGATTAATCTATTCTAAGCAGTAAGATAAAACTGTCTAGCTTATTAAAAATATAAATTTTAAAATAATTGTATCATGATGGAATGGTGTTTTTTTTTTTTTTTTTTTTTTTTTTTTTTTTTTTGAGACGGAGTCTCGCTCTGTCACCGGGCTGGAGTGCAGTGGCCGGATCTCAGCTCACTGCAAGCTCCGCCTCCGGGGTTTACGCCATTCTCCTGCCTCAGCCTCCCGAGTAGCTGGGACTACAGGCGCCCGCTACCTCGCCGGCTAGTTTTTTGTATTTTTTTAGTAGAGACGGGGTTTCACCGTGTTAGCCAGGATGGTCTCGATCTCCTGACCTCGTGATCCGCCCGTCTCGGCCTCCCAAAGTGCTGGGATTACAGGCTTGAGCCACCGCGCCCGGCCGGAATGGTGTTTTTTAAGCTAGATTGAATTAAGATGGATTTCAAGTGTTAATGATAAAGCCACAAACTAAACTATAAGGGCCTATGTGTGCACATAGACTCATATATACATGGTTTGATTAAGACACATATTCCTTTCATTATTTCATAAATTTAACTTGAGAAAGGGGGAAAATTTCTAATCCAGTTTTTAAAACTTTTTAACCAAAACTTTTCTCTAACATTTTCATGGATGTTAAACATTTTTGTTTAAATATTATTTTAAAAATTATTGTGACAATGATGGAGACTTATTATGTATTTTACAGTTTCCCCTGCTGTACAATTCTCCCCAATCTCTCTTCATATTATGCCTCCCATATCAGCTACCTTCCCTATCCACAATTGAGAATCCAATTGTCTGACCCCAGTGTAGCTCTCAGGTCACTCTTATGGACTCCATAGTTTGTGCTTTCTTACATTCTCTGAGAACCTCAATATCTTGTTTCTTAGAGATGATAAGTTTATACTATTCAAGCCACTGACTTTTTGAAAATCAAAATTTGCAGTTATTTCCAGAGGTCCTGTAAATATGGCAAAAACTTCACATTTTCTTTCTCAGGCTCTTGGCTCTATACAACAGTTTGCCATTTGGTCATGAATTGATTCTTTTAATATTTAACTGATGTTTACTTGGTGCATATTGTTAGCTATGTATTGTTCCAGTTGGTTCTATTTCTTGCTCCCAGACAGATAATTAAAACATAACTGATACGCATTCAAATCCCAGGATTTGAATCACCAGGATTTTGCAACGCCAGTCCTGCTCAAGTTTAATAGCTAGGGTGCAGTCTGCTTTTGGAGGTGATCAACTACATTTATAAGTGAGCTTGTATAATCCACTGCTCTACTCTAAATCAAAGCAGGAAGACATATTCTGCATTAAAGCAGAGCAATGGATTTTAAGACCTCACTTTTAAGTGGTGGCAATTTTAGACAGGAAGACATAAATTCAAGGACTATAAGTTACTGAATAGGCCACACTTGTGCAACAACACAGCAACCATACAAATAGATATCAATGATACATATACTGTGTTAGATCTGGGGAAATGTCCTACAACTAGCAAGTCAGAGCACTGGATTGGGTGCTATTAACCGTTTCATGTTGTTTAGATATTCCTGAACAGGTCGTGATTTCATCATCTTTTTCATAATGGCCTTTATAGGACTCAATAAAAATAAATGCCTAGAAATTCTACCCCAAGAAAGTATGAACAATAAAAGATATTCAATACTCTATATTTTAAAGATCATGAATCCTTTGGTGTACAACATTTTTGAGTAACTAATATAAGATCATCTCAGGGCTAAATAAAGGAGACAGAGTGTCCAAACTAAGTTACTTCTGGTGAAAGAGTCCTCCTCACAAAGGTAGGCAGTGTGTCTGCATAAATGAAATAAATAAAATCCTTTAGGTTTTCTGGTGAATTATCTGTCATTTAGTTTTTTAAATGTATTCTATGTGTGTGCTTACCATGAAAAGTGCTCATCACTTTGTTAGCACTTGCTATTACTGCATATAAAATGAGTGGCTATAATATTATATAATAATTGATATTAGGCCGGGCGCGGTGGCTCAAGCCTGTAATCCCAGCACTTTGGGAGGCCGAGACGGGCGGATCACGAGGTCAGGAGATCGAAACCATCCTGGCTAACATGGTGAAACCCCGTCTCTACTAAAAAATACAAAAAACTAGCCGGGCGACATGGCGGGCGCCTGTAGTCCCAGCTGCTTGGGAGGCTGAGGCAGGAGAATGGCGTAAACCCAGGAGGCGGAGCTTGCCGTGAGCTGAGACCCGGCCACTGCACTCCAGCCTGGGCGGCAGAGCGAGACTCCGTCTCAAAAAAAAAAAAAAAATTGATATTGGCTACTGTATTAGTTGGGGTTCTCAGAGAAACAGAATCATTAGGATGTGTGTGTGTGTGTGTGTGTGTGTGTGTGTATGTAGATCGTTTTTTTAGGGGATTGGCTCACAAGATTGTGGAGGTTGGCAAGTCTCAAATCTGCATTGCAGTCCTCCAGGCTGGAGCCCCAGAGAAGTGACGATATTGCAGCTAAGGTCCTAAGGCAGTCTGGAGGCAAAATTTCTTCTTGGTATACTCAATCTTTTTTTCTTAAGACCTTCAGCTGATTATATGAGGCCCACATACATTATGGAGGGTAATTTGCTTTACCAAAAGTCTACTGAGTTAAATGTTCATCAAATTTAAACTATCTTTATAGCAACATTTTGATTGATAGTTGACAGAAGATCGGGGCACCACCATAATAATCCAGTCAAATTGACACATAGAAGTAACCATCACAGCTGCTTATTATGTTAACTATTTGTTTCTATAGAGTACCAGTTCTATTTTATTTATGCTTTTTATTCATAATAATATCATTACACCTAGAAAATAAAAACCATATAAAAACTGATGTACAAGTGTGTGTTAAATCCTAATTATTTGGTGTTTCCAGTTTTCAGAATTTTCCTGCTGGCACAAATTTATCTGTAGACCCCAGATCAATACTTACAGGCTTTCTCAGTCATTCATAGACATGTATAGAGTGGCAGAAAATTTGAGTCACCCTGACATACACATTTCCTGTTGAAGTCTAGTAAGGCAATCTTCTGTCTTCTTGTTTCAGTCCTCATCCTGTAAACAAGTGTTGTTTTCAAAGTCTATCTATACCACATTTTTTACTTTTTTGTATTCTTAATAATGTTTCTTTTTAAAATGACCCTCAAGTGTAGTGCTGAAGTGCTGGCTAATATTTTCATGATCAACAAGGCTATGATGTGCCTCACAGAAAAAATACGTGTGTTAGAAACACTTGATCAGGCATGAATTATGTTGTTGACTGTGAGTCCATTGCTCATGAGTCAACTATATGTATATATGTATATGCATATACGTATATTCACACACACATACACACCCACATATACATGTACCTTCAATAATATGTCTTTAAAAGAAACACGTATAAAATAAGGCTATGTGTTAATCAGCTGATGGAAATGTTGTGACCAGAGTCTTGTAGGAATCTAAGCCTGTATTTTCCCTGGGAGTAATGCTTTAATATTCACCAATTTAGTGTTCATGGTGACTTTATAAAACCTAACTACTATAAATAATGAGAATAGCTCATAGGAGTTCATTGTCTAATAGCATTAATGTTCTTTATGTGTTCTTAACGTGTATTATTGTGAGTTTCAGAAAAAATTTACTCCATGTACACTTTGGAAAAAAAATAACTGGGTAGCATAGATCCAAGGTTTATAGGTGAAGTGTTTCCACAGAGGATTCCAAAAGGATTTATGACAGAATTAGCTTATCTCAATGTCATGAGTATGTAAGAAATTAATGGAAGATTTTTAATATATACAAATTTTTGACTTAGAATTTTAGTTAGATGTTGAGGGAGCATCATGTCACCTTCCACCACTCCCAGGCAAATTGAGTAATGTTATAGAGAAACCAATAGGAAATTTGACATATCTTTGGGAATTTGGAAGATGTCGAGATGGTTCCTGGAATAAAAGTCTGAGAGTTATAGGCTGTGACTAGAGTCATCTGTGAGAGCACAACAGGGTGAGTGAGGCCTGTTTGGAAGAGACCAGGCACTTTCACTAACTATACAGTGAACCAACCATGAGTTATTACAAACCATCCTGCCCTAGAGAGTTTCATACTAAGGGGAATTAAGGAGAACTTAAGGTCACTGTTGATTAATGTACCATGGGCACTAAGGAACCTTAACTGGAGGCCATCATCAAAGACATCTTCAAAAAACATACACAAAGTTCCTCATTATAGAAAAAAATATTCATTTGAGCATACATGACACAGGGCACTGATTTTCAGGATGCAACTATAAGACCTTTATGCTCCCTTCCTGTTTCTTTAGGAAGAATCTAGTATGTTTCAACTATCTATTAATAGTGTGTAACAAATAACCTCCAGATTGACTGGCTTAAATCAATAACTACTGTACTATTTTTATGATTCTATGAGTGTTAGGGGCTCAGGTGAAAGGCACTTTACTGGTATCACCTATGGTCAATCAAGGGATTGCCATCAGATGACAACTCAAGTAGAAAGCTAAGATGCCTTCTTCCTTCTCGTGCCTGCTGCCTCAGTGCGTCACCATTTGGTCTCTTTATCCACGTGTTGTTTCTGTCCAGTAGTGTGAACTTCTTACATGACCGCTCAAAGCACCAAGAACACAAAATAGGAAGGCACTGGGCCTTCTTAAGGCTGAGGCCTGGAACTGACAGTGTCACTTCTGCCATAATACATTGGCTAATTCAAGTTCCAAGACTAATCCCACATTTATGGAAAGGAAAACAATTTCTGCTTCTTGATGTGGGAAGCAGAATGTGTGTATAGGGAGGAGAGGGAAAGTTGGGGGCATTTCTGAAGACACACTATAATGCAAAGTTTCTTTAGTGAATGGAAATGAAAAATAGCTTAGTAAGAAGACAAACTAGTAAAAAATTCAAACATCTAAACAACATCCAACACACAAAAACAGACTCACACAATTACATGCATTCACCCATCACCAAAGCACATTCGCTAGTGTGAGGTATGCCGAGATAAGAGACATTTTATATAAGTGAGAAAGTCGAGCATTGACATTAAGTAAACTGAAGAATTATAATACACACAAAATACAGATTGCTAATAATCCAAAAACCTAATGCAAATCTTAAGGTATCTATATTTATATTAGTCATAGGTAAGGAATACAATTTTTTAAAAGTTTGAAGTCAGAATTCTGGATATATAAAAGTATTATAAATTCACCTTTTCTCATGTCAGGTAATTCAATAAACCAATTCATTTTAAATACTTAAAGTTGTTACCTCAATCTCCGGATCCTTCATAGAGAAAACCAAATATATTTCTCATTAATTTGCTAAACATATCATTCCCTTTGATGACATATATCTCCTTATTAACCTAAGCCTACACATAGCATAATCTCACTGCTTATTTTTTCTTTTTAAGACTTTATTTGCTACTATTTTTAATTTTTCCTGATGCTTAATTTCCTTCTATAGTCAGTAAATGTTTTGTTGCCTCCTTGAGATCCCTCACATTTTTCTCGTTCTCAACATGACAAACACATAGGTATGTTTCATCCGTAAGTACATTCTTCTCTATTGGACTAACCTAGGTTAGCCCTGCATGCTCAATTAGAGAATACATTTTAGGGTTTTAAATCTCAAGTTTTCGAACCCTGAATGAAATAGATTTGAGCACATACTCAGGATTTCGTATTTATTCAGTGATTGATATTTTGAACCACAACTCAAAATCATTGTAAAGAATATGCAATAAGGGAATACTTTGGCAACTTTTGAAAGTATTATTTGAGTGGCTGTACTCTGAGCTTTTCACAATTTCAATGCCTGTAGAGAATTTACTTGAAAAAAAAGAAATAATGAAAGCTTCAATACATTAGTGGGCTGAATGTTTAAGCTGTATATTTTTTAGCAAAACAAATTACCCAGAGGAATTCTAAATCCTCCAAAGCACACTGGCAGTATTTCCCAGTCTAGAATTATGATTGCAATATTAATACATTCACATAATTTATATGTTTTTATTAATATTTCTATATGTGTCTTATATCCTCAGGAAATGCACAAATAAGATGAAGTAAATTAAAATTATGGCATTATTGACATCAAAATAAATGTTCTCTCGACAAAATATGGTTATATATGTAAATTTTGTGGAGATACAGCAAATACTTGAAAATCAAGTAAAATTCTTACAAATTTTTCTTCCTGTGGTAGAATAGTGTATGCCAATTGTAGAAATCTCTTAAAATGAGAGACTTTAAAGTGAGGGACTTTAATTCAGAATATAAACACATATTTGGTAGGCAAATATTAAATCAGTAAGGTTGTTATTAATCCAGCCATTCATTCATCCATCAGTCTATATATTCATTCATTGATCTCTTCCTAGAAATATAAATATATAGGTTAGCCTCACTCTCTAAGGGTAATAGTTTGGTACATAGTTGAGGTAATAATTTGTGCACACTCTTCTTTAAAAAGAAAACCATAGGCCGGGCGCGGTGGCTCAAGCCTGTAATCCCAGCACTTTGGGAGGCCGAGACGGGCGGATCACGAGGTCAGGAGATCGAAACCATCCTGGCTAACACGGTGAAACCCCGTCTCTACTAAAAAAATACAAAAAACTAGCCGGGCGAGGTGGCGGGCGCCTGTAGTCCCAGCTACTCGGGAAGCTGAGGCAGGAGAATGGTGTAAACCCGGAAGGCGGAGCTTGCAGTGAGCTGAGATCCGGCCACTGCACTCCAGCCCGGGCGACAGAGCGAGACTCCGTCTCAAAAAAAAAAAAAGAAAAGAAAACCATAAACTATCCAGTTCTTGTGGTTTTATTATTTTTGTATTGCCTATCTTCATTTATTTTACGTACATTCACATTTTAATTTTGTAAAAACATGAATAAAAAGAGAGAGAACACTTATGCCTATGAATAGTTGGCACTGAACAAGAGTATGTTGAACATAAAGTTGTATATGGGTATACTATTTATATTGTAATAAAGATATAATAATAGGAATATAAGAAGGAATATCCTTTGTGAGGAAATAGAGAACCACAAGAGGTAGGCTTGATAATTACCATTATCAAATTGAACACCCAATTTCCATAAATCAGTCTAATTTGATCATCAGGTATATCTTATTCTGTAAGGCTTTATTCGAATTTCAAAATGATACCAGAAAATTAGACAACAAATCTTAAAAATAAATTATTTTTGCAGGAGGACAAAGTGTTTTGGGTTACCCTAATACCTCTGCTTATGAAAGATACCGGGACATAATTTATTACTGTATTTGTTGCATTCATGACTATTTTTAAAGAACAGTCTTAAAAGTGAGATCTCCAAACTGGGTATGTTCATCTGGAAGCTATTCAATCAGTCTGTGTTCTGACAAACAAATGCAGATCTGTAAAACCCATTTTCACATGCAAAGGACCCAAAAGCTAGAACATGGGAATCCCATGTGAGTCTACAGATAAATAAATTGAAATGCAGGATATTAAATGATCATCTTAGAGGTATTCAGCTAAATTTCACAACATTTTGTAACATGACAGTAGTGTATTAAAATGATAATGGTAAGATATTGCCAGTAATATTTCATAATACAGAAATGTGTGATCTGATAAATAAGACAAATTACTTAAAGTGAATAAATTGGATTTTCTAAATACTCCCTACATAAGAAACCAGCCTTTGGTAACCACCATTTTAATTTCGACTTCCGTGAGATCTACATTTTAGCTTTCACATATGAGTGAAGACATGTGATATTAATATTTGTCTTTCTGTGCCTGGCTTATTTAACTTAACATGATGACCTCCAGTTCCATCCATTTCACTGAAAATTACAGAATTTTATTCTTTTTATGGCTAAATGATATTCCTTTATATATATTTATAACACTTTTTTTATCCATTCATCTGTTGATGGGCACTTAGGTTGATTCCATATTTTGGCTATTTGAATAGTGCTGCAGTAAATATGATAGCACAGATACCTGTTAGATATATCACTTTCTCTTATTTTGGATACACATCCACCAATGGAGATTTCTGGGTCATATGGCAGTCTGTTCTATTTTCAATTTTTTGAGAAACCTCTATACTGTTCTACAGTACAGATTTACAATAGTAATGTAATACTACATAGGCTGTACTAATTCACATTACTACCAGCATTGTATGAGCATTCCATTTTCGATGCATCTCAGCAGCATGGGTCATTTTTTGTCTTTTTTATTTTTACTGGCAGCAGATGATATCTTGAAGTTCTTTGATTTGCATTTATCTGATGATAAATGACATTGAACACTTTTTCATATATCTCTTGGCAATTTGTATGTCTTTTTCTTTTTGAGAAATGTCTATTCAAGTCCTTTTCCCATTTTTTAAGAGGAGGATATTTATTTGCTTTTGAGTTATTTGAGTTCCTTATATATTATCATTATTAATTTCTTTTCAGGTGGATAGTTTGCATATATTTTCTCCCATTTTGTAGGTTAACTCTTCACTTTGTTGACTGTTTCCTTTGCTGTGCACAAGTTTTTTAGTTTGCTGTGTAATAAATATCATTAGTCAATTTTTGCTTTGGTTGCTTGTGCTTTTGAGGTATTACTCAAAAAACTTTTACCCGCACCACTGTCTTGAAGCATTTCCTCAATGTTTTCCCCTGGTCATTTTATAGTTACAAGCCTTACATTTAAGTTTTTAATTCATTTTGAGTGGTATTTTTATATGGTGAGAGATAAGGATCTAGTTTCATTCTTCTGCATGTGGATATCCAGTTTTCCCAGCACCATTTATCTATTGGAAAGACTGTTATTTCCCCAATATATGTTCTTGATCTGTTTGTCAAAATGGGTTAACTATCAATGTGTGGATTTATTTTTCTGTTTTATATTCTGTTCTATTGGTCTGTGTGTCTGTTTTATACCAGTACCATGCTATTTTTGTTACTGTAGCTTTGTAGTATATTTTGAAGTCAGGTAGTGTGACACATTTAGTTTTGATTGTTGAATGCATATATGAATTCATCTGAAAGTACATATTCCTGTATCAAGGAGACCAATAAGTAGAAAACTTATATTTATATATTTATTTCATCAAAACAACAAAAATTTCATTGCCTATTTCAGCTACCTCTCTGATAATTGCAGGGAATATATTTGTGAGCCAAAAAGACAAATTTGTCTTAGCATTGTGCTGGTATAAAATAGACACATAGACCAAAATCAAGATGCCAGCAGATTTAGTGTCTGGTAAGAGCCTGTTCCTCATGGATGATACCCTCTGTGTATTCTCACATGGTAGAAGGGGAAAACAAACACCGTTGAATCTCTTTTATGAGAACACTGATCTCATTCATCCCTTATAGTCTAATGGTTTTGTAAAGGCCTCCATCCCTCAAAACTATCACATTGGGAATTAGATTTCAACACATAAATTAAAGGGAAAAAAATCAGGTCATAGAAGGTGCCATCATAGCTCTTCTCAGGTACATTTTCTAAGATGAAACCAGGAAACCAGGAAAAATAAAAACGGAAGTGAAAGTGTCTTCAAAGAAGATTCTTAGGGTATAACACTTTAAGGACTCCAAGAATAAGTACACAAAATCAAATGACCAATGGAAATAATGGTAAAGTTTATTGAACGTATAGTGTTTTATCATTTTCCAAGGATTCTCTCTTATTTCACATAATCTTCTTATTTCATGTAATCTCCACAAATACACTGTGAATTAGCTTGGGGTGGGGCTTTTGAGAGGTGATTAGGTTATGAGGGTAGAGCCCTGACAAATGCAATTAGTTCACTCTGAAAGAGACCCCTTGTCCCTCCTGCTATGTCAGTACACAACAAAAAGATTTTGGTCTATAAGCCAGGAGGCTGGTTCTCATCAGATTTCACATCTCCTGGGGCCTTGATTTGGACTTTCTAGCCTCCAGAACTGTCAGAAATAAATTTCCATTGTTTATAAACCACTCGGTTTATGGTATTTTAATGTAGAAGCCAGAAGGACTAGGGAGAAATCTGAGGTTTGAGAAAATTAAACTACTTGTCTAAAGCAAGGCCCAGAAGTCTGACCTTCGAAACCAACCAAGACTTGTTCCTTTGTATCTCACATTGCCTCATCACCCAGAACCTTCCTTCTTTCATTCCCAAGGATGAATGGGGCAGGATAGGGATGAAAGAAGTGTCTTAGGTTTTGACGTCTTTCCTGTGACCTTTTCTGAGTTTTTTTTTTTTTTTCCCCCCAAGGGCGATTTAGTATAATAGACATTCAAGAATAATGAAATTATGGTTCACCTTTGGAGAGGGCCTTTTGGGAGAGGATAGCATAACTATCAACACATTCTTTATCTGCATCTCATTACCTTTGTATTAATGCGGAAACACAGGAAAAGAATGAAGGCAGGGGACCAAATCTCCATCTCCCTTTTCTCAACACCTTCAGTTTTCATGAATAATATGCCTTTCTACAGTGACTTAGTGGATCCTTTCAGCTTTCCCTGCTATTCATTTTTAAAGTAGATAAGATACTTTCTATTTTTTTCATATTTAAAAAGTTCCAAGAAGGGTTTTGTGGATGTGGTCCTCAATGAACTTTTAGTCAAAAATTGTCTGCTAAAAACTGTGCAGAATATCAGACCAATATGTACATGTATACTCCATATGATAACATTCTGCTTCTTCTTGGGCTCTAGCATCTGATCACAGCAATTCTCAGTGTTGCTCTACAGGTCAGACAAAACACAACGACGTGATTCATGTCAGGGACATCTGAGATGAGATGATAAATGTTGAGCAGATATGTTGGGAAACATTGTTCTCCTGAAGGAGCCCCCTAAATCTTATAATCTGTGTGACTTGAATCTCTGTGTTTGAAATGTATTCTGAAGGCCTCTGCTAAACCAAAATAGGTGGTCCATGAGTTTCACATCTAATTAATAGTCCTTACTCTATTATCTTCCCTGCCCAACCTATTCTTCCAGATTCTGTTCTTCTCTATCCTGAGTGTTCTATTCTTAGGTGTCTCCCTGGACCAGCGTCATTGAGGAAGTAAATGAATGCAGATGATTCACAAACGTAAGTGGTGCCTAATTTCTCTTTTGAAAGTGAGTCAATAAAGGAAGGTGCTCTGCCGAACACAGGAGGAAGATGAATTCCATGTGAGCTCAGCATGGAACACTGTATTAGGGTTCTCTAGAGGTATAGAACTAATAGGGGATATATATACTTATATACATGGGAGTTTGCTATTAACTCACATGATCACAAGGTCCCATAATAGACCATCTACAAGCTGAGGAGCAAGGAAAGCAAGTCCAAGTCCCAAAACTGAAGAATTTGGAGTCCGATGTTTGAGGGCAGGAAGCATCCAGCACAGGAGAAAGATGTAGGCTGGGAGGCTAGGCCAGTCTAGCCTTTCGGTGTTTTTCTCCCTACTGTATATCCTGGTCATGCTGGTAGCTGATTAGATGGTGCCCACCCGGATTAAGGGTGGGTCTGCCTTTCCCAGCCCACTGATTCAAATGTTAATTTCATTTGGCAATACCCTCATGTACACACCCAAGACCAATACTTTGCATCCTTCAATCCAATCAAGTTGACACTCAGTATTAACCATCACAGACACTGATACTCCTTAGACAAAAGAGATGGTTCTCCCGTATCTGAAGTGAAGTGCTGTTCATCACTGGAACTGGAACCTGGGAAGGTGTGCTCCAGCCTAGAATTCTAATCTTATAACCCAGAGCTCTGGAATATTCAGAATGGGTTTTTGAAGATGAAGAAAGAACACAAAGAGGAACATGGTCAGCATTTCCCCTGACCATGTAGGCTATCAGAGCCCTTTACTCCTCATATCCCATGCCTCTCAATCTCTCCATCCTGCTCATGCCTTTCTACTTTGTGAACCTATCCTATAAGCATACTGTCTATCTGTATTAATGTAAGTGTATTTTTATTTTACTCCTAATGCAGATATAGCTGATTACCCCATTATTCTTTGAGACCTTGGCTTGGACTCTACCACATTCATGATCTTTGAAAGCTTGGATTTTTCTCAGGAATTTTTGAAAAGTCCTATGGATTTATATCCAGAATCACCACTCTGCCCTCTACTGTAGTTTCTCCATATTATCTGTTTATCTTGCATACACTTAGATCAAGGTATTTCAGTCTTGAGACTTGTGACAATTGGGGCCTGGAAATTAGTGATTGGGAATAGGAAGTGGTGTCCTGTGCATTGCAGAATGTTCAGCAGCATCCTTGGCCTCTATTTATTACATGACAGTAACATTTTCCAAAAAAAGAAGAAAGAAAGAAAGAGGAAAGAAAGAGAAAGAGAAAGAAAGAAAGCAAGAAAGAAAGTAAGTTATCTGAAGATATTGCCAAATGTGCCCAAGAAGAGGGAGATGGATTCTTAGTTGAGAAATAGTGACTCTCTATTAAATGTTGGCAGCTCCCTAACCAATTTTCCGCTAATAGTCTGCTTTAACAAAAAAAGAATTATTCACACTTGCACCTTTTATTGTTGAGATTACATAGCAGGCCACTTAGCAAGCAATTTAAAGAATCTCCTTTTTTTAAAATTATTTTTCTCCCCAAATCCCTTTTGTGCTACTCTGCCCAGAGGCTGTCAGATGTTTCTCTCCTCCCATGAAGTGCCGCACCCTGCAGATAGCTCTCCTAGGATGTCAGGCTCACCACACATTTGATCTTCCTTTATCATGCACAGCAATTCAGCTCTCCCTTGTCCACACTACAAACTCTCTCACTCAAGCCCATTCCAATTTAGTAAGAGATTATTTCTTTTTAACTTCTTAAAAAACGGTTGGGATTACATATAGCAAAACTTGTTTTTTTTGAATCACATCCATGACAATTCCCTTTCTGAAGGGTTTCTTTATTCACTTTTCTAAATGTTCACTCAATTCCCTATTGATCACTCATCAGTGTAAAAAAAAATAATTTTTGTTGATGAGGTATATGAATGTGTATGTGTGTGCATGTATATATATATATGTATGTGTATATATTTTTTCCCCATGCTAGCCAGGCATGTCACCAAATTATATGCCCAGCTTCATCTTTAAGATTATGAAATGCTAAATTTAAGCACTACAGTTCATTGTTTTCTTTTATTTTCCCCCATTTCATTGCTGAACCTAATGGGTTATTCTTGGTCCAGGACATATAATCCGTTCCTTGTCAATTTTCTCTGCATCACCAGCTTCTCTACCTCACCCTCCACTAATCTGGTATCTCTGAGACTATCAGTTATGCAAGCCTCAATTATTGCCCTGATAGGGTCTAAACAGTCACAAGAATCTATATGTAAAAAAAATTCAAAATTTTGAGCAAACCTGTACTCCAGATTTATAATTTTCTTGTGTGAAGAAGGGACCTTATAAATTGCCCTTTGACTAAATTTTTCCAAACCTCAATGACATTTAAAAAACAAACAAATAAAAGAAAGGAAAAAGAACAGCTGCTGTGGAAATCTTCCAGATTTCTGATTAAAGAATAAAGAGACTCCAGAGACAGGAAAGTCAAATACAATATGGAAGCCTACTTGATCATGTGGTGACTGGAAAAACAGACAAAAAAGTCAACCAAAAACTTACAGGCATTACAGTGTAAATTGAAAAAGATTTAATACATGCATATAAGAGATGAGATAACATTTTGTATAAATTTTAAATGTATAGATTACATATATACTGGTTATATATAAGAGACCTCTTTCTGTTTTTATAATACAGACACTAGTATTTAGAGATAAAGGATTTCTATATGTAAGTTATAAAATTATATATATTCATGATATGATAGAGAAAATGATAGCAAACTAGGGTGCACAAGGGAGAAAGATTAAAAATTGGAAAATTTGGGTAATGAGTATATATGGGTATTCTTTACCATGTTTACAAATAAGTTTGTCTTTTTACATTTTTATTGTTTAGAAACAGAGTCTTCCACTGTTGCCCAGTTCTCATGCAGTGGCAACATCATAGCTCATTGTTGGCTGGAACTCCTGGGCTCAAGTGATCCTCCTGCCTCAGCCTCTTGAGTGGTTATGACTATAGGCAGGCAACAACACCACACCTGGCTAATTTTTAACATTTTTTTGTAGAGATGGGATCTTGTGATGTTGCTCAGGCTGGTAGTTCTCAAGCTTTATGTCACTCTACAAATAAGAAAACAAATTCAACAATAAAAAAATACAAATAACTTTATTCAAATATAGGTAAAATATTTCATTAGCCATGTTTCTAAAGAAGGTACATAAATGGCCAATAAGCACAGGGGTAGATGTTCAATATTACTAATAATTAGATAAGTGCCAACCAAAACAAAACCACAATTTATTATCACCACACACACATTAGGATAGCTGCTTAAAAACAAACAAAAAAAAATAGAAAATAACAATGATTGGCAAGGATGTGGAAAACTTAGAAAACTGGGACCTTTGTGCATAGCTGGGAATGTAATGTACACATTTCCTCTGTGGAAAATAGTATGGCAGTTTCATAAAAAATTAGAAGTAGAATTATATGATCCAACAATTTCACATCTGAATATATATCCAAAAGAACTGAAAGCATGGTCTCAAATACATAGCTGTATACTCATGTTTATAGCAGCATTATTAACATGAAACAAAATGTGGTAGCAACCCTCATGTCTGTCAGCAGTTAACAGGCTAAGCAAAATGTGACATATGCATTTAATGGAATATTATTCAGCCTTAAGAAAATGTTGACAGATTCTACCACATGGATAAACCTTGCAGACATTATGCTAAGTGGTATAAGCCGAATACTTTACGATTCCACTTATGTGAAGTACTGAGTGTGGTACAATTCACAGAGATAGAAAGTAGAATGGTGGTTGTCAGGGGCTATAACAACCACTGTGTAGTTTTACAAGATGAAAAGAGCTCTGGAGATGAGTGGTGGTGATGGTTGCATGATAATGTAAACATACTTCATAGTGCTGAACTGTCCAGTTACAAATGGTGAAAGCAGCATATTTTACGTTATTAAATATGTGCATTTATCACAATTAAATACATCATAAATAATCAATTTTTTCTTTTCAAGAGGCACAGACCATATTTTAACTTTATTATTTTAAGTTTTCAAATATTCAAATATTCACAAAATCAGAGGAAAGAAATATGATGAATACCCATATACTCATGCCAATTTTAACAAGTATTATTTTTTATTTTTAAAAACATTACTATAATGAAGCAGTTCAGTTGAACAGTGTACTCTCCATATTTTGGGGACAGGACTAAGCCCTCTTACTAAAGTTCTACAGCTGTAAAGCTCTAATCCTGTGGCCTTCACCATCTGTGAGAGGTTGAATTGTGTGTCTCCCGCAAAAAGATATGCAGAAATCCTAACCCTCATTGCCTCAGAAAGTGACCTTATGTTGTAATGAGTGTTTGAGATGAAATTACTTGCAATGTAGTCATACTGATATAAGGTGGGCTCCTAATCTAATATGGCCACTGTCCTTACAGAAGGATAGATGAAGACAGAGACACAAGGAGTCCATGTGAAGATGACAGCAAATATGGTAGTGAGGCTGCCACAATCCTGGGACTCCAAGGAGTCAGAAGAGGCAGGAAAGGATTCTTTCCTTGAGGTTTCCAAGAGAATACCATCTGAGTGACGTTCTGTTGTCTTAACTCACCCAATTTCTGGTAATTTGTTACAGCATCCCTAGGAAGCTAATACACTATCTGAGAAACATGCTATTCACATCTAATGTCCAAAATCTTGGTGCCTGGCCCTTAGTGAGCTTTTGAGGTTTAGGGTATTAGTTTGCTCTGTAGTTGGTTCTGTGGTGTGATTCAAATGAACCTCAACACAAAACACAAGGATGTCATCTGACGACAGGTATTTTCTTTCTATGCACAATAGTGTATTTTCCAGTCACCTTCTAACAGTAGGACTATAAAATGCAAATGTGGTTAAAAACTTCAGATCTCTATTACTTTCAATGGCAAAAATCACAACTATATTTGCACCAAGCTAATAAAATGTGTTACAATGTTGATAATAAAATTGACCTATTCCAGACACATACCTACAATAAGAATGTGGAATTTCAGATCAACATTGTCATGAAGCATGTATTTTATCTCCTTCCTCATTTAAAATACACATTTAATAACTAATAAGAATATGATGAGGGTGGTTAGTTATGCCTTGCTCTGTAGTCAGCTCTGAGGACTTATTCAAGTGAATCCTCTCCCCACAACATACAAGGAAGTCATCTGACAAGAGTAATTTCAGTGCACAATAAAACATTCCTTCTATCACTCAGTAACTGTAGCATGAAAAAAAAAAAGTAGTAACCAACTGTAAATGTAGTTAATGCAATGAGAAAAATTTAAAAAGACACATTTATTAGGGGTAACTAGAGTCTCACATACAGAAATTGCCCACTAAATACAGATAAAAGATACACTTTGATGATTGGTTCATTTCCTACATTATTTATTTTCAGTCTTCATCCTTCATTAATAATAAATAAATAAATAAAAATAGTATTTCTAAATTGTTCTACATTCCAACCAGCTGTGTTAAGGTCCATAATGTTCAGGGTATTAGTATAATGCTTTTAATCCAAATTCTGCAAACAAAAATGTCTTGACATTTATATTATAATATGAGAAAAGAATGTAGTAGCTATGCTGGTCTGTCCCCAGAGGCAGATGCAATCTTTTCTAATCTAGGATATGATTTATTTCCTTGAAGCAGCTGTATTTTTTAATCTCCACCCATTATTCTTCGTGTTATTTCTACATCTCATTTTTGGGTGGGTTTGATTTTGTACAAAACTATATTGTAGTCAAAGTATTATACATAGCTAAGCTTATGCATACCTGTAAATTATATTTAAATAGTTTATGCAAAACAGAGGATATTTCATGTTGAGCAGATACAAAAGGTATAATAGTTATACAGATGTGGGTGGAAAACAGAAAGCTTATGATAAATAATATTCCATTATTATAGAAATTTACTACAGACAATGTGTTTACTATAAACTTCTATACTATATAAGCCTAAGAACATAATAATGACAACTATTATTGCTATGATAAGTGTCAAAACTTCTCTTTTGGGGTATAAAAAGATATTCTGAGAATTTAAAAAACTAATACTTTTTGCTAGTATTTTTGTAATAAGGAATAGGTTTCTGAATGTGTTTTTAAAGGATATAAACAAGTATTCTGTCTCAACATTGCCATGCACAATTACAAAAATGAAAACCATTCATGTAGGAAAAATGTAATTAAAAATAACTAAATATCTTACTTTGGTAATTAAAAGGAGTAAACATTGGAAACAGAAAAGCATCTGACCTCTTCCCCTAAAAAGGTGACTTTGTACACTGAACCATTACAGTTATAAGGATGAGACTGTTGCTAAGCAACAAGTCTCCTATAATCTTGTGGGGCTTTTGTATCTGAGGAAAATTGAGGCAAAGGAAAGTTTGGAAAGCTAATGAGGAAAAAATGGCTTCAGTACAAATCGATCAATAGTGCACCTAACCAGAAAATCAACTATTAATAGGACTAGAGGAAGAAAAGCTACTTAGTGTTACTTGGGAGCAAATTTATTATCACCAGGTGTGTTTAATTGTCTACACACTAATTCCCTGTTATCATTTTGTCTTTTTGTATGTGCAGCAATATTTTCTTATGTGGAAGTTCAATAATATGCAGCAGCATTTCTACTCAGTGGGTTTAACAATAACCCCAAACAATGTTTTGATCACTTCATATGCGACACCATTTAAGAATTCAATAAGCTATAATTGGCCTACTGTCATGCTATGGTTTTACAAATGGTCAGAAAGCATGGTTTGAATTGCCCTTTACTGCCTACAAAAATGTCACGTCATTGACATTACAGTAAATCAAAGTTGGAGACTGTTTCTTATATAAGGAGTTCAGAGTCTGGCATCAGGATGGGGAGGGCAATCAAAAACAGAAAGTTATAGGCAAATTCTGTGATGAACTTTAGTTATCTGTGATGAAAAAAAGCGGTACAGCCAAATCTGAGTATTCAAGTGTTTGAGCAGCTGCGGGCTGACACTCTAGACAAGTACAAGCATTTGTACTTGCAAAGGTTTTTCTGTGTCCCAAGTTGGTGAGCCGAGATGGACCACATTTCGTTCCCTAGGACTCTTTTTACCTAGAGTAGAAGCTAGCACGGTGGTGGTCTTAAGCAAATAGGAGTTCTGCAGGGAATGTATAAGCATGAATCAATGATTTTTCAAAAACGTGATAAATCAGCCTTTTTTCCTAAGGCAGCTCAAGTGGAAGCTTAGATTAGGCTTCTTGGCTATTAATAAAAAAAGTATAGCCTCTGTAGGCTGCAGAATTGGAAATATATGGACTACATATATATAGCCTAGAACCTGGATGGTAATATAATTTAGGGGTTAAACATAGGAGACAATTGATGGAGATGCTAGAGGAATACAGAACCAAAATGAGATCGCAAAGGAAAAACTGAGGAAGCTTTTTCTCTTCAGTCTAACTTCATGAATACTTGACTCAAACTCTGAGGAGTAGAAGCTCTGTCTCAAAATGAGAGCTGATAGAGACTATCACATAAAATGGAGGTAACACCTGACTTTCCCCAAAACTACAAAACTACAGTGCTAGTGTACATATAATACTAGAGCTGTTTTTATTTATTTTTTTCATCTAAATATAAAGTTCAATCCTTACGAGGTAAGATAGAGGCATCCTTACTGATACACAGAGACCTATTTCACTAAATAGACTTTTACTAATGGGTTTCATTTATCATTTTCTTTTACTCTACATATAACTTGTTGGAAATAAAATGATCTACATATATTAAAAATAGTAAAATAGCATTCTTGTTTATTGTTCAATTAAAACACAGAGCTATTTATTCATTCCTTTCTGTTTGTAAATATCTGTAAGGCTTATTTGAGCACTCATCTTACAAGAGACTAACGAGTTTCAAAATACTGCTACATTGGCAATCCATTGCCTCTAGCTTGCAGCTGAATGTGCAGGGAACCCCCGTTGAAGAGACCCACAATTAGTCCATACAGCACCCTTTATGGAGACACAATTAAATCTACCCTCACTAAAGAAAAATCTCTGCCACCCACCGAACACCCTTTTTCCACAACTATCTCATTCCAAAGATGTTTGATTACAACTGCATAAAAAATTTCAAATGTTTTACATATTACAAAATGAGCACAAATTTTCTCACAACTTGGAAAAAACTAGGCCTGATTTCCACTGATGGCTCTGCCAGTAGCTACTTTGATTTTCTGCAAGTCACTCTTGAGGGCTTTATTGTCTCCTTCGTAAAGTGCAGAGCGTGGGTTAAATGATTATTGTAAAGTCCTGTCAAATTCAAATGTTCTATTACCTTTTTAAATCTAGACCAATAAAACGTAACCTTCTCTTAGGTTTAGTTTATGCCCTTCCTAATGCTACAGAAAAGCAATGTATCTCTACAAAGGAAAAATGAAACACGATCTTTCCATATTTGGAGAAAAAACAACCTCACAATTTTATAAAGGCAAGTTAATTTGCGTAAAATATTTAGATTTAAGAAACATATTTTAGGCCGGGCGCGGTGGCTCAAGCCTGTAATCCCAGCACTTTGGGAGGCCGAGACGGGCGGATCACGAGGTCAGGAGATCGAGACCATCCTGGCTAATATGGTGAAACCCCGTCTCTACTAAAAATACAAAAACTAGCCGGGCGAGGTGGCGGGCGCCTGTAGTCCCAGCTACTTGGAGGCTGAGTCAGGAGAATGGCGGAAACCCAGGAGGCGGAGCTTGCAGTGAGCTGAGATCTGGCCACTGCACTCCAGTCCGGGTGACAGAGCGAGACTCCGCCTCAAAAAAAAAAAAAAAAAAAAAAAAAAAAAAAAAAAAAAAAAAAGAACATATTTTATCATGAATATTCACTCCTAAAATATATTTTATAATTTCTGCAATTGGAGATGTAGCAGAAGTCAATAGAACTTTTCATATTAGATTTGTCTGTAATGTGCAAAGTCTGATTTTTTAAAAACATAACCACAAGTAGTTTAACTTACCTAATCAAAAACTTTTATAAGTAAATTTATTGTTCTGTTATTCATATTTTATTTTTAGTATCTGACAATTATCATTTTGAGATGGTCAGTGCAAACTAATTTCAAAATTAACAAATTGCTCATATACATACATGTGAGTTCATTCTTTAGAAAGCAATTTTATCTTGAAAAATATACTGCTAAATAATTATTAGCAAAAATTTTTCATAATCTAAGATCACATATGGTATCAAAATATTTAGGCAGACTACTCTTATGATAATAATTATCAATAATTATTCCATAGCTCTGCAAAGTGAATACAAGTTCCTAAACTAAATACAGGATTACATTTTTCTAAATTGAATTATTATCTTTTGCTTTCCTGAAACTGTATCCTAGAGAGAATAGAGAATGATTTATCTTTAGTAATAAAATCATTCAAATATCCCAGGCTGGTGTGTAGTTTCTTTTTTATTAAGTTATAGAAGTAGCATGTAGTTTTATAAATACAGAAGTCCACAGTGACTAGAAACTTAATTATTCTACGTTATCCAAGTTATTCTGATAAATATCCCTTGTGTTCTTGAGTCCTGGCTCACATTTGCCTCCAATTACATGTAATAATTTATCATTACTTGTTATTACATAGAAATTTCACTCTTGTAACCAATATAAATTATTGCACAGCATGCACATAGTTATAAATAACTATTTATTAAACCTGTATTAGACTAGCTTTATATTTTTATATCAAATTATTCCCATAGCAAATCTGTATTGTAGGTGTTTCTGATATCATCATACAGATGAAGATATTGAAGCATGGGGAAGTTAAATAACATCCCCAAGGTCATGCCACAACTTACAGGAATTCGTCAGCAGCCAATGTGAAAGTTGATTTTTTGCTGGGTAACAAGGTATTCAGCCTCCCTAGCTAAATCAAATTAAAACAACTAATACCATAACTAATAAAAAATACACTTTTTCTTTTCCAATTCAAATATCATCTGCTTAAATCCTACTACACAGGAAATTTAGTGTCTGTGTATTTGGGCTTCCTGTGTGCTTCCTTCTGTGCAGTTGTGTGTGTGATTTATGTATATGTATGTGTGTACATATAGGTGTTTGTATATATACACATGGATGTATGGATTTATAGATAAATTGGGAACTGGTGTTTTGCTCTGTAGTTGACGTTTGTCACTAGAAAATAGACTTTGTTCGTGTTCACATAGGTGCATTTGAAAGGCAGAGACCTCAAAGCTTTGTCTTACTTGTGCTTGTGCCTGGTTGTCTTCTACAAAGAAAACCAAGGCCCATAATTCTTAGTATTTATTACTTACTCCTCCCCAGCTTTCAATCATGTAATGGAGAAAATACCTTTTTAGTATGCTGTGTGCTAATTAATTTAGAAACATTATTTTTTAATAGAATATCTCTATTTTCTTTGACCCAGTTTTGTTACATCTCTGTCTTCAACTCCATGTCAGGGTCACCATCCTGATTAGGAGAGTACATTATTGTAGGTATTTCCTTTTCATTCTCACCAGTGAAGTCAGGTTTTGTATACAATTTAAAAAAGCAAAATTTTAAATACTAATTTAATACTTCTCATCTAAGAAGTTTTCCCAGAATTAATATAGTCAGTGAACTTATAGCAGTCTAGATTTGTTTCAGAAAAACACAGAAACATATTAAGCCATTGTCACCAACCCCAACAGTGGTTGATAAGACTTTGTATGAAAGATGGAATTGTGTATCAGAGTCACATAGGAGTCAAGAAATCTAGTTTGTGATTCAACTTCACATCTCTGATTGCCCTTTAAAAAAATGGTCCTTAGTTTTTAAATTTCAAACTTCAGATAAAACAGAGGATAATGGTATATATTGAGTGCTTACAGTATTCCAAATATTGCATTAGATTTTTAAAAATCATATTATGATTGATGAGAAAAATTGAGGCTTAGAAATACTAAGAGGTTTAATTAATGCAAGGCCCCACATAAGATAAACAAAAGGATTGAGAATCAAACCTAGATTTTCTGGAATCCACCATTCAAAGTCTAAACCCATGTGTTATTCACTTTTCGGAACCAATGCAGAGATACAATGAGATCTTGAATGCTCTAATGCATGGTAGACTTTATAGAACTTTATAGAGCAAAGCATTATTTTCTGAGTGGTGTGTCCTCAAGCATATTATAACTATGTTAATTATATGGCTTCTTATTTTCCTTAGGTTGCTTTTGTCAGTTCTTCTAACTTAATAGATATACAGTAATATATTCACATCTACTTGGATATAATGATATAATTAAGTTTTATGCTTATTGAGATTGCCATTTGAAAGAAGGCAAGCAAAAATGTGTAATGGTAAAACTGTTATCTTTTATATAATTGAATTAGTATTTAAATTTGTTGTTTGCTAAATCAAATTAAGACAACTAACACCATTGAGCAGGCTACTACACATCTTCTTTCTAGTACACATATTTTTGTAATTATGAGGAAAAATATTTATATAGAGAGGCACAACTTAGATTTGTTAGCAAAAGCATCAACATTACAATACTACTTTATGGTCTGAAATGTTATACTTTCCTCTAATATAAAATTATTACATCTAAGCCATCTAATTTTGGAAAGTTTCTAGAAATATGATTTATTTTAAAATTATTTGTGTCAAACTATCTTTCCTTCCCCTTTAAATCATCTTATTTGCAGATTATTCTATGTGGTCTGTATCATGATGATTCTCCCTCTAGCAGGAACATATCAGCATGCAGTGTAACCAATAAAATTTTATTTTTTTTTAGGTGAGTGTAAGAGGTTATTGTTAGTCAAGAGTGCCCAAAGATTGCTTTTTAGTCTTTGTACACCAAGAGTGTCCCCCTGGTGCATTTTCTGGTTCTTTCCCATTTACAATCAACTTTACATTTCCAAGCAGACTTGTCTCAGGTGCTTCTATTGATGAGTTTCAACTTTCTGCTGATGGACGTATCCAATATTCCCTAATTTTCTTTATTTTTCCTCTTCTTCCTCCCATGTGTTCCTCAAATAAATCTCAGATTCTATCCATTATCCAGAATTAAGTTACATTTTCTATTTTTTGTAATCACATAATCATTCATAGCAAAGTTTCCTGGTTACTGGAGAAAATGGAGAACTTTCACATGCTAATTCCTTATTGTATAATGGTGGATGTTTGTTTTCTTAAATGAAGACAGACAATACAAATAATTTAGTTTCATTAATCAGAGTCACTTAATTACATGATAAAGCATTATCTCTGCTCTTAGCCTTATTTAGTATTTTCTATCCATATGTGGAACCTATTTGTAGATACCCTGAATACAAAATTTTGTTCTGCTGATGTAAAGCAAAATTCCATTGCATATATATTATTATTTTTAAGGCAGGTGTGCAGAATGCAAATTTTAGGCACTAAAGCAAAATAATGGTTAAATTTTTTCAGTCATTTGCATTTTTATAGTAATTACAAGTGTCATACTTTTTCTCAAAGGTCTTGTTTTTCCACAGCAAACAGGTTGAAAGCCAAAGATTTACTTTTTTAACAGAATTTTGGACTTGACTTAGATTAGTGAGAAAGAAAACAAACGGAACTGCTTTGATGATATATTGCTGTAATGCATCATCAGAGTACTGCTCATGTGATAAACTGCAATATTAGTATAATACATCATCAAGAGTGCTGTCACTCTAAAATGTATTAGTGTAATACATCAGCAGCCATCACCACGCACTACCACTTCCAACAATGTTTAAGGAATGCTATTGTGCTGCCATCTGCTAGGGCGGAATGAACAGCCTTCCTAAATGTAAGCATAATAGATTAATTTTATTGTGAACTTGTCTTGAGAAACCCACTTGTGTCTTATCAACTTTCATTAACTTATCTTCTCCTTCTGTTCTTTATTGTATCATATTTGCAAATTACTCTGTGAGATAAAGCATTTAAGAAACCGCCTTAGCATCTCACTTTCAATCTCCAAGTTTTCAGACAGTAGTTATCACTCTAATATTAAATAATTAAGCATGTAGAGAACAATTAAAGGCACCATACTGGCTTATTTCTAACAAAGCTTTATGCTACTGGACTCTTTCTAACCAAGCCTTTTCAAAAGAGCTTCTGGTATTCCATAGTAAATTCTTCAAAAATAAAACCAAAAGCTTCCTAAGGTCCCTGGCATGTATTTTATATAAATCGTTCCTTCTCCATATATGTCACCAAACCTTTCCCCATTATGATTTTCCACTCTCCAATCAAAAAAATTCCTTTCTAATTACTTCTATTCATTATCTTTTGTGGAATTCAATATCTAATTTAATATTTTTTAGTGATTTCCCTTCAATGATAGGTGTTGTGCTAGTCCATTCTCACACTGCTATAAAGAATATCTGATACTGAGTAATTTATAAAGAAAAGAGGTTGAATTGACTCGCAGTTCCACAAGCTGTTTAGGAGGCACGGCTGGGAGGTCTCAGGAAACTTACAGTGATGGTGGAGGTGAAGCAGAAGCAAGCACGTCTTCGTGGCGGGAGCAGGAGGAAGGGAGAGTGAGGGGGGAGGTGCTATACACTCTCAAACAACCAGATCTCCTGAGAAGTTCATCATGAGACAGCACGACTGGAATAGTGCTAACCCATTAGAAACCACCCTCAGGATCCAATCACTTCCCACCAGGCCACACTGCCAACACTGGGAGTTAAAATTCAACATGAGATTTGGATGGGGACACAGAGCCAAACTGTATCAGGTGTCTTTTATCGTCAATTATGTTGGGGAATTTTTCTTATTATTCAGATGTGTTATGAATTTTTAGGGATGAATTGTCAGGAACTGTACAATTTACTTTAAAATGTCTTAGCACTATTATCAATAAATATTTGGATACATCTATAGAGAGATTTTAATTAAACATAGCAAAATGCTAGCAATTAGTAAAAATAAATATTGAGTAAATAGGTGTTAATTGTATTATTTCTTTTTACTTTTTTATATTTAAAACTTTTCCAAAAATGTTGCACAAAAATAAAGTTAAGAAACATAAGATGAAGGAATATGAAAACCGTGTTTAAATCCTACTGCAAAAAACAAATGTATAACTATTTCACAAACAATTAGTAACATTTGAAAATGTATTGAGTCTTAACTGAAATTAAGGAGGCACTAATTTATTAGACACAATAATTGTACAGTATTGGGGATGTCCTTAATTTAAAAGATACATACTAATGTGTTTGGGGGATGAAATGATGTGATTTTGTAGTTTAATTTTAAATACTGATGAGCAAAATAATTCTGTATATTAGTAATTAATAATCACTTATATTCTTAATTAGTTACTTTTCTCTATAATTAATATTAACATTTGTGAAAGGTATATAGTGGTTCATTGTTTTCTGAATTTTAAAAAATTCTCACATTTCGACTAAAAATTACAGTACCCTTTCTCCACCTAAATGTCAAAGATTAAGAACAGAGATTTCCAATTATTGTTTAATTGTCTCAAGATATTTGGCTGGTTCCTTCACATGATTTAGTTATGTATAAAAAATGAAATTTTTGAAAATATGTCATTAATTATATCTCCAGATTAGAAAATTGAAGTTTAAAGGAGTTAAGTAATGAGTTAAAGATTACACAGCTGCTATGCAGGAGCACTAGCAAGTGGGTCAACTATACCTTTGTTTCACGCTATCTGGAATTCTGTCAGTATTTTAGCATCCCTTATCTGGGACATTTCGTTGGTCTTAGGGCAGTGGAAAAAGAAACATGACACACCCCAAGGTACTCTGAAAACTTCTGCTCAGAAAAGACATGGTTCCCATTATTCACACACACAATTTATTGGAAAAGTTATATAGACAAGAGTGTCATTAAACAGGAGAAGATAATATAATGCTCGTACAGAAAATAATATGTAAGGTAGGGAATCAGGACTATTTGGTGAATTAGTACTGCTACATGTCACAAGCTTATCATATGAAAATTATTGAGTATAATCATAACAAACATTATTGCTAACTTATATGAAATACATATGGTATTAGAGGATAACAAGAAATATTAAACAAGTCACCTCTACAGTGCTGTGCACTCTACTGAAGTAGGAATTATTGTTTATAATTTATTACATCAATTTTTGTACATTGGTTTCCTGCCAAAATTTGGCATTTAGTAGAAAAGGGATTACAGGTTTTACAAATTTAAAAAATCATTTTCTTTAAGTAAAATCCCTTGAATCCACCTTACTCTGTATAAAAAAAAATATATATCATTTACATTTGCATGTACTGTAAATGTCTTTTGCTGAGATAAGGAATACATACTATTTTAAATAAATGCTAAGATGGAATATAATTATTACTTTTGTATAAATCTTACGGATGACAGAGTAAAAGATAGAATTCCAGAAAACCAATTGGAGGTTCATATTTTTTAAGTGTTTTTCATATATTTATCAAGAAAATGAATATTTTATGTATATAATAATAAATTTAATAGATTAAAATTAAGTGTATTATAAATTGAAACACTTTTTGTATAATTTTGACTACAGATGAAATAAATTATGTTTGTAATTTAATTAAGTTAAAAATTTTTGGAAGAATTACTGTTTTAAAATCATTCATATTCACATATGTGTTAGAAACAGAAAAAAATAATATTAGAAATGAAAACGTATGCACACATTTATTTATTGAGCCCATGCCATAGGTCATACTGTGTTTAGATTCTGGAAATAAAATAATAAGTAAGACACAGGCTTGTTCTCTGTTAGATGGTACTGTATAAGGAAGAATACAAGATTGTGGTTAGTTTCAATAGTGTGTGATAAACGGTATGTTATAGAGTACTCTGAAAAGGTAGATAAGCAGAAGCTGATGCAATCTTGGGTCATTTACTGAGAATGCTGAATTAGATTATGTCTAATAAGAAATATAAAAAGTGAACAAAAATCATTTCTGTGAAAATTAGGGAAAGATTGGTTAATGCTGTTTAAGTCACAGTAAATAAATTTTGCAAAAGTATCAAGTTAAAATAGGTACTTTCTGAAAACTTCAAATCATTCCCTATGGCTAGACGTTTAATTCAGTAATTAGGCTAGGGAAAAAGGGGGGAAACTGGGTCAGAGAACTAAGGGCTAGCAATGTCAAAATTGGGAAAACAAGGAGCTATTAAAAGATTTTAAACTAGCGTGATGGATTATCATATTTGAATAAATATTAGAATGCTTCCTTTCTGTATTCAGTTTACTTAGAGAAATCTCAGATGTGGTAAAGTAGTCAGAACTACTAGAACTAGGTGTAAAACGGCATTTCTGACTGCAATGAGTATTGCAAAAAAAAAGCTTGTATGTAGTCATTAAAATGATTTTTTACATTTTCATAATCCTTGATAACTGAATAGAAAAATTAGCTGTTTTTTAAAAAATAATTGTTTCATATTTCATAAGAATGCATCTGTTTAAGACACTTCAGAACACTGTATGATATTTTGCTCAGGGCTATCATTTACAATGTTACTCTGAGAAACTTTCCAAAGACTTGTATGCATTCTAATTATTTGCTTCTTTATACATTTTTGTATTTTCACATTATTCTCACCATTGTGTGTTAACTTTTGCTTTCTTTAAAGTTAGATGACAAGAAACATTTCATATTGTTTCAAGAAAACAAATTTCAAAATGGAAATGGAATCATAATAATGCTACATTAAATTCATTTAACACCACAGGGAAATAATATGCTTTTCAATAACCTATTTTCCTGATAGAGTAAACACCATAAAGACCATTTATATATAAAAGGTTTTTAGTATTTTTCCAAATATGTAAAATTGTATGTAAAATTTACTATCTCTTTAACAGCATGTAATCTATAATATATTAAAAATAAAATATTAATAATGGGGCCAGGCGTGATGGCTCACACCTGTAATCCCAGAACTTTGGGAGGCCAAGGTGGGTGGATCACTTGAGGTCAGGAGTTCAAGACCAGCCTTGCCAACATGATGAAACCCAGTCTCCATTAAAAATACAAAAATTAGCGTGGTGTGGTGGTGCATGCCTGTAATCCCAGCTACTCAGGAGGCTGAGGCAGGATAATTGCTTGCAACTGAGAGGCAAAGGTTTTAGTAAGCTGAGATCATGCCATTACACTCCAGCCTGGGCGACAGTGAGAAGCCATTTAAAAAAAAAAAAAAGATTGTTATTTTAAAATAATCAATTTATTACTGATTTATTTATTGATAGCTAGGAGTCATTATGGATATTAAATATTAATTCTATCATGGTATCAAGTATTTCATCATGTATCATTGAGATTTATAAGGTATTTCTTCCTTTTATTTATGCTGAGAGTGTTTTCTTCTTTCCTACTCTTAGTTTTTTCTTCTTTCTTTCTTACCTTATTTTTAATGTTTGGAATGAGGATTCATTGATCTCAGGCCCTAGTATTGTTGTCAGGTTATTAGTGTATCCTTTTTTTTGACATCATTGCATGCCCTTCTGTGGGATCCTGTTATCGATTTAACTGTGTCACTCAAAATAAATAAATAAATAAATAAATAAATAAATAAATAAATAAGTTGAAGTCCTAAGCCCAGTACCTTAAAATGTGACTTTCTTTGGAAATCGGGTCTTCATATAGTGTCTTACACTATGTGGGCAGTTATAATAAAATACCAAAAACTGAGTAGCTAATAAACAGCAATGATTTGTTTTTCACAGATATGCAGGCTGGGAAGCCCAAGATCAAGGCACCAGTGGCGTCTAGTGAAAACCAGTTTCCTCGCAGATACTAACTTCTAGCTGTGTCCCCACTTGCTGGAGGGGGCTAGCTAGGGGTCTCTTCTATAAAGGTACTAACCCCAATAATAAGCGCGCTACCTCATGATCTAATCACCCTCCCAGGGCCCCACCTCCTAATACCATCCCATTCAGGATTAGAATTTAATACATGAATGTGAGGAGGACACAAACATTTAGATTTTAGCACAGAGGTAATGAAGCTAAAATGATGTGATTAAGATGGGATCTAATATATGACTGGTGTCCTCATGAAAGAGGTAAATTTGAACACAAAGCAGACATGCACACAGGGAAGATGATGTGAAGCTGGTCAGGTAATGATGGAGTGGACATTGGGCTGATGCAGATGCAAGCCAAGTAATGCCAATCATTGATAGCAACCACCAGAGCTAGGAAGAGGCCAGGAAGAATTCTATCTGGAGTCTCACAGAGAGCATGGTCATGCTGATACCTTGATTGTGGACTTTTAGACTCCAGAAATGTAAGACAGTACATTTCTGCTGTTTTAGGCCACAACATTTAAGGAATTTTGTTATGGAGGTCCTAGAAAACTAAGATTTTCTTTTGTAAGTTTCTGTGAAGTTGTATACTGCAGATTCTTTGTAAAACACTGGTAAATGGGTTTCAAGTAAATTCAAAGAGTTTTCTTACGATTTATTTTTTATAATACAATTTATGTAGCTATATTTATTAAATTTACATAATGCTAGTTTCAGAAAGGATGAAATTCAGACAAATAGAATTTGATGAGTTCATATAGAGGTCATTTTTGTGATCAAATGCCAAGGAGGGTTAATTATGAAAAGAGAAAAAATTTGTGCAAATATCAGTTATGCTTTTTGAAATAACCTGTTTAATGTAAAAAAAAGTGATCAATATGGAATGTGACAGAGTTTTCACAGCAATTACTTAAAACATGCTGTTTGACCAGTACTTTAATAAGAGAGAATTATGTTAAATACAAATATTTAATATAACATTTTAGAGGTTAAAAACATTTTGTAGTGATAGCTTAATGAACTAGAATTCTAAGGTTTGATTTAACATAGATTATCACATACAAGATTAAATAATATTGAACATATTCACTTTATTCCTGGAAGAAAATCAAAGGAAAAGTAATTATACAGAGTATCAGTAACTTAAAAAGAAAATTCAAAATAATAATTTAGAATGAACAAAATCATTGAAAAACATCATCTAGTTACTAGTTTTCCTCTGTTACTCTTACACATATGCTCCACATTTGTAAATATTCAAGTTAATCTATTTTTTATATGTGCAGTTATACATAAAACATATTTAATTGACTGCAATTTTATTAGATAACATTTTCCATTTCTGCTGTAAAGTAATGACTGCTAGGTAATTCATATTGCATTATCAAAATAAATTAGATTAAAATAACATAATAGAAGTGCAAATATTTTTCAATTAAATATGTTCTAAAATTCATCAACAATTGAAAATGATTTTGTTTCAACATGGTATCATAACTTTAATAGTATAAATATTTCCCCACTATAAAGATCAGTGCTATGAATTTTTTTTAAGTTCCTGCTGTGGCAGAAGGTCATAAGCTTGACTTAGTGGTCATTTTAAAGGTCTTCCCTTCTTCAGTTGCTGTGATCTCTGAATTTCAGAAGCATATAATGTCACAAAGCATGAATGATTTGCTAATGCTCAGTTCAAAAGGATGGCATTTGAGGAAAACTGACACGGATAGAAAAGAAACACATTAGATGTTCATGAAGTTTTGCCCCTAATGGGATAGTCTCAATTCCATTTCTTAAGTATATAAAATATTAATATTTATATGATGAAAAACCCTATAAAATGAAATTGTCATTGCATTTCAAAAACAATGTATTTTCGACAGTTCGTAGATCTATGACAAATTTGTATGGAAAATTAAGCAAAATCTCTTCCTTAAGAAAATATGGGCCAGGCACAGTGGCTCACACCTGTAATCCCAGCACTTTGGGGGAGGTAAAAGAATCCTTTGAGTCCAGGAGTTGAGACCATCCTAAGCAATACAGTGAGATCTCATCTCTACAAAACATTAAAAAATTTGCTAAGCATTGTGGCATGCACCTGTAATCTCGGTTTCCTAGGAGGCTGATGTGGGGGGATGGCTTGAGCCTGGAAGGCAGAGGCTGTAGTGAGTCAGGATAGTGTCACTGCACTCCAGCCTGGGTGACAGAGCAAGACCTCGAAAAAAAAAAAAAAAAGAAGGAAGGAAGGAAGATAAACCCTGAAACATGTCAACCTATATCAAAGTTTTGTTCCCCATTAACAGCGATATTATAATGAAAGTGGGTATCATTCTGATGATAGTTTCTCAAAGAAACAATGTCATAGGATTTCCCTTTGTAAAGGACATCTCTTAATTTGGATTACCCATCATCTATTCTGCTTTAAGATAACAGACTGTGATATTTCAATAGGAAACATCTCTCCCTGAATCACAGCACATTTGGTGTGGGTATATTTAACTTCTTTCACACATTCAATATCGAAAATATTATAGTACTAATCACAGCATTGAATCTCCCTGGTCACAGTGGTTGCTCAAAGATGACACATGATCTAATCTAAAATGATATGCCTCAAAAATAGGAGTTTATGAAATTATTGTAATGAGTCTTTCTTCTAAGATTATTCATGATAAAGGTGGTGAAATCTTGATCGTGCTGTGACCCCCGTGTATGACTTGAGATGATGACAACAAAAATAAAACAATTGCCAGAGATGAAACTAGATCGTGTGGATGAACATCCTTACTGCCTTTGGATCCATCTGGAACATTTCACCTATTCTATTGTCATAGATGCCCGATATCAAATTTACTAATACGCACTTGTATCCTAATGTCTTTATGAGTCACCAGGTTTGAAAGTAGGCGACTGGCTGAAGGGATGAGAGACCTGGGAAATTGACCTTAGATTCCTCCATGCAGGAAGCAGTAGGAATGTGCTACAGCCCTTTTCTATTTGTTTTCCCTGTTTTGAGTATTCTGTGCTTTGGAAGAATCCAGGACCTGTTTTTGAGGTTTCCTATAACTCCAGCCAGTTCACTTTCAGGCATGGCCGAAAACCATTCCTGAAAGTATTAGGAACACCAGTACACATAATTAAAGGCACATAGGAACTCCATAATAGATGACAGAGGTCGTCGGTAGGGTCTAATGACACTCATAAAATAGTAAGGAGAGCTTTTCAAACTGGGTCTTCAAGCCATCAGGTAGCATTAATTGGAGTTTTCTTTTCGTTGACTTTCAAGGGCAGGGTTTCCTGGCCTTCATCTCAGTGATGCTAATGGTACATATCCTTTACTATATGAGTATGTTTACCACATTGTCAACCAAGTCATCTTGGAGAGAATCATGAAATAATGTAACCAGATTGTTTTTACAAGAAAACTCCAGTAAAAGTAGACATCCAATTAAGCACAATTTATGTTTGTTAATAATGTTTCACTAATTTAGAAATGCATTTCATTCTTTTTTTTCCTATATTGTCTTTAGCACGTATTAGTTAATTGGGCTCTGATAAATCTACAGTAAAAGACAAAATTGTATAAATATGTTCAAAGGTTAGACAACCTAATGTATTTGACCAGGAAACATTTTTTTTTCTATAAACACTATCTTTAAGAAGGGTATTCCTTTACCTAAAAATTGGGAATTAACTCACCTGAAGATCCAACCAATACCATTGTAACTGTCTTTTCACATGTGCGTTTCCTGACCTGTTTTGCCCAACTGAAAGGTACCAGACCATTAACTTGTTTTTACCAATTTCACAACATGTATTTCTCTAGCCCTCACTTTTAGGATTACAGAAAAAAGTCACCTTAAATTTCCATTGTGCCATATGAAGTCAGATACTATTTTTACACCATATTTGAGCCCTAAAACAAAACAAAATAAAACAAACTAATTTCATGCACCCCGGGAGATAGGTACAAAAATTTATCAGACTATAAGTAGAAAAACATTAGAATTTATATTTTCATGTATTTTTATCTTTATTTTGCTTAAACTCTCTAATGTTCTTAACAGATTAGCACAGTAGTAGATGGACATAAAATACATATACTTATGGTGAGGTTGTGTACACAACTTTTTTACTAATAGGATAGATGGCGTAAAGTTTAGATAATATTTCCATAAAAAGCAAAATCATTTTCCTTTAATCTGAATAATATTTCCCTTTTCATTTCATTACATAGTCATTCAATGAATATTTAAAACCCACTATGTACCAATAATACAATAAACTAAGGTATTGCGAAGTCACCATGTATGATAAAGCAAAACAAAACAAAATTAAGACATCACAAATCTCTAGATTCAGCAGCATTCTGAGAGGTTCCACAGATCTGCCTCTTGCTTTAACAGTATTTTGACAGAACATACCTGGGGACTCCCTCTCTTCCAACCTTTGACCAACCTCCAATCTCCTCTCCACTTGCAAACTCCAAGACTATCTTCTCAGCCATCTCCTGCTTCTGGGACCAGCCAACACCGTTTTGTGGCCTTCTTGATGACCAACCATGAGCTCCCAGATTCGTCAGAATTATTCAACCCAGGCAGTATAAATTAGTTCAGCCACTATGGAAAGTATATTGGAGATTTCTCAAAGAACTTAAAAGAGAACTACCATTTGACCCAGAAATCCCATTACTGGATATGTACCCAAAGGAAAAAGACACATGTCCTTGTATGTACATCTCTGTGCTATTCACAATACCAAAGACATAGAATCAACCCAGGGCCCCATCAATGATAGATCGGATATAGTAAATGTGATATGCATATATCATGAGATACTACACGGCCATAAAAAAGAATCAAGTCATGTCCTTTGCAGCAACATGGATGCAACTGGAGGCCATTATCCTAAGCAAATTAATGAAGGAACGGAAAACCAAATATACCATGTTTTCACTTATAAGTGGGAGCTAAACATTGAGCACACATGCACATAATCATGGGAACAACAGACACTGCACACTACTAGGGAGCATAGAGAGGGCAGAGGGTGTGAGTTGAAAAACCACCTATTGGATACTACGCTCAGTACTTGGGTGCAACATACTCATGAAATGAACGTGCACAAGTAACCTTTGTCTAAAATATAAGTTGAAATAAAAAAAAAATTCCACCAAGGTGGAAGCAGCCATCAACCACCTGATCAATTTGCATCTGCAGCCCTCCAACACCTACCTTTCTCTGAACTTCTTTTCAACCATAACAATTTGGCTCTGGAAGGCATGGGCCACTTTATCTGTGAATTGGCCAAGGAGAGGTGTGAGGGTTCAGAACAACTCTTGAAGGTGCAAAACCAGCTTGGGGGCCATGCTCTCTTTCAGGATGTTCAGAAGCAATCTCAAAATGAGTGGGGTAAAACGCTGTATGTCTTGGAAGGGGTCATAGCCCTGGAGAAGAACATGAACCAGGACCTTTTGGATCTTCATGCACTGGGTTTGGCCACACAGGTTTTTGTCTCTGTGACTTCCTGGAGAGCCACTTCCTAGCTGAGGAAATGAAACTCCTCAAGAAGATGGGTGGCCAACCTCCACAGGCCAGTTGTGCCCCAGGCCTGACTGGGAGAATATCTCATGCAAAGGCTCACCTTTAGCATGACTAGGAGCCTACTGAACCTAGGACTTCTCAAGATCCTCTCTTAGAGTATCAGGGCTTCTGACTAAAACTCTGCCTCCAGCAACTAGGCAGCTTTTTAAGCACCTTGGAGCCCTTTCCCAAGCTTTGAAGCAAATGGAAATAAAGTATTTTGCAGGAAAAAAAAAATATGCTATAGCTTTTTGGAGCTTATAGGTCTGGGATTTTACTTGGCAAACTCCTAAAATGAGTTGAGACTGGAAATATCTGCCTACTTGCCTTTCTTCCCCACTAAAATATTAGCTTCTACAGGGCAGGGATTATAAATGTCTTATGATTATTTCATGCTCAGTGCTTAGTGTAGTATTTGCCATTTGATAAATATTTAATAAATGTTTTTTGACGTATATTGAATAAAACCTTTTGCCTCATTGCCACTGAAAATCTGGAGAACTTTCTAGTCAGTTATCTTTAAATGTTTAGATGACTTTTGGGAGGGTGTTTCCCCCTGTGACTTATTAGGCTTGGTGATATTCCTTTATGAACCTTCCCTCAGCTATTAATAATTTCTCCAATTTCATCTGATCCTACTAGATTTTTTTTTCTTGCTGAAGACCATTTCTTCATTTTACCACTTATGAGAATGCACGCTTTTACATCAACAATAATTGCTCTCTGGACCCCATTTCCTTCTCATCTTGTTAACCTGTTTAGAGACTTTAAAATGTGACTATGTTTACATTTTATTGCATAAACAATAGGCTTCATTTTGGTTATCCTCTCTGCAAAATTACTTTGGATGATTGGAATTCTATGACATTGTTCTCCCTTAATTACTTATGGTGAATTTAGTATCTATAATTGCATAGTTACTTAATTTAACAGACAAATGTTAGTGAACTGTTCTGGAGTCCTTAAGAATAATTTGTTCCTAATTATAAAGAAGGGATCTTCAGCAAAAAATGGAAAGAGAGAAAACTGCCTTTTATTTAGCCCTTTACTATATTTCAGATTGTATGTATTTTTTTCTCAGTTTTACCTAGTCTAAAAATAATACTTGTAATTCCCACGTCTTCAATGAAGAATATTTTCTCAGATCTCTTATTTCTGTAATGACTCTGAAGACCCCATTTATAACTCTATCCCGCAGCCTCATACCAATCAAATTTGCAGTGAAGAGACTGAATTTCATACAAGTGGCCATGACTTTTAGCCAATTTATTTTACTTTAACACATCCTTTCTTTATTCATCTTGAATTGCACCACACAACAGACTTCCACTCATCTCCTTAATTGAAAATTTGGCTTACTTTCTGTGCCCTGTGAGAACAAAGTGCTCACTGGTGATTGCAGGACTGTGGCTTCATTAAATTTATGCCTTATGAATTTAACAACATTTGGCTATTTCTGTAATCTCACTAGCAATGTCAAGGACTGATCGGCCTGGCTGCCTAATGTCAGGAGCCTGAATCAAAATTTGGGCATTCTGAATTGCCATTGACATCAATTCTGCCTTCTTTCCTTAGGAAGTTATACATCAGTAGTCACAGCCCTTACTCTGTGTAAATAGAAAAAGGTATCAGGCACTGCTGTTACTGAATGCATCTGACTAGGTTCATAAGTAATACACGACTTGCTGCAATGATTTAATTTTTACAAAGTATATATTTAGCTTCTTTCTCTCCTGATTTATTCATTCACGTATATCACATGCAAATAACTAATTTATGTGTTTTTAGCAGAGGGAAGGAAAAATTAACCAAAATATACACAATTGTGTAAGCTATGTTAGAACAGACATTGTAAATATAAAAATCAGATAGTCTTACATTGCTACACAAATATATACAAATATTTAAACTAAGCTGTGAAGGAGAAATAATTACATGCTATTCTCATAGTTATTTTTATTAGAAAATGAGAGTTATTTGATGATGTATATGTAATGTAGAAATTACACATTAATCGCAAATTAAAATTTAGTGCAAAATGAGATATCTGGATTAAGAGGTATGACTGGTACCATTGAACCATATGGCAATTATGCTTTGGAAAATTAAGTAATTCAACTAATAAACCTATTTCTAAATTAAGTGTTATTTATTGGGGAAAATATAAAACACCAAAAAAAATCACTAGTATTAAGATTTTTATTACCATAGCATTTGCTACACATGAAAATGAAATTATTTCAAACTTTTGTTTGTCTTCCACAGTACAGCCTCCATGGAGACTCATTTAATTCCCAAAGGAAAAGCAATTATTAATCTTTTCTTCAATCCAATGCATTATAACCTGAGTGACTGAATACTGATTACATGTTGTGTTTCTTTGTTCAAGCATCTCCTTTCCTACACTGGAACAAGAGCTTTCTAAGGGCAAGAACTGGGTTCCATCCAGCAAGAAAATCCCAAGATGTGGCATTGTAAGCAGGGAAAAACACCATGGTTTCTAGAGATGAAGGAAGACACAACAACATACATGACAACTGCAGAGCATTCTTGGTAACATGGAATTGAAGAAGCTTTGTAACTCTCTGATAATATGTGAACTTCCATACTAACATCTGTAGCTAATAGCTTCAAGGTCTTATAATTTTCTCATATTTATTTAATTCCTTTTTCTACCGCCCATGTCCTTTTGTCACAGTTCCATCAGTCAGAACACAAGGGAGAACACAACTTTCTTAAGTTGATTCTTTATTCCAGATGCTGGAATGCAGTTTGAGCAAATAAAACATTGTGAGAGACATCCCTGTTCGAAACCATCCTATATGACACACTTAAATATACACTTTCCTCCATCAACTACTGTTTTGCTCATTTTGCACTGTTCGAAAATCTCAGTACCTTTCTAGAGTCAAAAGTGAAAAATGTTTTGCAAAAACAAAGCATCTACATAAAGTCATGGATAAAAGATTTTGTTCTCCATGTTCCCAATTGCTTACAGCGAGGTGTCTTGTTCCAACAATAGATTATGGCATGTATTACAGTGGGGAGTTTTTGACTTTTCCTTCATAAAAATGCTTTCTTTTTTTTTTTTTTTTTTTTTTTTGAGACGGAGTCTCGCTCTGTCGCCCAGGCTGGAGTGCAGTGGCCGGATCTCAGCTCACTGCAAGCTCCGCCTCCCGGGTTTACGCCATTCTCTCGCCTCAGCCTCCCGAGTAGCTGGGACTACAGGCGCCCGCCATCTCGCCCGGCTAATTTTTTTGTATTTTTTTAGTAGAGATGGGGTTTCACCGTGTTAGCCAGGATGGTCTCGATCTCCTGACCTCGTGATCCGCCCGTCTCGGCCTCCCAAAGTGCTGGGATTACAGGCTTGAGCCACCGCGACCGGCCCATAAAAATGCTTTCTACAATGCCGGCATACAAGCCAGGTTTTTTCCTAACCTGCATGAAGTTATTTCATGGATTTTATAATAAACTATGTCAGATTCATTTTCACACACTGAGAGCTTAATGCCATTCAGGTCAACTGGTGCAGCAATGTTTTCTCTCTTTTTTTAACCTTCCATTTTTTTGAGGGAGACATTTAAAAAGAGAATAAAAATAGATAAGTCTTGCACGTAATATGTTAGCTGTTCAAAAAACATTAATGGAGTGGTTTTGATGGTGCATTGTATTGTAGCTGAAATATTTTTCACTTCAGATAATCCAGATTTAATTCTAAGGCATTATTATTTGGCTGACCAACTTGTATCATTTTTTTCATGTTGTCTTCATACTTCCTAGACACTTGTTATATAAAATAACTTACAGGTTTTTACTTTAAGTGAAATGAGAGGCTATTGCAAAATTTAGAGTAGGGGAGTGGCATGATCTCTTTTAAAAACATCACTCTAGCTGCTACTTAGAAATGGATTTGGGGAAACGGAAGTAAACATAGAAAATAAAACCTGCATGGAGGTTACTCAGGTAGATCAGGTGAACTGGGGTTGAAGGAGCAGGAGGAGAGAGAAGTAGATCAACTAAAGAGATATTTTGAATATAGAAGCAAGCCATTTTAGATAGGCAAATATTCTTTGAGGATAGAATGTTCTTTCATCTGTTTTTCTGGCTAAATAACACTTTTTTCCCCAAGTCTACATCTCCAGGAAGCCTTCCCCGTTCTGCCCTTGCTGTGTAATAGTCTTCTGAATGACTCCTTAGTACTGTCTTCATCTCACAAGAGCAAATCTCTAAGCATTACTTTCTTTGTCGTTCTCATCAAACTTTGAAGTGTTTGGAATCAAGGCCACATCTTTCCCTTCTAGAACTCTTACACCGAACAAAAATTTTGACCTACACTGTGTTTACTATTGAAGAATGTATTTGATTGTATAAAATAGAACAGTTTAATTTTGATGGCTTAAATACGTATGTTTACATAACAAGAGATATAGAGATAAGTGTGCACGTAAGTTGATTTAGTTGTCCAAAAATGTTAGGGTTGGCATATCAGTAATTATTGTTCCTTTCCTTCACTATTGCAAGACATTCTTTCGGCACCAAGTATTCACGTGTGTGTGTGTGTGTGTGTGTGTGTGTGTGTGTGTATCCATACACAGCAATATGAAATGAGAAAAAAACTACATCTTTTCCTTATATCTGGAAAAGGAAAACACCTTCAGGAAGCTCTCAATGGAGTGACATCTATGTTGGATTGGCCAGAATTGTACAGTCATGAGCTACTTAATGACTGAGGAAACATTCAGAAAGATATATTATTAGGTGATTTAAACATTACAGGAACATCATAGAGTGTACTTTCACAAACTTAGAAGGTATAGCCTACTACTATACACCTAGGCTACATGGTATAACCTATTGCTCCTAGGCTATCAACCTGTACAGTATGTCATGGTATTGAATACTATAGGCAGAGTGGTAAATATTTGTGTGTCTAAATATAGAAAAGGTACAGTAAAAAATGTGGTGTAAAAGATTACAAAGAGGATACTTGCATAGAACATTTATCATTAGTGGAGCTTGCAGGACTAGAAGTTGCTTTGGGTGAGTCAATGGGTGGTGAGTGACTATGAAGGCTTAGGAAACTACTGTATACCACTGTAGATTTTATAAACACTGTACACTTAGACTACACCAAATTTATAAAAATAATTTTTCTTTCTTCAATAATAAATTAACAATGTAAATTTTTTACTTTATAAATTTTATCTTTTTAACTTTTGACTCTTGTAGTACCTCTTAGTGTAAAACAGAAACATATTGGACAGTTATACAATTTTTTTCTTCATATTATTATTCTATAAGCTTTGTTGTGCTTTTTTTAATTTTTAATTTTTAAAACTTTTTTTGTTAAAAAAATTTTTTAAACTTTTTTTGTTAAAAACAAAGACATAAACACACACATTAGCCTAGGCCTACACAGGCTTAGGCTTAATATCACTATCTTCCATCTCTACATCTTGTCACTGGAAAGTCTTAAAGGACAGCAATACACATGGAGCTTCATCTCCTATGATAACAATATCTTATTATTGAATACCTCTTGAAGGATCTGCCTGAGGCTGTTTTACAGATAACTTTTTTAATAAATAGAAGGATTACACCATAAAGTAACAATAAAAAGTACAGTATAGTAAATATTTAAAGCAATAACATAGTCATTTATTATCATTGTCAAGTATTATAAACTGTACATAATTGTGTGTACTATACTGCATTCAGCTGTGTGCAGTGGGTTTTTTTATACCAGTCTCAACACAAACATGTGAATAATGTGTTATATTAGGAAGTTATAAAGTTATGACAGCTATGACTTCACTAAGTGATAGAAATTTTTCATCTCCATCTTAATCTTATGGGACCAACATCTTATATGCTATCCTTTGTTGAGTGAAATGTCATTGTGTAGTAATGACTGTAAGCTTTTCTATCTTATAAGTGAGAGGGTAAGAGAATAAAGCATTCAAAATTTTTAATAGCTAAGTGAGACTATCACAATTGCTTCATTAGATACTCAAAATCATATTTTAATAAATTATATATATACAAACCACTGCTCAAAGAAATCTGAGATGACACAAACAAAAAATACCACGCTCATATATAAGAAGAATCAATATTGTGAAAATGACTATATTGCCCAAAGCAATTCATAGATTCAGTGCTATTCCCATTAAACTATCATTGATTTTATTCACAGAATTAAAATAAAAACTATTTTAATGTTCATATGGAACCAAAAATGAGCCTGAATAGACAAGGCAATCCTATGCAAAAAAAATAAAGCTGGAGGCATCACACTACCCAACTTCAAACTATACTACCAGGCTACGGTAACCAACACAGCATGGTACTGGTACAAAAACAGACATATAGACCAATGGAAGAGAAGAGAGAACCAGAAATAGGACCACACACCTATAACCATCTAATCTTCGACAAACCCAACAAAAATGAGCTATGGGGAAAAGATTCCCTATTTAATAAATTGTGCTGGGAGAACTGTCTAGACACATGCAGAAAACTGAAACTGGACTCCTTTTTTATACCATATACAAAAATCAACTCAAGATGGATTAAATACTTAAATGTAAAACCCCAAACTATCAAAACCCTACAAAAAAAAACTAAGTAATTCCATTCAGGACATAGGCACAGGCAAAGATTCGTGACAAAGATGCCAAAAGCAATTGCAACAAAAGCAAAAATTTGCAAATTAGATCTAATTAAACTGAAGAGCTTTGCACAGCAAAGGAAAGCATCAACAAAATAAACAGACAGTTTACAGAATGGGAGAAAACGGTTCTGGTCTACCCATCTGACAAAGGTCTAATATCCAGCATCTGTAAGGAACCTAAATTTATGAGAGAAAACAAACAACTCCATTTAAAAGTAGGCAAAGGACATGAACGGACAATTCTCAAAAGACATATATGTGGCCATGAAACATGAGAAAAAGCTCAACATCACTAATCTTTAGAGAAATGCAAATCAAAACCACAATGAGCTGCCATCTCGCACCAGTCAGAACAGCTACTTTTAAAAAGTCAAAAAACAACAAATGCTGGTAAGATTGTGGAGAAAAAGGCACACTTTTACATTGTTGATGAGAATGAAAATTAGCTCAACCATAGTGAAAGACAGTGTGGTAATTTTTTAAAGAACTAGAGGCAGAAATATCACTTGACCCAGCAATCCCATTACTGGGTATATACCCAAAGAATACAAATTATTCTATTATAAAGACACATGTATGCATAAGGTCACTGCAGCACTATTCACAATAGCAAAGACATGGCATCAGCCTAAATGCCCATCAGTGACACACTGGATAAAGAAAATGTGGTACATATACATCATGGAATACTATGCAACCATATAAAAGAAACAAAATATTGTCCTTTGTAGGAACATGGATGTAGCTGGAAGCCATTATCCATAGCATACTAACCCAGAAACAGAAAACAAAATACAGCATGTTCTCGTTTATAAGTGGGAGCTAAATGTTGAGAACACATGGACACATGGTGGGAGCAATACACACTGGGGCCTGTCAGAGGGCAGAGGGTGGGAAGAGGGAGAGGATCAAGAAGAACAGATTACGGGTGCTGGGATTAATACCTTGGTGATGAGATAATCATAGATGTCATCAGTTACCTACCTGGGCCTGTTTTTTCAACCATAATCTAATTTATTTTATAAGTATATATACTTATAAAATAAATTTAAAATTATAAGTATATATACTTATAAAATCTTATAAAATACTTATAATACTTATAAGTATTATATATACTTATATATACTTATATTAAATATAATACATATATACTTATATTAAATATAATACTTATATAAGTAAATAAATGTAAATAACTTATAAATTTAATAAGTATATATGCTTACTATATATACTTATTACATATTATACTTATATATACTTAATTAGCTATTCTGTTTCCTCTTGAATAGGTTTTGCATTTGTCATTTTTTAAAAAAATTGTCCATTTTATATAATTGTGAAATTTATTGACATGAATTTGTTGATAATATTCCATTTTTATCCATTTGATGTCAGTAGGAGCTGGACTAAAGTTACGTCTTTCATTGCTCGTACTAGAATTGTGTTTCCTCTATCTTAATTTCCCTGGTCTGGCAATATAGAATTATCAACTTATTTTCTTTCTTGAAAGATAAGACTTATTGTTTCTATGATTAACATGATATTTTTCTGTTTTTTTTATTTTATAGATTTTTATATGAACCTTTATTATCTGCTTTCTGTTGCTTATCTAAAGTTTCATTGATTGTTTTTTAAAACAAACAACTCAAATGTTAAATTGGAAGGTCACAAATTTGAGGCCCTTCTCTTTTATAATAGAAACATTAAGTGCTATAAATCTTCAAAGTAATGCTTTACCTGCATTTCACAAATTTAGAGAGGTTGTGGTTTTATTTTTCTTCAGTTATACATACTATCTAATAACAATTTTGATTGTCTTTTGGGGTCTAAAAGAATACTATTTCGTTTCTAAGTATTTGCAGATTTTTCCAATTCATTCATTTATAACATTTCCTTGTTCTAAATTCATTTATAACTATTTCCTTGTTCTAAAGAACATATTTTGTATAATTTAATTTCATACAAATTTATTCACATTTGCCTTCTGGCCCAGAAAATTTTCCATTAAATTTTCTATTATACACTTGAAAACAATCTGTATTCTGTCATTAGGTAGTGTTTTATAAATGTCAATGAGAAAAAAAACTCATTAAATATTGGAAGTTTGGTGTTATTATGTCCTTATTATGAATTAACACTTCCATTAATATTAGATCACTCTCTTTATACCTGGAAATAGTTTTTGCTATAAAATCTCTTTTTCTGATATTAATATAATCACTTAAAACTTAATTAATATTAGCATAGTACATTTTTTTCATCCTTTTATTTTTAGCCTATTTGTGTTTTTATATTTCCAGTTGTTTTGTTGTTGGGAGAATATAATTTGGTTTTCTTTAGTAACCAATTGGATAAGCTCTGCCTTTTTATTGGTATATTTGAATTATGTTCTTTTAGTGTGAATACTGAATATGTTCTCATATAATATTGCTGTTCATTTTCTAATTGTTCCATTTGTTTGTTCCTCTCTTCTTTTTTCTCCTGATTTCTTTCAGATTTTTTTTATGGTTTACTTGTGTATTTTCTGTTGTCTTAATAGTTACTCATCTTCATTGTGTTATTTTTGTGGTTTCTTTAGGACTTATATCAAAGGATAAATTCAAATGATATCACATCAAATTGTATATGGTACAAGAATATTTTGATGGTATACTTCCATTTCTCCCATGTGAGTCTTTGTACTATAGTTGTCCTGCAATTTTCTTCTACATATAGAAGTAATGCATTGTTTCTAGTTTTGCATTAAAAGAATGACTTGTCTTTTAAAGAGATTTAAATAATGAGAAAAATATCTTCAATGTTTGCCCATATAGTTCTTATATTGAGAAATTGTCCATTTTTGGTATAAACCAAGATTTCTAACTATGATTTTTCTTTTGGCTGAACTATTTCCTTGAATACTTGTTATATTCTTGGTCTGCTGGTGATGAAATTTTTCCAATTGCATATATCTGAAAGTCATTGTTTTACCTTCGTTTTTTGAAAGATCTATTTATTGGGTATAGAATTCTAGGTTGGCAGATATAATAAATTCAATAGTGACTCCCAAAATATATTTCCACCCACAACTTGAGAATGTGAATTTATTTGGAATAAGAATCTTTGCAGAGGTAGTTAAGGTAAGGAATGAAGGAGAGATCATCCTGGATTAAGATGGAAATTAAATCCAATGGCCAGTGTCTTGTAAGCAACAGCAAAATAGAAGAAACAGGGAAGAAAGTAATGTGAAGGCAGAAGGCCATATGAAGACAAAGATTGACTTATGAAAATCCAAGGCAAGGCATGTCAAGTGTAACCAGAAGCTACCTAAATTGGAGAGACATAAAATAATTTTGTTTCAGAGCCTCAGAGGGAGCCAGTACTGATAATTCTTTGAGTTTGGACTTCTGAACCCCAGAACTGAGAGAAAAATTTGTGTTATTTTCAGTTGCCATGTTTGTAGTAATTTCTTACAGCAGCTTTAGAAAACTAAAATGGCAAGTTCTTTTCATTTTTTTTTTTTTTTTTTAGTAGGGGTATTTTTTTTTAGTATTTTAAATACTAAAATACTGGTAGGGGTATTTTTTTTAGTATTTTACGTGTGTTTCTGTATTATCTTCTGACTTACATTGTTTTAGACGAGAAATATACTGTCATCCTTAATGTTGGTGCCCTATTTGTAAAATACTTTTTTCCTTGGGCTGATTTAATATTTGGATTTTTATCACCAGTTTTAAGCAATCTGATTATGATATATCTTGCTGTAATTTTCTTTATATTCCTTGTGATTGAGTTTGCCAATTTTCTTGGTTCTATAGATTCAGAATTCTCATCAAATTTAGAAAAATTTTGGCCATTATTTCTTTAATGTATTTTTTCTATCCCTCCTCCCAGGTCTTCTTCCTGGAATCCAGGGAACCCAATTACCCGTATATTTTGCCACTTAAATTTGTCCCAGAGTTTACTTACATTCTGGTTATTGTTTTAATTCGCTTGATTTTTGGTTTTTCACCTGTTTTATTTTGCATATTTTCTATTTTGTATCTTTATGGTTACCATTTATTTTCCCTACAGTGTCTAATGTGTGTTTAATTGCATTTAGAGTATTTTTCATCTCAGACATTACATTTTCATTTCTAAAAATTGTTTTGTCTGTTTTATTAAATACCTATATCTCCATTTAACATGCTCATTTTTTTTCTGTATTTTCTGAATGTTTAGTGCTTAGTCACAATAATTCTTACTGTCCTGTCTACAAATTTATTCAATTATGAGGTTTCTGGGTTAGTTTTGATGCATTTATTTTTGTCTTCCTTATGAAAAATAGTTTTCCACTTCTTTAAATGCCATTTTGATCAGATATTAAACACTGTGATATTTATTTTGTTCATTGATGGCTGATTTTTATTATAATAAATATTTTTGTGGTTTTCTCTAAAACATTGTTACTTTGAGACAGTATGATTCTTCGAAGTTTTGTTTTGTTACGCATGACCAAAGAAGTGTCTAGTGTAGACCTAATTTCTGCCCACTCTAAGGCACTACCTTTGTAAATACTCTACCTAATGGCCCTGACAGAAAGATAAGCCATTCTCAGTCAGATGTAATTTCTAGGATGACTCCCTATTCTCCTTTTTGTTGTTTCTTTGCCTAGTCTTGATTAGTTTCTTCAAACCTATGTACATGGCATACTCCACTGAAAACTTTTTGGTGAGGGTAGTGAAGATAAAGGGGGCCAGAAGGGAATGCTGTGCAAATCTCCAGAGCTCTGCCTTTATGCAGCGCTCTCCTTTCTTCTACTCTATTCTGTGAACTCTGGCTGCGTTAGCCTCTGGAACTCATGGTTTTGTCTCATCAACTTAGAGAGACAGGTTTCTCTTTCAATGGCCTGGAACTCTATCCAGGCAGTAAGCTTGAACACTTAAATTCTCACTTTGTTTGTGTCCCATTTTTGTGGATCACTGTCCTTCATTGCCTAAATTCTAATGCCTTAAAAGCATTTTTTTAGTTTTTAATATATGTTGTCTGGTCATTTAGTTATTTCCCTTGCAAAGATAAGCCAGTCCATATTACTTTACCTTGTTCAGAAGTAGAAGTAGCACTTCTTTGAAGTCAAATTTCATTGAATTGTAAATAATTATGATACCTTCTCTTAGTAATATGCCAATGTATTGTCTATCTCAATAATAATATATTAGCACACATGCATTAAATTTGCTCTAGAAATTCTTCATTTTTCATTCTATTATCTATACAAAATTTGACAATTTAAAAATGGCTTTTCTATGCCTTAGCAGACACTACCATTTTCTTTCCCTAACAGGTATTATCTCCTACTCCTTGCAAAATGAATATCAATCTAGGTGTGGTCTAATGAAGTGTTATGTGAAACTGCTTCCTGTAGGTTTTCTCAAAACTTCTTCCTTTTCTTCTTCTTACTATCTAGAAAGCAAAATACTTAGGTGGAATTTATTCAGACATGCTAGTTTTCTTCTGTTCAAGGTGGTAGCCACTTACCACTTGTGGCCATTGAGTACTCGAAGTGTGGAAAGTCCAAATTGAAATATATTTCATATATCAAAGACTTAAGGGGGAAAATAATAAAATAATCTCATTATTTTGTAAATAATTACATGTTGAAATTATAATTTTTATATAAAGTGTTAAATAAACTTAATTTAATTAATTTTATATTTCAAATTTTTCTTTTTAAATGTGGCTTCTAGAAAATTTAAAATTACGTATGTTTATATTATATTTCTATTAGATAACACTGTCTTAGATAATGAGTTAGAACTTCTTTTTTCTTTTTTTTGGTAAAGGTTCAGATAGCAAATATACTTTCTCTCGCTAGACCTACAGTCTGCCACAACTGTGCTAAGTAGCCATACGCAACACACAAATGAATGCTGTGTCAGTGCTCCAGAACAAATTTATATACAAAATTTGGTGGACCCTGGATTTGGTCTAAGCCTTGGTTTGCTGAACCTTTTATAAAATAACCCTGAGAATTGAAGCCAAGCATTATACACGAGCAATAAACAGAAAGAAAGAAACTTTAGCTTCTGATCATATTGAAGGCTACCACAGCAGCCTCTGATCGACATTGTTTTAGGTATAACAAAAAAAGCTTCTATCTCATTTAAGCCTCTGTTATTTATCTTTTAATATATGTAGCTAAATCTTATCCCAACTATGTTCATATGCCATAATCCATTATATATTTTGCTACCTTAAAATTTGTAATCCCTTTATTTATCCTCAGGGCAAATTTGGCTACTTCCATGTACAGTATCATTTTTATATATCAATTTAACATCTAATTTGCCTATTGAATTAAAGCATCCTTCTAGAGAAACTACTGTGGCTTATCTTTATATATCATCAACCAATATATGGTAGATTTTCATTGTATTCAGCTAGCATTTAATAAGTGTTAGTCGAGTATATAATGATCAATATCATGTGCAAGGAAGTGTCTATCACTGAAGTTTCTCCATATAAGTAATAAACCACAGTAAGCAAAGAAAATGGAAGTTTCAATTAGTAAAAAAAAAAAAAACAACATCCAAGAAGAGTATTATTCAATCCCTTCTTAAATAATTTTCTTCATAGTTACGAACCTTAAGAAAAATTACTGCTATTAAAATGATATTTTGAAGTAATTCATGAGTTGTTGCTTTGTTTCATATTCTGATAAATGTTTACTGACCATATTTTAAATCTCAAATTATAATACAAATTATAACTTTTAACTCATACAAATTATATAGCTTTTTGTTTAATTTAGATTATATGCCCCCAAACCTTCAGACAATTATATGCCCTCCCTCCCCCGCCCCAGGATGATGTGGCAATTCTGGCCAGCTTAATGGTAGTTGACTGGAGCCAGGTTCATCATTTTCTAAATGATATAGCAGGAAATCTATAAGGTGATACTATCGTGTAGCCAAGACAACTTTGTTTTATTAAGCCCCAGAGTATCACTACAACATTCCACATCATATCCTGTGGGAATAATGTCTACATGAAGTGGGAGATAAATGACGAAACAGCCACAAACTCCACTTACTGCACCACTCTTTGCTAAGTCCATTTTTCAATTCTCATCACACCTTGCATCCTAGATATTTTCATCCCATTTAACAGATAAAGAATCAGGTATATTGGAAAGATGAAGTAACACCTCTAATGTTGTTGAAGTACATAGATTTAAATTCAAATCTGGCTGAAATGAAAACTGATACCTTGAGATCACGGTCTGAGACAGGATATGATAGATATGCTTTTCTGTGAATTATAATCTCTCAAAGAAAAAGGAATTACTTCCAGCCACAGATGAGAAAATAATGAATTGTCCAGTTGTCACTGCTTGTATGAAAGTGGTGTCAGTGAACTTATACAAGAAAAACACCCAGTGGATTTTCTATGTTGCTAGAAGTCAGAACAAATAGAAATATGACATCTATAATGCTTAGCCCAGTTTTTTTCTTGCCATGGAATTTTTGATGATAGTTTCAAATATTTCAAGTACATTTGATTTAAATTTGTTTCATAACTCCAGAAACATATCTGAGATTACCCCATTATTAAAACCTCAATTTCATTCAAATGACTCCATACCTTTTGTTTCCTGATTGATTACCAAACACTCTATATTTTTGGACACACCCACTTTCACATATTTAAAGAACTCCAGCTCTTTTTCAAATGACCAAAATAAGTGAGTTGATAACTCAAAATACGTACCATTAAGTACTGAGGAAAATGTACAGCCATAATCACTAACAGTTGAGATACCAGAAATGCCCTATCACGTAACTGCTCTTTTAATTCAGACACATACGCACATACGCGTGCGTGCACACATGCATACACCCAGAGATCACTTCAGGATGGATTCTAAAAACAGCCATAGTCTTTTTTTGGTAATACACTTCCCTATGACACTTAGGTCCTGATGCTAAATCCAGCACACTCCCAGGACTTTGCCATTTCTTATAACACGCTGTGCTTTCTCTTGGAAAATCCCACTGCTGTTTCGCTCAATGGACATCAATCAGCTTTACACACAGTGCCCACCTGTCTATGGCCATAGCAAAAGTTTTCATTATTTTTATACATATGTTTTAACCTTAACTGATTAAGAATTAAATGCCTCCAAATATTAAATGACTTGGCAATTCTGGTCAGCTCAACTGTGGTTAAATGGACCCAGGTTCATCATTTGAAAGGATATAGCAGGAGTAATTCCAAGCTCCTCTATATAAATTAGTGAATTCGGCCGGGCGCGGTGGCTCAAGCCTGTAATCCCAGCACTTTGGGAGGCCGAGGTGGGCGGATCACAAGGTCAGGAGATCGAGACCATCCTGGCTAACACGGTGAAACCCCGTCTCTACTAAAAAAAAAGTACAAAAAACTAGCCGGGCGAGGTGGCGGCCGCCTGTAGTCCCAGCTACTCGGGAGGCTGAGGCAGGAGAATGGCGTGAACCCGGGAGGCGGAGATTGCAGTGAGCTGAGATCCGGCCACTGCACTCCAGCTTGGGCGACAGAGCGAGACTCCGTCTCAAAAAATAAATAAATAAATAAATAAATAAATAAGTGAATTCATATATATATATATACACACGCACGCACACACATATGTGTGTGTGCGTGCGTGTGTGTATGTGAATATATATATGTGTGTATATATATGTACATATGAAGGGAAAACATTTTCTGCTTGTACAAATTTGCTTTAACAGAATTTCTGATTTTAAATAGTTTAATTGTGAGAAAGGTGATTCTAACTCAGCACACCAACAAAATAAAATCCTCATCTCTCTGCTCAGCCGAAGTATTCAGTTCAGAGCATGTATGTAAACATGAATGCACACCACCCACATGACAATATCAAATTTTTATTTAAACTAATTTTTTTTTTTTTTTTTTTTTACTTTTTGCATAGTAGTAATGCTTTCTGGAATGAAAAAAAGTACAGGAAGACAAAATTGTTTAAATGTTGTATTACCTGTAAGTCATTATGAAACACGTATTGAGGTAATCATAGGTTGGGGGCCAGAACTTGATGAAGTTAACGCTCAGGAAGGAATATCAGCTGGAATGAAAGAGCTATAAGTATGTCAGAATTGTACCAAACTTTAGTGAAACTTGAGTGGGGTGCAGTATATCTGAGAGGGTTAATACAATACTTAACAGACTGACAAAGTTGTTGAATCCCCTGGAAGAGAGCTACATCAAAGGCAATATAACCAGATTTATATAAGGCTTTTAAAGGTTCGCCAAGTGGGAATTCCCATTAGAAGAGTTTGGCAGTTTTATTCTCCTTTTCAGTGGATTTTATATTTTGCCTGAGAATGAAAATCATACTTTTAGTTTTGTATATTAGGGAAAGCAGAGCAACCTCCAAAATCATGCAGCCAGTACAAAGCTCGATGAAGAGACATCTTATGCCAAAAATGACCATGGCATTTCAAAGCTGGAAGTTTCTTATGATATAATTATTGACCATTCATATGATTTGTTTATCATGTTGGTAACTAGTTTCCCAGTGCTAATACAAGCAGAGATTATTAAAAAGACATTTGATTACTTTGAAGCACAGGCACTTGTCTACTCTAAACAAATTAGAAAAATGGGAAGGGGAACTAAAAAGTTAAAAGACAAACTAGATAACAACAATAAATATTGTTACCCTAGTGGGAATGCATGGAAGAACTTCCAAGTATTTAGCCTTCTCTAAGTACTACTTGACCTTGCTACTTCAAACCATCATTTTGGTACTTAATGAGTGGCCCTGTGAAACAAAATATTTAACTAGATAGTAAAAGTTATTGGGACTTTGATAGATTTTTCTGGTACCTGAGAGCTTTATCTATCATCTGTCAAACACTGTGCAGGGTAAAGCTAGGCTTTGAATACATACAACTCATTCACAATATCTAATTACAGATGCATATAAATTAATTTCTAAAATTATTTTCTATTACTAGAAGTAAATAGAATTATATTTATTTATAAAAATTATGTGTTCAATTATGGGGAAAATGTGTGTTAAGATGAGTGATATTTTTATATAATTTTTCTAAGAAAACAGACAGAAGGTAAGAAGAAATTGAATCGTAGTAACTGAGATCTCTCGAACATTAAGGACAAATACCAAATTACAGGTCCAAAAAACTCAGAGAATGCCACGCAGGATGAATATGAAAAAATATGCCTAGGAATATCATATTAAAACTGTAGAAAACCTAACACAAAGATAAAACATTAAAGTAAGGCAGAGGAAGAAACACATTGTATATGGAGTAACAGATGTAGAATTGAATCAAACTTATTTTTAGAAGCCAAGCAAGTAAGAAGGGAGTGGAATATAATATTTAAAGTGTTAAAAATTGTAATATAGTGGATGTTTTAATCTAAATATTCATTATCTAAAATTGTGAGGCAAAAAAATTATAACATGAACATATTCACTAACAGTCGGGGCACTTATTATATTAGTTCCTGTTATGGACCAAATTAGTTTCCCCAAAAATTCATAAGTTGAAGCCCTATCTCCCAATGTGACTATATTTGCAATGGAGATTTTAAGAAGGTAATTAAGGTTAAATGAGGTCATAAGGGTGAGGTCCTAATCTGTTAGTACTGGCATCCCTATCAGAAAAGGAAGAAACACCAGATCCCTCTCTCTCTCTCTCTTTCTCTCTTTACACACATACAGCCCTTGTGAGCATATACTGAGAGGGTGGCCATCTGCAATCTGGAAAGAGAGACCTCACTATGGACTTCTATCCTCCAGAACTGTGAGGAAATAACTTTCTGTTATTTAAACCATACGGTCTGTGGTATTATGTGGCAGCCTAAGCAGACCAAAATTGGCACCTAAAAATTAGCCATTTCTATTTTATAATAATGTCCATGATATGGTTAGGCTTTGTGTCCCTACCCAAATCACATCTTTTTATTTATTTATTTATTTGTTATTAATATATTAATATTTATATTATAATATAATTATATACAATCTATTTATATTATATTTATATTTCAGGTCTTAGGTTGGAGTCCTTGATCCATCTTGAGCTGATTTTTGTATAAGGTGAGAGATGAGGATCCAGTTTCATTCTCCTACATGTGGTTAGCCAATTATCCCAGCACCATTTGTTGAAAAGGGTGTCCTTTCCCCACTTTATGTTTTGTTTACTTTGTTGAACATCAGTTGACTGTCAGTATTTGGGTTTATTTCTGGGTTCTCTATTCTGTTCCATTTGTCTATGTGCCTATTTTTATGCCAGTACCATGCTGTTTTGGTGACTATGACCTTATAGCATAGTTTTAAATCAGGTAATGTGATGCCTCTAGATTTGTTCTTTTTGAATTTTAGAATTGTTTTCTCTAATTCTGTGAAGAATGATGGTGGTATTTTGATAAGAATTGCATTGAATTTGTAGATTGCTTTTGGCAGTGTAGTCATTTTCACAATATTTATTCTACCTATCAGTGAGCTTGGGATGTGTTTCCATTTGTTTGTGTTGTCTATGATTTCTTTCAGCAGTGTTTTGTAGTTTTCCTTGTAGAGATCTTTCACTTCCTTGATTAAGTATATTCCTAAATATTGTTTTTTCTTTTGCTATTGTAAAAGGGGTTGAGTTCTTGATTTGATTCTCAGCTTGGTCGCTGTTGGTATATGGAAGAGCTACCGATTTGTGTACATTAATTTTGTATCCGGAAACTTTCCTGAATTATTTTATGAGTTCTAGGAGGTTTCTGGAGGTGTCTTTAGGGTTTTCTAGGTAAACAATCATATCATCAACAGTCACTTTACCAATTTGGATGCACTTTATTTCTTCATCTGGTCTGATAGCTCTGGCTAGGACTTCAAGTACTATATAGAAGAGGAGCAGTGAGCACGGTTATCCTTGTCTTGCTCAAGTTCTCAGAGGGAATGCTTTCAACTTTCGCCCATTCAGCATTATGTTGGCTGTGAGTTTGCCATACACGGCTTTTATTACATTGAGGTATGTCCTTTGTATATCGATATTGCTGAGTTTTAATCATAAAGGGATGCTAGATTTTACTAATTTTTTTTTCTGCATCTATTGAGGTGGTCATGTAATTTTTGTTTAAGATTCTGTTTATGTGGTGTATCACATTTATTGACTTGTGTATGTTAAACCATCCCTGAATCCCTGGTATGAAACCAACTTGATCATCGTGGATTATGTTTTTGATATGTTCTTGGATTTGGTTAGCTAGTATTTTATTAAGGATTTTAGCGTCTATATTCATCAGGGATATTGGTCTGTAGTTTTCTTTTTTGATTGTCCTTTCCTGGTTTTGGTATTAGGGTGACATTGGCTTCATAGAATGATTTAGGGAGGGTTCCCTCTTTCTCTAACTTGTGGAATAGTGTCAATAGGATTGGTACCAATTCTTTGAATATCTTGTAGAATTCTACTGTGAATCCATCTGGTCCTAGAGGTTTTCTTTGTTAATGTTTTTTATTAGCATTTCAATCTCGCTGATCATTATTGGTCTGTTCAGAGTATCTAATTCTTCCCAATTTAAGCTAGGAAGTTTGTATCTTTCCAGGAATTTGTCCATCTCCTCTAGGTGTTCCAATGTACATGAATAAAAGTGTTCATAGTAGCCTTGAATGATCTTTTGTATTTCTGTGGTGTCAGTTGTAATATTTCCCATTTCATTTCTAACTGATCTTATTTGGATTTTCTCTCTTCTTCCTTGGTTAATCTTCCTAGTGGTCCATCAATTTTATTTATCTTTTCAAAGAATCAGCTTTTTGTTTCATTTATCTTTTGTATTGGTTTTTTGTTCATTTGTTTTTTCGATTTCATTTAGTTCTGCTTTGATTTTGGTTATGTCCTTTCTTCTGCTGGGTTTGCGTTTGGTTGGTACTTGTTTCTCTAGTTCCTTGAGATGTGATCTTAGATTGTCTGTTTGTGCTCCTTCAGACTTCCGGATGTAGGTGTTTAGGGTTATAAACTTTCCTCTTAGCACCTGCCTTTGCTGTATCCCAGAGATTTTGATAGGTAGTGTCACTGTTGTCATTGAGTTTGAAGAATTTTTAAATTTTCCTCTTGAGTTCATTTTTGACCCAATGATTGTTCATGAGCAGGTTCTTTGATTTCCATGTAATTTCATGGTTTTGAAGGTTTTTTTTTTTTTTTTGAGTTAATTTCCAGTTTCATTCCATTGTGGTCTCAGAGAGTGCTTGATATAATTTCAGTTTTCTTGAATTTATTGAGGCTCATTTTGTGGCCTATCGTATGGTCTATCTGGGAGAAAGTTCCATGTGCTGTTGAATAGAGTGTATATTCTGCAGTTGTTGGGTAGAATGTTCTATACAATCTGTTAAGTCTATTTATTCCAGGGTATGGTTTCAATCTATTTTTTATTTGTTGACTTTCTGTATTGACAACCTGTCTATTGCTATCAGTGGAGTGTTGAAGTCCCCCACTATTACTGTGTTGCTGTGTATCTAATTTCTTAGTTCTATTAATAATTGTTTTATACATTTGGGAGCTCCAGTGTTAGGTGCATATATATGTAGGATTATGATATCTTCTTTTTGGACAAGGCCTTTTATCATTATATAATGACTCTCTTTGTCTTTTTTAACTGCTGTTGCTTTAGAGTTTGTTTTGTCTGATATAAGAATAGCTACTCCTGCTTGTTTCAGTGTCCATTTGCATGGAATATCTTTTTCCATCCCTTTACCTTAAGTCAATGTGAATTCATATGTGGTAGGTGTGTCTCTTAAAGGCAGCAGATAGTTGGTTGGTAAATTCTTATCCATTCTGCAATTCTGTATCTTTTAAATGGAGCATTTAGGCCATTTACATTCAACATTAGTATTGAGGTGTGAAATAACATTCCATTCATCATGCTATTTGTTGCTTGTATTCCTTTACTTTCTGTCTTTTTAATTGTATTTTTGTTTTGTATGTCTTGTGAGATTTATGCTTTAAAGAGGTTCTGTTTTGATGTGTTTCCAGTATTTGTTTCAAGATTTAGAGCTCCTTGGAACAGTTCTTGTAGTACTGACTTGGCAGTGGTGAATTCTCTCATTTTTTGTTTGTCCGAAAAAGACTGTATCTTTCCTTCACTTAGGCAGCTATGCAGCTTATTTTCACCGCATCCAAAATTCTTGGCTGATAATTGTTTTGTTTTGGGAGGCTGAAGATAGGGCCCCAATCCCTTCTAGCTTGTGAGGTGTCTGCTGAAGAATCTGCTGTAAATCTGATAGGTTTTCCTTTATGGGTTACCTAGTGTTTTGGCCTCACAGCCTATAAGTTTCTTTCCTTCATCTTAACTTTAGATAACCTGATGACAATGTGCCTAGGCAATTATCTTTTTGTGATGAATTTCCTAGGTGTTCTTTGAGTTTCTTGTATTTGGATGTCTGCTTCTGTAGCAAGGCTGGGAAATTTGTCCTCGATTATTTCCCCAAATATACTTTCCAAACTTTTAGATTTCTCTTCTTCCTCAGGAATGCTGATTATTTGTAGGTTTGGTTGTTTAACATAATCCTAGACTTCTAGGTGGATTTGTGTATATTTTCTTATTCTTTTTTTCTTTGTCTTTGTTGGATTGGGTTAATTAGAAACCTTGTCTTTGAGCTCTGAAGTTCTTTATCTGCTTATTCAATCCTATTGCTGAGACTTTCCAGAGCATTTTGCATTTCTATAAGTGCATCCATTGTTTCCTGAAGTTTGATTGTTTTTTATCTATGCTATCTATTTAGTTGAATATTTCTCCCTTCATGTTCTGTATCTTTTGTTTTTTTTTTAATTTCCTTATATTGGGCTTCACTTTTCTCTGCTTCCTCCCTGATTAGCTTAATAACTAACCTTCTGAATTCTTTTTCAGGTAGATCCAGGACTTCTTTGTTTGGATCCATGGCTGGTAAGCTAGTGTGATTTTTTCTGGAGGGTGTTAATGAAACTTGTTTTGTCGTATTAGCAGAGTTGGATTTCTGGTTCCTTCTCATTTGGGTAGGCTTTGTCAGAGGGAAAATCTAGGGCTCAAGGCTGGTGTTCAGTTCCTTTTGTCCTAGGGGTGTTTCCTTGATGTGGTCCTCTCGCCCTTTTCCCTGGGATGTGGCTTCCTGAGAGCCGAGTTGTAGTGATTGTGATCTCTTCTCTGGATCTAGCCACCCAGCAAAACTGTCAGGCTCCAGGCTGGTACTGGGGGTGTTCTGCACAGAGTCCTGTGAGGTGAACCGTCTGTGTGTCTCTCAGCCATGGATACTTGTGCCTGCTCCAGTGGAGGTGGCGGGGGGGGGAGGGGGGGGGGAGGTGAAATGGACTTTCTTAGAGTCCTTAGTTTTGGTTGCTTTATGTACTATTTTTGTGCTGGTTGGCCTCCTGCTGGGAGGTGGTGCTTCAAGAGAGCATCAGCTCTGATACTACGGGGGGGCGGGGAAACAGGTGGTGGGTGAGGCCCTAGAACTCTCAAGAGTATATGCCCTTTTTCTTCAGTTACCAGGGTGGATAGGGAAGGACCATTAGGTGGGGGCAGGCCTAGGCATGTCTGAACTCAGACTCTACGCGGACAGGTCTTGTCCAGGCAGTAGGTGAGCAGGGCTGAGAACTTGCCCCAGGCTACCTGCTTCCCAGCTGCGAAAGTAATTAGGGCTTTCTTTCTTTCTCCACCTGTGGCCTCTGCACAGCAGATTCACGCCCTCCCCTGAGTTCTAGCCAGGAGACTTCTCAATTGGTTCAAATTGTTACAAAGTTCAGCTGAGGGTTTCCAGCTCCTTGTGGCTTTTTCCTGTTGACTCTGGGAGCCCTCCTCTAGGAGCCCTGTGAGGCAAGGCAGAAATGTCTTGCTAGGGAACACAGTGAGGCCACAGGGATGTTCCCGCTGCTTTCTCTACCCGTGAATTTCGCTTGGCTCTCTAAATTGACTCAGCTCCAGGTAAGGTCACAATCTTCTCCCATAATCTAGACCTTCAGGTTCCGCAGTGGGTAAGTGTATTCAGTGGTAGATGAGCTCCCTTTCCCACTTCCACAGTTTGGGCACTCACATTATTTGGGGTATCTCTCACTTCTATCCTGCAGGCTTTCCTACTATATTCATGCAGTCGTTCTGGAGCAGAAGTTCATAATGAGAGCCTCTACACACCTGCAGCAAACTTTTGCCTGGACATTCAGGCATTTCCATATATCCTCTGAAATCTAGGCACCACAGGTTCCCAAACCTCAATTTTCGATGTATGTGCACCCATAGGCCCAACATCTCATGTAAGCTGCCAAGACTTGGGCCTTCACCCTTTGAAGCAATGGTCTGAGCTGTATCTTGGGCTCTTTCAGTCATGGATGGAGCTGAAGGCACCATGTCCCAAGACTGCATAGAGCAGGGTGGCTTTGGGCCCAGCCCACAAAACTGTTTTTCCTTCCTAGGCTTCCAGGTCTGTGATGGGAGGGGATGCCATGAAGGTCTCTGACATGCCCTGGAGACATTTTTCCTATTGTCTCATTGATTAACATTCAGCTCCTTGTTACTTATGCAAATTTCTGCTACAGGCTTGAATTTCTCCCCAGAAAATGAGGTTTTTTTTCTTTTATCACATCTACAGGCTGCAAATTTTCCAAAGTTTTATGCTCTGCTTCCTCTTGAATGCTTTGCTGCTTAGAAATTTTTTCTGCCAGATATCCTAAGTCATCTCTCTCAAGTTCAAAGTTTCACAGACCTCTAGAGCAGAGGCAAAACGCCACCAGTCTCTTTGTTAAAGCATAGGAAGACTCACCTCTATTTTATACTAATGAGCTAAACTAACCCTCCTAAACTTCACATCAACCAACTCCTAAAAAGGGTTATTACGTCCATACCAAGGCTGATGCCTTAACTATTGTTAAAAATCTCATAGTACGATGTAAAGTGAGAGTCTAATATAATCTTATTGCTAGGCCATCTTTGATTTTATACAGAAACACATACCCATGCCACATGCAAGGGTAATACCAAAGCAAACACCAGAAGGAGAGTTATATGCATGATTTGTTTTTTCAAAACCATGGAGGTAAGAAATCAACATTCAAACAAAAGACAAATGATGAATATTTCTTCAGAAAATATAAAGTCCTTCCTATTATTTTATCAAACATTTTCAATATTCTGACCATTTTTATGTACACAATTGAGTTCTGCTTTAGCTGAAATTAACTTTGTTGTTTTCATTGTTCTAAACTAACACCTTCTTCACTGAGTCTTTATTGTTCTAAAAATTTTACAAAGATGTGGAAAAATATTTTATTTTCTTTTTTATTGTGCTAATGATATGTGAAAAGGTATATACAGATGGTACATAAGAACAGGAAAATATGTGTAATAATATTAGTCATAAAGAATTTGCAAACTGAGGCCACAATGATTTTTCACCATATACCTACCAGAATGACTAAAATAAAAGTAATAAAACACCAAATTCTGATTAGCAGGAACAAAAACTGGATCTTTCATACATTGCTGGTGGGAATGTAAAATTGTACAGCCATGCTAAAAAAGAGTATAGTATATTCTTAAGAAAGTAAATATAGGTTTATCATATCACCCAACGATTGTGTTATTGGTCATTTATACCAGATAAGTAAAATGTAGGTTCACGCAATAACCTGTATATGAATGTCTGCAGCAATTTTATTTGTAACAAGTCAGAAGTTGAAATCAATTCAAATATATTTCAATGGGTGAATTGTTAAGTTGTGAATTGATAGGCAGTATATCCATACTGTGGAATACTACACAGCAAAAAAAAATAAGCAATTTATTGATGCATGTAAAAATGTGGATAGCATTTTAGGAAATTATGCTGGGTTTAAGAAAAGCCATTTATATAGCATTCTTGAAATGAAAAAATATATAGGATAAGGAACAGAATTGTATTGCCAGATATTAGGTGGTTTGAGGCTGGGAAGGGTTAATGGTAGTGCTACAAAATGGGAGAAGGAGGGATCCCTATGGTTGAACTATTCTATGTCTTGATTGTGATCATGGTCACACAAATCTATACATGTGATAAAATTGCATAGAACTAAACACACATACATCTGCAAAATTAGTGAAACCTGAGTGAGGATAAGATGGGTATAATTTGTCTAGTGTATTTCCTGGTAGTGATATTATACCATATTTACAAAAAATGTTACTATTGGAGGGAAAATTAGTGATGGATATATGGGATCTCTTTCTATTATATTTTACAATCTATCTCAAAATAGCCCAACAAAGGCAGATGGTGCATTTGGATTGTCATATCTGAACAGGAGCTCTCAGGACTAGTCTGTGTTGTAGTTACATGGAATAAAAACTAGATAGAAACAAAGAGGCTCTGCTGCAATTGATTTTTTAAAAAGAAGACATCCAAATATGTTTAACTAATTCTTCTGCATGTTTAAGAAGGCAATGTGCTTTCTTCTTCAAAATAATTTAAATCATTACATAGTATTTATTTATTAGTTTGACTCATTTGCTATTGATATTATAGGAAGTACAGTACTAAAGTTTAGATCATATATCTAAGTAGGTTGAACATTTTTATTAATATGTATTATGAATATATATTATCGAGAATAATCAACTTTCTTATGTTAAAATTATATGATTATATAAACTATATCTATGTGTGTATATATATATAAAACAAGTACATATTAAAGTATGTCTATAATAACAATTTTAAATAAGAGAATTCTGTGAGACATAATACTCCTTATCTTGAACAACATTTCAGCTAGGTTTAATTTATATAAATATAATTTTATGTACATATACACTGGCATATAAACTACAGAAGGACAGAGACTTTTCCTGTGATTATAGTACCATTCCCTACATTCAAGGATACCAGTTTCTCAATCGCTCTCTGGTGGACTCACTCACTTGACATGTAAGCACTTTTTTTCTCCACCTCCATGAGTAGAAATGATACCTCAACATAATAAAAACTCCTTACCAAAGATGTTTTTGCTAACAACTTCTCACTTATATATCAATTGTAAACCTTTTGAAAAATAGTTTTTAGATGCATGATTGAATAATCCTAATGTAACAAATTTTGTTTGCAAGTTAGAATCATCCTAAATTGTCTGAAACTCATTTTATAATGTAGGATCTTTTCTCCTCAGCTTGGGAGTTTCATCCAAAACATTAAGCCCACACCACTCCCAATAATATAGTCTATTAAAATACACATATTGGTCATAAGTTGTCCTTATTTGGGAAGATAGTAAATTAATATAATTCCCTGTTTAGTGTATTTACTGTAATAATATTTTCTTTTTCATGTGACTATTTCTGTAAACTATTAATTTTCATAAAAACTTTTAAAACCAATTTTCTATTTGACTTTCAATTCTAGATAGAGTATTTCACTGATTATAAAGTTTTCTTTCTGATCTACTCAATTTTATTTGATGTACAGTTCTACCACTGATACAATAATTAGAAATAATGTTCCTATTCTGAGATGGGTTAAATATTATGTCTATTTTTCTCTTAAATTTAAAAAAGTTACAACAGGCAACTATTTAACTTTTCTTCAAATAGTTTTTTAAAATAAAAACTTATAAAACATTCCTAACATCCCTTAAGGATTTGTAGTGTTACATTTTCCATAAGACATGTTTTCTGTATAGTCGGTTTTTCTAGTAGACTGTCTCTGGATCTTTATGACAATTCTATAATGTTCTGTTATTGTAGGTTAATAATAGTATATGCTATCTTAAAACCATCTGTACAATTATAAAGGAATACTTTATCAACACTACATAACTCTAAAATGCTTCCAGCATTCATTCTTTTATCTTTGGGAACACTGAAAATGGACTGAATGCACTGAAAATGCCATTATAAATAAGACAATTGAACAACATGCTTAAATAGGGTGAAGAAAATGATATGCTTTATCTTAACGTCTTTTGAAAATTAAAACTGAATTTTCTAACATATACAAAATTTTATTTTAAAGTAAAATGTTAAAAAGAATATATATGTATATGTGCAGATAAATGCATTCAAATTAGTATATACATAAATACATCTTAAACTCATTTATAATTTTAAAATTTAATGAAATACACTTTACTTTTGAAATACTATTTTTATTGAAGTCTAAAACACAAAAAAATGCTATGGATTGAATGTTTGTGCCCCCCCACAAAATTCATGTAAGTTTAATCCTCAATGTAATGCTGTTTGGATGTGAGGTCTTTGGAAGGTATTTAATTCTTCAGAATAGAGCCCTCATGAATGGGATTTATGACCTTATAGCAAGAGACAGGGGAGAGATTGTTTCCTCTCTCTCTCTGCCATGTGTGGACACAAGAATATGAATTTTCACAAACCAAAAAGACAGCCCTCATCAGACACCAGATCTGTTGATGGTTGCATCTTGAATTTCCCAGGTTAGAACTGTAGGAAGTAATTCTCTGTTGTTCAAGTCACATAGTATATGGTACTTTGCTCTAGCAGCCCTGACTGACCAAGATAGAAAAACTTCCCCTTCTGGTCATAATAGAGTAATAGTAACCGTATTTACTCTCCTATATGAAAGAAATTTTTAGAGAAAAAGTTTAAGACACTGGACATCAGACAGCCAAAACAGAGGTCAGGAAACAAAAGAGGATAGCACTAACATTGCCCAAGCTTACTGTGGTGAGACAGTATTTCCAGGCTACGTGAAAAGCCTGGAGGAGCAGGGTGAGATGGAAAGGGAGGCTTCAGACCTAAACCCATGGCCTCCTTCAGTTGAGCAGATGAAGCTAAGAGTCTGTGAAGACCAGGCACTTAGAGTTAAGACAGAATATCAGAGAGAAGGTAAAGATTCCTGAATATGGGCCGGTCGCGGTGGCTCAAGCCTGTAATCCCAGCACTTTGGGAGGCCGAGACGGGCGGATCACGAGGTCAGGAGATCAAGACCATCCTGGCTAACACGGTGAAACCCGTCTCTACTAAAAAATACAAAAATCTAGCCGGGCGAGGTGGCGGACGCCTGTAGTCTCAGCTACTCGGGAGGCTGAGGCAGGAGAATGGCGTAAACCCCAGAGGCGGAGCTTGCAGTGAGCTGAGATCCGGCCACTGCGCTCCAGCCTGGACGACAGAGCGAGACTCTGTCTCAAAAAAAAAAAAAAAAGATTCCTGAATATGGAGTGCCCTCCTTTGGTATTAATCAGAGACTGATCAGTGCATTCTTGTGAAGAAATGACCCAAAGCCAAGAAATGAATGATCAGAAACTACTAAAGAGCACAGTGCATAGTTCTCACTCAGAGAAGAGGATAGTGCCTATTACCACCAAAATAATGGAAAAACTCATCATTCTTGTGACATTAGATGGGAGTCTCAAGAAGGTCTTTCCTTAGTAGTGAGGAATCATTATTCCTAGACTGTTAGTCTTACCTAACAAATCATGAAGACATGGCCCAAAAAGATCAACCTGTTTCCACGCAACTTATCTGTATCACAGAATGAAGTCTAACAATATTTCCAAATAAATAAGGATCACCATTATTCAACAAGATAGAGTCCACAATGTGTGGCGTCCACATAAAGATTACCTAGTATGCCAAAAAGCAGGAATATATGCTCCATAATGAAGAGGCTGTTGATCAATTGATACAAATCCAGAACTGACTCAGATATTAGATTTGTAAACCAGGATATTATAACAATTGTTAGAATTGTATTCCATATGTTTTTCAAATAATTAATGCTGTTGAAGTACAAAAAAGACCAAAATTAAATGTCCAGAAGTAAAACTATGATATCTGAAATAACTACATAGGTTGAATTAATGGCAGATTAGACATTGCAGAAGAAAATAAAACTTCAGTTGAAGAAGGATATGCAAAGTATATGAAATGAAACACAGAAAGAAATAAATTCAACAAATATAGTGAGCTGCAGAGCAACTTCATGTGACCTAATATATGAGTAACTAGAGTCTTTCATGGAGTGGAGGAAGGCTTGTGTTATGGCAGTGATGAAGATCATGAAAGAGAGGAAAGAAGCTGTTGTGGAGAAAAAGACTGAACTTGACACTAGACAGTTGTGGAAGAAGACTTTGACGCTTAATTATAATCTAATCATTAGAAATATTACAACCTCAAGTATATTCCAGATTTAAGTTGAATCAGAGAAAGGGAAAATACAGCATCTAATAATTTAAACAACTAAAAGGATTGTGGAATTAGAAGTTCATATGGACATTGTCTGGATCTTCAGAGTTCAATTATTTTAGTCTCTCAGTAATTCAGAATGATTTATTTGCAAATCAAACTGTTTAGATGTATGATAAGATGACCCAGATAGAATACAACATAAGTTGGAAAACAGTTATTCCCGAGGATATCAAGATTGTATTCTCCCGTTATTAACCTAACTTCGGATTGCTACTCTAATTTTCCCATCTGGCTATATGCACCTGAATATTACTAATCACTGCCAGAAAGATTTAAATTTATCAAATGTGATTTTTATCAGATATTATACCCAAATTATCTGTTATAGTTACATAGTCTTTCTTTAAATATTTATAGTTTCATCAGAAAAATAAGAGATAATCACAGGCAACAGCCCAAATCTGTAAAAACTCACATCTTCTTTTAGTTGAAAAAAGATAAAAGGTAAATTCACTTGTACAATATTACAGATTTGTCTAAAAAATATATTTTCTATACATAGTGAACTTCATGACTATACATTCTAAGAGAAATAATAATTCCTACAATTTGCTGAGTACCAGGCTCCTTGATAAATGTTTAATATGTAATTATCATAACAAATAAAAACACTGGCAGAAAACATTTTTCTGAATTAATACAGAGAAGTTAGAAAACGGCTGAGTATATTTTCAATGTATACATAACTTCAAGTATTGTTTACTCTATAAAATAGTGCTGCTATAATGTGCATCTATATCGGAAACTCCATTTTAAAAACATAAATATAATTGTTTTATGTTTGTATTAATAACCTTGTAATTATAAATTTATTTATCTTAGAATTTTGATGAATTATTATAAATTCAAAGTATATTTCTTGAGTTTTTATGAGTGCTCTTGAAAAAACCTAGAAGTGCTAACTATAATTCCTTGACTAATCAATCTTTACTACTTTCATTTCTCAAGAATTTTCTCTTTGTCTCCACTCTGGCTCACACACATACACATATATATTTACAAAAAATTAAATTTCAAATGTATATCATGGAAATATCTTCTAGGTTAGAAATTTTAAACGCATCATCATTTTTAATAATTATGCACTACTTCTTCTGTTGCCATATTATGATTTATTTAGCCATCTCCCAATGGTTGGAGATTTAAATATCCTTGTATTTCAGTATTATAAATAGCTCTGAGATGAACGTTACATACCACAGATATTTTTCACCAAGCCTGCTCTTCATCTGCTGTGTATGTCACTATTGTCTACATTTGGGTCCAATTTCTTTTTTATTGATAGTCTGATAGCCTTTCAGAAATCTAGTTTGATGTTCACTCTCATCAACGGGGAGCGCATAATTAGACATGTGGTTTGGAAGGGTGATCCTCAACAACTTGGAAGTTGGTCTAAAGTGGGGAAAATGTAGAAAAGTGTTAATTTCAAAATAATCCTATAAAGAGGAGATGATAATACATATTAAAACAGTGACCACATTATGGACAGGAGTGAAGAATGAGGCATTTTCTGACATGGAAAAGAGTCTCTCTAGATTAAGATCTCCTTGAAGAAGGGGACTATAGCTTGCTCTTCTCCATTCCAAGTGCTTATTGTAGTTACTGGCACATAGTATGGGATAAACAAAGATGCAAAACAAAATATAATGGGATGAATGAAAAGAGTATTTATAGATATGAATGCCTGTGTTGTGTGGATACTGAATGAGAGTAACAAAACAAAGATGACTGTCTTTTTTCTTTGTTTGTCTCTGTTGTGGAAATAAATGCCATGCTCATCTTTTATTTCCACTTTGATTGGCATTAAAAAATTATAGAATTTATGCATGGCAACCCCTCCTAAGAATTCTCCTCTGTTCTTCAAGTCATTACTCCAGGGAACATTAATTTATTCTCTTCAAATTATCATAAACATTTACTGTTAATTTGTATTCTATGTTATCACTTATTTTATTTCCTCTACTTGATGGTGATGTACTTGACAAGTAAAATGTTTTGTTCAAATGTAAGTCTTCTACACTGCCTAATGTAATATTTTGCATAATATAAATATATTTAAATCTATAAATGAAAATAATTTGTGTGTAGCTGTATTCTGTATACTAGCAGAGTTATTACTGATTTTTGTTATTTTTGAAGAAATGAATATTGTTTACTTTCATTTTCATCCTATTATATTTTGTGCATCAGGGAATTGTTTCCCAAACACCCACCTGCTGTTTGATTTATGGCATACTGAGTCACCTTAAGACTTTTCACAATCTGTGCTCAGACACCCCTGTAATCAGCTAACCAATCAATCTTATTTAGAAGGTAGACTAGTAATAACAGAGTGTGTGAGAGCAAAAACAGGGAATAAAAATGTATAAAAGGAAGTACATTCTGTGTACTTCCAACATGTTTCTTGTTACTAAACGTTCATTTCTCAATTTAGCCCCAGGTATCTTACTAAGATTTTGTGCATTTCACTTCAGAAGTAAAGCAGAATAATACTTTCCCTAACAGAATTAGAAGTCTGTATGCTAACTTTGCAGGCTAGCACAGAACATCTCATACAAATAATTTACATCTTCTTAAAATCATGTAAAATTTATCTTGTTAACTTTGACCTTTGGGAATTATTTTAGATCCAAGTGAAATACAGTATTAAAATAATTTTCATCTTATCAATTAAGTGTTTTATAAAAAGAGCCAAAAATCTCAATCTTTGGATGGAACTACAAACTCTGTAATCACAAGCTCTGTTATTTTACTAAGCATAAGACCATGGACAAGTTATTTAGCCTCCTTTTGAGTCAGTTTTCACAACTCTATTAATAGATAAATTAACAGTAATGAAGAGCGCAATTATAAGATTTAAAAGGAATAAAATAGGTGATGTTCTGACACTGTCACACAGTAAGTAATAAATACATATAAGCTTTTGCATTTATTGGTATTACTAAGTTAAGGATTCTTGAAACAGTCTCCTATCCGCTTCAGCTTACATAGATACATATCTTCTCTGTACTCTCCCACTACTTGTCATATTGGGAAATCTGTTCATCTTAGAGCAATTGCACCCCAAATGTGGCCTTCATTACATAAATTGCAATAATTAACTATAGCTCTTATCTGATAATGTCTTAATAGCCTATAGGAAATAAATAATTAAGAAGTCATTGTAGATTCTTCTCAGGGAGAGAACTATCTTGTTCAGAAAAATGTCCACTGGATATGGGTGAATATAGAACCAGCATCCTCTAGGTGTGGTTTGAATGCGCTGGAATGAGCAGTGATTCTGGAAGAAGGGAGTAGCAGCAAAAGAGAAAAGTCCACAGGAATCTTCTGTTGAAATAGATGACCAAGGAATTTTTTAAGAATGGAGAGCATATTATATGTTTTCCTTTTTGTGGATAAACTATACCTTGTATTTTCTCTCAAATCTAAAATTATACTAAAACAAAATTGCTCAGTATTTGAAGTCTTGGAAGTGGAGATGTAATTTTATATTTGTGTAAACATGAAGCATTGAGAAGGCTGCAGGCATTATTGGAAGTGCAATCATTAACACAATGGGAACAAGACATTGCAAAGAGGGGATTTTAAAAATAAAAAAAAAAGATGTGGCTGGGTCTGGTGGCTCATTCCTGTAATCCCAGAATGCTGGGACGCCTAGGCGGCAACATTATTTAAGCCTAGGAGATGAAGACCAGTTGAACCCCCATCTCCACAAAAAATACAAAAATTACCCTAGCCTGGTAGCGTGTACCTGTGGTCCCAATTACTTGAGAAGCTGAGGTGGGAGGATTGCTTGAGTCCAGGAGGTCAAGGCTGCAGTGAGCTGTGATCATACCACTGCACTCCAACCTGGGCAGCAGAAGGAGACCCTGTCTCAAAAATAAAAAATGAAATAAATAAATAATGTAAGCCATTAGTAGACTTTCTGTATCATGTGTTAGATTTTTCACAGGATATAGATAGGAATTCAAGCCAATTTTATTTAAGTTGAATGTTGGGGTGACACCAGACCATATGTCTTCTTAACAGCAGATTAATTTAGAGAATACTATATTATACATAAGTATTTTTTTCTATTGATTTAATATTTGTTATTATTTTAATACTTATTGATTTAATATTTGTAATTGACCTAATATTTTGGTATTTATTTAATACTTATTATTTTGTTATTGATTTAATTATTAGTATTCTAGTTGACAGAGATAATTGTAATAAATATATTGCATATCTTTCTGAGAAGGCTGAGAATGTTGCATTGCTGCTCATTTTCCATTCTGGGATATGTATTTTATATCTTCTCGGTGATAATCAGACATTTACAATTTGAAAGATTTTTTTCCCACAGAGGCAATATAATCTGTAGAATAGTGAGCTGGATGATATAGCAGATACTTTATTTTAGGGGCTACTCTTTCCCCAGTTCAATTGTATGGCTGTACTATGAAGAGTCATTTGAAAAACCAGCATGTTCCCTTGCTACAGTTGTTCCATAGGAGTAGGTACTATCAAGAGCTGAGCTGAACTGAGAGAGCTGAGCTGCCAGGTGTTGGGGTAGGCAATTGAAACAATGAACCACAATAAAAGTAACCATCAAGGCTTAATCACTTACTGTGAGAGTGTAACTAAGGGGCTAAACCTAGAGGAAGCACCAGTTCCTTGACTGTTCCATTTTTCCCATTAGAATAGCACTGGGTAGAGGTCAAAGGGATGAGCACAGATGAGGGAGGCCTCTTACTGCAGAGGGAGCTGCAAGTAAAAGATTTTTGTCACTTGATGGACCCAAGAAATGGTGGTAGAGAGAGGGAGAATGGCTAAGAGTGGAAAAATATTTAGTATTGAGTCTAAATGGAGCAAAGCATCCCAAGAATCCTCCATAAAGAAAACCTCCCAATGGAGGTGCCTTTGGTAGGGGTACATACAGATGTGTTAAAGAGCAAAATGGACCTGAGTCCCTGCCTATAACTCTTTTCAGACATTGCAATGCCTTAGCTGTGCATCATGTTTGGTGTAGATCATATTTTTCCTGTGAAACATAGCCAGGTAAAACCTTTGTGGTTGCCATAGGCCAGGAGCTAGAATCTTCAGACATAATCCACACTGGGTCTGTTACCTACCCTTACCCAGATCCCAAACCTCTGACCATAGTCAGTGGGTCCATAGTAGGATACTTGCTCTCATGAGAAGATAAATTCTATCTAGTCTGAAGTGGTAAACAGAATCATTAGACGTGGAGCTTTTGAAAAAAAAAATGCCTATTTCCCCCATACACAGACTAAATAAGCAAAAATAGATGGTTACCAATAATAAAGAAAATAAAGCAAATGCAGTAAAGTATCAAGGAGTGAAAAATAAAAAGAGCTCCAATGTCATATGAGAACTTGAGTCTCATTAATTCTTGAGGTCCAGATGGACTTCTGTGCTTCAATCTCCATAGACATTTCTTGTTATTATAATGTGCAATCCCCTACTTTGTTTGAATTAGCTAAACTGCTTCTGTTATTTGAAACCAAGAGTGGCAGAAAACACAAATGGCCAATAGAAAACCAAAACAGAAATATGCTGTTTGAAATTTTTGAAACATACACAGTCACTTCTGGTTAATTTTCTCTAACAGAGGCTTATTGCTTGACAAAGCAATTTATTATACATATCAGTTGAATCTATAGATTTTTTAAAACTGGTATTTGTCTTCTGAAATGTTTGTCCTATATAACTTCATTCAGTCCTCTGAATGGAAGTAAAATCAAATAATAAGATTTCTATATTGAGACTGATTAAAAATCTTTAAAAAATTAATAAAAAAATTTAATAAGCTTTTGTCAATTTACTTGAGATCCTTCATATGGTAGCATATCAAGTCAGTAAATAAATATTTTAATTTTGGTTCTCTCTTTCTCCCTCCAACTCCAACCTTCGACGTATTTTAGAAATATTGCATGATAATTAACTGAGCGTAATCTTTGCAGAACAACAACAGGCCAAGTAATATGAATTGGAAGTCTGTTAGCAAGAAGAGTCTGCCCATAAAGATGACTGTAGAATTGCATGCAGATAGTGGGAAGTCTCTTTAACTGAATGGGTGAATAATAACTTCATGAGTGGAGAAAGAGTGGATGAAAAGATATTTTATATAGATTTGTATAGATAATATTTAAAAATAACAGAACCCTAGTTTGATGAATGAGCTGGTAGATCTGTGAAGGGCAGAATGCTACAAATGCTCTTGATTTTATGATTCTGGAGTGCCAGACACTTTGGAAATTTTCCATGTATGAGAAGTAAAGCGTGATTTGACAATCTGATGTAGGACTGTTTTTTAGCTGAGTCCTATAAAATTACTTATTTTGTAAAAAACTTGAGAACCTGCAACCTACCAACACAACATAGGAAAAATATTGCCTCTTGAGTCTATGTAATATAAATTTTCAAAAATAATACCCAATGGTTGTGATAAGCAATAGCAGCAATAGATTGATTGGATCTAACTCTTTTCTCCATTGTGTGCGGACTCTAGGTAGATGCCCTCCTTGAGATCTGTGTGGCTCCTTGAAAAGTCAGAGGATGGTAGAAGTCATCAAAGGTAGATTTCCTTTTGTTGTTGTTTTTTCCTTACCTTTTAATCTTGAAATATTAATAAACATACAATAATTTTCAAATATAGGACACAGAGTACTCTGTGCCTTTCATCCAAATTTCCTCAGTCTTGATAATTTATGTAACTGTAGAATAATATTAATTCCAGAAAACTGGTTTCAGTACAGAACTGTTAACTAGATTATAGATCTTGCTAAGTTTTCTTTTCCATTTTTATTTATTTGTTTATTACCATTTTAACATATATTCTTGTGTCTGTATTTGTGCATATGAGTACACAGTTCTATGCAATTCATCTATCACTCTGTCATCTAACAAGTACATATTTGTTGTAGTTGTTATTTTTACAACAAAAAATAAAAGTACTGAACTCTTCCATCATCACAAGTGACCTCCCTCATGTTATACCTTTCCATACACAAGCCCATGCCTACCTGCCTCTTGACAACCACATATCTGTTATCAACCACTATCCTATAGTTTCAACAATGCTGTATCATGCTTTATAAATAAAACAATACAGGACTTAAACTTCAGAAATTGACCTCTTTCACAAATAATAATTATATAGAAATGCATCTAGGTAGTTGCATGTGTCAATATTTGCTTCCTTTTCTTGTTGAGTAAAATGCATGACATAGATGTAACATAGATATACATCTATGTTAGATACATCTATGTTACATCTATGTGTATCTATGTTTCGTCTAACATCTAACATAGATGTACATCTGTTAGATGTAGCATAGATATACATAGATATAACATAGATGTAACATTTACTCAATGAAACACATTTGGATACTTCCAAATTTTGACTATTGCCAAAAAAAAAAAAAAAAAGGCTGCTATGGACACTGATGTACAGGTTTTAATAGGAATGTTGTTTTCACTTAGTTGCCTATAAGTGTGATTGCTAAATTATATGTTTGGACGTGTATAATTTTATAAGAAACCACAAAATGACTTACCAGAGTGGCTGTACCATTTTATATTCCCACCAGCAACGTATGAAAGGTCTAGTTTCTTCACATTCTCAGAAGCATTTGGTTTTGTCACTATTTTTTTTTTTTTTTAAATTTTAGCCGTTCCAATATCTGTAGTGGTATCTCATTGTAGCATTAATTTGTATATTCTTAATAGTGAATGATATTGAACAAATGTTTATATGTTTATTTCCTAACATATCTCCTCTTTGGTGAAATGTTGGCATGTATTTTGCTGATTTTCTAATTTAATTTTTGTTGCCTCTTGACTCTTTGAGAGTTCTTTGTAGATTCTATTTATGAGTTTTATCAGATATGTGATTTACAAATGTTTGCCTTTGTCCATAGTCATATTTTTGTTTTCTCTTTAACGCCTCTAATAATGGTATTTCCTTTAATAAAGCAGAGTTTTTTGAATAATTAATAGTACAAAAGAAAACAGATATGGCCATATTTGCATTCTGAGTTTGTGGAGATATTTAGATAAGTAACATAATCATTACCGAATATATTATAGTGATGAAAAATACATTCCAATTTTCAAATAATTGATTTAGATATCACTATTTAGAATACAACCTACACATAAGTAGGAGGCTTGCATTTAAGTGAACTAAATTGGAACAAAAACTGTGATTTCTTTTTTTTTTCCTAAACACAAATATTTGTACTTTCTTCCACTCTTTGAATCAATTAAAATGAAAAGAAGCTAATGCCCAAACACCTTTCCATATATATTTTTTTCTGAGCCAATACTTTGACATTTGTGTGTAATATTCAACTAGAACTATCTCAAAACTTCTATTAAAATTAAAATCTAGCAATATTGTTGATTGCCTTGTAAGAAATACTTAATTTTTTTCCATTTTAATTTAGTTTTAATGACAGTGCATTGTTTCTAATAATGAAAAACTGGCATATTCACCTAAGCTAATTTAGAAATATAAGATATTACCTGATGTGGTTTGGGTGTGTCACCCAAATCTCATCTTGAAATGTAGCTCCCATAATTCCCGTGTACTGTGGGAGGGAACTGGTGGGAGATAATTGAATCATGAGAACAATCTCCCCCATACTGTTCTCATGGTAGTGAATAAGTCTCATGAGACCCAATAGTTTTATAAGGGGTTTCCCCTTTTGCGTGGCTCTCATTCTCTCTTGTCTGCTGCCATTTAAGACATGCCTTTCGCTTTTCACCAGGATTGTAAGGTCCCCCCAGCCACAAGGAACTCTGAGTCCACTGAACCTCTCTTTCTTTATAAATTACCCAGTCTTGCATATGTCTTTATTAAGAGTGAGAAAATGGACTAATATAGTAAATTGGTACTGGGAGAGGGGCACTGCTGTAAAGACACCTGAAAATGTGGAAATGACTTTGGAACTAGGTAACAGGCAGAGGTTGGAACAGTTTGGAGGGTTCAGAAGAAGACAGGAAAATGTGGGAAAGTTTGGAACTTCCTAGATACTTGTTGAATGGCTTTAACCAAAATGCTGATAATTATATGGACAAGGAAATCCAGGCTGAGGTGATCTCAGATGGAGATGAGGAACTTGCTGGGAACTGAAGCAAAAGCGACTTTTGTTATGTTTTAGCAAAGAGACTGGCAGCATTTTGCCTCTGCCCTAGAGATTTGCGGAACTTTGAACTTGAGGTAGATGATTCAGGGTATCTGGCAGAATAAATCTATCAGTAACAAAACATTGAAGAGGTGACGTGGGTGCAGTTAAAAGTATTCAGTTTTAAAAGGTTAACAGATCATAAAAGTTTGTAAAGTTTACAACCTGATAATTCAATAGAAAAGAAAAACTCACTTTCTGAGGAGAAATTCAAGCCAGCTGCAGAAATTTGCATAAGTAACTGATATCCAGATGTTAATGACCAAGAATGAGGAAAATGTCTCCAGGGCATGTCAGAGAACTTTGCGGCAGCTCCTCCCATCACAGGCACAAAGGCCTAGGAGCAAAAAAATGGTTTTGTGTGTCGCCCCTCTGCTGTGTGCAGCCTAGGAGCTTGGTGCCCTGCATCCCAGCCACTCTAGTCATGACTGGCTTCAGAGGGGTCAAGCCCCAAGCCTTGATAGCTTCCCCATGGTGTTGAGACTGCAGTTGTACAGATGTCAAGACTTGAGATTTGGGAACTTTCACCTAGATTTCATTGGTTGTATGGAAATACCTGTATGTCCAGGCAGATTGCTGCAGGTATGGGGCCCACATGAAGAAATTCTGCTAGGGCAGTGAGGAAGAGAAATGTGGGATTGAATCCCCCACACAGAGTTCCTACTTGAGCACTGCCTAGTGGAGCTGTGAGAAGAGGGCCACCATCCTCCAGACCCCAAACTGATCCACCAACAGCTTACACTGTGTGCCTGGAAACACCACATACACTCAATGCCAGACCACGAAAGCAATCAGGAGGGAGGCTACCCTGCAAAGCCACAGGGGATGAGCTACTCAAGGCTGTGGGAGCCCACCTCTTGCATCAGTGTGACCTGGATGTGAGACATGGAATCAAAGGAGATTATTTTAGATCTTTAATATTTGACTGCCCTGCTGGATTTAGACTTTCATGGGGCCTGGAGCCCCTTTGTTTTGGCCAGTTTCTTCCATTTTGAATGGCGTATTTATCCAATGCCTGTACCCCCCTAGTATCTAGGAAGTAACTAAGTTGCTTTTGATTTTACAGGCTCATAGCTTGAAGGGACTTGTCTCAAATGAGACTTTGGACTGTGGACTTTTGAGTTAATACTGAAATGAATTAAGAGTTCAGGAGCCTGTTGGGAAGGTATGATTGGTTTTGACATGTGAGAACATGAGATTTGGAAGGGGCCAGGGGTGCAATGATATGATTTGGTCGTGTCCCCACCGAAATCTCATCTTGAGTTGTAGCGTCCATAATTCCCACATGTTGTGGGAGGGACCCAATGGGAGATAATTAAATCATGGGGGCAGTTTCCCTATACTATTCTCATGGTAGTGAATAAGTCTCATAAGATCTGGTGATTATATAAGGGGTTTTCCCTTTCACTTGGCTCTCATTCTTTCTTGTCTGCCACCATGTAAGATGTGCCTTTTGCCTTCTGCCATGATTGTAAAGCCTTCCCAGCCACGTGGAACTGTCAGTCCATTAAACCTCTTTTTCTGTATAAATTACCCAGTCTCAGACATGTCTTTATCAGCAGCATGAAAACAGACTAATACATTACTCCTAAAATGATCAATCATTGACCTTTCATTGTTCTCAGAAGAAAATATCACAGATTACATTTTATGTTTACATTTGATTCTTCTGTAAGCTCACTTTAATTATCATTAAAAATGTTCTGATTTTTTTTACCATTGTGTAATGTTACAGTACCTTAAATAAAAGGATAATGATACTTCTATAATACATGATAATTTTTGATGCTAAATTTAACAAATTTTGGTTATAGAAAATAAAGTAATGATGCTGAATTGGTAGAAACCCTTGTTTATTAAATCCATCTAATTACTGTCATCATTTCCCAAACAGCTTTAAAAATGTTCTCACCACATTTAACATATCTATATATTGATTGAGAAATGTGTTAGAATAAAGGGTGAGCATGTAGTAATGACAACTGTTTTCATTGTGATGAGATGGGAACTATGAATAATTTACTATTACTTAATTAGCTTAAGCTAATTAAATTTAAGTTTAATATTTTACTGGTGTTCTGTTCTCTGTTTAGTTATATTTTGAACACTCAAGGTTAAAATCTTATCTCTGACTTAAGGCATGTCAAATTTGAGGGAAGACAATTTGCATATAAGTTAGTTAATCATTTCATATTTCTTCTTAATAAAATGTTAAATTTTGATTGCCAGATAAAGGTGTTAAAATAGTTTTGAGAAGACACAAAATAGATGAACTAATGGAAAAAATGAGCTAAAGCTGGGTTGTATTGGATTAGAATTTGGGTTGGCAGATCTTGGCATAAGTATTACAAATATATGTAAGGTGATACAAATGAGGTAGTTAGAGAAGAAGTCATAGCAAGGATGTTCCTTTCTCTACAAATATTAATTTTGCTGTGACACTAAATAACAGTGCAATTCTAATTGTTTTCTCTTTATGTATCAAAATGAAGACTGGGTACATGACAGGGTGAGGGAGTGGTCTAGATGGCTGACTAGAAGCAGCAGTGTGCATGGCTTATATGGAAAGGAATGGAAGAAGTGACGAAATACAACACCTTCAACTGAAACATCCAGGTACTCACATTGGGACTAATCAAAGAAACAAATTGAGCCATGGAAAATGAAGAAAAGCAACACACAACAACAGCCAACCTGGGAGTAACACAGAGTCAGGGGAATCTCCACTGACCTACACCCCATATCCTGCATCTCTCTGGGGTGTGGGTCAAGCAAATGACCCTTGGCCATAACCACTACCAGGATCCCTTCCTCTGCTTCCAAGTTGGGGAAGGAGCATAAATACTGAGATCTCCACAGAGCTGCAGTGGGTAGTCCAGTAGTGCCAAGTCATGACCTACACATACACTCACTACCTAGGGAAGTGGTGAGTGAATGTGTGGTCCCAGGAAACAACGCTGATCCTACGAATCTTTGCAACCCTTGGGTCAGGAGATCTTGTGAACCCACTCCACCAGGGCCTTCACCTTTAGCCTGACAGGCAGAGTTATGTGGAGTCTTGGCAGAGGCACCATTTGGGCATGCATGGAGACCCTGTAGTGTTAGATACTCAGACTTTCATGCAAAAGTAGCTGCTGCTCTGGTGCAAACATGGAGGTTAGACCCCCATACAGACTCTTAGGAAAGAGGCTGATTCCAGGGGGCTGAGCAGTGACAGCCTACAAACCCCACTTTCATGGCAACTCACCAGATAAGACCCACTGGCTTTGAATTCCAGCCAGCCTCTGGTAGTGACATTGCACACCTTAAGAAGGAGTTCTCCATGGGAGGGACAGAACACCATCTTTGCTGTTTAGGAACCTTAGCTATTCCCACCTTCAGGATTTAGAGAGTCTGAGCCCACCTAGGGCAGAAGGAATCCCCCCAGCACGGCACAGCTATTCTATCAAAATTTGGTCAGATTGCTGCTTTAATTGGGTGCCTGATCCCATTCCTCTTCACTTGGTGGGACCTCCCAATTTGGTCCTCCAGTCACCCCTGTTGGTGTTCTCCGGCTGACAAAGTTTTCTAACCTCCCTGGGACAGAGCTCCCAGAGGGAGAGGAAGGACACCATCGTTGCTGCCACTTCCTATATGTACCTTTGGATTGGCAACAAGCCTGTACTTCCCAGGGACAAGGCTCCTGGAAGGTGGGACAGGCTGCCATCTTTGTTGTTTTGCAGACTTCATTGGTGATACCCCCAGGTAATGGAAAACCCAAGATGACAAGTGACTAGGTTGGGCCACAAGTATACCACAGCATCCCTATGGAAAAGTGACCAGACTTTTATGTGGGTACCTGTTCCCATATCTCCTCACCAAGTTGTTCCTCTAGGCCTGGGCCTCCAGCCAAGCCACACCCTGCCAAAGTTATAGAGTCAGTGGCAACTCAGCAACTCCCTGGAGAGAGCCTCCAGGGTTAAATAAAAGCCTCACTGTTACTGCCTCTGCAGTGGAACTGCCCTTGACACCTTCGGAGTAACAAAGAAACAAAATGCCTAAGTGCCTTATCCACACCTCCAACAAGCTGCAGTCAACCCAAGGAGGGGAGTCCAGTCTGTCTCCCAGGAGTCCCACATACTCCCCACTGCTCATCACTAGACAGAGAACTCTTGTCTTTGGCTCACAGCACAGACCCTCTATCCTGGGTTGATTGCATTGAGTAATCGCGGACCTGCATCTCTCTGGGGTGCAAGTCAAGCAAATGACCCTCAGCCATAACCACAACTAAGATCCTTTCCTCTGCTACCTCCAAGTTGGGGAAGAAACAAACACTGAGATTGCTCCAAAGTTGCAGTGGGAATCCCAGGAGTGCCAAGTCACAACGTACAGCCAGCACTCAAGTGGGGGAGGAACCTATGCTTTCAGAGCACTGAGAGGGAACATTGCTGCTGTGGGGAAATATAGGTTTATTAGTCTGCTCTCATGCAGCTATGAAGAAATGCCCTAAACTGGGTAATTTACAAAGAAAAAAGGGTTAATCGACTCACAATTCCTTATGGCTTGGGAGGCCTCTGGAAGCTTACAATTATGATGGAAGGTACCTCTTCACAGAGCATCAGGAGAGATAATGAGAGCTGAGCAAAGTGGAGGACCTCTCATAAAGCCACCAGGTCTCATGAGAACTCATTCAGTATCACAAGGAAAGCATGGGGGAAACTACCCCCCATGATTCAATTATCTCCACCTGGTACCACACTTGCCATGTGGAGATCATTATAATGAGATTTGGGTAGGGACACAGAGCCAAAGCATATCACTAGGGGAGTCACAAAACCGAGCAAGAGTCTAACAACTGACCAGATATCCTAAATGCCATCTGCTAGATCACACCCCAAAGCTTCAACACCAAAAATACCTCATTAACATAACCCCTTCTGAAACTAGAGACAAGATGTCAGCTTCAAATAAAGACCCTGCACAAAGCCTCAGCCTTTTGAAAACATTCAGAAAAGTTGTTTATTGACTGTACTCAATCTACACTGCAGTTAAGGAACACCCACACTCAGAGATGATAAAAATCAATGCAAGAACTTTGGTAACTCAAACAGCTAGAGCATCATATGCCCTCCAGATGACTGCACCAGTTCTCCAACAACAGTTCTTAACCAGGTTTAACTGTCTGGAATGACAGAAATGCAATTTAGAATATGGATAGGAACAAAGATCATTGAAATTCAGGATGGTGGCAAAACCCAATCCAAGGAAAATAAGAATCATAATAAAGCAATAGAGGAGCTGAAGGACAAAATAGCCCATACATAAAAGGACCTAATGTGTCAGACAGAAGTGAATAACACAATACAATAATTTCACAATGCAATCAAAAGTATTAAGAGCAAAACAAACCAAGTTGAGGAAAGAATCTCAGAACTTGAACACTAGTTCTATGGAATAAGTCAGACAAAAATGAAGAAACAAGAATGAAAAGTAATAAATAAATACCTGAGAAGTATGGGATTATGTAAAGAGACCAAATCTATGAATCACTAGCATCCCTGAAAAGGAGGGGGAGAAAGCAAACAACTTGGAAAATATATTTCAGAATTTTATCCAAGAAAACTACCCCAACATTGGTACAGAGGCCAATGGTCAAATTCAGGAAATACAGAGAACTCCTGCAAAATTCTACACAAGCAGATTATCGTAAGACTAATAATTGTCATATTTTCTCAGGCTGAAAAGTAGAGAAAAAATGTTTAGTACAGGCAGCTAGAGAGAAAGGGCAGGTCACCTACAAAGTGAACCCCATCAAGCTAACAGTGGACTTCTCAGCCGAATCCCTACATGCCAGAAGAGATTGGGGGCCTATATTCAACATTCTTAAAGAAAAAAAAAAAACGAGAATTTTACACCCAGTCATACTAAACTTTCTAAGTGAAGGAGAAATAAGATCCTTTTCAGATAAGCAAATGATGAGGGAATTAATTACCACCAGACCTACTTTTCAAGAGATCTTAAAAGAAGCACTAAATATAGAAAGGGAAGAAAGACCACTACCAGCTAATACAAAAACACACTTAAACAGAGACATACCAGTGTCACTGTAAAGCAACCACACTAACAAGCCAACATAATAGCCAGCTAACAGCACAATGACAGGAACAAATCCACATAGATCAATACTAACTAGGCTAAATGCCCCATTTAAAAGGTACAGAGTGCAAGCTGGATAAAATACAAGACCCAATGGTGTGCTGTTTACAAAAGACCCTTATGGGTAATCACACTCGTAGGCTCAAAACAAAGTGATGAAGGAAAATCTACCAAGCAAATGAAAAACAGGAAAAAAATAGCAGAGGTTGCAATCCTAATTTCAGACAAAACGTATTTCGAACCAACAAAGATAAAAAAATGCAAAGAAGGACGTTACCTAATGGTAAAGAGTTCAATTCAACAAGAAGACCTAATTATCCTAAATATATATGTACCCAATACAGGAGAGCTCATATTCATAAAGCATGCTCTTAGAGACTTACAAAGAGACATAGACTACCAAATAATAATAGTGGGAGACTTCAACACTCCACTAAGTATCCAAAACGCATGGTACTGGTACAAAAACAGGCACATAGAAAAATGGAACAGAACAGAGGTCCCAGAAATAAAGCTGCACATCTACAACCATCTGATCTTCAACAAAGCTGACAAAAAGAAGCCATGGGGAAAACACTCCCTATTCATTACATGTTCTGGGGTAACTGGCTAACCATTTGTGAAAGATTAAAGCTAGACCCCTTCCTTATACCATGTGCAAAAATCAACTCAAGATGAATTAAAAACTTAAATGTAAAGCCCAAACCTATGAAAACCCTAGAATACAACCTAGACAATAGCATCCTGCACATAGAAACAGGCAAAGATTTCATGACAAAGGCACCTAAATTAATCTCAACAAAAGCAAATATTGACAAATGGGATCTAATTAAAGTAAAGAGATTCTTCACAGTAGAAGGAACTACCAACAGAATAAACAACCTGTGGATTGGGAAAAAAAATTTTTTGCAAACTATGTATGTGACAAAGGTTTAATATCCAGCATCTATAAGGAACTTAAACAAATTTACAAGAGAAAACCAACCAACCCCATTAAGAGTGGGCAAAGGACATGAACAGATACTTTGCAAAAGAAGACATACATGTGGCCAAAAAGCATATGAAAAATATCTCAACATCACTGATAATTAGAAAAATGAAAATCAAAACCACAATGAGATAACACCTCACACTGGTAAGAATGGCTATTATTAAAAGTAAAAAAATAACAGATTCTGGCAAATCTTTAGAGAAATGGGAACACTTATACACTGTTGGTGCAAGTGTAAATAACTTCAACCATTGTGGAATGCAGTATGGTGATTCCTCAAAGAGATAAAAGCAAAATACCATTCAACCCAGTAATGAGATTACTGGTATATTTCCAGAGAAATAGAAATCATTCTATCATAAAGTCACATGCACATGTATGTTTACTGCAGTACTGTTCACAATAACAAGGACATGGAATCAACCTAAATGTCTGTCGGTGATAGACTGAATAAAGAAAATATGGTACATATACATCATGGAATACCTTGCAGCAATTAAAAAGCCCCAATGTTGTCTCTTGCAGGAACATGGATGGAATTGAAGGCTATCATCCTTAGCAAACTAATTCAGGAACAGAAAATCAAATGCCTCATGTTCTCACTTATAAGTGGGAGTGAAATGATAAGAAGTTATGAACAGAAAGAAGTAAACAACAGACATTGGTGTCTACTTGAGGGTAGAGGGTGGGAGGAGGGAGGAGGAACAGAAAGGATAACTATTGGGTACTGGGCTTAATACCTGGGTGATGAACTAATATGTACAACAAACCCCCATGACACATGTTTACCTATGTGACAAATCTTCACATGTGCCCCTAAACCTAGGATGAAAGTTAAAGAAAATAAAATAAAGATTTTTTTTTAATGAAGACAAATACTGAAAGTTTAAATTTAATGAGTACTTTTAATTTCTTTTTTTTTTTTTTTTTTTTTGAGACGGAGTCTTGCTCTGCCGCCCAGGCTGGAGTGCTGTGGCTGGATCTCAGCTCACTGCAAGCTCCGCCTCCCGGGTTCACGCCATTCTCCTGTCTCAGCCTCCCGAGTAGCTGGGACTACAGGCGCCCGCCTCGTCGCCCGGCTAGTTTTTTGTATTTTTTAGTAGAGACGGGGTTTCACCGTATTAGCAAGGATGGTCTCGATCTCCTGACCTCGTGATCCGCCCGTCTCGGCCTCCCAAAGTGCTGGGATTACAGGCTTGAGCCACCGCGCCCGGCCTAATGAGTACTTTTAATTTCTAATTGGTATTTGAGTTCATTGGAAGCAAATGCTATGCAGAAAATAAAATCTAAATAACATAAATGAGAGAAGGTTACTACCTTTAATGTTCAAGCATACTTTTAAATGAATTGTCAATCAGCCTAGCCTAGGTTATGTTGCATTCAAAGCAAACTTGGCTGGGCATGATGACTCATGCCTGTAATACCAGCACCTTGGGAGGCTGAGGCAGGTGGATGACTTGAGGTCAGGAGTTCGAGACCAGCCTGATCAACATGGTAAAATCCCATCTCTACTAAAAATACAAAAATTAGCTGGGTGTGGTGGCGGGCGCCTGTAATCCCAGCTTGTCAGGAGGCTGAGGCAGGAGAATCGCTTGAAACTGGGAGGTGGAGGTTGCAGTGACCCAACATCCTGCCACTGCATTCCAGCTTAGGTGACAGAGCAAGATTTTGTCTCAAATAAATAAATATAAAAAATAAAAATAAAAAAATACAAAAAAATAAAATGTAATCTCAAAAATTTCAGTAGTTTACAACATCAAATAATTACGTTACATTGCAAGTCAGCAGAAGAAGTCTCTCTAGAACAAAGGGCCCCTGCAGCAGAGAGATAAAGAGCAATAGTGGGATTACCAATGGCTCTGAGTCTGCTCAACGGCATCACCTATCTTGTCCACTCCCATTTCATGGTCACAGCAAATTACATGATCAAGCCCAATATAAGATGTGTGGGTAAAAAATAATCTTGTAGGGGGTAAAGGGAGCAATTAAATACCTGAAAACATAATGCCAGTCAACTACATATTACTTACAAAATCTTCATCACCCAACTAGAAAAATACGCAAAACATGTAAATATGTATTTCACATAAGAGATCATTCAAATGGCCAAGTTATGTGAAAGGTGGTCCAAAATATAATAAGATATATTTTTTCAATTATCACTTTATGGAAGTTTAAAGTGTTTAACCATAGTCAAATGTTGAGATATTATGGAAAGTATGATCTATTCATTGGAATGTTATTATAAATAAATAATATTTATTCAGGGAGTTATTCTGGAAATTATTGTCGAAATATAAAATATAATTTGATCTAGTAATAGGATCTTGAAGAGTCAATATTAATAAAATAATTACAAAAATGTAAAGAGATACACAAACTTTATTTTATTATTGTTTACAGTAGACAAAAATTAGAAATATAAAAAATGTCCATCAATGAGAGTCAGATTAACCAGTTTACACATAAAATACAATCTTTACTATGTAGACATTTAAATTGAGAAAGAATTTCTCTCTCTCTCTCTCCATAATCTACCTATCTCCATATTTTACTTTTGTACGTTAAAACTTTTAAACAGTACAGATGTCATGTGTTTATATGTGTGCCATTACATTTATTTTTTACTTACATTAATTTATCCAGAGGTATATTGCAAGGAATGTTGCCAACATATCTAAATTGAATGTTTTTAAGATCCTGGTAATTTGAATAATTTGTTATAAAGTATTTGTTTTATAATAAACAAGTCCATCTTTACTCTCTGAATCAAATAGTATGTGTGTTCTCTTTTTTAAAAAATTAACCTCTTATTGAACATAGCATCAGCTCCAGTCACTACTTTCTTCAATGAGCTGAGTTAGACGTACACTCAAGAATCCATGCCTGAGCTACCTATAATTGCCAGTGGTATTAGCGCCACTTTTGTAGGTCTCTTCCAGCCTCTGAAATTGGAGATAATTGTCAATGATTAGGTGGAGCACCTCAACCTGTGTTATGTTTATTAATATTTCATGATTAATTCATGGTGTGTTTCAAAGAATCAGACCATGTTTGTTTGAGGTAGCTTTGATAATGCTGTTTTCCCATCTGATATGAAGCATTGGTCCTTCTTGGTGGCAAATGATGCAAAAGGCCCGTGGTCCAGATGGACTGCAAGGAAGAGTCCAAAAACTTCTGTCCAAGAGAGGTGTCTTCTACAGTTCTAGCAAAGATAAAGAAATCACTGGTGCCTACTTTGGGAAGACTATTACAAATGCTCTCGTCATAATGTTAGCTTACTGTAATTGTTAGCATCAAACTTCCAAAGATGCTAGACCTATTGTCGGTCTCAATATTCTCAGAATTATCAAAAAGTCATTGACTATTGCTATTGTTTACGGTTTAAAGAAGACGCTGGTGGTAAAATAAATAGGTTAAACTAATTTACACTCACAGCAACAGTATGTAAGCATTCCTATTTCTCCACAACATTACCAGCAACTGTTATGACTTTTTAATAATAGCCATTCTCTCTGGTATTTGATGGTATCTCATTGTGGTTTTGATTTGCATTTCTCTGATGATCAGTGGTGTTCAGCTATTTTTCATATGCTTGTTGGCCACATGTATGCCTTTTGTCTGAAAAGTGTCTGTTCATGTTATTTGCCCACTTTTTATGGGGTTGTCTGTTTCTTTTCTTGTAAATTTGTTTAAGTTCCTTAGAGATACCGAATATTAGACCTTTGGTGATGCATAGTTTGGAAAAATTTTCTCCCATTCTGTAGGTTGTCTGTTTATCTGCTGATGGTTTCTTTTGCTGTGCAGGTGGTGTTTAGTTGAATTAGATTCCATTTGTCAATTGTTGCTTTTGTTGCAATTGCTCAAACCTAAAGACAGAAATTCCATTTGGGTCAGTGATCCTGTTACTGGGTATATACCCAAAGGAAGATAAATCATTATATTATAAAGATACATGAATGTGTATGTTCATTGCAGCACTATTCACAATAGCAAATACATAGAATCGAACTAAATGTTCATCAGTAATAGACTGGATAAAGAAAATATGGTAAATATATACCATGGAATACCATACAGCCATAAAATACCAAGACCATGTCCTTTGAAAGGACATGGATGTAGCTGAAGGCCATTATCCTTAGGAAACTAACATAGGAACAGAAAACCAAATACTGCATGTTCTCCCCATAAGTCGTAGCTAAATGATGAGAACACATGGACACATAGAGGTGACCAGCACATACTGGGGCCTTTCAAAAGGTAGAGGCCAGGAGGAGAGAGAGGATGAGGAAAAATAACTAATGGGTACTAGGCTTGATACCTGGGTGATGAAATAATCTGTACAACAAACCCTCATGACACACATTTACCTATGTTACACATCTGCTCTTGTAATTCCTGAACTTAAAATAAAATTAAAAATAAAATGATGCTATCATAAAAAATAGGTTAACCTTTAACTTAAAAGGTGGTTCTTTTAATGTGTGAGTCCTCACTATTGACTATTAATATTTTTGGTCAAATCTAAAGACTAATACTTAGTAAGAGAAGACTTTCACAAACAAAAGTTCTAACATTTTGTTTATTTCAAGTCCAAGTATAAGAAAGACATCAATGAGAACGAGAGAATTAACTCTCATATCTGTTCTACTTGTAAATATGCTGAATGTACCTTCTTTTCAAAACACACGTCAGTATTGATACTGATTTTCTTTAAGATGAGGCAGACTACTATACCTCCATCATCTGGTCCAGTTCAAATAAGGAAATGCTCACCTGTATCGTAGCCTTCTGAATCTTTGGAGAAAGCCCTTCCCTATGCAAAGCTAGACAAGTCACAGATTAGTGTCCCCATATAAGCTGAATATTCAGAACATTTTACAGGACTTCTTCAATGTAAAAAAATTGACAGGATCATCTGCCCCTGTGAGACTGTTGTCTGTGGTGCAGCTGTTCAGGCGGGAATGTCATCTGGGTACAAATCTGACAATGCTTGACATTTGCTGCTCTTGTACATCAGCAATTTCTCCATTGATCTTGAACTCAAAATGGTTCAAACTGAACACAATATCAGCATGCCCAAAAAACAGACACAGGCCTTCACTGCTTACTCAGATAATCAGTTTAATATGCTCATTCTAGTTTGTAAAGGTAGATGTTCCATAGCAACCTGCTTGGAAAGTTGTAACACAGGCATACTACTGTATCCATGGTGAGTCTCAAATCAAAGTGACAAAGCCCGTTTGCACGAAGATGACAATGGGTGTTCAATTGAGGAGACCAAGAAACACAAAGTTGAAGAAGAGAGACAAGGTGTTCTAAGAGTTTTCTTAAATCCTACAACTTGAACAGGAAAGCCATAGTTGAAGGTAAGGCATAGCAATGCAGTGTCAAAGATGAGGACAAACATTCTTGGCATATGTAAGGAAATCATCAATAAGTTTGTTGAGAATAACATTGCAGAGAAAGATAAATTTGGATATCATCAAAAAGAGATGGAGAAATTCTGCAACCTCAGCATTGTTAAGCTGTAGCAGAGTGTAGAAACATACCAGAAATAATAAAACAATAACGACAACACAACAGAAAACAGCAAAAGAAAACTAACATATACAACAATGCACATTTAACAATCATAGTTCAAATTGTAAGTCATGATTGCTAAATAATAAAAAAAAATCACCACTTTCCAAATGTACAGGGAATTGGTTAACATAGCTATTTGCTGTTACCTGTTTATAAGTTCCACAGTGGAAAATAAAGAACGTATAGAGGAAGAAGACACACACACACACACACACACACACAAAGAAAAGGGGTAAAAAGATCATTTTAATAATTACCATAATTTCTATTTTTCATATAGTAATTTCCCCTTTTTAAACCCAACTTAGCTAATTGGTACCAAAAGAGTAAAGTGAGTATTTATTATCTTTTTAATGTGGCATTTAGCTTACTAGATTTTCTTATTTCCTAGTACTAGTTTTTTTTTATAAATAAATTAAATACAAGATACCATAAATTTAAAAACACAGAATATACCTACATGCATTTATCTAATTTCTGGGTATATTAATTCTGGACATATTAGATAACCAGGAACTGTGAAAATATGAAAATCAAATACTTGGCACTGGATACACACAATCTATCAGAAAATGAAAGTTTAATTTGTTGTATTTTGAGATGTAAAATTTCTCTGCTTTGCTGCCTTTGTCAGAAGGATTAATAAATAATGATTTGATGGTATGAAGGTTTTAACAGTAAAGAAATTATGAGCTCTCTGTAGCTGAACTACAGCCAGACTATTTCTCATCCATTTTGGGTACTCATGTTGATTTCATCTGCTGTAAGTACAAAAATAGAAGATTTATATGCACTGTTTTATTTATATATAACTCAAATATATGTATATAAGCATATTTAACAGAAACTCTACTAATAAAAGAGAATGTGTATCAACACTACATATACTAGATATCAATTTAACACAAAGCATCAAAAATAGATTAAAAGTTACTTTTTACCATATATCAAAAAGTTTTGCTCCACTTATTAATCTAGATACAATTTTTCTTGAAAAACTCAAATTGCATTTAAGTAGATAATCATAAGTTAGAAAGATTAAAGGGAGAGGAAGGCCAATTAGTTAAAAAAAGAGATATTAGTGAAAAATAAATATAAGGTATAGTAAAATATAAAAAACACAGACATCTGTAATGTTAAGATTTAAGATTAAAGGAGGTTACCCTTGGCCATTTAATAATGGTCCATTCCATGAAACAAGAAGTCAAGACAGAAATATCAATATTAATAGCTAAAATTTATTGAGTAGTTAAAACTTGCAGGTAGTATGCTCTTCATTCTATAGTTTTTATGTCATTTCTCTCATACACACACTCATGAGAGAGCACTATTGGTGTTTTTCTATGTTGCATATATAAATCATAATCCTCACACTTAAGTGACTCTCTACTATTTTCTTGCCACGCTTGAACTCTGGGAATTTTTCATGAGGCTGAGGATTTCACATCCTTGCTGATGCACACAGTCATTACTACCCGGGTCTGGTCATCTGCCTTTTGCACTGTCAAGAACCAGAAAAACAGTTCCTGTTGCTCCGATTAGTTCCCCATAGACAATCCTTTTTTTCCCCCCATCTTTGTGAGGAATATCCACATTTCTTTCTCTCCTACAGCTTTTCTCTGTTCTACAAAATAGTTTGTTTTCTTTTCTTTCTTCATAGTAGGTGGTCATGGCCTGTGTGCAGTGAGAAGATATTAGCAGCCAACAATTTAGGGAGCAAAGAGAGGTCTAGTGTTCATTTAAAAACAAAAATGAGGAACTCTTCCAAAAGGAAAAATAATAAATAAATAAAAAACAAAACGCAAACAAAAAAGGAAACCGCCCAAACAATGCAATGTTCATATAGTTATCACATACAATCTGTGTTAGTTTGATGCTAGCGCCAGAGTTCTTAATCACAGCAGACTGGAACTGGTATACATGTGTGTTACACCACAGATTCAGATAACAGACTGTCTAGATTCAATTACCAGCTTCCAAACATGTTGCTCTATGACTCTGCAAAAGTTACTGTGTCTCAACTTTATTGTAAAAGGTTGCTAATTATTTATAGTTATTTATTTGTTTGTTTGTTTATAGAGTCCAGGTCTCCATTCTGTCACCCAAGCTTGAGTGCAGTGGTGCAATCATAGCTCACTGCAACCTCAAACTCCTGGGCTCAAGTGATCCTCCCACCTCAACCTTCCAAATAGCTGGGACTGCAGGCACATGCCACCATGCCTGATTTGTTTTGTTTTGTTTTGTTTTTGAGACGGAGTTTCCCATCTTGTTACAACAAGATGTTGCCCAGGCTGGAGTGCAGTGGCGCGATCTTGGCTCACTGCAACCTTTGCCTCCCTAGTTCAAGCGATTCTTCTGCTTCAGCCTCCCGAGTAGCTGGGATTACAGGTGCCTGCCACCATGCCCAGCTAACTTTTTGTAGTTTTAGTAGAGACAGGGTTTCACTATGTTGGCCAGGATGGTCTCGAACTCTTGATCTCAGGTGATTCACCTGCCTCGGCCTCCGAAAGTGCTGGGATTATAGGTGTGAGCCACTGCACCCAGGCGGTTGTTTTTTTAATAATTTTTTCTTAAAGAGGGTTCTCATTATGTTGCTCAGTCTGCTCTCAAACTCCTGACCTCAAGTGATCCTTCTGCCTCAGCCTCCTGAGTCACTGGGATTAAAGGTGTGAGCCACCACACCCAAAATAATTACTTTATTAATAGTACGTGTCTTCTTGGTTTGTTGTAATGATTAAATGAGATGATACATGTTAAAACCATGCAGTAGGACCTGGTACAAAGTCAGTGCTCTAAAAATGTTAATCTGTTGTTCTGGGGACAGTATACATTTGCCTTGATTCTGTGCCTTCCTTCTTATTTGTTCATGCTGTTTTTGACCCCTCACCTACCCTGACTTAAACCTCTGTATTTGTCAGACTTTGTTTTGGATAGGCAACACCAGAGAGTAGAGGCAGTACAGGTTTTGGAGAGCATTTGAAATCTGTGATTTTGGATGAGATGCTTACTCATTCATCATTACATTCTTCATTGGTCAAACTGAAAATTAGAATACTTAATCGTGTTTCTGTTGAGAATAATTGAGCCAAAAGAGTTAAGAACTTAGTTTTCAATACTATTACTACTACTGTTCCTAGTTATATTAGCAGTACAATAGCCACAGCAGTCACAATTTGGTGAGCACTATATAGGTTCCATATCTTTTTGAGTAATTTTATAAAAACATTTTATTTTACTCTACAATTATTGATTTGGGAGGTTATTAATACTGACATTTTGAAATTAAATTGCTGAGCCTCAAAGAGTTGTTCTGATGTTTAAATGACCTGTGCTAAGGACTACTTACCAGGATACAAAATCGACATACAAAATATCAGTAGGGTTTCTAAACATTAACAATGTATTATCTGAAAAAGAAATTAAGTAGACAATCTCCTTTTACAACAGCATCAAAAACAAAATATTTAGAAATAAATTTTACCAACAGTTGAAAAATTAGTACATTGAAAACTATAAGACATAGGTGAAAGAAATTGGAAAAAAGATACTAGCCAATGAAATGATATCCCAATGAAATGATATCTTCTTGAATTGGAAGAATTAATACAGTTAAAACATTCATACCATCCAAAAATGATCTACACATTAAGAGCAACTCTATCAAAATTCCAACATTTTTCACTGAAATAGAGAAAAATGATTCTAAAATTATTGCAGCACCACCTAAGATCCTGAATAGCCAAAGCAATCTTAATAAAAAAATTTAAAAATTAGAAAGCTGGAGTCACCACACTCCCTGATTTCAAACTATATTGCAAAGCTATAGTAATCAAAAAAGTATACTATTAGCATAAAAACAGACATACAGACTAATGGAACAGAATAGAGAGACAACACAAATCTGGTAAATTCATCTGTGACAATTCATCTGTGTATTCCCCAAAATACACAATGGGGAAAAAATAGTCTCTTAAATAAATGCTGAAGGGAAAACTGGATATCCACAAGCAAAATAATGAAATTGGACCCTTACTTTCCATAATATTGACAATTATTTTTTGGACATGACTCCAAAAGCATAGGCAACAAGAGCCAAAATAGCCAAGTAGGACTACATCAAACAAAATCTTCTCCACAGTAAAGGAAGTAATCAATAAAATGAAAATGTAACTTACAGAATGGTGGAAAATGTTTGCAAATCATGGATGTGATAGTAAAGGGTTAACGTCTAAAATATATAAGTAACCCATACAACTCAAGTAATAACCCAGTTTAAAAATGAGCAAAGTACCTGAATAGACATTTCTTAAAAGTAACGATACAAATGGCCAACAAGTATATGAAAAGATGTTCAACATAATGAATCAGGAAAACGCCAGTCAAAACTACAATGAGCTATCTCCTCATAGCTGTTAGCATGATGATTGTCAAAAAATAAGAGAGATAAGTGTTGAACTAGCTCATGGAGAAAAGGGAACCCTTGTACACTGCTTATATAGACGTACATTGGTATATCCAATATGAAAAACAATATCAAGTTTCCTCAAACAAAATATATTTTCAAAATCTACTTAGTTCTACTCAGATTTGTGCAATGCAGATTTTTGCATATTATATTCCATTTTATAATTTGATTAGATGTTTAACTTTCCTGTTTATAAACACAGCTATGTCTCTCCCCATACTAATGTTAACTTAATTTCATTTCATTTCAACCTGTTTTACCAATCACATGAAGGGTGGTGATGATTTAACAAAGCTCCACAAGAATTGTCAATATTATCACAGATGATGAATACCATTCAAATGAGAGTGAATGAGCTTGCTCTTTCTGATAAATACAGTCTCTTATTATTTAAAATATTATTTTTAAGTAAATTTTCATTTACTATTTATTTGAGTGAGGATTCTGGGCAATGACAGCTGTTGCTTATATAGACCTTATAATAAAGGAATTCTCACATATCACCCTTAACTGAGAGAGTTGGAATTTTTAATCCATACACCCTGTAAAACTAATGCTTGTATGAAAAATGTGACTTAATTCAGGCAATGCTAATGCCTAGTTCGGGAGTATCTGTAGTTTATTTGAGCTGCAATCTCAAAAAGGCCCTAGGTGACCATGAGTGTGAACACATTCAAGATAAATTACCAATTTTTCAAACTGCTGTATCCAGAAGGGCCAGATAAATAGGAAGTAATAAGTGCTTTCTTCACAAAGAAATTACTTAATTCATTAAGTCAGTAAGTACTAGAAAGACTGGGGAACCAGAAGTTTGGGGTCTATTAAACACTATGTTTTGGAATAAATCACTTATCAGCTCTATGTTTCAAAGAACTATGGTTGGTTTTATTTGACCCTCCCATTTCTCATGGGTGCTTGGTAGAATGAATGAGATAGGATGAAAGACTGGTTTGGAATTTCTTGAAATAAATGTCCCATATATATTTTAGGAACTATTTTGAGAGATGGATTTCAGAAACTAGGATCTTAAATTGCTGGCTGTGTGACATGCTGCAGCATAATGTCTTGGATTCTTCCCTTGGACTGTGGGCAGCATTGCCCAATATTTTTTCAGGCTGTGACATAGTTATGAACTTCTGGGGGCACATTGTAAAAACAAATAGAACTTCTCAGTTACAGCTGCTTTGTCATTAAGGGAAATGGTATTTGTAGACCTTCTACTATGTAAGAGGGAACATGTAAAAGTTGTTACATACATAATTACATTTAATATTTTCAACAATTCTATGATATTATTTTGGAACAAATCAGAGAATATTTTTATTATCAAGCTGAATTTCACCTTACCAATTGTATTTATAAAAATATATTGTTTTATAATTGGCTATTAAGGCTAAGTATACTTTGTTGGCTATCACAGTAATTACTAAGTATTTTCTCTCTTCACCCCTCAATGATTCATTTGTGTTCCCTGTCAAAGAGGCCAGTCTTCCCAGATTGAAAAAGGTTCTTCAGCCAATATTTGTTTATAGTAAAGAATTGGCTAGAACTTCCAAACAAGGTCTCAAGGTCCATTTGTAAGAAACATACTAAATTTTGTTTTTCATATTTCCCAAACTTCTGGTTATCATGAAGCTATTCTGTGCTTCAAATTAAATTATATATGTAAATTTGCATGATAACATTTAAAATATGATCCAAGTATAACACCATAAACAGTTTTATTGTCACAAATAACAGAGGGAAAGTGAGTTAGGGAGGAAACAAAACAACAAAATATGAGTGAAAGAGCAAAATTGTACATATTAATGCATATGTAGATAAAAGACTATTAATCTGACCTCAGTTACAGTCAAGGTCATCAGTCAGCCTAGCTCTGTTATGTACAGAATCAAGGTCATACACTTGGACAACTTTACATGCTACTAAACTTGCTGTCACAGACAAATCCAAAATGACCAGCTGATGAATTAATATTCATGAAAGCTGAGGAAGCCACTGTTTTTATAGTTTGTTTTAACATCATTGGAGTTTACATTCCCATTCTAAACTTGCAAATAATAAGCTAGTAATATGTGACATCAAGAAAGCTTTAAGTTGTATATGAAAAGATCTCCAGGCTGGGCGCGGTGGCTCAAGCCTGTAATCCCAGCACTTTGGGAGGCCGAGACGGGCGGATCACGAGGTCAGGAGATCGAGACCATCCTGGCTAACCCGGTGAAACCCTGTCTCTACTAAAAAATACAAAAAACTAGCCGGGCGAGGTGACAGGCGCCTGTAGTCCCAGCTACTCGAGGCTGAGGCAGGAGAATGGCGTGAACCCGGGAGGCGGAGCTTGCAGTGAGCTGAGATCTGGCCACTGCACTCCAGCCTGGGCAACAGAGCGAGACTCCGTCTCAAAAAAAAAAAAAAAAAAAGAAAAGATCTCCTACATTTTAATGGCTGATTAGGTTTTGGTCAGATGATTGCTCATCCTCTTTGCTTGATAAAACTAGCTGCCTTCTATAAAAAGCCTTAATAGGTATGTTCTCTGTTTTAGTGATTACCAATTTATTTATAAAAAATAATGTTTATTGAACAGCCACAGCATGAACATGACATTTACTAAATAATAATTGTGTTCAGTGTGCTAGCCTAGCAAGGTAGAAATCAGGTGGAGTTGAATAATTATTACCCAATCTAGGACTTAGTGGGTCAAGGGTATTCCTTGTGCTTAGTCACTACTAAGCATAATCCTTATGACACTTTCCTGAAGCAGGTGTTACTGTTTCACCTTACAGATGAGGGAACTATAGTACCAAGATTTATGTGTGTTGCCTAAAAGCCACATATATTTAATGTGTAAAATTTGATTAGTTTAGACGTGTGCAAACACCTGTGATACCATCACCATAATCAAGGTAATACACACTGAACAGCTCCCAAAGTTTTACATCTATTTCAAAAGTTTTGCTTAGTATGTTTTCTGTGTGGTAAGAACATTTATCATGAGACCTACTTGCCTAACACATTTTGATGTGTACAATACAGTATTGTTAACTATAGACATTGTATTGTATATTGTATCTCTAGAACTTATTCATCTAGCATGAAAGAAACTTACTATCAATTGAAGAACAGCTTCTCATGCTTCAAGTTCCCCAGCACTCAAAACCAGTATCGTATTCTCTACCTCAACAACATTGACTACTACAGATGCTTCACATAAGAGGAATCAAGCAGTATCTGTCATTCTGTGACTGGTTTATTTTATTCAGCCCTGTCTTACATTATAACAAAGTCAACTCAAAGTGGATGAACTACTCAAATGTAAGACCAGAAACTGTAAAATTCCTGGTGAAAACATAAAGGAAAATCATCTTGCATTGGCTATGGCAATGATTTCTTGCCTATGGCACCAAAAGCACACACAGGCAACAAAAGAAAAAATAAACAAGAGGAACTATGTCAAACTAAAACACTTCTCTACAGCAAGAGAAACAATCAACAGAATGAAAAGACAACCTACTGAATGACAGAAAATATTTGCAAGTCACTTATATGATAATGATTTAGTTTCAAAAATATATATGGAACTCCTATGACAATTGAAAAAGCAAACAAACAAGGAAACAAGTAACATGGGCAAAGGACTTGTACAGGCATTTTACCAAAGAAAACTTACAAAACATACAAATGGTATACGAAAAGGCACTCAACATAACTAATCATCAGGGAAATGCAAATCAAAACCACAATGAGACATCACCTCAAACCTGTTAGAATGCCTATTATAAAAACAAAAACAAAAAATTAACAAACAAATCAACAAAATAAAAGAAAAAATAGCATACACTGGCAAGGATGTGGAGAAATTGGAACAGGTGTACACTGTTGCTGGGAAAGGAAAATGATTCACCTGCTATAGAAAACATTGCAGAAGTTTCTCAAAAAATTAAAATTAGAACAATCTTATTATCTAGCAATCCCACTTCTTAGTATATATGCAAAAGAATTAAAATCAGGGCCCTAAAGTGTTATCTGCATTCTCATATTTACTGCAGCATTATTCAACAGCAAAAATTGGGATATAACTTAAGTGTCTGTCTACAGATGATTACATCAAGAAAAAAGTGATGTATACATGCGATGAAATATTATTCAGCCTTCAAAAAGAAGGAACCCCTGACATTTTCAACAACATGCATAAACTTGCCATTTGTTTAACTTGAATAGTTAAAACTTGGTTTTTCTTCATACTTTCTTAAGCTAAACTTTCAATGTTGAGGTCATTGTAGGTTCACATATAGCTGCAAGACATAACGCAATAAATCCCATGCTACAAAGAGAATAAAATATCTAGGAATACAACTTACAAGGAACATAAAGGACCTCTTCAAGGAGAACTACAAACAACTGCTCAAAGAAATAAGAGTGGACACAATCAAATGGGAAAACATTCCATGCTCATGAATAGGAAGAATCAATATCATGAAAATTGCCATACTGCCACAAGTCATTTATAGATTCAATGCTATTCCCATCAAGCTACTACTGTCTTTCTTTGCAGAATTAGAAAAAAAAATACTTTAAATTTCATATGGAACTAAAAATGACTCTGTATAGCGAAGACAATTCTAAGCAAAAAGAACAAAGCTGGAAGCATCAAGCTACTTGACTTCAAACTATACTACAAGACTACATTAACCAAAACAGCATGGTATTGATACCAAAACAGATACATAGATCAATGAAACAGAACAGAGACCTCACAAATAACACCACACATCTACAACAATCTGGTCTTCAACAAACCTGACATAAACAAGCAATGGGGAAAGGATTCCCTATTTAATAAATCATGCTGGGAAAACTGGCTAGCCATATGCATAAAACAGAAACTGGACTCCTTCCTTACACCTTATGTGAAAATTAACTGAAGATGGATTAAAGACTTAAATGTAAAATCCAAAACCATAAAAACCCTAGAAGGATACCTAGACAATACCATTTAGGACACAGGCATGGGCAAAGATTTCATGACTAAAACACAAAAAGCAATTGCAACAAAAGTCAAAATTGACAAACAGGATCTAATTAAACTAAAGAGCTTCTGCACAGCAAAAGAAACTATCATCAGAGTGAACAGGCAACCTACATAATGGAAGAAAGCTTTTCAAGCTACCCATCTCACAAAGGTCTAATATCCAGTATCTATAAGGAACTTAAACAAATTACAAGAAAAAAAACCAAACAACTCCATCAAAAAATGGGCAAATGATATGAACAAACACTTCCCAAAAGAAGACATTTATGTGGCCAAAAATCATATGAAAAAAGCTCATCATCACTGGTCATAAGAGACATACAAATCAAAATCATAATGAGATATCATCTCATGTCAGTTAGAATGGTGATCATTAAAAAGGAAACAACAGATGCTGGAGAGGACATGGAGAAACAGGAATGCTTCTACACTGTTGGTGGGAGTGTAAATTAGTTCAACCATTGTGGAAGACTGTGTGGCAATTCTTCAAGGATCTAGAACCAGAAATACCATTTGACCCAGCAATCCCGTTACTGGGTATATACCCAAAGGATTATAAATCATTCTACTATAAAGACACATGCACACAGACATTTATTGCAGCACTATTTACAATAGCAAAGACTTGGAACCAACCCAAATGCCCATCAATGATAGACTTGATAAAGAAAATGTGGCACATATACACCATGGAATACTATGCAGCCATAAAAAAAGATGAGTTAATGTCCTTTACAGGGACATGGATGAAGCTCGAAGCCATCATTCTCAGCAAACTAACACAGAAACAGAAAACTAAACACCATATATTCTCGCTCATAAGTGGGAGTTGAACAATGAGAACACATGGACACAAGGAGGGGAACATCACAAACTGAGGCCTGTCAGGGGTGGGGAGCTAGGGAAGGGAGAGCATTAAGACAAACACCTAATGCATGTGGGGATTCAAACCTAGACGATGGTTTGATAGGTGCACCAAACCACCATGGCACATATATACCTATGTAACAAACCTGCACATTCTGCACATATATCCCAGAACTTACAGTAAAATAAAATAATAATAATAAGAAATAACATAAAAAAGAAAGTTTACATTTTCAATTATATGGTGTAAGATTTCATTGGTCAAGGTAGATGTGAGCACCAGGACAAGGAAAAAAAATAGCATATCATCTGACAAATGCTCTTAACCTATCAACATCTCGCACAAGCTGTGATATTTCTGCAACTTACGTAATATTCTACACTATAGCCAATAATGCCTGTTTATCTCATGCTATATTCAACATTTCTATTTATCAGGGCTGTGAAATTTGTACAAATGCTGGCAGTAAAACTGCAGAAGAGAATCAAATGATGGTTATTACAGTGATATTAAGATGAATGCATTATGTTATGTTGTTGTATTAATAAAAATCAGTAGTATATTAGTACACCAATACTGTTCAAGCTGAGAGTCAAATCAAGAATCCAATTCTATTTACAGTAGCCACACACACACAAACATAGGTTTTTAGTTTAATTAGATCCCATTTGTCAATTTTGGCTTTTGTTGCAATTGCTTTTTGTGTTTTAGTCATGAAGTCTTTGCCCATGCCTGCGTGTCCTGAACGGTATTGTCTAGGTATTCTTCTAGGGTTTTTATGGTTTTGGATTTTACACATATATACTGCTGGTGGGAATGTAAATTAGTACAACCTCAATGGAAAAAAGTATAGAGATTTTTTAAAGCGCTAAATTTGATCCAGCAATCCCGCTATTGATTATCCATCCAAAGGAAAAGAATTCATTATATGAAACAGAAGCTTGCACACGTATGTTTATAGTAGCACAATTTGGAATTACAAAGATGTGGAACCAACCTAAATGTCCATGACTAATGAGTGGATAAAGAAAATATGGTGTATACACACCATGGATTACTTCTCAGCCATTAAAAGGAATGAAATAAAGTCTTTTGCAGAAACTAGGATGGAGCTGGAGGCCATTATTCTAAGTGAAGTAACACAGGAGTGGAAAACCAAAAACCGTACATTCACACTTACAAGTGGAAGCAAAGTTATGAGCAAGTGAAGGCATACAGAGTAATATAGTGGACTTTAGAGACTCAGAAGGAAAAGGATGGCGGAGGGCTAGGCATGAAAAAACTACACATTAGGTACAATGTATACTATTTGGATGACAGGTGCACTAAAAGCTCAGAATTCACCACTGTATAGTTTATTGATAACAAAAAAAACAAACTTGTACCCAAAAGCTATTGAAAAAAAATTTAACCATGGGTCATATAGATCATAGAATACTATGTAACATAAAAAGAATGAAATTATGTCCTTTGCAGCAACATGAATGCAGCTGGAGGCCATTATCCTAAGTGAACTAACACAGAAATGGAAAACCAAATACTGCATGTTCTTAGTTATTAGTGGAAACTAAAATTTGGGTGCACGTAGACATAAAAATGGAAACAATAAATCCTAGAGACTACTAGAGGGGAAAGAGGGAGAGGGGTAAGAGCTGAACAACTGCCTATTTGGTACCATGCTCCTTACCTAGGCAACAGGTTCAACCATCTCCTAAACTTCAGCAGCACGCAATATATGTTTCTAACTAAACTGCAGATATACCCTCTGATTCTAAAATAAAAGTTTAAAAAGAAAAAAATTACTTTATAAAAGACTAGTTTTAACTCAAGTACTGCCGAGAGAGCAGATCACACTATGTGAATTCACTATACCTTTTAAGTGTTTAATATTCCATTTAAACTCTGTCAAATAAAATATAAAATACAGTTTGCGATGTATTATTCATTGATAATATCATGTCAACATAATAAAAACTGGTTTATTTCTTCCAGTAAACAGATTCTTCAATGAAAATTTTTGTCACTACCAGACATGAAGAAATAGATGCAATGCTTAAAGTGACGTTTAAATAAGTTAAAAGTTAATGATGAAAGGAAAGAAAGAACTAGGGCAATGTTTAGTTGGGCATGGGAGACTGACTTAAGCCTAGTTGCTAGCAGAGGCAAAGTGAAAGGAAGAGATTGCTAATGTGATTAAAAGGGATGATTGGTGGAGGAGGGGAGGCAAGAAAGAAGGCATTGACAGCACAGCCGTTATTTTTCTAAGATAGGATAGAATAAAAGATACAGGAAAGAATAGATAGACATATTAGAAATAAAAGAAAATAATGTTGAGGAATGTATGGCTCAGATACTGTACATTCTCAGTGAGTTTGGAAATTAGAAAACTGCTGAGATTGAATAAAGACTGCCTTGAACATTTGAGGACAATGTTCACACTTTGGACAATGTTTGGTTGTCTCAGACCAAAATAATATTTTTCAGACACAAACCAAAATTATTATTTATCATTGACAATACAGATAATATTAAATTTGTATATTTACAGCGATTTGTAAACCTATTATTTATTCAAACTCTTCCACATAGGATTTTAAACAACTTACAGAAAAGCCTTTCAATAAAATATTATTTGTTTTCAGTTCAGAGTTATCAAGATAAGCATGGCAGAAAGATGAGCAGGGCTGTTGATGGGGCTGATGGTAATTTTGTTGAGGAGATTATAACAGAGGTATTATTTATTCTTGCTACTTCTCATAATTTCCATGAAAATATTTTTTGTTTGTTGTTTTTATTTTGTTTTTAAACATACATTTGGTCTCTTGCTGCTGCCCTTTTTTTCACAACTCCCTTGAAAGGAATGCCAACCAAATCATCTATTTGATAATTACAGAAGTAATAACTTGTAATGTTTGGCTTAACTCTCCTTCTTCCTATTAAGTAAGCGTGACCTTCAGGGATATTTCTTCCACTGTTTTTCTCAAGGCTCTTTCTTTCTAGAATGTTTGCATCATTCACCACTAGCTGACTAGGTGGGTAAGACTATTTTGCAGGATCAGCATTAGAAAGACTACCTGGTGAGTAACCTAAAGCCATGCTTACCTATCTAAATAACATCAGTGTAGTCAATTATTTTTTGTTCCACTCTTCCATGCTTTTCTTTTGTGCATAACGTTTTATAGATGTTGATTGTCTGGGTAGGCAATAGAAGATCCATTTATTTAAGGCTCCCTGAGAAACCTCAACAGAAGTTAAACATAAGACTATGAGACATGGCCGGGCGCGGTGGCTCAAGCCTGTAATCCCAGCACTTTGGGAGGCCGAGACGGGCGGATCACACTGTGAAACCCCGTCTCTACTAAAAAAATACAAAAAAACTAGCCGGGCGAGGTGGCAGGCGCCTGTAGTCCCAGCTATTAGGGAGGCCGAGGCAGGAGAATGATGTAAACCCGGGAGGCGGAGCTTGCAGTGAGCTGAGATCCGGCCACTGCACTCCAGCCTGGGCGACAGAGCGAGACTCCGTCTCAAAAAAAAAAAAAAAAAAAAAGACTATGAGACAATAAAGTTCGCCCAAACAGTTTCTGATGTGGGCACATAGAAAGATCAAAAACCCTAAAATTGTTCATTAAACTAAAGAATACTTTTAGAGGAAGAAGAACAAGAATCTGTAAATACAACAGTGAGCAACAGCAAATTCCTTCGCTGTCCTTGGAAATCATTTACTTAAGTAAAGAAATTTATATTAATTTCATACCAATATGTGTAAAGTAATAATTGTAAATATAAGTGCTACTAAATAAAGCTGCATAGGACAATAAGATGAGTAGGTAGAAGGCCCAAAATCATCTAATGGGGTTAAGGCAGGATTTTTTTGTTGTTGTTGATAGCATCACCCGAAGAAAGGACATTTGAAGAATAATCTGGAATTATCTAGATGAAAATAGGAGAAAAGAATGTTAAAGGTGAAATGTTACTTCCCTTTCCAATAATTAGAGTGAGATATGTCACTTTTGTGAAGACCAAAATGATAAGAGCCCAAAGAGAAAGCTGAGGCATCTTCTGAAATGATATTGAAAAGTTTTAGGCCAGGTGCAGTGGCTCACACCTGTAATCCCAGCACTTTAGGAGGCTGAGGCAGGTGGATAACCTGAGCTCAGGAGTTTGAGACCAGCCTGGGCAACGTGGTGAAACCCAATCTCTATCTAAAATAGACAAAAAAATTGCCAGGTGTGGTGGCATGTGTCTGTGGTCCCAGCTACTTGGGAGGCTAAGGTGGAAGGATCACTTGAGCCTGGGAAGAAGTGGTTGCAGTGAGCCGAAGGCACACACCATTGGATTCCAATCTGCGTGACAGAGCAAAACCTCATCAGGAAAGGAAAGGAAAGGAGTGGGAAGGGGAGAGAAGGGAAAGAAAGAGGAAGGAAGGGAATGGAAGGGGAGGGAAGGGGAGGGGAGGGAGGGGAGGGAAAAGGGGGAGGGGAGGGGAGAGAAAAGAGGGAGGGGAGGGGAGGAGAGTGGAGGAGAGAAGTTTTACAGCAGATTAAGATTATGCCTTAGTTTCTATTGGTTAAGGATTTTGACCTTTATTTTGAGGATATTTGGAAACCATCAGAGAGTTCTGAGCAGGAGAGAAAGTGGAGCGATATGATGAAATGTGTTTTTGAAAAGGCAAATGATCACTATGATTGCTTTAAGCAGAACTGATTGAACAGGGGCAAGAGTTGATGTGGAGGAACTTGTTTATAGGTTATATAAACAATATAAATGAGAGGTGATTGGGCCCTGGAATAGGAAATGTTAAACACAACTACAGAAAAGCATTAAGATATATTGGCAGATGAGTTCAAGAAATGAAAGATGAATTTAATATGTGAAATGAGTCAGGGGGAAAACACAAATATATTCTTAGGTTTTGACTTACACAACTGAATGAATGGTGTTGCTGTTTACTTAGAAAAGAAATACAGGACTGGGCGCGGTGGCTCACGCCTGTAATCCCAGCACTTTGGGAGGCTGAAGCGTGCTGATGGCCTGAGGTCACGAGTTCGAGACTAGGCTGTCCAGCATGGTAAAACCTTGTCTCTACTAAAAATATTTTAAAAAAGAAAAAAAAAATTAGCTGGGCCCACATGGTAGTGGGCATCTGTGATCCCAGCTATTCGGGAGGCTAAGGCAGGAGAATTGCTTAAACCCGGGAGGTTGAGGTTGCAGTGAGCTGAGATCAGACCACTGAACTCTAGCCTGGTGACAGAGAGAGACTCTCTCTCTCTCAAAAAGAAAAAAAAAAAAAAAATAGGGAAAGAAATCCAGATGTAGAGGGAATGATCAGGAGTTTCTTTGTACATATGTTGCATTTCAAGTGGCACGGTAGCTTCCAACAATAGATTTAAAGTGGATATAAGGAAACAGACTTCAGATGGGACACAAGCTAAAAATATAAAATCATGAGTCACTTAAACTTTACATGTTAATTAAATAGTAAAATAATGTAATTTTAGAGAGAGATTACAGATCAAGAAGAGAGCATATGGCCAAATCTTAAAAAACTTCAACATGTAGAAGTTTAATAGATGAGAATGAGTCTATAAGAGAGAAAGAGAAATAATAACTGAGAGGTGTGAGGATACCGAGGGGGTGTAGTGTCACTAAAGTTAAGTGAATAAATCATTCTCAAAAAGAAAACACCAGTGAATTCTGCCTGTGAGTCAAAGAAAAAAATTGATAACTTTTGTGAGAGCAAAATTTGTCAGAAGCCAAACTGAAGTGAATTAAGCAGTGAATGAAAAGTGATGAAATAAAGAGCAAGGAGAAACCATTATTTCCAGAGGTTTCCTTGAGAGAGCATAAGAAAGAGATAGAAATTGGTGTCTACGGCTTAGGGATGGGTGCTTGTTTATTGCTTCCTTCTGCAGAAAGGCATGTGAAACACTTGAAGGCAATGGACAGGATCCAGTTAAGAGACAGTAGTTAATAAACACGCACAAATAAACCAACTAAACAAAAAGTATGTAGTGTACTCACCTAAGATGAGAGATGAGATGCTTACACAGTAAGAAGGGCATCCCTTCTGTTACAGGAGGTAGCAATGAGGTATACATAGAAGCACAGTGAAAACATTGTTTAGTGAAAGGCATTAGTAGAACCAACGCCTAATGGTTTATTGCCCTTTAAGTGTTCTTTGTGAAGAGTACAACATCACTTAACTAAAATGTGGAGAGAAATTTTAATAAATGTGGAGGAATTTGGGAAGAGTGAATAATTAATTTTGTTGGAGTGGACAATGTGAGAGCTGCCTGAAAAGAGAAATAATAGAATGGCTGGAGAATAGCAAAAGCTTGAGTTTGGGGACCATAAATTTGCAGTGGTACCAAATATATAAGTTGTCCCAGCAAGGATAATCTAGTTAGATACAGTTATGCTTAAAATTAACCATCGGTTTAATCCATGTTTTGAGTTTTTCCATGGAGGTAGGGTAAAAAAACAATGAACAAAGGAACTTATTGTTTTGTCAGAAATGTATAATTTCAGATCATGATAATTATCCTCTGAAATAAGTTCTATAGTTGAGAAAACTGAGGAACAGAAATCTAAGCACAAGGGTCGCTGTCGAGGAAGTTTCACGAATGGAGTTTGAGCCCAGATGTGACTACAAAGTCAATAGTCTTAATGATGTGTTGTGCTTCCTGAAATGGAGAATAGTATGATAGGAAGATAAATGCTGTGGGACACAAAATAAACTTGACAAAAGGATTTGGAGAAGATAGAATGATGGTAAACCAGAAGTTTAAATAAGGCTGTAAAATATTGAAGTGGGAGTAATTGTACAAGCAAACTGGGAAAGTCTACAAAGTTTGTGATAGCAGCATGACAGATATTTAGAGATTAATTAGATATGTGCAGTCACAATGTACAAGATGTGGCCAATGAAGTGGTTAGGTAACAGTGAGGGTCAAAGAGTGTTTGGTGAAAAGACAAAAATGTCTTACTTAGATACTAAAACAGATATTAATCATTCAACGTAAGGCCAGGTTTAGTATAAAAAATAGTATGATCCAGTTGCCAAAATCTTTGCTGAATCAAGAGGAATAGCACAGAGGCTGAGAAATGGAAGGATTAAAAAAAGGAGAAATGGAAGGATTAAAAAAAGGCAGAGGATATTCAGTGAACCAAATACTAAATGTTTTCTAAGATAGTCAGAAAATAATGACCTGGGAGGTCCAGTGTGTGTAAGGATGATGAAAATCAGCTCCATCTTCTGACCCTCAGGTTTAAGGACTATGAAGACACAGCTGCTTCTTTAGGAGAGGGCATGAGCAAATCTTCAGGGAAGAACCATATTTTATTATAGGCAAGGAGAGGATAGAAATATCCAGAGAGAGAGTTGAAATAGAGTTTTGAAATTATATGAAAAAATATGATTTTCCAGGTTGTACATGGAAAGTAAGTTACTCTGTGTGTGGAAAGATTCCTTATGATTAGAATTCTGAACCATTTCAGCTTTTCAAAAGGATTGAGTCCCTCAGGTTATGTAATTTGAAGATAATGACAGGTGTCTGGGAAGATCTTTTATTACAATGAATTGTCAAGAGAAGAGCTGGCTGCAAAGGCTGAAGTACCCATTGTAAGGTTCAGGGATCCACTGTTCTGAAGTCTGAAGGAAGATCACTTTAGTAGGTAGGACATGCATCATATGTATTAATAACTACAAACTGCCAAGAGATAGGCCTTACAAATTACTCACATTGATTATTCTCTAGAAATCTTCAAGGTGGGGTGGTAGTTTTCCTTCCATACCAGCAAATTGCAAGGGCGACCACTGTTGTGTTATCACTTGTGTTTGGTGAGAATCTCTCCCCATTGACTGCCTACATATCTCCTGAGCTTTGAAAATGTCATCAACACTTGACTCAACCACCCAAGCAGTACGCTTTGCTACTGCTTTCCTGTTGTTGCTGCTTAGCTTTTTTTTCATTTTTGAATCTCCTAATAATGCTTTGTAACTCACTCATTTTCTGTCTTGCTGGCAAACCTTTTTGTTTTCTAGATTACAGCTTTTTTTAAGAGGTGAAGCAGCCAAGGCCAACGTAATGCTTTTTTAAGTAGAGTCTTTTTTGTTTTTGTTTTTGTTTTTTAAGTCTCATAGTCCTCTCCTTTTTAGAACAAACAGCGTTTGAAAATATGTGATATATGTTCTGAAGTTGTGTAAAGATGTGTTCAAATGGGATGCCACGTCATACCAGTGACCACTGCTTACAACTCTCAGAACTGCTGCTGAACCTACTGACCCTGCCAGAACCATTTTTCACCATGAGACTTCCATCCTCCTTTGCCCCTCTCTGGAAACTCCTTTCTAGTGCTCCACCCCTGAGATAAAATATAAAACTAAATCTGTGATATGTGTTACATTGTATCTGAATGAGATTCAAGTTATTCTTCACCACTGATTCCTGGAGCATATGAAAAATCAGGAACTCAGGGCAAGCAACTATTTAAATATCCTTAAACATCTCAAAAGAGTTATACAGGATTTTTATTTTGTTTTGTTTTGCTTGAGACCAAGTCTGTTGCCCAGGCTGTAGTGCAGTGGCGTTAGGTGACTGCAACCTCCAACTCCCTGGTTCAAGAGATTCTTGTGCCTCAGCCTCCCTAGTAGCTGGGACTACAGATGCACTCCACCAGACCAAGCTAATTTTTGTATTTTTAGTAGAGATATGGTTTTGCCACGTTGCCAAGGCTGGTCTCAAACTCCTGGGCTCAAGCAATCCACCTGCCTTGGCCTTCCAAATTGCTGGGATCACAGGCGTGAGGCACAGTGCCTGGCTCCTATACAAGATTTATTTCCCCTAGTGTATGTAGTCTTGTCTAGATAGTCTTTAAAAATAAGTAGAGTTGTTTTCAATCTAGAATAGCACTTAAACTTTGTTTTTTAATTTAGCAGGATTTCACTACTCTTATAGACAATGTCATTAAAATATTAGTATACAAATGTAGAATGCTCCCTTAGGATAATTTGATCACATTTTACATATTTGTTTTCTTTTGGCAGCTGACCCTCGGTGGCACAGAGAGGTTGAGTTACCTATAAATGCCTTTGTGCAGTTCCAGCATTTTACAACAAGTGCCTAACACCATTATGTTTTTTTGTCTCTTCCAAAATGACTAAAGTTACAATTTCCCTTTCATGACTGTGCTGCAACCTTGATTTATCATCCCCACAAACACGTGGATAAGCTACAAAAGATAGAAAGCTAATATTCAGCATCGATAGACAGATGCAAACACATACACACATAGTATTTGTTATCAGCTTCATCTGAGCAGAGCAGAATGGAGCATTAACTGCAACCTCCTCACCTCACTGAGCCTGGGCTAAAGCTTTCAAACACAGTGTTGATTTTGAACTGCATTAGTCTTTTATGCTCATTCTGTGAGATGATTCACTCTTATGCAAGGCCTGCAACTGGTTGCTAATAAAATCCTACCCTGACAAATAAATGGTCTGTAATATAGCCTGCTTCAAGGCAGTAAAATCTCAACCACTCCAATATGATCCGTGGCAAAGCAATATGCAGCTTACTGCTATTCTCCCAGCAATGCCTGCGGAATGCATCTCTATTCCTTTGTTTGTCCCAGATTTCTCCATTAATGAACCTAAAACCATAGATCATCTACCATGGAATTGCAGTTTTCTTTCATTATGGCTTATGAGTTCAAACAAAATAGCTATTATTTACTAAAAAGATCCTATTAGAGCTGTGCAAACAAAATTGAGGATTTTTCTATTAAATGGCATGATGGAGACAATCATGTAGAGCATAGGATTCTCCTTAAGAAGCTGAAACACTTGAATTTCTATGTCTCTTTTATTTATTACTTTTGAGCTAAATTAAAATAACATCCCCCTTGAAATAGATAATAATATCTATTTCTCCAAAGTTTGTGATTATAACTTACAAAAATATGAAATAAAAACTTAAGGCATATGAGACAGGTATGGAAAAGATGCTTATGCTAATCTGGTAGAGAAAGAAAATTTATGAAGTACACACCCTGTAGAATTTTTTTTCTTTTCTCTCAGGGATGTCCTGAGGAGCAAATAAGATAATGATTGTGAAATTGGTCCACACATTATGAAGCAATAGATGGATACAAGGTATTTTTTATACTACATAGAATATTATCTGTCCTTACTAGACATGATCATTCACTAATATCCATATATGCTATGAAGCTGTCATCATAAAATACAGTAGTGCTAAAAAGAAAAATAATATGAACACACAATTTATTTTTAGAAAATCATATACCTCTCTATAGTTATAAATGATAATGTTTATCTTTCTCTCTGGCAAACCTTTATGAATAGCTCAAATGATACTTATTACTGGTAATCTTTACTCTTGCTTGAATCACACTAAGATATTACCAGGTGTCATCCTGACTTAACTTCACCATTCGCCTGAGTTCTAAACATGGATTAAGTTTAGAATTAATTTTTCTTCAGAGAGGTTTAGATGAAGTTGGCACAGTCAATGGGTGCATCATCCACAAAGTAGCATATCATGAAGAATGAACAATTATGGGAAAAGAAAACAGAGACACATAAAAGAAGAAGCAGTGAAAACTTAAGAGACTAAATCATAGTAGGCTTTTTGAAGCAGTGCTTCCATGAAGAAAGAGGAAGTAGGGGGTTGAAGAAGAATGAGGTTGAGGGCCTGGCAGGTAACGATAATGCCATATGCTGTGCATAATATAATTTATGTGAGATCTGTGTAAGATCATTGTATCCAAGCTGGACAGGTAGATTGGCCCCAAAGGAAACTGATTAAGAGATGAAGTTGCAGTAATTATTCAAAGGCTTCAAAATCTTGAAAGTCATCAAAGCAAAACAACAAACATGATATTTTAGTTTAATTGAAAACACTGTGTGTTACCTTGTACAGATCACTTGACATCTCCAAGTCTTGGCATTCTTAACCATAGCATGAATATAATAATACTTGCATTCAGAATCCTCATAATGTGCTCAAAGGTTTGTCATTATAACCTAGCAGTTTTGATTTTACTTAAAGGAGCCATAGGAGAAAAAGGTGCATCGCAGACTTCATTTCTATTAATATCAGAAAATACAAAGCTAGACTTAACGTAGGGCAAAAACTGGTTTGCATACAATATTGTTCATTAACACACACACATACATACACATATATAAATACATATATACATTGTTAATCTTTTTAAAATAAGGATCATCACACCATAATCCCAGCACCTTAGGAACCAAGGTGGGTAGATCCCTCGAGCCTAGAAGTTTGAGACCAACCTGGGCAATATAGTGAGACCCTGTCTCTACAATAAAAAAAAAAAAATTCGTCTGGCATGGTGGCACATGCCTGTAGTCTCAGCTATTCGGAAAGCTAAGGTGGAAGGATCCTGGGCCGGTGGAGGCTGCAGTAAGCTGTGATTGCTCCACTGCACTCCAGTCTGGATGACAGAGCAAGACCCTGTCTCAAAAAATAAACAAAATAAATAAAATATAAATGTAAATGTAAAAGAAATGAAAAAAGGATTAGTATACAAAAGAATGAATAATTACGAGAACAGAAATTTCTGCCAACAGGCAGATCCATTGTCCAAATGATCTTTCCTGAAATGATGTGGCTCATAATTATATCAGTGGAGACATTTAATTTGATGTCCAATGAGTATTAAATGTGGATTGGAATTCTCCCGCACAAATTCAGTAGCACTCATCAGGGAAAACTGTTTAGCCTCATTGAAGCAGAAAAAAAAAATAGATTTTTAGACATTTATTGGCTAGATATCTTGGTGTCAGTTAATGTTTGAAAGCATTTCAAGACATTACACCTGTTAACTCTGCTTTTAGCATAGGTTTTTGGACTGGAGGCAGAAAACAATATGAAATATGTTCTTTTACAAGAGAGCTTTTGCTTACCTTTAGCACTGGCAACATCAGGATGATACTGTTTCTCAGAAAAGAAAGATCCAATTTATATGCAAATGGTCCTGTAGTGCTCTACACAGAACACAGAAAATCATTTCTAAAATGTTATCAGATGACAACCTGAAATACATCATAAGAATCATTTATCGTTTTCGGTAACAATACATTAAAATATAGGACTGTTAAGTTTTTACAAAAAAATTAAATGAGCTGGAACAAGAATATAAGGATTATTATATAATGCTTAAAATTTAAATATTATGACCCAAAGGTGCTGAAAGATGTTTCACACATTTTAGGATGAGGTACTGGTGGCTTTGGAGATTGCTCTTCTGCCAGCTCTTAATGTTAAAATCCATCCTCTACAGAACTTGTCCTTGATTTATTAATTTTCCCTTAGATACCCACAATTGGTTCAACCTTAATTTTTAGTTACATGGCTAGTTACACTATGAACTCCTCAAGAAACAAACTGTCTTTATTTACTTGGCATTGAGTTCGCCCTTTGAATTTAGTAAATGAGTGAAGCAACCAGCTTACAGGGAGTGACTGCCATACGAATTTTTGATTAAGAAATTAATCCTCCTAACATAGAAGTAAATTATGTGGCTGGATGTGGAGAGTAGACATATGCATATGGTGAGAAAAACAGAGAAGTGATCAAATTTGACACTAAAAGTTATACAGTACTCTTGGTTGCAAAATACTATGTATTATCTAATCAAGATTAGTGAATGTTTTGTGTGCATGAAACTGAATTATACTCTAGATTTTGCTTTGAGGTTTTATATACACACATGCACAAATAATAGTTTTAACTGAGGCATGTTCTCTTGTCAACTATGAATCAGCCCTTAGAGCAAATATAGAATGGATCATGCATTTACTCATTTTCTCATTTGACAGTATTGTGACAGATGTGTGAGCTCTCTAGGGGTTAAGTGTTAGAAAAGAGGCTTAGGGAAGTAATTGCTGATTCATCAACAAGCATCCTTTAATGTTTCTCTTCACTGGGCTTCACATCTTGAAAGATTATTCACTAATCTGCATGTATTAACCAATAAGTCATTTATTTTCCTACTTATTTATTTTATTGATTTATTCCTTTAGGTATTTACTTACTTTTTTTTTGATACAGAGTCTCACTTTGCCACTCAGGCTGGAGTGTGATGGCATGACCTTGGCTCACTGCAACTTTTGCCTCCCAAGTCCAGATGATTCTCCTGCCTTAGCCTCCTGAGTAACTGGCAATGTAGGTTTACACCACCACTCCTGGCTAATTATTTTGTATTTTTAGTAGAGATGAGGTTGCACTATGTTGGTCAGGCTAGTCTCAAAATCCTGACCTCAGGTGATTTACCCGCCTTGGCCTCCCAAAGTGCTAGGATTACAGGCATGAGCCACCCACACGCTGGGCTCCTACTTATTTAAATATAAAACTCATGCATTTGCCTAGCTGAACTTGTGTCATTACCTAAATATAATTTTTTTCTCACAGTAAGTGGAAGTCATTTCTACTAACATTTTTTTTACACTTTAGCTTGTCACAGCAGGGTTTTTATTGCTAAATATCTTCTCTTCTGTAGGCTCTTTTCAAGAGCAGACACAACTTGCATATCCCCAGTTGCCGGCTCCCCTCCCACCCATTTACCAAAAGCTTCTGGGTAGCCTGAGGAGGCACGAGCCTACATTTAAAAACACAGACTTGCAGTTTGTAGACAGAACATGGACTAATTTGGAAATATGAGGAATCCATGAATAAAATTTAAAAGAGGTATTTTAACATGGACACTTTCAAATCCTAAAATGTTATAGGTATAGGACTATAAGAAAATATGAATAAATGTACGACATATCTTCAGAAGACGATAGCCTATCAATTTGGTTAGATTTTGAAAACCAGTGCCATGTATGTTTATTTACTACTATGTCACTACTTTGTGGAGTTCCTTATAAGGTCACCATTTCAGTCATCTCAGAAAATAGGGAAATTATTATTCCTTTGGGTAGAAGAAAAGATTTTAGTGCCTATGTTTAAATATTTGGAATGTAGATGTTAATGTAAGACTAGGCGGTAATTGAACTCTGGAGCAGTAAGTAAGAAATCATAATCAGGTATTCGATTGACTATTGAATGGTTATCTGTGTTCACTTTCATCTTTCATATTTAAGTAGTTATATTGAAACTAGAATGCTTTTAGTTCTCTAAAGCATATTTCAAATCTAAGTAAATAAAATTTAAAATACAGCGCTATGCCTCAATATTATCAAAGTATAATGAAGATGTTATACTTCAAAATATCTATAATCAAAAACACGTTTTAATATCTAGTAATGTGTATATTTATATAATATATACATCCACTATAGCCATGAGATGAAGGTACCAACAACATATTTTTGATGTGTCTTACTGTTTATATTGATTAAATTCATGTCAAGTAAATAGTGGAATACATTTCATGGAATAAAGTGTTTAAGTTTATAAAGGAAACTATCATCGCATCCCACCATCTCCTTTTTCCAGTATTCTTACAGTATAAGATCCAGTGGAATGGCTTCATTCTCTAATGGGTTCATCCAACATTCTTCTACAGTACAAATTGAGCACTGCTTCAGGGATGAGAAATGAATTTTTCCAGAAGAAATACAATATAGAGTTTATTATTTATTGCTTTTCCTGCATAAATTTAATCACAATGAAATTCATATGCAGTCATAAAATGTTAAGGACCAAAATTCTAGAATCCTGTAAATTATGATTCTTGATATTGTAAATGACACAATGTAAGACCATCCTAACTTTTTCAATGTCCTTGAGCAAAACGCTTAAATATTCTGTGCCTCTGTTTATCTTCATAATGAGACATTGGATGAATCGGCCTTTTAGTACATTCTAGATCTAACATTCTATGGTAGCCTGCCTTTTGTCATTATGCAAACAATTACTTTTATTTTCCCTTCTCTTTTTGTACTCAGGAGATAGAACATTTTCTTTCTAAAGGATGTTTTGTTACCTAAGTTAGATAAAGAGATAATTCATTATCATAGAGGATGATAAACTCCATATTCCTGCTTAAAGTGAATCAGATAACACCTCTTTTTTTTTAAAAAAAAAAAGGCAACAACGAAGTTCTGTTACTGTACCGTCTTCCAGTTTGAATAAACACCAGTTTTTGCAATAATATAATTCATTCCTTTGATTTGTGTCCAACAGTTATTTCTAAATGTCTTAAATTGTACCATATCCAATGACTAATAGGCAGGTACAGAAAATATTTGATGAATATAAAAACCAGTGCTCATTCATCCAGTGTCTCATAAGTTGCAGGAGGCTAAAGAAAGCAAACTGAGACTAAACCTTCTGCTTTGGGCCCTGACTCTAGCTATTAGGTGAAAGTTGTCTTTTCTTTCTTTTCATGGTTGACATATGGGATAAAAAAGAAAAAAAAAAATGCTCTCTGACAGCACAGCCTCTCTCTGTGCTCACTTCAGCTATGTAAATACAGAGAAGCCTTGAAAGAGAGGTCAGAAACAAAGCTCAAATCTATCATTCTTTTAGCTCCTCAAGAAGATGCTTATAGCTCCCTGGCTGGGAGCAATTTCAGTTTTCTTCCTGAGGCTCCCATTCCCCTAAGATTATGTGCATGTGACTTGAGCTCAGCAAAGCCAGTGGAAGTGTCAGGGAAGAGGTATTTCAAGAATGTTTTAGGAAGATATTGCAAATACATTAAAATCATCTTTCTCATTGTGATTGTTGTGATTTTTGCCCTCTTCCCCTCAAGCTGTAAAAGAAAATGTAAATGTGAAAACATTCTTTATACTCTGCTGTGGCAAGGAGCTGGCAGACAGTACAGAAGAGTAATGCACTAAGGACATGCTCCACGGCAAGGGTATTTACTAGTTCTTTGGCAGCACAGGAATTTGATTTGCTTTTTGAGAGCAAAAAAAGTAGTTAGAGGGTTTTAGGCTTGTCTCTTTTTATGATATAGAACCAAATGATTTCATCAAAATGATGACTTTTAACCATATGGTAATAATGCAGTGTTTTCAAGGGCAAAGCTCTCTGAAAAACACAATTTGATTTGAAAAAATACACTGTAAAACCAAAAAATTAAGTTGTGCTGCTGTGTTTTAATAAAGCTATCACAAATACCTGTAAGCCAGTTGTGTTTTAATAATAAAAGGACAATGACCACTCTGATGAAAGTCACAAAAACTGAAACCTGAGGCATGGGAATTCAGTGGATGTGAATGCTTTTCCAGTTCAGTTTGTATGAATGTAAGTTATTTGACTTTCTTTTTCTTTTTTTTTTTTGTTTTGTGAGTCTTGCTCTGTCACCCGGGCTGGAGTGCAGTGGTGCAGTCTCGGCTCACAGCAAGCTCTGCCTCTCGGGTTCACGCCATTCTCCTGCCTCAACTTCCCGAGTAGCTGGGACTACAGGCGCCCGCTACTACACCCAGCTAATTTTTTGTAGTTTTAGTAGAGACGGGGTTTCAATGTATTAGCCAGGATGGTTTCCATCTCCTGACCTTGTGATCTGCCTGCCTCGGCCTCCCAAAGTGCTGGGATTACAGGCGTGAGCCACCGCGCCCAGCCGTTATTTAACTTTCCTATTAAAACAATCATCTACACATTTAGCAGATGTGAATATCGTAAGAGTCCTTTAAATATATATATTCCATATAAGTCTTTAGCTGATTTTTAATTTACCTTTCAAAGTTCTGTTGACCTTTAAAATGGCTTAGTACTACAAAAAAAAAAAAAAAATAGAGGAAGGATGAAATTGTAAAAGAGCTGATGCCAGCAATTGGGAAAAATTATTAGTGAAAATCAGAGAGAAAAAAAAAAACCCTTAATGGAAATAGCTCAAATTAGGGATGGGCTTCATGTTCTCCAGAAAGAACTTCATAAAATAATAAGCTTAAAAATCACAGAATCAGCATCATATATGGAAATCAAGTATTTGTCCAGTTTAATTTCAAACCTGACCTTTTCATATTCTGGTTAAGAAGCAGCTTGTTTTCTTAGTGTATAGTGGAAAGCCTGAGGCTACCAGGCAAATTAGGGCCCAAAATCCCCTCTTGTCTCAGTCTGCAGCATTCCATGTCAATCTACATTAAATTTTCTGTCATTTTCACGGCAACGTAGAATCACAACTGCAGTCACTGAAGTGTCCAGTATTATTAAATTGGTGCACCAATCTAATACTTAATGGAAGTCCTCATTTCCCATAAATAGGCCAGTGCCAAATGCATGAGATAAACTATGAACAACTGCATTTATGTTGATTTTTTATTTTAAAATTCCTTTTCAACCAACCAATGAAGACTTAAAATGTACAAAAAATGTCAGAGACTTCATAGCCAACAAAATCCACTATGAATATGAATATTTTATCATGTTCCCTTTTAACAAAGAAGTTTTATTTTAGTGTCTGCATAAGTGATTGATATATATATTTTTTGCCTCTTCTTGCTTAGTTTTTTCTGTATATGCCAAGTCACCATAAACTTATTTCTAATGATTTCCATGTGATATTCATAGAAGCATGTTTTATGACTTAAGAGAATTCCACTTATAATATGAACCACATTATAATAGTTTGTGTAATTATTCCAAAAATGTGGGCTATTTAGGGTGTTTTAAGTTTTTCTCTATGGTAAGTGGCATTAAAACATTTTAAAAATATTTTTGTATTGTGCCAATGTTAAATCTGAAATGCAGATTGTGGAAGTTTCTCTCACCATGTCAGATGCATCCAGGTTTAGAAAAATTTTTTAATTCTAAGTTTTAAATTTTTATATATAATTTTAAATATTTATAATTATACATTTAAAATTCATACTCATAATTTCAAATTTATGATTATAAATTAATAATTATAATGATCAGAATCATATTTATAAATACTTGTTATAAAGGTACATATATTATGAATATGTAATAAATAAAATATAATTTATTAAAATTTATGAATTTTAAATTTAAAAAAATTTTTCTGATTCCAGTCTGAAAATAAATGCTGAAAGCGGAATTCAGAAGTGTAATATCTTGAAATGCTTTCAAACGTTAACTGAAACCAAATTTTCTAGCAAATAAATGTCTGAAAATTGATTTTTTTCTTTTCTGCTTGAATGAGATATAATTTTGAAAATCGTGTCTTGTCTTTAAATTTGCATTTTTTAGTTATTGATTAGATTAACCATTATGTCTCACAGTTACAGGTTAGTTTTATTTCATTTTTTAATTAATATTTTTTATTTTTTGCATAGTCCTTAAAATGGCAACTATTTTGTTTTCTAAAGTACTCTATAAATTAAGGCTATTTATCCTTATAGTATATATGCCCCCAATGTAAAGTTTGACTTTTAATTTTTTTTAACAACATTTCCTGTTACCTCTTTTGCCTACTAATCCTCTCAAATTAAAAAAGAAAAAGAAAAATACTTTTAGTTCTTGGGTTCACAAAACAATGAGATTTTCACAACCATTAACATGCTCTTCTTTACACACAAGAAACTTATTCTTATGTTATTTTGACAAGTGTAAAGAAAGGCCTGTGGTCCCTTCAGGAGCAGGTAGGTAGGCTGCTATTCTGATCTTGCAGAAGGAAAAGCATCACACTTCTAAGAAAACAGCAGGCTGACTTTATTCCTGTTATAGCTCTTCTTACTATTCACTTCCAATTAGTTTTCACATTCCCAACCAAAAACAGTTATCCTGGTGATTATATAGTTCTAGTATTTTATGATGAGATTCGTGTGTGTGTGTCTGTTAGAGTACTTAAAAATCATGTCTGTAATTATTTACTTACAGTTATTTCTTCCCAAGAAACCATGAACTCCTGAAGAACTTGCTGTAATGTTATTCTAGTATAGAATAGCTGTCCACTTAATGTTAACTGAATAGCATAATTACCTAATTAGTTAAATGACAGGAAATAATTAGAGAGTGAAATAGAGAGGGATGGAACAGGAGAGTAAATATGCAGGTGCACTGATCTCCCATGCCATGAAAGGACTAGTTAAATCATGACACCTGCAGACACCAAACAAAGAGGTACTGTTGGGTCACTCAGTCACCTCCTCAGACAGAGAGGAGATGGGCTGGGCTTCAAACAGCCTGTGCATTGACCCAATTCTCAGCTTTCCTGGGTAAGATATTATCATTATAATAGCTCCGCTGCTGCACGTCCTATCATCACAGTGTGCTGGCCTTGCCCTCTTTTAAGCCATGCTCCCTTTCAAATCCGCTTTCTCGTATTTCTGTTATTATGATTATGACAAACAAAAGAGAGTTTCGACCTCGAGTGAAGCACAATTCCATTTCTGTTGCCTCATACACCATGTGGCAGCTCATTCACTCTTGCACAAAGAGAAGTCTACCAAATCAGCCTCTTTTAAAGAAGATCAGAGCACCTGCAGCATATGGATTTCTTAAAAGAAAATACAGGAAATAGAAATTAAATTAGGGAATACAAGAGATACAGCAAAGCAAAATACAGCGGTAACTAAGCAAAAAACTAGGGGAAAAAAATCCTTCAGAGAAAGAGAATATTTAGTTCTAAAAGGATCAAAAGGTAGAGTTTCTGTGAAGTATAGTTTCCTGAAGGAGTGGATACATCTTTTATGTTGAAGTTTATGATACTCCCAAGGTAATATTAAACTAAACTACTGCAGAATTAGGTCTTCTATGTGAAGTTTCTAGGATTAATCAATAAACCAGGACCTAAGAGAACTATTTAGAAATTTTTCCTGAGAGACAGTTGCTCAGTAGTTTGGTAACATTCAATCATATCATCTTTTATTGAAAATATATTTATATGGGGAGGATGCGGGGTGGAGAGCATTAGGGAAAAGAGCTAATGCATGCTGGGCTTAATACCGAGGTAATGGGTTGATAGGTGCAGTAAACCACCATGGCACACATTTACCTATGTAACAGACCTAACCTCCTGCACATGTACCCTGAAACTTAAAAAACAAAATAATTTTAAAAAGAAAATATATGTATTAATCATAATACAATAGGAGCTCAAAATGTATACGACACCATTGATGTAAAAAATATAGTAGGCATTACGGCAAAATGGACATTACTTACTTGCCATCTCTATTTCCATTTTCAGAAGGAAAAAAAGAAGTTTCCATGTAAGGCATTCAGCCATGTGTATGCTTAAACTCAGTCTCATTGTTCTAGTTTTTATTTTTATTTTATTTTATTTTTGCGACGGAGTCTCGCTCTGTCGCCCAGGCTGGAGTGCAGTGGCGCGATCTCGGCTCACTGCAAGCTCCGCCTCCCGAGTTCATGCCATTCTCTTCTCTCAGCCTCCTGAGTAGCTGGGACTACAGGCGCCCGCCACCTCGCCCGGCTGATTTTTTTGTATTTTTAGTAGAGACGGGGTTTCACCATGTTAGCAAGGATGGTCTGGATACCCTGACCTCATGATTCGCCCGCCTCGGCCTCCCAAAGTGCTGGGATTACAGGCGATTACAGGCGTGAGCCACCGCGCCCGGCCTCATTGTTCTAGTTTTTAAATGGCATTATAGAAGACAAAACAATTCATACCATTTCTCCCGGGATTTTACACAATATCAAACGAATCAAAGGCTGAAATAAAAACTCCATCCTTGACAAAACTATGGATGCCTAAGATCAAGTCTAATAAATGAGGAAGAACTGATGAATTAGTAAAGACAGATAAAGAAGTTCATGATAAAATATAAAGATTGTATGATTTCTTAAAATGAATAGCATATCCTATAGGGAAAATTGATATTTCATTGGTTCTAACAATGAAGGCAACAGTTGTAGGAAAGACTTGCAGAGACTTTATTCAGTGAGTCGGAGCAGTAAGTGATACGGAGCTGAACCAGCATGTCCAGATAATAAAACTTTGTAAAAAGCAGACTCTCTGTATACTAGTGTTGAGAGGAGACGCTGAATCTTTGCTCAACCCTATACTTTTGAGTTCTGGGGAGAAATAAAAACGGTAAAAAACAAAACATGCACACACACACACACACACACACACACACATTATAACTAGATCACAAGGTAAAATTCTGCTTCTAGGAGTGTATAAACTGAGTCTTTCCTCATGTAGACCTCCCTCAAATAGTTGGTCCAGGAAAATCCCACCACTTCCAAAGATTAGCAATATTAGAAAATTGAACTAGGTTGGCATGATGGCTCATGCCTGTTAATTCCAACAGTTTGGGAGGCCAAGGCAGGAGCATCACTTGAGCCCAGTAGTTCAAGACCAGCCTAAATAACATAGTTAGAACCCTTCACTACACAAAATAAAACAAAACAAAATAAAAAACCAAATTAGCCTGGCATGGTGGCAGATGCCCATAGTCCCAGCTACTTTTGAGGCTGTGGTGAGAAGATTGTTTGAGCCTGGAAAGTCAGGGCTGGCTGCAGGTAGCCATTACTGTGCCACTGCACTCCAACCTGGGTGACAGAGCCAGACCTTGTCTCAATAAATAAATAAATAAAATATAAAATGAAATCAGACATGATTTATTCAGACAATACTTTGTATAAGAGAGAAGGAGCAAAAAGAATGGAAAGAGAAAAGGAAAAAAAGAAGAAAGGAATAAGAATATAGAAAAATGTTGCTAAAGAGAAACTGAAAATTATAACCAAATTCTATCATCTATCTAACTACATTTATCTCTATATTATATCTATATTTATCTATTGTATTTAGGCAGTGCATCAGCAGCAGTCTCTCAGACTACACTATGCTCATTCTATTTATTGAAGGGTTTCTACAAAGCCCTAGCCAGGATCTTGGGCTGGTAATAAGGTGTGCTTGCTACTGGCTAGATGCAGGCTATCTTCTGTACTGTACCCCCATTCTATTCCTGGCCTATATTTATTAATTTATGTATCATATAAATTATTTGATTTCCATATTGAAACAATTTTCTGTGAAAGTTAGCAGATACTGTGAACAACATCATTAGTATCCTATAAATAGATCTTTCCCTCTATCCGGGCCTCTCCTTCCAGTCTCAGAGTGGAATATAATCCTCTCTGAGATCAAAATTGTGTCAACCTTCCTAATCTATGGATTATTGAACAATTCTGTGGTCCATTATTCTAGGCTTGGTGCTCTCAACATTTAATCTTTGCACTTAAAGAAATGTTCTTTGCAGTTGAAAATGCTTGTTTCAATGCTTGAGACCATAGTTAACTTTGAAAACTTTATTTTCAAATGCCAACCTGCATGACTACTTTCTTTGGCCTTTAATTGGAGGCTAACATCAAGGCAACTAAGAACAAGCATAAGATAACTAGGAATATAAATATGTCAGCTAAAATGTCCAAATATAATTTATGGCATAATAATTTAATAATTAAACTGTTATTTGCAGTGGAAAACTTGAATATATGAATATCACAATAAAGTATGTTTTTATTCAGTAATACAAATACTTTGAGAATGTTTCTAAAACAATTTTACCATCTCTAATTTATATATAGTAATTCAAAAATTACTGCATTTTTGCTTTGTTCCTGATATTGTGCTAAGCACTAGGAAAAAAAGCGTAAGGCACATTTACTTTCTTTCATTTTTCTCCTTGACTGCCCTGGAGTTTAGGATTGCTCTCAACCTCTGTCATCCTCAGAAATTTATCTTCACTTTGTCATTTTATTCTGTGGAGAGGCATCAAGCCACCAAGCAACATGTTTGGGAAAACAACTGTATTCCAAAGAGTGCATTTTTTTTTTAAGTAAACGAGTCTTAGAAAATGTTTGCCTGTGGATCTGATACTAATGTATACTGAGATGTAATAAAATTGGAATATGGATTTATATGCCATAAATGAAAAGTATTTCCTCACTTAGCCTTCAGGGACTGTCCCCCATTCTCTTGGTGTGTTTGCCTGCTGATTCTAATCACTCTCTAACATTAAATCAATCCTATTTATTTCTTGTGGTACATAAATTATCGACTGTCATCCTGAAGGCAGGCAAAGCCAGAAATGTTTTGCTTATACTTGTCCTCATTGTCTTGGGGCAAAGCACTCCTGACTGGTGATTAATTCACATCAAAGGTCTTTTGATTTATGCTCTTTGAGTGATTTTTGAAAGTAAGTTCATATATTTCTTGGATTACATATGACTCTCTGTAGTTCTTAGGGTTTTTCCTGTTGTAATATTGTGTTGCCTATTTTTCCAGAAGTGATTACTGAAATCACTTTAATAATAATAATAATAATGGGGTGAAACATTGTAAACTCATGTAATCAATGTAACTTTTCCATGAGTTAAGTACTAGTATTACCCCTATTTAAAGTGAGTGGGGGAAAAAATAGATGAGTGAGAAGTTTGCTCATCCTTTGATCATATTCTTACAATTAATTAGAAGTGGCATAACACGGTGGCTCATGCCTGTAATTCCAGCACTTTGGGAGGCCGAGGTGGGTGGACCACTTGAGTCTAGTAGTTCTAGACCAGCCTGGACAACATAGAGAGATCCTGTATTTAGGGAAAAAAATACAAAACATTAGCCAGGCATGGTGGTGACAGAGAGAAAACTTGGTAAGAAAAAGAGAGGAGAAGAGAGGGGAGGGGAGGGGAGGGGAGGGGAGGAATAATAATGGGGATTGTATTCAAGATTCCAACCTGGGAATCTGGCTCTAGATACCCAGTGTCAGGCTTCTGTATTATTAAACTCAAGTCTGTGTAAATTTTCTAGTAGCATGTTAACCACATGGGTCCTTGGTACCCTAAATAGCCTCCCTTAGGAGAGAGAAAAAAATGTGACTAGGAGAAATGCGGGTTTGGAAGTAGGGAAAAATTATTATACATGTCTATGTAATGATATATGTTTAAGTAAGGATAAAGCATGCCTATTGAGAATTGGGAAGAGATTTAGCTTTGAGAAGAGAAAATTCCTCAGCAACTGGGAAAGGAATAAAACTACAAAGAATGATAGAAACTTTGTCACTTAATTAGATGAAGTAACTTTAAGTTTTAAAAAGATGGTGTAACTTTGTCACTTAATTAGCCAATAAACTTTCCAAAAACACTAAATAAAAAAGACCTGGAAAGTTCTTCTCATTTTATTTTATATATATACAATTTGTATGTTTTCCCCTTTTTTGCAGCATGAAATATGATGCATACAGTATCAAAAGTACAAAAATATTCTTGATATTGAGGATTCCACACCACACGAAAACAAATATATCTAAAGCACTTTATATATGTGTGTGTATACATATATACACACATATAATACACACATATACACACGTGATATATATGCATGTATACATATATCACATGCATGTGCATATATCATGCATGCACATATATATGTATGTATATATAATTTAGAAGGATGAAATTAACTTTATGTTTAAAGGATTATATTAATTTTAGGTTTAAAAAATTAGATTTGCTTTAGGTGCCTGCAGAACATTGACCAAACTTTAAATATTTAAGTGTTCATTCTCCTAACAAAATGGCCAGTATTTAATATGTACTAAATAAATATATAACTTAATGAATTAAATGTAAAAGTCATGAAACTGTACAAGTTTCATATACAGTCCAGGATTTAACTATATTACAAACACTAAAAATAAAAGAATATGGCTCGACAATTTAGAAATTTGAAGCCATTTAACTCATAAAGAATGGTGAAGCCTTTTGTTGTTTGCTTCTGCTCTAGTAGATACAATAAAAGCTCTGATTTTGGTGATATATTAAATATTTATTGTGATACTTTATAGATAAGTTTATATACAAAGAATTGTGATATTACATATATCAAAATATATTTGTGTTACTAAAACCTTTCTTTTATTTTTATCCCAGTGCCAACAGATTTGTACTAGAGGGAAATATGTTCATAGGAAAGAGATGGAAACTGGAAACTGGATGCTTAAATAATAGCGTTTTATGATTTAAGAAGTATCAGTGTTAATCAGTTTCCATATGTAAAATACATTTTTTTGAAGCACACCAACTCCCAGGTTATTGAGAATAATAATATAGAGGTTACTAAAAAGCTAAAAAAAACTAAGAATGAAGGTTTATAGTCTGTCCAAAGGATGGTCCATATATGCATATATAAACGAAGTATCAAGAAGCAGCAACAAAAGCGGAAACATGGTAGAATTTTTTTTTACTAGCAATATTTCAATGTGTCTGGGTCCTTAAAAGCCAGCATGATACAACATAGACATATCAGAAGTTATTCCTCTGCTCATGTATCTGTGAAAATCCTATGATGTCAGTGGCTTTATGAAATCCACCTTTTTTTCTGTAGTCAGGGGAGAATGCTGCCTTTTCTAATAATCTACAGATTAGCTCCGATACCTGAGTAAGAACAATATTCAGGTGCCCATAAATCTGTTATCAATGGTAAGTTTTACAGAATAATGACTATATGCCATGGTATTTTCTAAGCCCCATACCCAGATGTCAGTTATCGAGTAATAGTTATTACATCCAGATGCCATTTTAACTATTTTTGCATTACATATATTATTGTATTTAATCCTATTCACCACTCTCTGAATCAGTTAGTATCACTACTTTACTATTTTAGTTGCAGAACAACAGGATTCGAAGTTTAAATCCAACTCACTATCTCCACCCCTAACATCTAGTCTGAGCCATTATCATCATACCGTGCTTCATTTATTGCTCTCCATCTCCTACTTTTGATTTACTTTTCTCTTATCATTTAGCACCTGACATTCTATTTTATATATGCTCATGGTTCTTTTGTTGTCTTTCTTCATTTTCCTCATAACAAAGACAAATTTATGCCTTCTAGGTAGAATAATGGGATTTGAAGGGGGGGGAAAGATATTCTGAAATTTATTGCTTTACTGCCAGAAAGATGACTTCAAATTCTGCAGCTAGAAGCTTTCTGTTCAGTGCTTACAGTGGACTTAAGTTAGTCTATAACTTGACAGGTTATACTGGTGTTTTGTCTAATCACTCATTTAATCAATTTATAAACATTTACTGAGCAAAACTTTTTATTACAGGCAATTTGTTAGGGTTATGGAAAACAAAATTTATGTACGACATCATCCCTGCCTTTAGAAAATTAGATTATGTTATGGGATCATCATGCAAAATTCCTCCATTCATTCTACAAATGTTTATTGAGTACCTTCTATTTGCTAGGTACAGATCTACTGCTACACATAGGGACTTTAACAAAAGAGGCAAACATCTCTGATTTCATGGAGCATATATTCTAGCACAGGGAGACAAATAATACACAGTAAATACAATATGCCAGGTGGAAAATATAGCATGGATAATAATAAGTCAGAGAAGGAGGATAAGGAGTTTATACCTGAAAATGCCAATTTTGTAATGCATTAAACTGCATTGTTTTTATTCTTCTTCCTGAAAACACTTTTACTCCCACTGCAGTCTTATGCATCATAGAAATCCTACCCAGAAATTGTCTTTAGCTATTTGCTAACTATTTAAGGATTTTCTAGGTTAAAAAAAAATGTATATCACACACTAAAAACAAGCAAACAAAAATCTTAGATGACCATCTACTGGATGGATTTTTCTTTTTAAAAAGTATATATTTTGAAATTCATATGCAGGTAGAAAATGTCCTAGAAAAACTGTATGAACAAACAAGAAATGTGAAAGCCCATATTTAACCCAGTGTCTGACCTATGGGAGGAGTCACTCATTATTTGTTGAATGAAGAAATGAATGAGTGTATTAACGAATAATGAACAGGGGTGAGATTATTTAGACATTAAGATATTTACTGGCATTTACTAATTATGATTAGTGGTACAATTCACTTGTCTACCGCTAGTATGTTCTGAATGACTCCTCACCTCTGTAGTTTTTCTACATGTTGGTATACTATCGCAGTGTACAGCATGCTTCTAAGATGTATATTTTAATGCTAACCTTGGAATCAATAGATATTGACATACTAGGTCTTGTTTTAAAAAGGATGAATGACACCAGAAGTGCAGAGCCAAACGGATCTCTGGCTTGAGAATACAGGAAGAATTTCTAGAAAGAAAAAAAAAATTGACACATAGAGAGCTAAAAAAATTGTTGTCATCCTACAAGTATAAATCTAATTTATATAATCCTACAAGTATAAACCCTACAAGTATAAATCTAATTTACATAATCCTACAAATATAAATCTAATTTAAAAATACATAGAAAGCGTAACTTAAAAAGGCAGGAAACATTGGATAATTTTTAAATGTTAGGGAAGTCATAAAAGTATTAATTTATAAGATAATTGAATTATTTGATGATGCTTGCTGTAATTTTTACTGTATACTAAAGGGATGACTAGAAAGCTAATAAAGTGGAAAAAGTAATAATCAAAATAACTTAAGGAAGTGAATATAACAAGTAGAACAAATATAAAATAAAGAGCAAAGTGACAAATTTAATCTCAGGTATGACATAGCTTGTCAGGTTGGCCGAGTGGTCTAAGGTGCCAGACTCAAGGAATTACATTAAGTATAAGTGGCTTACAAACAAAATGCTGCTTAAATCTATGTATAACATAATCTTAAATAATCAAATTCTATGCAATCTTCTCAGAAATATAACTAAAAGGGGCAATTAAAATGCACTAAAAACTACAATAAAGAGGAGAAAGAAAGTCACAAATAATGTAGAAAGGGAAGAAATGAAAAAAAAAATTAAGCAACAGTAAGGAATAGGAAACTGGGGAAAATAATTAGAAATGGCAATTCTAATTATTAGATTAGGATAGGGAATAGGGATAGGGAAAGAGGAGGCTGCACATGATCTGAGCTGCATATGGTATAAAATTAACATTAGTTCAACTTTAAATGGGAAAGGGAACAAATGTATACCAACCTTCCTACTAGCAATTTTAGGTAAATATTCTTTGCAAACATCTAGAAATATTAACTATAAAAGTCTCACTTGTGTTTTAAAGCTAATTGAGGAAATTCTCCCAGAGAGGAGAAACATACCCTACTTTACCCCAGAAAACTCTTTTAAAAATGTGATGAATAACATTCTTAACATTCAAGGTTTTATACTAAATTTCTCTAGCTTGGCCTAGAGACATTTTGATAGATAGCTCAAATCATCCACTAGAAAAGAACAATGTATCTCCGTACTCTTGATGGATTTACTCTGAAGTTCCATTTTTTTTTTTAGCTTGATCAGTCAATGTGGTATGAGAAGAAATGTAGTATACAAGTTTAAAGAGTAGGTAATGTTTTCCCATATTTTGTAGAGTACTGACTTACTTAAATTATCTTGAGAGGATCAACTTAGAATTTCACTTCTTTAACTGATTTAAGTCAGCTGGGACCTACTCAGGGAGTGACAAATGGGAATGAGAGAGAGTAAAATCGGAAGAAGATACATAGTTAATTTAGCAGCCAGATCAAGAAAGTTCTTACCTACAATTATCTAAAATCACAGAATTTTTACGACGAGGAAAAACTTAGTTCTAAAAGATTATAATATAACTAAATATACTTAATTTATATTATAACCATAGCAATGCATAAATATAGACATTTAAACTATAGTTACTTAAGTTATAGTATGTAATACTTAAGTATATATGTACTTATATATGATATATAAGTAATAGATATACTTATGTGTTTAAATATATATACACACACTATACATTTTTGGAATTTGCACAACTAATTTCTGGGTTTGCACAACTTTAAACGGGAAGTCAAAAAGTTTCAAAACTTATTGTTTATTCCTGGCAATATTGTAGGTGCCAGATTTGTGAGAAAATTTATGCTTTAAGTCGAATCTTCCATTAAATAGTTTCTAACATGCTGGATCAAATTTGCTAGTAATAAAACAATAGATTAAAGTTGAAATAAATATTATCATTTTAATATTTAAAATAAGATCCTAGAATTATCTATAGTGTGTGTATGTATATATGTGTATGGGACAGGGTACTAATTAGCATGATAATTGAGTCAGCAACTGTGAAAAAATAAATTATATTGCAAAGCCATTTGCACCCCAATAACAAACTTTCAACGCTAGGACAAAGAGTTGATTAACAGAAAACAATATTACCAAGAAAACTTCAAATCTATAGAATATAAGACAATTAAGATCCTAGCAAATTTGAACCTTTTAAAAGAATTTTTCATTAAATCATCATAGTCAATGGCAAGAAGCAGTGGTGTTTGTCAGTAGGTTTTAAACCTATTGTACTAATGCAATTATTAATAGCATCCTTTTTTAGTCTCTAACGTGACCAGTTCTGATAATAAATTACATGTTCACCCTAATAAGCCTCTCTAATTTTTCCTAATTCTTATAAGCTTCTTATACTTATGTTGTAGTTTCCTTGTTTCTGCTTTATATATTATGTCAAAGTTAGCAATTCCTTAATTATATGCTTTGTATCTGCTGCAGGTGTGTGTGTGTGTTTGTGGAAGGGTGCAGGGAGTTTTTTAGAGGAGGTAAAACATTATTTGTTTCATTTCTGCATGTATTCCTTCTTCATCTTAAAAGAAAAGAAAACGTATTGGGAACATCATAAAAGATAGATAATAGAGAACATAAATTTTCACCAAATTAAACAATGGCTAAACATTTAATAATACATACTTATAAAATGTTTAAATTCCTTTTTTATATTAAACAGATTTTAAATATAAAACTAAGTTAATGAAACTCTAACTGCATTTTAGCTACAATGGACTGAGTAACGCCAGAGTAATTTAAATGTTAAAGGCTTATGGAGAAAAAATCTTAATAAGCAGGGTATGAATACATGCAAAAATTACTTTCTTACATAAAGAAAGAAAATAAAATCAATTTTTTAAAAATCCATAATGAATATACTTTTAGGCATCTCTCATGGAATACTAAGCATATTAATAGTGAATGAAAGTTCCAGATCTGAGTTCTCTAAAGTGCTTCAACATAAACTGTACCACTTATCCAACCTTTCCCACAATTGTTATTTAAAATGCATATTACATATTACTGTAATAGAAACATATGTAAATGCATCGATTTCTCAATAATTTGAAGGGTATATTAATTTCAGGTTACAGACCGTGACTTGATATATTTTTTACCTCAGAGATCTTTCTGCAGAGTATTGGCTTAATAAAAGCTTGCTGGATCATTGAACCACAGAATGAACTCCAGAAACTCAAGGATGTGTTGAATTACACTGATAGATACTAGGATATTAAAATACTTTTCTGATATAAAACATCACCAACTGTGATGTTAGAAATATAAGATGAGACAATGGAAATTAAAGTTTAATAATATATGTATGGCCAAGTGAACTGGAAATAAGATAACTTGAAGGTACCACTACAAGTTGTCATGTGTACATTGAGCAAAATCTGAGAGCAAATTCAGTGTACTGAATATGTTGCCAAAGGCTAGGGATTTAGGGTTTATCTAAAGTAAATCACCTGCTACCACCAACTTTGCCTTGGTTGTAGTTTTATCAAAATTAAATATTTGATGTTCTTTAGGGTGTAACTCACTCTTCCAGTCAGGCATGATTGGCTTGAATACTGCAAGGCATTTCTGAGTCACTTTCAGAATCTTAAAGTATTTCCCTGAGGTGAGAAGCAAATATTGAAACTTTACTTTATACCTGGAGATTCATAAGAAAACTGAAGGGTAAAATTGCTAAATGAATTGTTTTAAGGTCAAGTAGCAGTTACAGGGTAGAGTGAAACACTGGATTCTGAGTCACTTTTTGTTTTTTTCAGGCAATACAATATATACTTTTGGGAATTAATTCGATGATCAGCCCTGAAAAATAATTCAAAGAAGAGAAAAATTCACTCACATGAAAACAATATTGATTAAGGCAATATATTTGGATGATTGTCAGACTCATATATTTGGGTTAATATTTACAATTACATTATCTCAGTAGCCTAGAAAAATCCAGAAAGTTATAAAAATCTTTTAAAATATATCCTTCCTTCTTCCTTTGTAAAACAATTCCCCACTTCTAATCCTAACTAGATTAAATGCAGGAATACAGCCATTAAAAAATTACATAGTCTTCTAAAGAGAAGACTCAATATTTTCCAATGATCTGTGCATACTTGAAATTACAGACTATGTTTGATATGAATAAGAAAAGAATATATAGTTCTGTGTTAGATGCATACATATAGCTGGAGTGGCGGAGTCTGTGATATAAGACAATATTATATCGAAAGCGGTAGTTTTTAACCAAGAGTTTTGTCCCCTGGGGACATTTCATAGTGTCTGGAGATAGTCTGCTTGTCAAGACTGAGTTGGTTGGGGGCCTGGAATAGCAAGGAAGTCAACTGAATCAACGTCTAGTGAGTAGAGGCCAAGAAACTGCTGATAAACACTTGTAATAAAAGTATTGCTGATTGGCTGGGCACAGTGGCTCATGCCTGTAATTTCAGCACTTTGGGAGGCTGAGGCAGGTGGATCACGAGGTCAGGAGATCGACACCATCCTGCCTAACACGGTGAAACCGCGTCTCTACTAAAAATACATAAAATTAGCCGGGCGAGGTGGCGGGCGCCTGTAGTCCCAGCTACTCGGGAGGCTGAGGCAGGAGAATGGAGTGAACCCGGGAGGCGGAGCTTGCAATGAGCCGAGATCACGCCACTGCACTCCAGCCTGGGCGACAGAGCCAGACTCCATCTCAAAAAAAAAAAAAAAAAAGTATTGCTAATCATAAAACACTGCTAATCTTCAAGTCTGTCCAAGTTCTAATTGTTTGCTGTTCCCATTAACAGAAAAAAAATCAGAAGAGAGAAATATTAAGTAGGATATTTACATAGAAAATGTAGAGATTGAAAAGATACTGGGAAAAGTATATCTCAAAACTATTATTTTTATCTTTTATTTTAATAGCCAAAGAAAAGGTTATTTTTTTTTCCACCATGGAGAGCCAAAATATTACTAATAGTTATACATAAAGAGATAATCTAAAATCCTGAATTATTTTAAAGGAAAAAATTGGAAATATATATTAGAACCACCAATAGGAATTATTTATTGGTGGTTCAAATATATGAAACATTAAGTTTTGCAAAATTGAAAATACAGTGCAAAGATAGGATTAAAGGAGGCCGGGCATGGTGGCTCATGCCTGTAATCCTAGCACTTCGGGAGGCCAAGGCGGGTGGATCACCTGAAAACAGGAGTGCAACACCAGCCTGACCAACATGGCAAACCCTGACTCTACTAAAAATACAAAAATTAGCAGGGTGTGATGCCACACGCCTGTAATCCCAGCTGCTTAGGAGGCTGAGGCAGGAGAATTATTTGTACCCAGGAGGCAGAGATTGCAGTGACCCAAGATTGTACCACTGCATTCCAGCCTGGGCAACAAAGTGAGACTCCATCTCAAAAAACAAACAAATGAAGATAGGATTTAAAGGAGAGTTTAGTGCTAACTTGTTTCTCAGATCTGCCTTCATATGAGATTTAGTACTGGAAATAGGTTACTTAGAAATCTGTGGAATGCTAAGGGGCTGGAAATGGTAGGAAGCTCAGAAAGCTTCCACCCTGTCCTGGGCTGGATAGAGCTCCAGAGTAGGGAGGCTGGTGAGGTGCTCACTGGAGCGATGAACAGCCTTCTAAGCCAGAGACATCACACTTTTCGACTTTCCTTTTTGTGATGTGCTTGTGGAGGGAGAAACCTAAACTGGAACCTGATGTCAGGTCTTCTAGAAAATGAGTTTTGACCCTTCCAGTGCTGAGACATAGTGAAATGCATACAAGTACATGGGTGTGATGCAAGAAGTCAGTAGGTTATCCAGTACTCTGATCATTAATATAATTAAGGAGTAGAGATTGTTGCTCCTAGAATGGTATAATTCCCCCTTTCCAGCTTAGAATATAGAGCAATTAATCTTTAAATAATCTAAGCTTCTGACTCTTAGATTGCCCGTGACAAAAAAAAAAAAAAGAAGAAGAAGAAAAAGAAAATGTACTTTTTATTAGGTTTGGTATGAAGTCAGTAGTTGGTATATAAATGTTAAAATCATGCATGTTTTTAAAACATGCACAATTTTAGGAAATTTTCATAAGAATGCATTTAAAAAATAAAATTACACTCCCGTTCCATCTGTATATTGCCTTACAATGTCTAAAACCATTATTTCCTATGTCTTAAGCCACCATTACAACTTACTGCACAAAACCAAGATTCCCTTGTTGCCGGAATCACTCCGCCCTCTTATCTCCAATTCTCAAATAAACAGGGCATTGATCCATTTCTCTGTGTGAGTTAATGCCATCAAATTATGCTTATCTGCTTATCTCCCTGGGTTTCTTCTTATAGATAAATTTCTGTCTCCGTCTTCGGTGCCAACATATGTATTTTATTTTCTATGTTTTTATTTATTTATTTGTTTTTCTGGAAGGGAATGTGTCACCACTGAACCACAGTGTTTCTGAGACTTGTTATCTTTGTGATCCTTTCAATTTCTTCATGCTTTCCCTCAATTTCCTGAAATCCTGTAGTTTATCAGTTACCTGGAACATTATTAACTACTTTGTAGGAGGAGACTTGATAATCATTCTTAAAAAGATGAGGTTAATTTTTCATCTACAGTTCTGAGAGGCTATGAAGTGGGAATATTCAGGGTTTTCCTGAGCTGTGGGGCTCAGAACAAAGGAGAAATAAAACCCAACTCCCAAGGGAAAAAATAGGCTTAGCAAGTAAGGGCTTGTGGAAAAGGTCTGCCGCTGAAGTTATGAGACAGAACAGATGAATTTGGAAAGTGGGACATTGGATATCACCTGATCTAGCAGGAAACAAAAGAGGAGAGTTGTAAAATGTTACATAGTAGACCTAAGAAAGAGAAAGAAGTATTAGTGAGGTACATTTGTTTAGTGGCGTTTATAGGATGTTAACAATTGTCAGCACTTCCTATACTTGAAAAAAAAATAGAGCTTTGGAGGGTCGAAACACTTTTGCCAGTATACTAATATGCTGTTTTGTAATTTATCTCCAACATTTGTCTTTAATTCAGGTCTTTGCTTCTATCATAACTTGTACCTTGACCAGATAGCCATTTCCAAAGTATCACTCCTCTTCTCTGCCCAATCCTACAACAGTTCCAACTTCATTTATAGCTTGTGACTAGAAACATGTTTTAACAGAAATAAAAATGCAGATCTTTATAGTTTATTTCAGTGATATTTCTGAGAAATGTAAAAGCAAAATTAATAAAGCAAAGGCAAATATATAGAAAATTTATCCATAGAAAATACAAAGGAGAACATAAAAACAGTGGTGTTTCTTTGGAATGATTAGAGTATGGAAATATGGGTAAAAGTAACTGATTAGAATCTCTGTCAAAGCACTAATGACTATCATATTAACCAGTTTGGGATATAAGTCTATTTATGACCATCCAATAAAAAGGCTTACACAAATAAATTGATCAAATATAATCTCATTAATTATATACCTCTTTATATTGTAAAATCATACTTTCAAATTATATTATAGTGTTTTGATTCCTACTCTTTCCAGTTTTATATTGTTTATTCTTTGTATTGTTTATATTTAAATCTCACTGTTTACATTTTTAAACAAACTCATCACAGCCACTTCTTTCCATTTATATTATTTTTCAGTTATTGCTATCTCGTATTTCTTCTCTCAATCTAAACACCAAATTTCTTCATGGATTTTTTTCCTTAAGACCTATAGACACTTCTGGTTGTCTCTCATTCTTTTTTTATTTTTTTTGAAATGGAGTCTTGCCCTGTCGCCAGGCTGGAGTGCAGTGGTGCGATCTCGGCTCACTGCAAACTCCGCCTCCTGGGTTCAAGCGATTCTCCTGCTTCAGCCTCCCAAGTAGCTGGGACTACAGGCACGCACCACCAAACCTAGCTAATTTTTGTATTTTGGGTAGAGATGGGATTTCACCATGTTTGCCAGGATAGTCTCTATTTCCTGACCTCATGATCTGCTCACCTTGGCCTCCCAAAGTGCCCGGATTACAGGCGTGAGCCACAGCTTCCGGGCTCATTCTAAGACTCATAAGTCAATGTCAAAGCAGTGCTACCTCCAATTTTTTTACTATGGGGCTTAAGGCACACTCTTCTGTAAAGAGCTATTTTAGATTCAAAGTTTGCGACAGATTTTTTATTTTCCTGTTTTTCTCTCTTTTGTTCAGAAAGATAATACATTTTAGATTTTTTCCTATTAGATAATGCTTATTTGCAGTATTAACTGCAAATTCACAAAAACGGACAAAGCACCTAATGTAGGCTTGCCTTTTTAAAGTAATCTAGGAGTTTGCTTTTTTTTTTTTTTTTAAGGAAAGCCCAAGGTATCAAAGTATTATCTGTGTTTTTCTGCCATAGCTACTCTTTCTCGAGTTAGATACAATTTGTGCAATAATGTGCCATACAGAAGTCTACATACTAATATTCCAGTTTCTTAGAAATAACATTATTTTTACCAAGAAAATAAGAGTGAAAGATCAAAGTATAAGTATCTAGGAAAAAGAAAAATATAGCAACCATGAAATGAGGGCTCTTTTTAAAAATCAGCTAAGTCTTCATGATATATGATATGATCCTTCATGTATTAAATGTCAGAACAGTTGAGGAAAGGGAACAATTTAAAAAGTTTTCAGACGAGTTGATGGGTGCAGCACACCAACATGGCACAAGTATACATATGTAACAAACCTGCACGTTATGCACATGTACCCTAGAACTTAAAGTATAATAAAAAAAAAAAAAAGAAAAGAAAAGAAAAAAGGTTGTCAGACTGTGCCATCTTTAGGATCCACAGATACAGAAAATGTAATTGAAGCAATGATGTTAGTAGGATATGGAAATGACATCGAAATGTCATATTTAACCATCATATACTGAGATGAATGAGGCTGCCTCTCTTCTCCCAGATGAAGAGAGTGTTATGCATCCTCAAGGAAAACTTAAGTATTCGAAAGATGGTTCTGTTGTTAGAATAAGGAAATGAAGTCCTCCATCTGGTCCCATAGAGGCATGTAATCACAGCTCTCCTTCCTTTCCTTCCCACTTCACTTGCCAGTTTGATAGAGAAACTCCTTTAAGCTTCCCGAAAACTTGAGACTTGCTTGATCACACTCAGCCCTAATCCAACATATTCAAACTCAACCTACTCTGTCACCTCAACTCCTCAAAGACTGAAGTTGAATATGTTTCCTTGATGCACAAGGTATTTGTGTGTGGTTGTTCACTGGTGGGGAACAGGAATACAGTAACACAGAAAGGGAAATTCTTAGTTCAATCGCAACAGATTACTGGTAAACTATTGTGTCATCTGGGTTGACAGGCTCAAAGGAAAGGAGAGTCTTTAGTAACAAGCATGTGAGACTTCTGCAGTACCTTTTATCTTTCTGTGAATAGAACTCACAATTATAATATGTAATTTTATTGTTTTATTTTCAAACATTTTAAAAATTACATTGCAGAGGAAAGTAGGGACCCACCTATGAGGAACAGTACTGTATACATTATAAGCCTAGATATTAGGAGGTATCTTCCTCTTCAATTTCTCATAAGAAAAAGAGAATTTTTAAACACCGAATGAGATTTCATGAGGAAAGGAAATTTTCAACTTCAATTTTCTTGTATGAAATCTTCTGTTAATTAAACTTCTTAAAATAATTATCTGCTCAAGAGTGATGGCTAGATAATGTGTTCATGAAAAATAATCTAGGCCCTTGAGCAAAGTAATATATTCAGCCCAAAAATAATTAGAGAGAGTTATTGCAACTATTACAAGATAAAAAAGATACATTGAAAGCAGATCCACATTTTATTTTACATGTTTGCATAAATATACACATATACGTATATAAAATCTCAATCTTTCTCAGTCTATATAGCCATTTACTTTTTATTATTGTTTGATGAATAATTAAAAAGGTAAATAATCAAGTATTCCTACCTGTATGTTTACAGATTTATACCACTTCATTTTTTAAAGGTTAAATTTAAAGGTTAAGTTTCAGAAAAATCCATTGAATCCTTTAAATCCATAGAATATTTTCAATGACATTTGAAAAGTTAAGATACCACTACCTGAGTTAAACATGATAAATTATATGAAACAAAACCATCGGGTCACAACTGAATAAGACATCATAATTACTGATAAATTTCTTCAATTCCCAAGTCCAAATATTCTAAATTTTCATGTATTAGATGTGTCCACTGTATTTAGATGTCAATGGGCTTATTTAGGATTAGGGTGAAAATGAAAGTACTGGCTACTAGCTACAGAAGAACAATACATTTTACTGAAAGAAGAATAAATTTGCTTATTGTTAAATACTATAATTCAATATAGTAATAAAAATTATAGTCAGCCTAATCTTGAAGACAAACCCTTCAGTTACATTTACTTCCCAAGCTCACATTTATTTGTCATATTTATTTGGAGATGAATACATATACCAATACAATTGAATAAAGGTACTTTTAATTAACTGACAAATTGGTATTTTTAAATGAAAAATAGGATCATGATAAATAATAATAACAGCTATCCTTGTTCTGGGGAGAAAAGGTAGCCAAATACAAATTTAATACTATAAATTTAACTACAATTAAATTTTTTAAAAATTATACATACATATTAGAAATTGCATTTGACAAAATGTATTTGGAGGAGACAGGTAAAATAACATTAGGTTATTGAGGTGACATCCCTAAACCTTTGAGTTCATTATCGTGAAAGGGAATTTGTAAATTCTCTCAAATAATATCCTTTTGTATTATTGTCAAGAGACAAGAAAACTGTACTGGATTTTATAAATTATTGCTGATGTTTATTGTAGTTATGAATGTCTTGGTAGCTAAAAAACTCCAAAAGTCAAAATACATAAAATTGTTTTAACTTTAATTAGTACATTCAGGGCGTGACTCCTTCTGGTAAAAACATAATGAAACACATCAGGAGCTCCAGTCAAGTTCATATAATATAATCAAAAGACAAACAATGTCTTTAAGAAGAAAAATGTATGAAAGCTATGGAATCAAAACATTTTATGCCAGAAAGGCACAAACATGCACACACACACACACACACATACACAAACACACACACACATAAACACATCACATGGATAGTTCATAGTTGCCATTATCCGTGAGAGAAGTCATTGTGGTTTAAGTGAATTAGGAGGAAGATTAAGAAAGAATTCTACCATTTTCTGTAATCTTTTGTACTACGTCAAAGCAACTTACTGAATTTTTGCCTTTTTTTTCAATCTGTACTCTGCAAAGCAAGGACTTGATGTATTTTGAAGCAAATATTTCTTTTATCTTCCTTGTCATCTTGGCTAGTTTGCTTTTGGTGAGGTGAACATACATTTTGTCATGAAGATCTGTTTGATCTGAGCAAAGGATCCTTATAAAGCTATTAACTCTTCAAAGAGGAGTTCTTTCCAGCACACCAGTCAAAACATAAGTCTCAAAAATACTCTGCAAACCTTTCATTCTATCTTTTGCTTTGTACCCTGATAAAGAAAATCATAAGTTCAATTACTTAATCATTATTCAATAATCTATTATTCATTACTTTTTTACTAATATGATTTTAATGAAGAACCTTACTATCCTTAAGTACAAAAATATGTAACAGATTTATTTTCTCCAATAACTGTTTTTAGCTATGTTCTGTCAAATTCCCTTTTCCTATCTCTTAGCAACAGCTTGGGCAGGTCTTACAATGTGTCAGTCTTTTCCAAATACTAAAACTTAGCAAACTTTTAATCTTTCATCTCAATGCAAATTCAAAGTTCTCCTCTCTCTCAGTACAGGATTAGTGTGTGGTTTGATGGTTTGGGAATAGGGACTGGAACATGTTCTACTCCTTACCCACCACCATATCTTCCAGGTCTTAAAGATTTTCCAGTACTGAATAGAGAGAAGAAAAGAGCAAATATCTCCTCATTAACTATGTGAAGTAGTATTAGGTTAGTTTTCTCTTTTTCTTGTATTTTGATTGAACATTTACAATACACTGTTTGTAGCCATGGAGGTCATGGCCACAGAAGCCATATCTCAGGTATTCAGGTACTGACTGTTGTTTTTGCACATGCAGTCAGTCCCTGACTTATGATGGCTAGCCTTACAATTTTTTGAGTTTACGATGGTGTAAAAGTGATATACATTCTATAGAAACCAAACTTCAAGTATTCATTCAACCATTCTGTTTTTCACTTTTAGTACAATATTCAATAAAGTACATGATATATTTAACACTTTATTGTAAACAGGGTTTGTGTTGGTTATTTTATTGAACTGGAGGCTAACGTAAGTGCTCTGAGCATGTGTAAGGTAAGTTGGGTGAAGCTATTATATTCAGTAGGTTAACTCCAACAAATGAATTTTTTACTTACTATATTTTGAATTTATAATGGGTTTATCAGAGTGTAATCCCATCATCTGTAAAGGAACATTTGTATGTGGGTTCTTCCCATTGCCTTGAAATAATTATTTGTTGCAGTTATCTGCTATGGAAATTCTGGCTTAAAATCAATCTCTTACCTCTTCCCTCAGACTAGGATTGATGGTCCATCGCGCAACATTATTTTTGAAAGTTTTTACAAAATAACTAATAATCTTCCATGGTAAACACTAAATCTATAAGAATTTCACAGATTGTTGACAAACCAAAGTATGAAACTATGGGGTATTCCACTGCTACTTCTTCTCTAAGCCCACTTCTCTCCAATTTTCCTTTATCTGTTTAGGTAAAACACATAAAAATGAGCATATGTAATGTCTGATTAGATGCCCAGCCCAGAAAAGAAATGTCACTCTACTTCTCTTTCAGATATTCCCTTCCAATTTTTGTGAGTATTCCCTCTCACTTGAATTTTGGAAGGCAGCAGGTGATATCATCTTCCTTTTTTCCTGGAAAACCTTTCACCACAAAAATAACAGGTCAACTATCTTTCCATTAGCTCTTGTCCAACATGTGTACACAAGGAGATTTGTAGGGTAGTCAGGTTGAATCAGATACGGCTTAGCAAAAGCTCTTTGTGAAATCCTGGCAGCTAGTTGTTTCCTTGAAAATGTAAAAATATGTTCCCCCTTTGTGTTTCAGCCACAAATCCAGAACAGTAGAAAAAATTCCACTCAACCTGTTCATACAATAGTATTTTTAAGTTCTCCATTCAAATATTATTGAGTTTCATATGGGTACATATTCCTCAAGCATATTATTCTACAAAGCCATTGGTTCAAAATGTATTTCTATAATTAGTATTAGAATTTCTAGGTAATGGATTTTTTCAATATTAAAATTACCAGCATGTTTCTTAGCATATGGGTTTTAAATTGAATCATTGTGTCAGTCTAAGTGTCAATATTCAACCCAAAATAATTTTGATTAAATGCAATAATTTTATATGATTTGAATCAATAATTGGAAAAATAAAATGGTTAAATAAACCAAGAATTTAGAAATGATACAGTAGGCAAATTATGTGTGTAGGTAAGCTATTTGTCTAGGTGAAATTATGTGTGACTACCATACTGTGTTTTTTGTTCTTCTTATGAAACCTTTTGCTTACCCTTTTCCTGACCTTGGAAATATACTCTTATATTTCTATTACAAAAAAAGCACAAACACAACCACTTCTGACTACTGTGTGCATGCCCTTTGTAAATGAAGGACAAAAAAATCTTGAAAACAGTGGAAAGATAGATAGATAGATAGATAGATAGATAGAGATAGAGACTGTGTATATATATAATGTATATTATATATGTCTATATATAATATACATTATATATAGAGATAGAGATTGTGTATATATATGTAATATATACACAATGAAATACTATTCAGCCTTTAAAAAAGAAGATTTTGTCATTCGAAATAACATGGATGAACCTGGAGGACATTATGTCAAGTCACATAAGCCTGGCACAGAAAGATAGATACCACATGACCTCACTTACATGCAGAATCTGAAAAAGTTAAACTCATAGAAGTGGAGAGTAGAATGGTGGTTACCAGAGGCTGGTGATAGGGAGGATGGATGGGGAAGGCAAAGGCGTTAATTGAAGGACACAAAATTTTGTTAGATAGGAGAAACAAACTTAAATATTGCACAGAATTATGACTATAATAAATAATACATTATATATTTCAATATTGCTAAAAGAACAGATTTTAAATAATTTCACCAAAAAACAACATAAGCATGTAAGGTAATGGATTTAATCATTCCACAATATAAACATTTGTCAAAAAATATTGTACCTCAAAAATATACAATACATGAAATTATTTGTCAATTAGAATAAAGTTTGAAAATTTAAAAATTAGGAAGGCATATCCGAGAGAATAAATTAAGGGTCCAGGATATGTGGAGAATGGCCAGACATGGTATTTCATGCCTGTAATCCCAGCATATTGGGAGGCCGAGGTGGGCAGATTGCCTGAGCTCAGGAGTTTGAGACCAACCTGGCCAACATGACGAAACTCTGCTGCTACTAAAAATCAAAAAATATACCCGCACATGGTGGTACATGCCTATAATCCCAGCTATTTGGGAGGCTGAGGCACGAAAAAACTTGAACCTGGGAGGTGGAGTTCGCAGTAAGCCCATATTGTACCACTGCACTCCAGCTTGGGTAATAGAGCAAGACTGTCTTCCATTCTTGATTTCACAGAGCCCATCTTCAGTCCTACTCTCTTTCCTTATACTCTTACCTGTCTAAATAGATGGCTATATCCAGATGTTCAGGACTTTTCCCAAAATTCACTTGACTATCCAAGAATGTTAAATATAATTTTTTGGATCTCAGAACCTACAAGATCTATGTTATTGTATCCAATAAAACTCTAACCTTTGGATTAACTTTTTGTTAAATCTTACCTGTTCTCAAATTTCTGCTTTTAGTTCATTAATTACCATTTTCTTCTCTCCAAATCCCTCCTATCTCTATTCCTAGTAGAAGTAGCTTTAATTTCCAAACTCCTTTGTGAAGATATTAAGAATGAATTTTTTCCAAAGAATTATACGGGTACCATCCAAATACTGCCTAACACTTTCAGATGACATATAATGATTGTTTTTATTGTATTTGCCTTTGTAAACATTTTGTATTGTACAAATGTCATTCAAGGGCCTTAGTTGTGTGCAACAAAAATGTACTTTGGTTATTAATATAGAAAAGATTTTTATCAAAAATAATTGGGAAAATCAATGAATTTTAAGAGTTTGAAGAAATTATTTTAGAAAAAATATTGCAAGAATACAGCAAGCTAGTCATATAGAATTATTCACACAGCCAAGATGAGACAGAGTCATGAGGATTCTGCTGTTGTTGCTGCAGCTGCTGAGCCACCTACCACAGTGTGTGACACGGCCACCCCCAGCCTTAGATTCCAACTCCTATTGCTCGCAGTTCTGCCACTGCTGCTCTAAGAAATTGGCTGCTGTCATTGCCACTGCCTCAAGCAAAATAAATTCACCTCTCAAGAACTAGTTCCAGATTTGAAAATCCAATGTAGGTACCTTGATCAGTAAGCTGCTTGAGGGCTGGAGAAGTATTTCCAATTTCTCTCATAGAAGGTATATTCCCTCTACCATCAGAACTCACACTGAGAAGAATACCCTCAAAATAGAAAGGAATTACACACACTGCACAGACACCAACTGTAAAATACAAAAGTATGCTGATTTTTCATTTATGATAGTAAATAAAGTTGCCTTTATAGATTAATTTACTTTGATGAAAGACTTGCTTTGACTTACAAAATATAAATAAATAACAGTCAAGGTGGCAGGCTTGCTGATATGGCAGTATTTATGAAGGGAGTACTGGAATGCTTAGATTTTAGGTAAAACCATTCTATTGCTCTGTCTTTCAGTGTGTTCAGGAAAACTGTTACGTTCTCTGAAGATCACAGGATCCTCACTGATGTGTCTATAGTGATTGTAGCCTAGTTAACTCTTATTCCCTCTATAAATGAAGATAACTCAGTCTAAAATGCTAATTTGGAGAATTCTGGATTCCAAGTTCTTAAATCTGTGAGCATTACATAGATAGCATAGCTATGATGCAAAAAGTCATGTTGACTATTGCAGAAAGCTCCGCGAGTACTGACCGAGGGGAAAAGGGTGTCATAGCTTCAAAATATGTATAATGTTAAAGACTCAAATTGCTGAACTAATAGTAGGTTTCTGCTCATAAATACCCACTGGGTTGAAGTGACCATACAGGTGTCAAATACATTAACATTAACAGAAAAGCCATGAAGGTTGCTGTTATTTTCACTGAGGGATGAGGCAGATGATTCATATGGAGTGAAATTTGAAGGGACAGTGGAAGGCAAAAATAAATGTATACTTGAATACATAATCACAAATAATATTCATTCATATTACCAACTACAGAAAAAAGATACGTACAAGTGTCAAACAGATGGAGGTTGGTTATCAGCTTTATTCCGGAAACAGTTGTTGAATATGTAATTATAGCCACGTCTTAAATTATCATAGCCTTATAGCTCAATCCCATGGTATTGACAGGTGGTAGAGTCTTCCAGCAGACCCTAATCTGTTCTGCTGAGAGAACTGCTACCTAATCCTCATATTTGCTGAGTACTGAGTCAACTATAGATAGGTTTCCTGAGCTGTGTATTAAAATTCATCCAGGAACTCTAACCCAATGGTCCTATTTCATAAAAATCAGAGAAAGAGAGAGGATAACATCTCTATCCTGAAGTAGTCTATCCTAAAAACAGAAGAAAAGAACTTCAATTTTATACTCCTAGACCTTATTTCCAATTCCATCAATCAGATCAGTATAACTGCATCTGATTATGTGAGGTGGGGAGAGAGACCAGAAACTCTAATACTTTTCTCTGAAAGCAAATAACTCCTCCCAGAATTAAGAACATGAGGAGGATAGGGTGCCTCTTAATAATTTCCACACTTGGTTATCTAAACCCATTGAGCTTAGCAGTTTAGGTTGCTGTCAACGCTGAGGTTCTCTCCTTGAAGAAACAGAGTATAAATATGTAATTCAGGTTTGCTCTCACTTTTATGAGACCACTTCCAAATGAAATGCACTTCCTTTATGACCATTATTGAGCAGTACAACGTTGGCCCGAGAAAACTCAAATCTATTCTATCAATTAAATTACCTTAAAGACCAAACTTCTCTGTGGGCTGGAGCTACATTTCCTCTTCTATTACTCATTTCATATTATGCCCAGCCAAATTCCTCAACAGAGCTCCCCAGATATGATGTAATGAAACAAATCAGTGATATAAACCTGATAGAATTTGGTCAATAGGATCCCCTTTCTATTATCAAATACCTAGGGAGACATTGAAGTTCAAAAAGAATTAGCCTTGTCCTTGCAAGTTAAAGCCAAAAGATATGAAAGTCTGTATTTCTTTCCAACCCATTTTCTTAATTCTGATGCCTGTCAGCCATAGGATCTCAGATAGATACCTGTGTAGAAACAGGGTTACTTAGCAGTTTTATTGGTAATTTTTGGCTTAAGATTTACAACTCAATTCAGAACCTTTAATATATCACAATACGTAATGAGGCCAGAGTTAATGCAAATAGGATTATTATAGCTCACAAAATTACAAAAGTGCAAGGAAAATTTCAGACCTTATGATAATTACCCTAGGAAAAAGAAAAAAAGGAAATATCTTGACATGTAGTATAAGCCAGACACACATTGCTCACTGTTATTAAAAAATGGCAAAAAAAAAAAAAAAAAAAAGACTCAGAGTTACTAGTGGGTAAGGGGTAGTAGTGATAAACTTGGAAAAAAAATACACATTTTCTTGCATTGAGTCTCACCGAGATTTTAGTCTATTGTAATTGCAAAAAAAAAAAAAGAACTTAAATGTAATTGTGAAAAGTTACTCACCAAGACATTGATGGTAATATGATTAATAAATTAATAAAGATGATTAATAAATTGTACCTTTATAGATAATATAATATCCCGCACATTCTTGACTTCTTGAAATTTCTAAAAATTGCAATGATGACCGCCCCCCCCCCCACTTTGTCAACTCCTTATGTGTCTAATTTTCCTCAGGCCACAAACATAAAATCTCATAATTTCTATTTTTTCCTTTGAACCCTCTTTTAGACATTTTAATGCTGCATGAAATCTGGACTTTTTGATGCCATTTCCTTTCTCTCTCCGATGAACAGATACTGACTTTTGTTACTGCCTGCCTGTTGTTTCAAAATGTCTTCAAATTCAAAATGTCTTTTGTACAGTTTTTCCACTGTGCTCATATTTTTTCCAGTGGTAAACACCCAATTAAAATCCTGAACTAAAGCTGTTATTAAGATTTTTGAAGACACTTTACTTAGCAGGGTTCCAGTGAAGATAGACACAGTACCCCTACCAAAAGAAATTTTTATTCTAAGATCTTTAATTTTAGAATTCAGCAACTTTTACTAGCTTCAAAAATAGTAGAAACATTTTGCAGTCTAAAATATATATTTCTGTAGTGTTAATGTTTTCCACTCTTCGATCCACACTCTTTTCTAGATAACTAAGGTGAAATGCTTAATTTCATAAACTTCTTAATTCGTTCCCTTTTCTACTAGGTGTAAAGTTGGCACTGTTTATTGGAGATGAGGGCTTGTTTGCATTCATTTTTCTTTTCCCCTTATTTATAACCCAGACATATTTTTCCTGTAATAACTATGTAATTATTATGCAATAACTATGTAATTTTTGATCTAGTTAACAATGCCCTCATATACGCTCAATATTGTCCAAATTTTGTCTCCACTTCAAAATGCTTTAAAAAGCTTAAATAACGAATAATTCCCCAACCACTTGTATTAGTGATTCCATATCTGTAGCTTTAAAAGAGTGTTTTTATATTTGTCTCTTTTCTGGGTTCTCACTAGGTCCTCAAATTTCTAACTTACGTATTGCAAACTCATCACATGCTAACTAGATATGAGCGATGATCAATGACTTTAGGATTTATATCCACTCCTAAACCTCTACCCACATAAAAAGAGATTGCCATATTATCTTGGGTCTACACAGAGTTTGAAATAATATAAAGAGGAACCGAATTTGAGTCCATTAATCTGATACCATCCACTAATGCTCACCACTAGAATATTAGAATAGCAAAACATCCCATAGGTAAATAATCTATGTCTCATGTACAAGTTAGCTTTCTTCTATAGTTAAATGTTTAGCCTGCCATCCATGTGGCAAGCCAGAGGAAACATAGACAATAATCAGGAATTAAAAAGACAACTCTGTATTCTAAGTCTATGCTACTCCTAGATAGGTCAATGTCAACAATTAAGACTCAAACAATTGTTAGGTACCAAAACCCCAAAATAACCTGGTAAAAAATAACTACATAATGATGGAGAACAGTCAGTGAAAGTGGCTTCATCTGGTTAAGAAACGCTTGATCTTACTAATGTCTCCATCACTAACGGCTACACTTAAGACTACATGACTTTATTATACCTACACTTGAATATAGCTAACTCTATTTGCATTGGTTATCAAATGTAATTTCCTCTCTATTTCTCATTGCCTCCCAGACAAAACATCATTTGTGGTGAATAATTAACCATATCCTCTCAACCACTGAAACTGCTAATACTAATGGAGGAAAACACACAAACAGACACACACAAACACACACATACATATACACAGTGAGAGATAATCATAAAGAAGTAAATCAACATTTTAACTTTAGTATTAATAAAATTGAGTTGACAAAAAGGAATCAAATGTGTGGTCACAATCAATTTTCTTAACATTGTCTCCATTATTTGTAAAAGGGTATTGCAATATGTCATCTGAATAATGACAATATTTAGCCATCTAAATTGAAGTAATGGCTTATGGTCACCAACCCCCAGAAATCAAGAATATGGAGTCATAGATGTCAATCATGACTCAATGAGCTTACTACCCAGACTCAGGGAAGAGAAGAGAATTTCCTGTATGTTATGCTCAGCATGGATAATAGAGTGGAAAATAAAACAGCAGAGCCTAGGGCAGATAAGAGGCATTTACACATCGTGACAATTAGATAAAGCCATTATCCTTGCAAACAGGAAAATTTCTACAAATGTGAAAACATAGGAACGGTTTGTATTGCTTTGTTCTAAGCACGAAGACAAACGACCTAAAAGACTGACATTTAACTTTTTTGCTACATTTTATCTGCCACTTAAAAGAAAACTTAGGAGAGTGACATCACCAAAAACAGTGGAATAGGTAACACCAGGGCTTTTTCCACCACAAAAGCAATTAACAAGCTGGCAAAAACCTGAAAGAATCAATTTTTACAGAATTTTGGAATCAACCAAAACTTAAAACAACCAGGGAATGATTGGATGAAAAAGGAAGATGCTCCTTTGTGGTAAGAGAGTGTCATGGGGTTATGGGATCTTTAGGGTGTTAATTTTCTTCCCAGAAAGCTCTGTGGCTGGTGGTACCTTTGCTTGAGTTCTTGTCCTGTGGTCAGGAAGAATGAGGTACGCAGACAAGTGGAAGGTGAACAAGATGAAAAGGAGCTTTGTTGAGTGTAACAACAGCCCAGAGGAAAACCACAGTGGTTAGCTCCTCTCTGTAGGCAGGTCCTCTTATGGAGTGTTCAGCTCTCAGCAGATAGGAGGCCCTGGAGAGGATGGCTCCTCTCCAGAGGTAGGTCACTGGGATGTCCTGCAGGGCTCTGAGGCTCTCAGCAGAGAGGGTAGTTCCTCTCTGCAGCTGGTCATTCTGCCATTTCAGTCCTTTGCCCTCTGCACTGGCTAAGCCTTGGGCTTTTATGGACCTCGGAGGGGAGGAAGTCCCTGCCAATTGGTCTGTGGGCGGCTGGGGGTGGACACGGGGGCACAGAGGAAGCACCTCAAGGCCCTACGCCTGTCCGGGGGACTCGCAATGTGGGCCCCAGCTTTCAGGCCCTCCCTACCCTGAAGGAGGGGCGTTACTGGGTACCTGCCTCCTTCTGCCCAGGAATCTGTCTGCCTCCTACTGCCATTCATGACCCCGAGGCTCAGGCCCAACCCCCTCCGAGATTGGAGCAGGCTGCCGGGAAAGCAGGGAGGCCAGGAAGTGGAAGTAGACCGCCACTGAGCCTGCATGGCGTCAGGGGTAAGAGGAAGGACTTCCTGGGCCTCCGAGTGTGCAGGCTGCAGAGATGCTTGGGTCCTCCACCTGAGAGGGTAGCCTCATCTCCACACGGGGAGCTCCTGCCCCACCAATTCAGAAGGGGTTGGACTTCTGCTTGTCCCCAGCTCCTGCGTGCTCTGTGGAGCAGGAGGCCTAGGTCTGCAGCTGCTGGTACACCCATGCTACACGCACCCCCTATACCCCCAGCATGAGAATGGCAGCCGCTGCCATCAATGGCATTTTGGATTACTCACTTGCCTTCCCTCCATCCTCATGTTGGCAGTGGACATCAATATGGCAGCCCAAAGTCCTGGAGTAGACTTCTAGCACCAAAGGGAACAACTAAGACTTTTATTCTTACATAAATGTGATTGTTCATTTTCACCTTGTCTAGTCCCCAAAGGGCTAGTACAATGGCTTGTCTGTTTAGCCCATCTCAGAGCATTCTCAGGGCTTGGGTGACCTTTGCTAAAAGCATCAAAGACATAAATACAGGCCACAGCAGACTGGATCAAGATATAACAATTGGGACAAACAGCAGAGAGACTTTTCTTGTGATATCCTTCCCTGAGTTTGTATAGGGGTGATACTGGTTTCCTAAAATAGCAGGGAATCTCTCCTCCTAATTTTTAAAAATAGTTTCAATAGTATTGGTATCAATTCTTCTTTCTGTCAAATTACCAAAGTCATTTTTTTCATGGAATTGGAATAAATACAATCCTAAAATTCATAAGGCCACAAAAGAGAGCTTCAATAGCCAAGTCAATCCTAGGCAAAAAGAACAAAGCTGTAAGCATCACATTACATAACAAATTATACTGCAAGCCTATAGTAACAAAAACAGTATGGTACTGGTATTAAACATAGACACATAGATTAATGGAGCAAAATAGAGAAACCAGAAATACAGCCACAAACCTACAACCAAATGATCTTTGACCAAATTAGCAAGAATTTAGACTGGTGAAAGTCTATTCAATTTAGACTGGTAACAGTCTATTCAATAATGATGCTGGAAAAATTGGATAGTCATATGCAGAAGAATAAAACTAAACCCATATCTCTTACCATATACAAGAAAAAACTCAAGATGGATTAAATTCTTAAATGTAAGACCCCAAACTTTAAAAAACCTATACAAATTAAAGAAACTAAAAAATCTATAAAATACTAAAAAAAAAAAAAAAAAAAAAATAAGAAAACTTGTTTAGGACATTTGCTTAGGCAAAGAATGTATGACTAAAACCTCAAAAGCAAATGCAGCAAAAACAAAAATAGAAAAGTGTGAGAATTAAACTAAAAAGTTTCTGCATAGCAAAAATAAAAATAATTATAAACATACAATCTAACTAATTGAAGAAAATGTTTGCAACTATGCATGTGGCAAAGGACTATATCCAGGGTATACTAAGAAAGCAAACAACCCAACAAGAAAAAAATCAAATAACATCATTAAAAAGTGAGCAGAATATAAATGTATCAAAAGAAAACATACAATCAGCCCCACAAGCATTTGAGAAAATGCTCAACATCACTAATCATAAAATAAATGCAAATTAAAACATAATGAAATACCATCTTAGACCTGCCAGAATGGCTATTACTTAAAAGTCAAAAAACAGTAGATGTTGGCAAGGATCTGGAAAAAAGGGAACATTTATACACTACTGGTGGGAGGGAAAATTAGTGCAGCTTCTGTGGAAAACAGTATAGAGATTCCTCAAAGAACTAAAAATAGAACCACCATTCAATCCAGCAATCCCACTACTGGGTATCTATCCAAAGGACAATAAGTCATTACATCAAAAAGACATCTGCACTCATGTGATTATTGCAGCACCATTCACAATAGTAATTATTGAATCAATCTAAGTGTCCATTGATGGATGACTGGATAAAAACAATGTAATGTGTTTGATACCAATACTAATGAAGCCATTATCCCAATTGAAATAACTCAGAAACAGGAAATGAAATATTGCCCGTTATCACTTATAAGTAGGAGATAAACAATGGATACATATGGATATACAGAGGATGACTAATAAACACTGAGTACTCCAAAGGATGGGAGGTTGGGAGACGGTGATGTTTGAAAAATTGCCGACTAGGGACAATGTTCACTATTCAGTTGATGAATACACTACAAGCCCAGACTTTACTGTTATGCAATATATCCATGTAATAAAACTGCACTTGTACACCTTGAATCTATTAAAATAAAATTGAAAGATAGAAAAAAAAGCATGAAAAATTTAGTTTTGGTGTGTAGCTTTTTTTCTTGTTATTGTTGCTGTTATGTCCTTTCCTGGTTTTGGTATTAGGGTGATATTGGCGTCATACAATGATTTAGGGAGAATTCCTACTTTCTCTATCTTGTGGAATAGTGTCAATAGGATTGGTAACAATTCTTCTTTGAATGTCTGATATAATTAAGCTGTGAATCCATCTGATCTGGACTTTTTTGTGGGTAATATATTTATTACTGTTTCAATCTCACTGGTTGTTATTGGTCTGTTCAGTGTTTGTAATTCTTCCTGATTTAAGCTAGGAGGGTTGTATATTTCCAGGATTTGATCCATCTGCTCTAGGTATTCTAGTTTATCCATATAAAGGTGTTCAAGTAGCCTTGAACGATCTTTTGTATTTCTGTGGTATAGGTTGTAATATCTCCCATTCCATTTCCAATTGAGTGTATTTGGATCATCTCTCTTTTCTTGGTTAATCTTGCTAATGGTCTATCCATTTTATTTAAAAATAATTAATAAAATACTAGCTAACTGACTCCAATAGCATTCCAAAAAGATAATCCACCATGGTAAAGTGGGATTCATACCAGGAACGCAGGGATGGTTTAACATGCACAAAAAAATAAATGTGATACACCACATAAACAGATTTAAAAACAAAAATCACAAAATCATTTCAATAGATGCAGAAAAACCATTTGACAAAATCCAACATCACTTTATGATTAAAACCCTCAGCAAAACTGGCATACAGGGGACATAATATAATAAAAGCCATCAATGACAAACACACTGCCAACGTAATACTGAATGGGGAAAAGTTGAAAGCATTCCCTCTGAGAACTGAAAAAAGACAAGGATGCCCACTGTCACCACTTCTATTCAACATAGTATTGGAAGTCCTAGCTAGGGCAATCAGACAAAAGAAAGAAATAAAGGACATCCAAACTGGTAAAGAGGAAGTCAAACTGTCGCTGTTTGCTGATGTATATACTTAGAGAACCCTAAAGGCTCCTCCAGAAAGCTCCTAGAACTGATAAACGAATTAAGCAAAGTTTCAGGATACAAAATTAAGTATAAAAATCAGTAGCTCTGCTATACACCAACAGTGACCAAGCTGAGAATCAAATCAAGAACTCAACCCCTTTTACAATAACTGCAAATAAATAAATAAATTAATTAATTAATTAAAAAATACTTAGGAATATACCTAACCAAGGAGATGAAAGACCTCTACATGAAAACTACAAAATACTGCTGAAGGAAATCATAGATGACACAAACAAATGGAAACACATCCCATGGTCATGGATGGGTAGAATCAATATTGTAAAAATGGTAATATTGCCAAAAGCAATCTGCAAATTCAATGCAATTCCAATCAAAATACCACCATCATTCTTCACAAAACTAAAAAAAAGCAATCCTAAAATACATATGAAACCAAAAAGAGTCTGCATAGCCAAACCAAGACTAGGCAAAAAGAACAAATTGGGAGGCATTAAATTACCTGACTTCAAACTATAGTATAAGGCCATAGTCACCAAAACAGCATGGTACTGGTATAAAAAAATACACACATAGATTAGTGGAACAGAACAGAGAACCCAGAAATAAAGTCAAATACTTACAGCCAACTAATCTTCGACAAAGTAAACAAAAACATAAAGCAGGGAAAGGATACTTTATTCAACAAATGGTGCCAGGATAATTGGCCAGCCACATGTAGAAGAATGAAATTGGATCCTTATCTCTCACCCTCACCTTATACAAAAATCAACTCAAGATGAATCAAGGACTTACATGTAAGACCTAAAACCATAAAAATTCTAGAAGATAACATTGAAAAACCCTTCTAGACATTGGCTTAGGCAGAGACTTCATGACCAAGATACCAAAAGCAAACGCAACAAAAACAAAGATAGGTAGGACTTAATTAAACAAAAGAGCTTCTGCACAGTAAAGTGAGCAGGCAGCAGAGTAAACAGACAGCCCACAGAGTTAAAGAAAATCTTCATAATCTATACATCTGACAAAGGATTAATATCCAGAATCTACAACAAACTCAAACAAATTATCAAGAAAAAAAATCCCATCAAAATGTAGGCTAAGGAAATGAATAGACAATTCTCAAAAAAAGATACACAAATGGCCAACAAACATATGAAAAAAATGCTTAATATCAGTAATGATCAGGGAAATGCAAATCAAAACCACAATGTGATGTCACCTTCCTCCTGCAACAATGGCCATAATAAAAAATTAAAAAATAATGGATGTTGAGGTAAGCGCAGGGAAAAGGAAACACTTCTACACTGCTGGTGGGAATGTAAACTAGTATAACTACTATGAAAAACAGTCTGGAGATTCCTTGAAGAACTAAAAGTAGAACTAACATTTGATCCAGCAATCCCACTACTGGGTATCTACCCAAAAGAAATGATGTATTATATGAAATAGATACTTGTTCATGCATGTTTATAGCAGCACAATTCACAATTGGAAATATAGGGAACCAGTCCAAATGCCCATCAATCACGAGTGGATAAAGAAATTGTGATGTGGTATGCATACACACACACACACACACACGCATGATGGAATACTACTCAGCCGTAAAAAGAAATGAATTAATAGCATTCATAGTAACCTGGATGAAACTGGAGACTATTATTTTAAGTGAAGTAATTCAGAAATGGAAAACCAAACATCGTATGTTCTCACTATAAGTGGGAGCTAAGCTATGATGATACAAAGCCATAAGAACAATACAATGGACTTTGGGGACTTGGTGGAAAGTATAGGAGGGAGGTGAGGGATAAATGACTACAAATCGGGCTCTGTGTATACTGCTCGGGTGATGGGTGCACCAAAATCTCACAAATCACCACTGAAGAACTTATTCATGTAGCCAAATACCACCTGTTCGCCAAAAACCTACAAAAATATTTTTAAAAAAGAATATACATATATAATATTGGTATTAATGTTTGATGTTAAATCAAATGTTTTTTATTTTTTAAAATATTCATACCAGATTTATTAATGCATAAGATTTCTAAATTAAGTAATTTAAAAAAAATTCTTGAAATAATAATTCTAATACATGTAGTAAGGTTGAACGACTTGTGTAGTATAAGTAAATCATACTTAAATACAAAAAATAAAAACGAAGTAGCTTTAATTTTGCTCATGTCATGTACTATGCTCTTTTACATATTTCATTTTGTTATTTGAGATTAAAACGCTGGAATTTAGATATTCAAGCTCATAAATAATAAAACTGAAGCTCAGAGAATATAAACTGAGTGTGGAGATGACATTCACACTTAGAACTAACACTTCTAAGCCAGGACTGTTTTCTTTTTAATTCTACATCTTGAATCTGCTCCAAGTATTAAATAATTATGATTTAAATAATGCATTAATGACAACTTTACAGGAAATTCAACATTGCACCTAAATATCAATAAAATTAGCCAAATGAGAAAAAGTGTTCAAAGATTTCGTCAAACCCTATTTTCAAAAGGAAACAAGGGTATTTCTTCTCACTTTGATTATAGCATTATCTGCTTGATACTTCATATTGTAAGTATCTCAACATACTTAACATGTCATTATTTATTCCTAAGTAATGTGAGTGCATCTCAAGTATTTAATGTATAGCACCAAGTGGGAAAGGACAAGGCTTAATTACATACACTATGAATGTATTAGGACCTAGACACGTTATCTGATTTTGTCTTATTAAAATTTTATGAGCTGGGTATTTTAAAACTATTTAACTGAGAAATATTTATAACTGAACGGTAAAGAAATTATACACCTGTATGTACAAGTCACATTTTTTATTAAGTGCTCAATCAGTACACACACAAAAATATTGTAAAGCTTGACAATTTTCCTTGCTGTCTCTACCTACACTCCCTAACAGCAGAATTTGGGAGCTGTGCTGCATGACAGTTCTATAGACATTGATTGTCAAGAGTTATTAAGGTGAGGATAAGAACCTGCTTCATCAATCTGCAAATAAAAATACTTTAGAAATTTCTCAAATTAAGAGAAACTGGTTTTGCTGTCTGGTACCCACAAAAGACAATTGCCTATACATACACACAATTACAAACAAGCCCCCAAGGGTGTCCAAACTGACACAATCTGGGTGATTCTTCTCTGTCAGTTGGGCTTGTTCAAACTTCAAATGGAAATTCCTTGAAAATTTCCCCCAAATTGGGAGGAGATCTTGCTATCTGGGCCCATAAAGGACACTCACTTATCTGGATACAGATGCCAAATTGCAAAGGCTGTTCTTCATAGGTAATAAGGAATGCAGCTGGGGCTGGCAGTGATGGGGCCAGAGTGAGAAAGACTGAGACCCACCTCCAGCCAAAACAGTTGGGGCAGCCACCTAGGAGAGCTTCAAAACTCTCCCAGTCTGCAGCAGCCAAGCCACAAGGAATCCATCCTGGTCAGGGAACCAAAATGTGTTACTGAAAGGCCAGGGGTTCCACCTAGGTCCTTCTGCTTGCCACACAGAAAGCTAATCACCGAGACAATGACTATTGCCAGAGAAAAAGGCTTTATTTGCGTGCTGCAGTCAAGAAGTTAGGCGATCAGTCTTGAGTCCATCTCCCTTATCAATTAAAATCAGTTTATAATAGCAGGGAAGAAAGGTAACTACATGCAAGAAAATAGGAATTTGGGAATGGTAAGAAAGAGGAGTTGGTCAACAGGAAGTGGGTGGTCAGTTAGGCAATCATGATGGGTGAGGGGTCTGGCATCTCATTGTCCAGACAGTGATCTGGTAAGTTTCAATTACTTGACACAATTTGGGAGGCCTGAAGGTTGGTTTACTGAGAACAGAATCTGAGTTCTACATAAGACAAATGTAACTTTCTCAACTTTTAAGACTAGGAGGGCCAATTTCTATGTTTATTTAAAAAGATAAATAAATAAACATTTGATCTATGGGACATTTGGTCTGGTTTCATATACATTATTAAAGATCTTATACAATGTTTCTCTCAATACCAATATATTTGGCTTATATAAAAAGATTTAGAATGTTGAATATCTTATCTAACTGACCTAAATATTTATGCTTTTCATAGGATTTATTTTCCGTGTTTCAAAAGTTTCAGCTTCTAGCAGTTTTGAACTTTATGGTCTCGTTATTATTTACTTAGTTTAAAACAAAGAAAAAATAGGCAAAGATATAAAATGAAATGATCCCCTTCTATTTCTAGCCCTCATGTTACCTGTTCCTATACCCTATGAGAAACTGATTGATTTTTAAATTCCACAGTTTATGTATGCAAAAGTGAACGTGATTTTCACCATTTAAATATTTCCAATATTCCTTATATCACACTGTCAGCATGACATAATGAACAACAAAAATGGGAAGATATGGCAATATATGTAAAAAAATTCAAAAGCCTAGATTTATAAAATATACTAAAGTAATTAGGAAATCATGAGCTTTGTGGTATTAATAACTTTTGTTTCAACATAATTTAAGTGTAAGTTTGTATAATTTAATTTTTGTTAATAACTTTGTGTATAAAAAGCTTGCAAAATTTATGAAAATTTAACAATTGGCTTTTGTGAGCCACTGTAACCCAGCATCAGCACATCACTTGGCCACAGCCTTACTCTTCTTTAAAAAATGAAGTATTGTTTATTACAGCATAAAACTGGACACAAGAGCGAAAGAACATTAGTAGATGTATGTTTGCATAAATTACGATAGTTCTGTATTATAGAATGTTCTGTGGCTCTCATGAAATATGAGTTAAAATTGAATATATGTTCATTCTGCTTTCTTTTCATTTAATATATTTTTTAGAGCAGTTTTAGTTTCACAGCAAAATTAAGAGGAAACTACAGGTACTTCCAATATACCTCCAACCCCACACATACACAACCTTCCCCATTATCAACTTCCCCCTCCAAAGTGATATATTTGTTACAACTGATGACCCTACACTGACACATCTCTCACCCAGATTTGCTAATTTTCTTTAGGGTTTCCTCGTTTACATTCTATGGGTTTGGGCAAATCTATAATGGTATGTGTCCACTATTATATCATGACAGTAAACAACTTCACTGCTCCAAATCCTCTGTGCTCTACCTGTATTAATGGCATGTACATGTAATCCCAGCTACTTGGGAGTCTGAGGCAGGAGTCGCTTGAACCCAGGAGGCAGATGTTGCAGTGAGCCAAGATTGTGCCACTGCACTCCAGCCTGGGCAACAGAGCGAGACTCCATCTCAAAAAAAAAAAAAAGAAAATAATCAAAACAGCAAAATAAACTATAGTGTTTTTAACCTCTTATATATGTGATAAAAGTAAATGGCAGTTTAAAGAGTTACATAGTGCTTGATTGCATAATACCATTTTTATAAACTTCAGATAGAAAACTGACAATATGGTGCTTCATGCTACTCTTAAAATGTAGCAAAAGTATACATACATACATATATATATAGTTTTTTAAAGACTAGTTTGAAATATCAAATTGTTAGTATGGTGTTATATATATGTATATGTAAATATGAATACATATACGTATATACACACACGTGTGTATTTATGTGCATGTGTGTGTGCAGATGGGTGTGTATATATATGAAGAAGGGAATGATGAACAAAATTTAGACCAATGAGGAGCACATGGATCTTTTCAATGGACCTCATTATATTCTATTTTGTAGTAGGGGCTGGAGGATGCTTAGCTAATTATTTTATTATATATATGTATACATTTAGATGCATTTGTATACATTGACATATACTCTACAATGAATATTAGGAAAAATACTCTAATTTGGAGGCAGTCTTCTTAGCTAATATTTTAAATAATATCAGTGTTAAGAACACTTTTAAACTCTAGTTATTTCCAATTCAAAATTCAAAACTATTGACATTAATTCAGTATCACCTTTTCCTTATCCCTGTTTTCTAATCACTCTCATAGGTCTTTCCAAATTTCCCCATAGGCTGTATCCCTTGCAAAAGTGTCACCTCATTTGTCTAGCTGCTCTTACATTGGCATTAGCTTTCTTCTCCTCCTTGACCTACCTGACTGGGGAACTGTGGCCTCAAACACAAGCAATGTGACTAAAATAATTTTCCAGGTTTTCTAACCTTCAGGCTTGTGAATTAGTTTACTCTTATGGAAAAACTCATCCTGACTCACAACATTTACCTTTAGGTGTTCTTTCTATTCTCACTTTCCCTCATAACCAAGAGCTCATATGTTATAGAATGAGTTATTTGATACCTCAAAAGAAAAAGAAAAAAAAAAACCTGTCAATTTTACAGTGTAGTTTTAATCATGATGCTCTTATTTTGAATTATAGTGTTTTGTTCCTATCTGTACCTTCTACTTGGATATTAACTTCCTGAAAAACCTGTCATTTTATTTTGTAGCCTTTAGGTTACCACTAAACAATTAATTTTCACGCTTATTATCAGCATGCAATGACAATTTGTTTAATTCAGCCAAAAATATTTAATGTAAATATTAAAATTCCCTAAATTATAAAAATTACTGACCTAATCTTTAAGTAACTAAGATTTCAATGAAGTGTCACTGCATATATGATCAATATAAGTCTAACTATGGAAAACATATAAATTTTTTCTGCAATATATTGAGAGATTTTCACAGAAGTTCTACTTTCAAATACAAAACATACATTGCCAAGGATAAAAGTAAATTTAAAAAATAAAAATAGTGGTCTTCATTTAAATTATCCTCCAGTACATAACAGCTGATGTATGTATATTTGAATAATGATTTTCAAACTTTCATAATAAAATGGCCCCTCAACCTTATCATTATGTGTTTGACAACTGAATAATTTTAGTGAGAAGAAATGAGCAAACTTAATAAGCTTAATGGGATGCTATATTAATCAGAGCAATTATAAAATCCAGTACAGAAGCTTCCATTTTAAAAAGTCTATTGAGACATGCAAAAAGAAAAATAAGCATAGAAAATATTTAGGAACAAAGAAACCAAAGAGAAAATGGCAAAATGTATGATACAATTTTTATCTTACCCCAAACTGCTTTAGAGAACACAATATTTTGTCTGATACAATGCTATTTCAAAATAAGTAGGTAAACAAAAAAGTAGATGAAATGGAACAAGTATTTAGAAAAAAATACAAAACAGAAATAATTCACCTATGATTTTTAACAATTTTCAGATAATCAGCAGAAATCAAGACCCAAAACATAACTATCCTGTCTGGAAAGTCTGTAGATGCAGTTACCAGGCATGAACTACAATGTTCTTTCCGTCTACACCAAAATCTCTGTATATAATCTATAATACCATGATAGTGTTCTCTCCCCATTTTGACTACTTAAAAGTGTTTCATGGATATATTTTGTATTTTATTTATTTACTATCTATTCTTTCTTAGATAATTGTATGATATTTTTGAGGAATAATAACCGCTTTTTTCCTATAATGGATTGTGAATAACACATAAATAAAATAAACTCAAGAGATTAATTTATGTCCTTGATTTGAAAGTAAATAACATCAAATGAAACTGTGCTAGGATTGCATTTTTGGACACCATTTTCTCTCTCAAATATTCTCCCTGGGTAATTTGATTCAGTCCATGTAGTCAATTATATTCCTATATTGATGAATGGCAACTCTTTATCGTATTTCTCTTCTAAATTTTAGACTCATGTATGTTGGTGGCAACTGAAATGTTTCACCTTATGGGTCCTTCAATTTCAAACCTGTCCAAAATTGAATTGGTTACCTTTCTCTACATATCTGATCATTCTTGATGATTATCTGACTATTTGGAAGGTCCATGCCATCTATTTCTCTATTCATTAACCTGGGTGTAATCCTTCATACCTCTTTACCATCACCTTCCAACCTTTTCAGGAGGCCTTCTATCCTGGACATTATGATGCACCATCCAGAGAGCTCTTCAGGGCTGAAAGACCTAGTAGCAAGAGGTGCTGCCAGCCGTCAGTCATCAGCTGTCATCTCTCTTCAGGGATTGCTCCCAGCTGAAAAGACCTCCCTATGCTTACTGCCTTCTGCCATGGGCAACCTTCATCCGGTGACTACTCCATGTGGGTAGATCCGAAGACTTGGCACTTTGTGTCCAGCCCAGGACAACTCTGAATGGCCAACTCAGTTACAACTAAATCCTTTCCTGATGTGGAACTGCAGCCTAACTTTACTCTCTGCCCAATCCTACCTCTTGCTCTTACCCCACAGGTGTTAATCATTCTCAATAATGCTTTCTAATTACTTTCCTAAAGCTCCTTGTCATCTTAAAATTGGCTTCCTGGGAAAGTCGATGTGCAATATCTGCCAATTAAATGTCTCAACTAAATTTCAAGTGTATTCAGTATTCTATTGTTCTCCAAATCGACTTCCCTCACCCAAAGATGTTACATTCATTTCTCGTCCAGATCTCTGCTTTCCAACTTAACCTCTCACCCCTCTCTAAGCAGTTCTTTCTTCAAACAAAGTAGACCTTAAAAAATTAAGCTAATTATGTAAATTCCATGGATTAAAATGTGGTTTTAGTTTTCACATGCCTTTGGGATGTCCAGTCTCTCTAACTTGGCTTTTCATGATCTCTTCCCTGGTTATGTTACATTTCAAGGCTATTTTGAATCATCTCTTTACCTCATAGACCTTGCTCCTTTTGTCTTAACTACCCTCTTTGCTCCAGAAATTGTGAACTTTGTTCACTTCTTTTATAAAGTATTTTAATGTAGCAACATAATATAATAAAGTGTAAGGTTTAGGGACCTTGACCCAGGAGGCCGTCATATTTGGGAGTGATATCTAACTATACAACTTAAGCTGCATGGCTTCTGCCAAATTACTTACCTCCCTATACCACGCTATCTGCATTTCTAAGATCACAATAAGAAAAATTCCTTCAAAGAGTTGTTGAATGATTAGATCTAAATAGAAAGGTTAATTGGAAAGCACAAAGTGAGATATAATGACTCTGAAAGTGCTTGGAAAACTTCTCAGCACAAATTCAACAACTAATGTGGGTAGCTTTCTTCATCATAACCATCATCTTCAAGCATTGACTTCTCCGTCTCAGAAAGTCTCAAATTCTTCGATTGCCAGGTTCTCGTGTTTGTTATACCTCAGGTGAAGTGCCAATTGGCAATTCTCTGGCAACACTTTCCAGACTCACTTAGATTAGTTGTATTACTTAATATGTGGTCACATTTCACATTATATTTTTCTTATGTTAATATTTTAAAACACTGAATACTCTCCATTGGATCATAAACAATATTCTAGCTTTGAATATAAGGACCTATTATAGTATCTATTTTATGGTTAACTTATAACAAATAATAATTTCAGTGACTGAATGATTGAAACAATGCATTTTTTTCGTAGGTGTTTTCTTCTCAAAGGCTGTTCTGAGATAGAGTCTAATAATATGTGCTTCTAAATAAACACTGTTTAATTATATAATTCATTCTGGAAAAATCGGTCACAAAACATGTATAACATAATCCTCTATTCATTTTAAAATTGCAATGCTATTTTTATATTAAAAATAAAATACAGATTGAAGAAGAACACAAGTACAAAAAAAAAAACACGTATCTGTTGATCTAGACAAGAAGATAAATGCTTTATAATCCATATAACTAAAACTAGTGGTTCTTAGCTAGCCTGGGAGGGGTTGCCTAGCCAAAGAACGTTTGATAATTTCTGGAGGAAATTTTTTTTGTCATAACTTTGGGGGAAAGCAGATGCTACTGGCATCTAGAGGGCAGAGGTCTGGGCTGCTGTTAATAGTTTATCATGCACAAGACAGCCCCCTATATGGAAGAATTATCTGACCCAAAAGATCAAGAGTACAAAAGCTGAGTAAACCTACAATAGGTTAAGGAACCCAGAATTTTAAGAAATATAAGATAAAAAATTCAGAGTGTCCAGAGTATGTTGTAGGATGACAGGCTTTTTAATGAGATATTTTTAAGAGCAGGTTGGTGGCTCTCTTTCTGAGTGGTAAAAGAACATGTGCCTTGAAGTGAGGACAGGGCTTACTGATCTTGGAAAAGGCATTCTGACATCTAATTTTAAAATTAAATAAATCCAGAAGTTAATTTTTGTTCATGTATGTCAAAAGGAAAAGAGAAAAGTGATGTGAATAAAATTATTTGATTAGAATAGCTGACCAGGCAAATGAGAAAATGAGCTCATGATACTTGGTACATATTAGTCTTCTCACAGGACACACGCTATGACATGTGCTATACAGCCTTAGACTGAAAGATTAAAGCAAATTGTTTCCACCACGTAATTTGCGAGAAAGTTCTGCAAAGTAATAGAATTGCACAACAATTTTCTCAGTAGAGTAATTATAAAGGAAATTCAAACATGTAAAGAAGTGGGCTAGTTTTATTTTTAAAAAAGCTCTTTAATAAAACTGGCTATAACCAGATTGAACAAATGCCTGTGTAGGTGGGCAGCTGACATGAAATCCTGTATTAGGTAACAGAAGCACTGTTTCAAAACTGGAATCTTTCCCCACTCAGCCTAATGAATTATTCACATATAACTCCTTTCCTATCATTGACAGCTAAAATGGCTTAGCTAAGTCCAGATGAAATGGAGAGTTAAAGAAAATGGAGAGCCACGTGCAAACTGGGTTCAGCTAGATTTTCACTATCAAAGCAAAGTAAAAATTTGAGGCAAATATAAGAAACTTCCGTTTGTGTGTGTGTGTGTGTACGCATATACTTTGAACCTTGTATTACCAAATAATCATATATATAAATACATATATATCTTCAGTTTTCAAATTACTTCATGTGTTTGAATATTTGCTTCCTAAAAAACAAAATATGTATATTAATATTTTCTATGATTGTTTGTAGATTTGGGTTAAAATGTACAGAAACTCAATGCTATCTAATGACTTAGATGCTCAGTAAAAGTCAAAACGTATTTATAGTAACTACTAGAGCAGTCTCAAAACTTAAAGGCTGGAACTTAAGTTTATTCGTTGTACTCAAATAATCATCATAATTTAATAAATGATAACTGATGTTCCCTGGTCAATCAGGAGAAAAACAAAAATGCTTATTTTAGACAATAGGAAATAGGTAATTTTCAGTGAGAGTGAGATACATAGAGGTTTGTTATCAGACCCTGCTGCAGAAGTTGACTTTTTTTTTTTTTAACATTTCTGAAACACCTGAAGTCTGTGGCATGTATACAGTCTAAAATTAATCCCTGTCAATGAAAAAAAAATAAGGTCATTACATTAATTTTTCTTTAGAAGATTTTAACTGAGAAAGGTAATTGAAATTTGGGGAAACAACTAGAATCAATGTATTGCAAAACCTTTGCCACAGGAAGTTTTTCACGTTCTCATGAAGTCTAGTTAATACCATAGAACTTTAGCGTTGTTTTTCTATGCTCTCCCCACCCTAATTCTCTTCTTCACTTGACCTTCCCTTGTTCTGATTGTCACATGCCACTGCATTTACTCAAAATTATCACCACTAAAGTTGGTCAATTGTGTTACTTTCACTGAATCCTGCAGTTCCTGAAATAGACAGATACTTCTGCTTGGTGCAATTACTACTTCTCCTTGATCCTGTTCATCCAAATAAGTCTCACTATTTATGCTCAGTAATATTACTTCCTTAAGCAAAACTCTGTGACTCAGGTCCCTCTGCCAACCATCTTTCTTGCTACCCTGCTGCTTGCACTTAACTTCTGCCAATGATTCCCTGCAAAATCTGCAGTCCTGTGGCTCTGTTGTGCACTCTGGTGAAGTGGAAGAAATAGCTTCATCTTTCCCTACCACTGTTTTAAATTTGTTTTACTTCCTACCAGGGAGTAACGGTAGAACTGCCAAATATACAAAAGTAATGAAACTCCATTTCCTTTATTTACAAAATAAATCCTTCCCACCCTAGCTACTTCTCAAGACATAGAAATGGATTTATTAGGACTTAAACAAGAGGCAAAGCAGCGTCAGATGTTAAATGATCTTCCTAAAGTTTACAACATAAGCTGTGTCACCCAGTTTACATGGTAGCATGTGACACACACATAAAGATAAAGCATGCCTCTGTTGCCTGCACATGAGAGACCATTTACCAGGTAGAGCCTTTCTGCTGATTTACTCTTTTCGGAAATGAATCATATGAGCCTTCTAATTTTAGAAAAATACTGTACTTTAAAAAAGCCTTTCATTTTAAGTTCAGGGCTATATGTACAGGTTTGTTACATAGGGAAACTTGTGTCATGGGGGTTTGTTGTGCAGATTATTTTATCACCCAGGTATAAATCCCATTAGTTATTTTTCCTGATTCTCTCCTCCCACTCTCCACCCTCTAATAGGCCTCAGTGTGTGTTGTTCCCCTCTGTGTTTCCATGTGTTCTCATCATTTAGCTCCCACTTATAAGTGAGAACATGCAGTATGTGGTTTTCTGTTCCTGTGTTAGTTTGCTAAAGATAATGGCCTCCAGCTCCATCCATGACCCTCTAGTTCATTTGATGATTGCATAGTATTCCATGATGTACATGTACCACATTTTCTTTATCCAGTCTATCATCGACGGCCATTTAGCTTGACTCCATGTCATTGCTATTGTGAACAGTGCTGCAATGAACATATGCCTTCATGTGTCTTTATAACAGAATTATTTATATTCCTTTGTGTATGTACCCAGTAAAGAGATTGCTGGGTCAAATGGTATTTCTGTCTTTAGGTCTTTCAGGAATCATCACACTATCCTTTATAAGGGTTGAAGCTAAAATACATTCCCACCAACAGTGTGTGAGTATTCCTTTTTCTCTGCAACCTTGCCTACATCTGGTGTTTTTTTTTGTTTTGTTTTGTTTTGTTTTGTTTTTACTTTTACTTTTTAATAACAGCCATTCTGACTGGTGTGAGATGGTATCTTGTAGTTTTGATTTGCATTGCTCTAATGATCAGTGATGTTGAACTTTTTAAATATATGATTGTTGGCTGCATGTATGTCTTCTGCTCATGTTCTTAGCCCACTTTGTAATGGGGTTGGTTTTTTGTAAATTTGCTTAAGATCCTTATAGATGCTGGATATTAGACCTTTGTCAGATGCATAGTTTACAAAAATTTTCTCCCATTCTGTAGCTTATCTGTGTATTCTGTTGATAGTTTTTTGCCGTTCAGATGCTCCTGAGTTTAATTAGATCCCATTTGTCATCTTTTGCTTTTGTTGCAATAGGCATCTTCATGATGAAATATTTGCTTATGCCTATGTCCTGAACACTACTGCCTAGGTCGTCTTCCAGTGTTTTTTATACTTTGGGTTTTTACATTTAAGTCTTTAATCCATCTTGAGTTACTTTTTGTATATGGTGTAAGAAAGATATCCAGTTTCAATCTTCTGAATATGGCTAGCCAGTTATCCCAGCACCATTTATTGAATGGGGAATCCTCTCCCCATTGCTTGCTTTTGTCAGATTTGTTGAAAACCAGATAGCTATAGGTGTCCAGTCTTATTTCTGGGTTCTCTATTCTGTTCTATTGGTCTATATGTCTGTTGTACCAGTACCATGCTGTTTTGGTTATCATAGCACTGTAGTATAGCTTGAAGTCGGGTGGCATGATGTCTTCAGCTTTGTTCTTTTTGTTGGGATTGCCTTGGCTATTCAGACCCTCTTTTTGTTCCATATGAACTTTTAAATAGTTTTTTTCTTGTCCTTTGAAGAATGTCAATGGTAGCTTAATAGGAGTAGAACTGAATATACAAATTGCTTTGGGCAGTATGGCCATTTTAATGATATTGATTCTTCCTACCTATGAGCATGGAATATTTTCCCACTTTTTTGTGTTATCTCTGATTTCTTTGTGCAGTGGTTTGTAGTTCTCATTGTAGAGATCTTTCATCTCTGTATTTAGCTGTATTCCTAGGGAAAAATACTGTACTTGCTTTATTCAAACATTGCTGGAGCTGAAATAAAGAAAGACAACAGGATGTTGTTACCATGACTCTGAAGCTTTCAATATGCAAACGTGAAAGTATGCTAAACTTACTTTCTGGGCTAGTTCTGGTGACTGAATCTCTTTTATTTCTACCAGCTCCAGGCAGGGCACACAACCAGAAAAAAGCCTGTGTGGGCATATCCTGATGTCCATTCTCTGTCACTCTATTAATACATTATCAGTGGGAGGAATGATTCAATTAGACACCTAAGATTTTTAAATTTAACACATTAGCTTTTAAGGATCTGGGGATTTAGGTAGAGTCTCAAAGGTAGGTGGGCTTCACAGTTGCATTGTCCTACTAAAAATTCTTATGTCTCTTGCAGGAGTGGAGTTTAGTTACTGAGTCTTTTTAACTGACTTTTTTCCTCTAGGATGTTTCTTTCCCAGTTTTTTTTAAGGATGTTTTTATTTTCAAGTTAAATACCAGCCTCCTCCGAGACCTATTAAAGCTGGAATCTTCTTTGGCTACTATGCTCATTAAACTAAGGATACATATTTGTTCTAGTGCAGTTGATGTTTCTCTAATTTCATAACAGAAAAGAAAAAGGAATAAAAGCCACAGTAAATTTGATTCAGAGCTTTCTAAATTGACTAAAAGATGGAATTCTTCAGCATGACTTCTTATCTCTTTAGCAAACCAAGTTTGCTCTGAAGGAAGAGCAAACTTCCATCTCTGAAGGAAGATCAGAGATGACCTGAAGTGTCAATTCAATTGGGAAATGTGGTGGAGAACTATAATTGTGGTGAGATTAACTGTATTTTCAAATATAAAAAATGAAGCTGCAGTATATCATATATTATTCTTACTTAAATTTGATAGCAACCTAGTGAAACTTATGAATTTTTAAAATGACTTTAGTTGGCTCATTTCACATTAGGAAGTCAATGCTTGTTAAATTATTTAAAAAAGACATATAATGATTGGGTCAAATTCTATTATAAAGATATCTTTACAATGAAATGTTCACTGCAATGAGTATATTTTCAATGCACAAGTTAATAAACTATAATGCTTTTGAGGGGTCTTAAAATAATAAAATCAAGAAACTGGTAATTCAGTATGACAAATAATTTTAAACAGACTGCTAAAAATTCTCATCATATCTCCTTTTCATTCCCTTCTTTATTAACCTTTATTTAAATACAAAAGTCCTATGTGGGAAACAGACCTTAAGTGTGGCACTCTGACCTTTAAGGAAAATTACACTAACCATATCCTCTTATTGACCAATTAACTAAATTATCTTTTCTAATAGTAACACAATGAGCTTATCATCTATTTAATATCTTGGGAACAAAATACATAGCTAAAACATTTTTTTCCAAAGAAAGAGATATCAGCCTGAGCCCTGATATATCTCAGTATGTCTCTGATGCTCTGTAAATAAGCTTTGGAAAGAAAAAACATGACTTTGAGATATAAGGTATATAAAAAGCTAAATCATCTTGCTATCCATATATAACTTTGAAATGGTATATTTTACATATGTGTATGTATTTGAAATGTTCAATGAAAATAATTTCTAACTTTCATTAAATATTAAAGCATTCATCTGTCAGAAAAAGCTTGAGAAAAATCATCTCTATTAATTATTTCTGAGTTGGGAAATGGCCATGAAAATTTTGATGAAATATTAGGGAGATAATGAGAGGTTGCAAGCAACATTACATTTGATCAACACAGCATGGAAAATAGACACATGGAAAATAGATTGCATAGATGAATAGTCTCTCTGCACTCAGGACAGTGGTGATCTGATGAGTGACTGAGTGTTTTCTGAATGAAAATAAGCTTTCTATAAATTTTAATTTTGAGGAGATCTAAGTAACTAAAAATTTCATCTTCCTAAAAGACTATATTTAGTGGTTTCTCTTACCAGAAATGCAACAAAAAAATAATAATAAATGCCTGAGTCACTCACCAGATAGGATTGAGTGAACATGGCCATTTCAGCCCCAAAAAGCCATCATTTTATGGCTGATGACTCATGATAACATGTCTAGCTAATGAAAATATGACTAGCTTCCATTCTCTGCTGCAGCTAACAATCCTGGTTACTTTTTACCTAATAAATAATTCCTAAAATGTGGTAATATTGCATGCATCAGTACACAGTTGTTAGCCAGATTCTCTTTTATCTTGAGGTCCATGTACTCTCACAATTTTTTCAAGATAGGATTGCAAGGAGGAACCACTAAGTTATTAACCCATCAGCCAAGATAAGAGATGGAGGCAGATCTTAAATGGGTCATGTTGCCTTCCTTGCCACAACCATCTGCATCACCTTCAAGCTAAAGAGAGCACTGACCTTACCAAGGAGAAGTTGGCCATTTCTGCATTCTCAGAAAGTTCAGGGGAATCTGGAGACTAAAGATTTTCAGGTGTATAAACACAGATGGCCTGATTTAATGTGCAGGGTGTCTTTCTTTCCTAATCACAGTGCTGCCCTGATCACTGCAGACCTGTCTAGATACTAGAGAATATAAAATTTGTAGAGCTCTCTCTACGCTTATGGTTAAGTTCTGAACCCAACTCTCAATTTTTTCCTGACCTCTAGGTTTGAGGCATCTCCTTATATGCCCCCCAAAATGTTCACTGGCTTTGACACCAAGCTTTTAATTTATGGTTTGTCATTCTCCACCTTTCCTTGTCTGTCTTCACAGCATCAATTTCCCCTTTCAGCAACCATTCCTTTCATTTTTCTTCCAAAGTGGCTGTACTACTATTTTGCTTTTTTTTTTTTTTTTTTTTTTTGGAGTCTTGCTCTGTCGCTCAGGTTGGAGTGCAGTGGTGTGATCTCTGCTCACTGAAAGCTCTGCTCCTGGGTTCACGCCATTCTCCTATCTCAGCCTCCCAAGTAGCTGGGACTACAGGCGCGCACCACCACGCCCGGCTAATTTTTTTGTGTTTTTAGTAGAGACGGGGTTTCACCATGTTAGCCAGGAGGGTCTCCATCTCCTGACCTTGTGATCTGCCCACCTCAGCCTCCCAAAGTGCTGGGATTACAGGTGTGAGCCACAGCGCCCGGCCCTATTTTGCATTCTTACCAGCAGTGGATGATCATTTCTGTTGCTCCACACCTTATTTATTGATATTGTCAGATTAAAAATAATTGCCAATCTAACATATGTACGGTTTGTCTTAGCAGAAAGGTCACAAGAAAAAAAAAGAAGAAATATGTAAATATAGATTTCTCTTAAAGAACAACTGTATAATATGCACTACAGAAGTTGGTACAACAAGGTTGGACATTAATATTATGACCCAAATAATTACACTAATTTTGTGGAAATGTTAGTAACATTACTGGCATTTAATATTCCAATTTTTAGCATCTCTTCCTCCTCTTTTAATTCACATTTTCTTTTTTCCTCAAAATGCCCTTCTCTTTCTATAGAATGATAAAAAATGGTATATAACTGCCATTGCAATAATTTTAAATTCTTCCTTATTACCTCTGGTGATATTTTATGACAGTTTCCTTACTTTTTGCCTCATTATTATAGATTTTTTTCTGCATACATATCAGTAGGAATAATAGAGTCTTAAATTCTAAAAAACTCTTCTGTTTACCATATATCCTTAGAAGCTTCTTGAGTTTGGTTTTATTATTAAACATTAAATTCAAAATTACCAAAGAAGATTATCTGCTATGTAGAAGAGAGAAAAGAAGAGTTCCCAATAAGATACAGGAAAAAAAAATATGTTTAAAATATTTGTAATGGGGTTAAATATTATTTTAAGAGCTGTTAAAAAAAAAAAAACATATGTCTTAAATAACCAGATTAAAAGACCAGTAGTTATTACTCCAAAATTTATTGAACTGTCAAAGTACCCATAATGTACTTAGATATGATTCAAAATGTGTACTTGGAACTAACCTGAATTAAAAATAAAATTCATCGGAGGGCATGGTGGCTCATGCCTGTAATCTCAGCGAGGCGGGTGGATCACAAGGTCAGGAGATCGAGACCATCCTGGCTAACACGGTGAAACCCCGTCTCTACTAAAAATAAAAAAAAATTAGCCAGGTGTGATGGCGGGTACCTGTAGTCCCAGCTATTCAGGAGGCTGAGGCAGGAAAATGGTGTGAATCCGGGAGGCAGAGCTTGCAGTGAGCCGAGATTGCACCACTGCACTCCAGCCTGGGTGACAGAGTGAGACTGTATCTCAAAAAAATGAATAAATAAAAAATAAATAAATAAATAAACAAAATTCACCTATTATTTTGCAGTGTTTTGCTCAGTAATTTGAAGAATCTCATCCCGAAAGAATAATAGAGATTTAGTTTAACAAGGGGTATGCGGATAGTCCAGAAGTGTGTCAATTTATTATTAAGCCTAAAAATAAAGGAAGAATAACTAATATTAAATGAGTGATTTATGATGATATGGAAATACATTATTATAATGTATTATCTTTGTTGTGGCTTATGTAAAAGTTAAACTATGACTTTGAAAATAAATTCCAAAAATTGCTAAATGAAATACTAGCATTAATTAGTATGTAGTCACATGTAGTTTAATATTTTTATAATGAAAACCAAAGGAAAAATTAAATGTATTTCATAAAAGCATTTCATTGAATTTTAATTTATTCAACATTAAAGACTGCTAGGAAATTGGAGCTTGATTTTATGTTAAAATTCATTAACATAAAATATTATTTTATAGAAATATAAAAGTATTGAGCATTTTTTTAATGTTATGTTTAACATCAATTTTTTTTAACTTTTAAGTTCAGCGGTACAAGTGTAGGTTTGTTGTGTAGGTAAACTTGTGTCATGAAGGTTTGTTGAAAAGATTATTTCATCACCTAGGTATTAAGCCTAGTACCATTAGTTATTTTGCCTAATGTCTCCCTCTTTCTACCCTCCATTCTCTGAAAGATCTTAGTGTGTGTTGTTCCCCTCTATGTGTACATGTCTTCTCATCATTTAGCTCTCACTTATAAGTGAGAATATGTGGTATTTGTTTTGGTGTTGCTGTGTTAGTTTGCTAAGGATCATGGCCTCCATCTCCATCCATGTTCCTGCAAATGAGATCACGTCCTTTGCATGGACATGGATGGAGTATGTGTACGGATGGAGTATTCCATGGTGTATATGTAGTAGTATTCCATGGTTTATATATACCATATTTTCTTTACTCAGTCTATCTTTTCAAATGAAGATGTACATACTGCCAACAATCATATGAAAAGAAGCTCAACATCACTGAATTAGAGAAATGCAAATCAAAACCACGATGAGACACCATCTCACACCAGTCAGAATGTCCATTATTAAAAAGTCAAAAAACAACAGATGCCAGCAAGGTTGTGGAGGAAAAGGAATGCCTGTGCATGTCAGTGGGAATGTAAATTAGTTCGACCATTGCAGAAGACAGTGTGGCAATTCCTTAAAGACCTAAAGACAGAAATGTCATTTGACCCAGCAGTCCCATTAACGAGTATATACCCCAAGAGATATAAATCATTTTATTATAAAGACACATGCCTGTGTGTGTTCACTGAGCACTATTCATAATAACAAAGATCTATAATCATCCTAAATGCCCACCAATGATAGACTAGATAAAGAAATGTGGTACATATACACCATGGAATACTATGTAGCCATAAAACAAGAACAAGATCATGTTCTTTGCAGGGACATGGATGTAGCTGGAGGCCATTATTCTTAGCATGCTATCGCAGGAACAGAAAGCCAATTTAATTTTTTTAAAAGAGCAAAATAGTACTGAGTAGTTTTAGAAATGTGAAAGAGAGACATCTGCTTCAAAGAAATTGAGTATATATGTTTTTCTCTATTCTTCCCACTAACAATATCTAAAACTCCCTTGATATTATACATAAAACTGAAATATGAAGAAGAAGCATACAGCTAGGGACCTCAGAACCCAAGGAACAACACAATGGTGAGTCTCCTGGGAATTCTTGGTTTGCATATCTCAGACATGTTGCCGAAGACAGTAACCTGAAAGCAACAAAGAGAATAGACAGAAAAGTCACAACAAAAGATCAAGGAAAAAGCAGTGTAGAAAGACAGAAATGTTTTACACAATAGCCTATCTAGTCTGGCCAAACATTACAAATAAAATTGTGGCCCCAACCCAACCATGCCAACAAAAGCAGGGAGGGAAACCTAGACTCTTGCAAATGCCAGATTTTATTCAGGCATCACAACCTAAGCCTTTCCATTGAGGTGATATCATAGAAGGCTAAGCAGGGAGTCAGAACATACATTTGGTAGGTTAGAAGTAACACGCTCCATTGCACCTGTGGTGTCTGTGAAGCCTGCATGGGGAGCCTACACTTTCAGCCCCGGCTGCTATTGAGGAGGCACACACTCTCATTCTGCTGAGGTGTATCAGAGGAGGCCTAGAGAAAAGCAGGGACTCTCAGAAATACCGGGCAGTAAGGAGTCTACCCCTCACTACATAGTGTCAGGGAGCCCAGCAGGGAGCAGTAATTGAGCACCCCTGCACTTCCCAGGCAGTGTGGATTTTCATAGGGAGCTGAAAGTCTCACTCTCACCCAGCAGTAGTGACAATCTCCTTTCTCCCTCTGGTCGAAGGAAGCCAAGTGATGAACCTGAACTTCAATCCCACATGCAATAGTAACAAGGCAGTGGCCAAGTTACCCTAGCAAGGAGGTATCAGTGGAAGCCTGCTAAAACAGAAAGTTTTAAAAGAATCCAGTGTCTGATAACACATGGATACCCAGGTTTAATTGCATAAACGCTTAACATATAAAAAATAGAATAATCTCAGCAGGAATGAGAAAAAGACAGAAGATTCCAAAACTGAGATGACAAAGGTGTGAGAATTATCTGGCAGAGATTTTAAAGCAGTAACCATTAAATACTTCACTGAAAAAGTATAAGCATGCTTGAAACAAATTTTAAAAAGCTCAGCAAAGGATTGAAAACTCTCAGCAAAGATAGAAAACATATAATGAACAATCAAAGAGAGATTTTTAAATGAATAGGAAAACACTGAATTGGCAGATTAAACAACGTATATCACCCAATCGCAACAACAGAGAAAAAGTAACCTGATAAAAAGGGCAATAGAAAGATTCAGAGACTTGTGGGACTATAACAAAACATCTAACTTTACTGCCACTGAAGTCCTGGGGAAGGAATAGGAGAAAGAGGATGTAGTCAATAATTACTAAAAAAAAAAAAAATGGTTTAAAACATCTTAAGTTTAGCGCTCTCTATCTATCTATCTATCTATCTATCTATCTATCTATCTATATAAATACACACACACACACACATTTAAAATGATGAGCTAACCCAACCAAATAAACTCAAAGAAATAAATGCCAAGACACATCATAGTCAAACTTTTAGAATGTAAAGACACAGGAAAATTTTTGAAAGCAATAAGAAGGAAAGGATTTTTTACTTACAGAAGGAAAACAATTTGAATGACAAGGTATTTCTCATCAGGAATCCAGGAGACCAGAGAAAGTGGCACAGCATTTTATAGTGTTGATAACAAAGAACTGTCAAATCAAACCTGATACATGGTGACAATATCCTTCAGGAATGATCAAATAAGATATTCTCAAGTGAAGGAAAACTAAGAAATTCATCACCAGCAGATTTTTCCTAAAAGAAGGACTAAAAAATTTCTCTGGACTAAAAGGAAATACAAGACATTTAATCTTGGAGCATTAGAAAGGAAGTAAAATATGAAAATAACAATATATGGGTAAATTATGTAAAATTTCCCTTCTCCCCTTGTTTTCTAAGCAAAGTTGGAATATTTGAGTAAAATTATAACACTATTTAATGTGATTCTAAATGTATAAGAGAACATATTTAAGATGATTATATTACAAAGAACTATATTACGAAAGGTAAAATTATGTTAAGGGACTTAAAGTTTATATGTTTCACTAAACCTGGTAAAATGTATATGACAGTAGATTGGAATAAATTATAGATATATACTATCCAGATCAACCACTAAAGAACTATATAAAGAAATAGATACTAGCCAGGCACAGTGGCTCATGCCTATAATCCCAGCACTGTGGGAGGTCAAAGTGGGAGGGCAGCTTTGAGACCACCTTGGGCAATATAGTAAGACTCCATCTCAAGAAGAAGAAAAAAAAGAAGGAAAAGAAGGAAGAAAGGAAGGAAGGAAGGAAGGTAGGAAAAGAAGGAAGGAAGGAAGGAAAAAGAAGGAAGGAAGGAAGGAAAAAGAAGGAACGAAGGAAGGAAAAAGAAGGAACGAAGGAAGGAAGGAAGGAAAGAAGGAAGGAAGGAAGGAAGGGAGAAAAAAGAAGGAAGGAAGGAAAAAGGAAGGAAGGAAGGAGAAGGAAGGAAGGAAGGAAAAAGAAGGAAGGAAAGAAAGAAAGAGAAAGAAAGAAAGAAAGACTAATCATTTAATCATTGGAGAAATGCAAATCGAAACCATGAGACACCATCTCACACCAGTCCGAATGTCTGTTACTTAAAAGTCAAAACATAACAGATGCTGGTAAGGTTGTGGAGAAAAGGGGACACTTACACATTGTTGGGATGAGTGTAAATTAGTTCAAACATTGTGGAAAGCAGTGCGATGGTTCCCCAAAGAGCTAAAAGGAGAACTACCATTTGACTCAGCAATTCTATTACTGGGTATATACCCAGAGGAATATAAATCACACTACCATAAAGACACATGTAGGCATATGTTCAGTGCAGCACTATTCAAAATAACAAAGACATGGAATCATCCCATAATAAATGTTCATCAGTGACATATTGGATTTTAAAAAATGTAGTACATATACAAAATGGAATACTATGCTGCCACAAAAAGAACAAGATCATGTCTTTTGTAGTAACATGCATAGAATTGGAGGCTATTATCCTCAGCAAATGAATGCAGGAACAGAAAACCAAGTAAGTGGGAGCTAAATGATGAGAGCTTATGAATACAAAAGAAGGAAATGACAGACATTGGGGTCTACTTGAAGATGAAGTGTGGGAGGAGAGAAAGCGGCAGAAAAGATAACTATTTGGTTTTGGGCTTAATTCTTGGGTGATGAAATAATCTGAACAACAAATCCCTGTGACATGTGTTTACCTATATAACAAATCTTCACGTGTACCTCCAAACCTAAACTAAAAGTTAAAAAGAAAAGAAAAAAATGCTATAGATAAAATAAAAACAGAATTTTTAAAAAATAGGACTCCACAGGAAAGTAGAAAAGAAGAAACCAAAGAAAGCAAAACAGAAAGCAAACAACCAATAACAAGAATTAAATAAAATGGCATACTTATTCCCTAACATGTCAATAATTACATCAAAGATAAAACTGATCTGAGGGCTGGGCAGCAAGAGCAAAACTCCCTCTCAAGAAACAAACAAACAAACAAACTGACCTGAATTGAAAAGGTCATGACTATGTAGAAAAATCACAAGAAATCTAAAAAGAAAAATACTCCTAGAATTAATTATTCAGTTCAGCTAAGTAGAAAATAAAGTTTCAGAATAAATTCTATTTCTTTACACTAGCAGTAAACAGATGGACAACAAAAATAAAACATTATTTACAATCACTGAAGAAAAAAGAAATATATAAATGTATATCTAAAATACATGGACAGGACTTATGTTCTGGAAAGTATAAAATGCTGATAAATGGCATTAAATAATATAAAATGAATGTAGAGATATACTGTGTTCATAGATGAGAAGACTCAACATGGTAAAGTTATCAATTCTCTACAAATAGATAGACAGACAATTTGTTTGCTATCAAAATGCGAATGAGAACTTTTTTACTTATTTTTTATGTACAGAAAGCTTTAAAATACATATGGATAGGTAATAAGTAGAATATCTGAAAAATTTTGAAAAAGAATAAAATGTAACCTGATTTCAAGACTTACGCAGTTGCAGTAATCATGAATGTATGGAATTCGTAGGAAAAAAAGGGAAATAGACGCAAAGCCAATTCAGTGGAGAAAAAATAGCATTTCAGCAATGACACTAGAGCAACTGGACAATCACAGGTGAAAAAAATATACCTTAAGCTTAACACCTTCTACCAAAATGAACTCATGATAGATCATGCACTTAAATGTAAGACATAAAAGTTTTATTTAAAAAGCCATAGGGAAAATTCTTCAGGATTTCAGACTAGGCAATCGTTTCACAGACTTGACATCAAAGACAAGCTCTATTAAATGAAAAAAATATAAACTAGGCTTCGTCAAAGTTACAAATGTTTGTTCCATGAAATATTGTGTTGAGAATAAAATAAACCTAAATACTTGGAGAAAATATTTGTAAACTACATGTCTTGAATAGAAGTGGCATCTAGAACATATAAAGAATTCTGCAAATACACCCATAAGAAAACAAAAAATCCAATTAGAAATTTGACAAAAGGTGTTTCCCAGAAAGACAATATCTTGATGGCAAATAGCCCATAGAAAATATGTCCAAAATTGTTGGCCATTAGGAAAATACAAACTAAAATACATAACAAAATATCACTACACACCTACCAGAATGGCTAAAATTTGAATAGTAACAAAACCAAATGCTGACAATGATACAGAGAAACTGGATCACCCATGCATTGCTGGTAGAAATAAAAATGATCCAGACACTCTGGATACTAGCATAGTATTTACCTAAAAAATAAATTTATGCTTACTACATGACGCATCCATTATACTCCTGCTCATTTATCCTAGAGAGATGAAAATTTACACAGAGACTTGTACATGAATGTCTGTAGCCGCTTTATTCCTAAGTCAGTAACTGGAAACAACCTTGTGTCCAGCAATAGATGAATGTTTAAACAAACTGGCACTATCCATGCCATGAAATATGTATTAGTCCCTTTTAATGCTACTAATAAAGACATACCCAAGAGTGGGTCATTTATAAAGGAGAAAGGTTTAATTGACTCACAGGCCCACATGGCTGGGGACGCCTCACAATTATGGTGGAAGGCGAATGGGGAGCAAAGTCAAGTCTTACATGACAGCAGGCAAGAGAGCTTGTGCAGGGGAGCTCCCGTTAGTAAAACCATCAGATCTCATGAGACTTACTCACTACCATGAGAACAGTATGGGGGAAACCTCCCCCATGATTTAATTATCTCCACCTGGCCCCGCCCCTGACACATGGGGATTATTACAATTCAAGGTGAGATTTGGGTGGGGACACAGCCAAATCATTTCAGAATACTACTGAACACTAAAATGAATAAACTAATGATACAGAAAGCAATTTAGATAGAGTCCCCAGAAAATTATGTTAAGTGGCAAACATCAATCTCAAAAGATAACATACCATAACTTCAATTTATACCATTTTGAAATGACAAAAATTAAAGACATAAGTAATATATTAATGATTGGAATTAGTGAGTTAAGAGGGAACTGAGTGTGGCTATCAAAGGGAAACAAAAGTGATGTTCTGATCAACAAATTATAATATACCAATGTTAATACTCTGGTTGTGATACTATATCAGAAATTTGCAAAACTATATTATGCCAGAGTTTCTGGAGAAACTGGGTAAATGGTACAAGGAATCTCTCCCTATTATTTCTTGCAAATTTATGTTAATTTAACTTATCTCTAAATAAAAATTTTAGTGTAAAAAATACAAAATAGAAGCAAATATGTCCATGATATTAAGCAATTATACACATGTACAGATTCAAAAACAATATCCATCTCACTGCATTTTACTTTTCCATTTTATTTTGTTAAATATTATTTATTATTTATTTGTTGTGTGTCTGTTTTGAGACAGGGTCTCATTCTGTCACTCAAGCTGGTGTGCAGTGGTGCCATAATGGCTTAATGTACCCTCGATCTCCTGGGCTTACTCCATCCTCTTGCCTCAGCCTCCCGAGCAGCTGGGACTACAGGCTTTTGCCACTGCACCCAGAAGAGTTTTGTATTTTTTGCAGAGACAGAGTTTCACCATGTTGCCCAGGCTGCTCTCGAATTCCTGGGCTCAAGCGATACACCTGCCTCAGCCTCCTAATGTGCTGAGGTTATAGGTGTGAGCCACTGTACCTGGCTGATTTGAATGGATTATCATGAATCCTGAATTTCCTAAGTAACTGATTTTACTTATTATAGCTATTGCTTAGAAATTTACTTCTCCCAGTACTTTTGGGTATATATTAATTATGCCACAAATACCATAGTGGTTAAAGTATAGAGATAATTATTAGAAATTATCATAACCATTACATTATCTGTGAGTGAATATGAAAATTTAAACGAATAGCCCAATATCAACATATATACCAAATTGAATATATAGAGCACTTCTTCCATCAGCTTTTTCTTAAATCCCATTGAAAACATCATCACCAGGGTGTCAGAATGCATATGCGTCTGTTACTGATGATAGCCCCTCAGTTCTGTGTTCGGCTGGCTTTTCATAGTCTTAGCTTTTGATAACTTTTCAGTTCCTCACTTTCCATATATCTTCACTTAAGTTTACTGATATTATCACCACCTTATTCTTCCACAAACCCTAATTGTACTGTTTTATTGTTGTTGGTGGTGGTATTGTTAGATTTTTGCTTGTTTTATTTTTTCCCCTCCCTATGGCCTTGCATAAAGTCTTTTCTCTGTTAGTTCAATCACCCATTCACATGTCACGTTGTTCTGCCCTGTTGTAATCCCTTTAACTAAAGTTGCAAAACTGTTAATCCCCTACTGCAGCTATGTTTATAAATATAGAAAATGTAGACATAAACTTTATATAGACAATGACATATATATAAAATGACCTTAGGCTTCAGATGGCTAATTTTGAAATAGTATTAGATTAACATTTTTTTCTAATTCCCTTCCCCTTACACACACTGATTTAACAGTGGATTGTCCCATAGTTTTTAACTATTTAGTAGTAGACTCAAAAAATTCAAGCTGATTTTGTAGCTGGGGATGTTATGCAGTTATTTACTTTTAAATATTTATTTATATGAAAGTGCTTTTGAACTCTAAGTACTATACAGTCAAACATACAATTTTTCATCTTATTTTCATTCTGCTTTAATCACCGATGTAAAGCTTCAATGAGAAACAAAAAAGAAACACACAGAGCACAAATTGTAATTTCAACAAATAATATTATTATATCTGTGGCTTCATTTAGAGCTATATAACTTGCATGAGAGATTTTATGAATACATAATAGATTTAGTTTTCCTTTTAATAGTGACACATAGATGTTCTTGAAACACAAATTCATTCATTATTTTATAGAGACCTGAAAGAAGCAACTATTACAAAGGAGTAGAGAAGGCTTTTCTTCTTCAGTCTTAGTACAGAGGCTTTTAATCTTAGTCTCTTGTGATAGGTTTACCGAATGATGAATCAGTAATAGAGTGTTCGTTAATCTCCCAATTCACTTGAGCTGATTTTGTGTGTTGATAATTGAGTGAAATTGGTTAGTCCGCAGAGCAGCAATTTCAGTAATACCCAAAGCAGAGCCTATAGGACTGTAGATCCTAACTTAAGGGAACAACAAGAACGACAACAAACTCAAACAAAAAACAAGCCCAGTGATACTCTCAGAAACACACAAATTAAAATTATGTTGTCTTTTTAATTGTGATTTAAAGCATCAAACAGATGGAATGAATTCTAAATTCAAATGGAGAGTTGATGTATATTTATGAAAAGTTAATCCAATTATTCTTTTATGTATTGTGATTTTTTTGACTGGAATTTATAAAAACTGGGAAAGTGAAATAGAGAATTGGGAAAGTAAGAACAGAATTTTTTTAAAAATGTGTTTGTAGGCATGTCAATAAATTGAAATGAAGTCCAACATGATGAATCACGTTTTTTTTTAACAACATTTTAAAAACTGTGTGCAATTCTCTATTTAAAAAGTTTCCATTTATTTTGACTTCTTCAAATGAGAATTGCTTTATATTCCACTTCATTTCTAATTCATCTGTTAACTGGGAGTCTATGTTTTATCTTTGTTTTCTTTACAAATCCTTGTTTTAAAGTCAGCCTGTCTAAATCTATCTGTTCACCAAACCACCAGAGAACTTTGTCTAAAATGCAGACTCCCATATGTTTGTTGGCCACTTAAGTGTCTTCTTTTGAGAAGTGTCTGTTCATATCCTTCACCCACTTTTTGATAGGGTTGTTTGTTTTTTTCTTGTAAATTTGTTTAAGTTTCTTGTAGATTTTGGATATTAGCCCTTTGTCGGATAGTTCGCAAAAATTTTCTCCCATTCTATTGGTTGCCTGTTCACTCTGATGATAGTTTCTTTTCTGGTGCAAAAGGTCTTTAGTTTAATTAGATACCATTTGTCAATTTTGGCTTTTGTTGCAGTTGCTTTTGGTGTTTTAGTCATGAAGTCTTTGCCCATGCCTGTGTCCTAAATGATATTGCCAAGGTTTTCTTCTAGAGTTTTTATGGTTTTAGGTCTTATGTTTAAATCTTTAATCCATCTTGAGTTAATTTTTTTTTTTTTTTTTGAGACAGAGTCTTGCTCTGCCACCCAGGCTGGAGTGCAGTGGCCAGATCTCAGCTCACTGCAAGCTCCGCCTCCCGGGTTTACACCATTCTCCTGCCTCAGCCTCCCGAGTAGCTGGGACTACAGGCGCCCACCTCGTCGCCCGGCTAGTTTTTTGTATTTTTAAGTAGAGACAAGGTTTCACCGTATTAGCCAGGATGGTCTCGATCTCCTGACCTCGTGATCCGCCCGTCTCGGCCTCCCAAAGTGCTGGGATTACAGGCTTGAGCCACCGCGCCCGGCCAAGTTAATTTTTATATAAGGTTTAAGGAAGGGGTCCAGTTTCAGTTTTCTGCATATGGCTAGCCAGTTTTCCAACACCATTCATTATATAGGAAGTCATTTCCCCATTGCTTATGAAATACCATCTCACGCCAGTTAGAATGGGGATCATTAAAAAGTCAGGAAACAATGGATGCTGGGGAGGATGTGGGGAAATAGGAACACTTTCACACTGTTGGTGGGAGTGTAAATCAGTTCAACCATTGTGGAAGACAGTGTGGCAATTCCTCAAGGATCTAGAGCTAGCAATACCATTTGACCCAGCAATCCCATTACTGAGTATATACCCGAAGGATCATAAATCATTCTATAAACCCACATGCACACATATGTTTATTGCAGCACTATTTACAATAGCAAAGACTTGGAGCCAACCCAAGTGCCCATCAATGTCAGACTGGATTAAAAAAATGTGGCACATATACACCATGGAATACTATGCAGCCATAAAATAGAATGAGTTCATGTCCTTTGCAGGGGCATAGATGAAGCTGGAAACCATCATTCTCAGTAAACTAACACAGAAACAGAAAACCAAGCACTCATAAGTGGGAATTGAACAATGAGAACATAGGGGCACAGGAAGGGGAACATCACACATGGGGGCCTCTTCAAGGGTAGAGGGCAAGGGGAGGGATAGGATTAGAAGAAACACCTAATATAGGTGACCATTGATGAGTGCAGCAAACCATCATGGCACGTTACCTATGTAACAAAACTGTATGTTCTGCACATGTATCCCAGGACTTAAAGTATAATAATAACAATAAAATAAAATCAAAGTAAGAAAAAAATGCAGACTCCCAAACTCCCAAAACTTCCTGAAATCACACTCATGGAGATGGAAAACGGAACTTTGATTTTAAAAAGAGATCTCTCAAATTTACAAAGAAAAAAATCTGGGAGAAGACTAAACTTTGTGTGGGACATATTTCTGTTTACTGTTCTGTTTGAGAAAAGAAGATATGGAAGGGAAGGTGCACACAGCTCAAATTCGACTTCCCAGAGTTCATGGAAACTAGTTATTATACCCCGTAATGTGGGAAAAGTTAAGTGTGTGTTAGTAGAAGTTCTCTTTTCCTGAAAACAGTTCCTTTCTATTGTCGTGTCTTGAGGAATTTCTTTTGAAAAGTGCTCTGGCACTTCTGGGATGGAAGTTCTCATTTTTATTTAGACACCAATGTGTGGATCAGAATTTGATAAGCATTAAGTGCAGTTATATTCCCTGCATGTAAGTTATCTGGGTATTTAGTGTTACCTTTGACTTTAGGGCAGAGGGCTTGTGATTATTTTCTTCACAATAGAGAATTTTTATATAAATTTAGCCTTGAGTAGCTTTTCCTCCACTGTAAAGTCTCCAGTATGTGCTACCTAGTTTCCATAGGTACATGTACAACCATTCCCATTTAAGGACCTGTCTACTTCTGGGAACTGAGTATTATTCAGCTATGCACCATCAATAGAAATTACAAACTTTGATCTACCTTGTCTATCTCCAAAGAATCCATCCAATACCCAAATGCACTTCCTATTAAAAAATACACCCCTACACATCTGTGTAATCCTTAAAAAACACAGGGTCTATGCTCTTCTACCTGTTGGACAATCTAATCTACTCCTTTTGATAGACCTCAAACTTCAAATGCCCAAATATTTTATCTGGATTATGTCCTCTGTCGTCACTACTCCTTCCCTTAACACACACAACTTGTCAAATTCTTCTCAGTGTAAACACACACACACGTTCATGTGCATACATAGCTGAGCACACACACATACACACACAAATGCTTTTCATACCATGTGCAGTTGAGTATGAGAAATAAAACTTTAAGTGAAAAAGGATATGTATTCATTTCGTTGTTTTAAATCTGCACTGAAAAATTCACACCTACATCACATGTGTATATTCATAAACAAATTTTCCGTAATGCTGTTCATTATACTCATATATTCTAATAGCATGTTTTATAAAAATTGAGAACTGGAACTTTAGGGCATGCTTATCAAACCTCCACAGTAGTGAAATTAAAAGAAATACGACACAGTATTTCACAGTAGTGAAAATAACTTTACAGTGTACATCTTTGCACATTCTGTCAACACAAACTTCTGCCCTCACACTCCCTCCCACCCAGAGAAGTCACACATTTATTCCTTCACTCCTCCAATTCAGTCCTTATTCCAACTGCCTCTCTGTTAGTTGTTAACTTATTTCCTGCTAGGAAGAAAATAGATTACTAGCTGTTAACATTCCAGAATATTTGCATTTTGCATAGAGACACTTTGAGGGTATCTGTCGTTTTGGATGGAAGCCAAGTCAGACAACTTCTTAGACAAAACTTGACCCAGCTGCTTCCTATAGCAATTGCCTCTTCAGACACGAATATACTGAGTTGTGTGTGTATCTGCCCCTTAATTAGCACCATCTCTTAACACAAAAAGAAATTCACTTCTCCTAAACAAAAAGATGTCACCTCTATGCTCATTGAATTGTGAATCCACACACATATTGAACTTTGCCATAATCTGATACATATGCGGGCCCCTGTTATAGCTACCAGGTGTGTAATGAACACACATTATGGTACTGACATTAGTAGTGGCATTGACCGTGACCAAGTAGTTGGAGCATATTACTTATATTGACTATCCTTGGTCAGTAACTGGAAAAATCCAATTCAAACTGCCCTACACACACACAATTATTTGCTGAAGTGACAGACTTTTATAGGTATCTAAGCTTCAGATTTGGGTTATTCTAATTTATAAAATTAAGACTTCGTTTTGTTCCATTTCAGTCCTTTTAGCATGTGGCTTTAGTCTAGGATTCTATGTGATCATTTTTTTGCAACTATAGACTATAGTGAATATTCTGATGAGTTCACTTTCCCTAAAAAGATAATAAGCTTGTCTTTTAAAAGATCCAGCTAAAATCGAGGTAGTTCTTCCTGTCACTGAATAAGTCATAATGCTCTTATCTGAATCCAATCCTTAGTGCTGGAGAAAATAATTTTTGTTTGTTTGTTTGTTTCATTAAGCCCATAGCTCTTGTCTGTTCCTGGAGTTTGGAAGCAGAATTAACTGTACATAAAATTTATTATTTAAAGTTAAAGGATTATGTGATGACCAGAGAAGAATTTGTATGCTGTTTACTGGGCGAAGATTTCTTTAATATTGATGATCAAAGTTAATAGATATCCATTGCATCCAAAGTGGCAAGTTGGAATCCATGCTGGCACTAGCCCAAACCCATCTATTGAAGACATTTCTGTCAATTCTGGACCCTTTGCTATTATCTCCAGTACACAACTAGCAGTTCATCAGAGCAAACATATGACACCTCTAATTAGGTTGTTTACGATGTTATCTTTGGATAAAATTCTGCATTTGTGTCATTAACTCATTATTAATCTCCACCCACAAATGTACCTAAATGATTCTTGAGTATTTGCTGTGACACTTGTCTTTGCATCTTTAATCTAAGACCAAATTTTTAGTTTAATAATATAAGTATTTAGATGTTTAAGAGACAAATGTCAGAAAGATGTAGCCAAACATGGAATTTTAGTTTTGATTTCCAACAATATGTGGCTAATCATAAGATCACAAAGTTGACGTATATTTAGCTGCACATACAAAGGAAAAAAATCTTCTCAAATGATAGAAAATGATATATGGATAATATTTGAGGGCCTGCATAGCTCTTAAAACTGTATAAAGACTTGTATAATCATATACATCTTTATAATTTAACTTTGTGTCTTTAACATGTTAATATGTCTTCCACTGACTTAGAAATACATATTTGAAACTTAAAATTTCTTTTTTTTTTCTTTTTTGTCTTTTTCTTTTCTTTCTTCTTCTTCTTTTTTTTTTTCTTTTGACAGAGTCGTGCTCTGTCATCCAGGCTGGAGTGCAATGATGCGATCTCTGCTCACTGCAACCTCCGCCTCCTGGGTTCAAGTGATTCTCCTGCATCAGCTTCCCAAGTAGCTGAGATTACAGACGCCTGCCACCACGCCCAGCAAATTTTTGTATTTTTAGTAGAGATGAGGTTTCACTATTTTGGCCAGGCTGGTCTCGAACTCCTGACCTCAGGTGATCCACCCCCGCCTTTGGCCTCCCACAGTGCTAGGATTTATAGGCATGAGCCACAGTGCCCAGCCTGAAACTTAAAATTTCTATACCATATGTCAACTCCAACACCTGAAAGAATAGCAGGAGAAGTTAAGCGTGGATCTCCACTGGCATTTAAACTTTTATTATTTCATTATGCATCATATATTTCTCTAAAATTATAAAAATTCATTAGAATTAATACTAAATAAAATGCAAATTAAATTATTATAATATTAGTAATGAAAGGTTCATAAAATACCTGCCTCCCTGTATGAGCTTTAATTTTTTTTTCAAAATTTTTTCTATATGTAGAGGGACTGGAGAGAGAGAGTGCAAGGGAGAAACTTAATACCTGGGTCTCTTAAATAAATCCATAAATGACATATGAAGATGGCATTAATGTTATAAAAGGCGACAAGAATCATTTCATGGTAGCGTTTGGCATTTTACTGCTACTACTAACAGCTATGAATACATTGCAAAGCTCTGATAAAACATTACAACCTTGCCTTTGAAGGTTACAGGTTTTTTTTCTTTATATTATCATAGTGGGGCTTGTTAACATCACCTAGTTAGTTGATCATTCTTATCTATAAACAGTATCAAGTACCTCTACAATATTACTTTTTAATCACCTATTATTTTCAAGATCACAACCCACAGTTATTACAGGAAAAATGAATAGTTTAGTATTAAATATTATAATTATAGAAAACAGTATTTTAGGCTGGGTGCAATGGCTCACGCCTGTAATCCCAGCACTTTGAGAGGCCGAGGTGGGTGGATCACAAAGTCAAGAGCTCCAGATCAGTCTGGTCAATATGGTGAAACCCCATGTCTACTAAACGTACAAAAATTAGCCAGGTGTAGTGGTGCATGTCTGTCACCCCAGTTACTAGGGAGGCTGAGGCAGGAGAATCATGTGAACCGGGAGGCGGAGGTTGCAGCAGTGAGCCAAGGTCATGCCAGTGCACTCCAGCCTGGGCGACAGAGCAAAACTCCATCTCAAAAAATATATATATATCAAAAAAACAAACACAGTGTTTTATTTTCTTGAGACAGGTAGCAATTATTCTTTTTAATTGTTCTGTCAAAAGTAGTAAGTATCCAAAATAATGAATAGATGAAATAGATGAAGGATTTGAATTACTGTGTACAAATGCTGGCTCTTCTCTGATGTCCTCTCAGGCAGATTCAATAGCTCTGACCTCATGTGGCTATAAGAATTTATGCAGGCAGCAATTTATAACACTTAATTGGTTGTATGGCAAATATATACACTTATATATGTCTTCAACCAATATTTTGAGTTTCTTATTGGTTCAGAGACCCTTTTTCCTTTTTCTGTATTTTCAGTACTATTCAGCATATAACATTTTCTATCTAGATATGAAATAAAAACAAAAAGTAAGGTGTTTATCACAAATTTGACAATAAATACAGTGAAAAACAATAAAATTCTAAATTGAGCTGACCACTATTTTTGGTTAGAATTCATCCTCAAATATCTAAATTTTGGTAAACAGCATCATGATCTCAGTTCTGTAGGCATAAATGTTTAGTATTAGTTTTCACTGTATAACCCACTTACCCATTCCCCATGTGTCACTAAATTCTTCTGTACTTTCCTTTATGATGTTTGTCAAATTTGGCCTTTCCAACTTCCTGATTTTATTTTTAGGCTTCCGAATTTAATATCAATTCTACCATATTAGGTTGGCTTAGTCCTAATATCATCTAACATCTTTTTTATCCTATGTCAATTATGAAATATTTCACGAGTCATCCATTTTACATATGTGTATTTATTTTTAAAATGTAAACATGTACTAATCAACTAGTTTGTAACACACAATCTAAATAAAAGGAAATAAAGTATGAGAAGAAAATAAATTTAAATAAATTTATTTCTGTATTAGTGAATTTTAATACACACTGTATAGGAATGTAACGTATTTTATGAGATAACTGATCTAAGTGATTGATTTTTTGTTTTTAATTTCTCCCAGTCTCCTGTGCACTCAGCACTCCAAAATCTTCTTAAAATACTGCTTTCTGATCAGAAATCTATAATGGTTAAGCTCAATTTAGATTCTTCTCTGTGGAGATTTAAACATTTCTCTATTTAGGTCCTTCTTTATGAATACGAATTTATTTCTTGTTTCATGCTCCTTACCAGCACACACATATTACTCCTCTGTTTTAGTCAGCAGATCTTTTTATTTTATTTCTCAATTGTTTTGTTCATTTTCTCCATTGTGTTTTCACCTACATTGTCTCCACTGCCCATATCACAAGACTCACGCCATTCCTACCCAATCCTACACCATATCCCCTTCTTCTGATCCAGTTTTTCCCATTTTCAAAGCCTAAAGCAGTTTCTCAGAAATGTTTTCCTTAACATGTTAACAGAATTTAATTATGCTTTAAAAATAAGGGTACCTGAAGGATCTATCCCATCACAGAATGAAATATCTTGATCCTATTTTCTGTAAAAAATATCTTGACCATAGTCAAAGTATAGTCAACTATAGTCATAGGCCTCCCAAGCATTAAGAATACCCAGTTTAACCTATAAGCAACAGGTGGTGAACGTGTCAAGGTAGGTTTATATCTGTTATAACTACTTACTAAATCAATGAACCTACACACTGTAGGTCCTTTGTAAATGCTTATTCTTACAGATGATAATCAATCTTCCTAGGATCTATCCTTGTTCGCAACTTGATAAGGACTCTAGTGGGGTCTTTTTTTTTTTTTTTTTTTTGTATTTTTAGTAGAGACGGGGTTTCACCGTGTTCGCCAGGATGGTCTCGATCTCCTGACCTCGTGATCCGCCCGTCTCGGCCTCCCAAAGTGCTGGGATTACAGGCTTGAGCCACCGCGCCCGGCTCTAGTGGGGTCTTAAGCACTCTCAAAGTAGTATAGGCATTCTCAGTAATATGGTAATGCCAGTCACATTTCTTACTGTGGAATAAATGAGCAAAGAAAATCACTGGGTGTCTGTCCAATTATTTCTACATTCTAATGCTTTATAGGAACACTATCTCTTCTGAATTACTCTTAGAAGCTTTTTGCAATCTGAGGAATCCAACCATTTGTTTTTGTGGTATTTGGGACAAATATTACGTTAGCCAAAATCTTGTTCTGTATACAAATGGCAATCTATAGCAAAGGCAAACTTTCTGGTATCAAAACATAATAATCTTATTCTGGAATTTAATGAGTAATTTTATTTGGAATTGGAACAGATGGATAAAAACAGAGCAAGCAGATTCTTCTGGCTAATTGTTACACGTAACAAGGTAAAATTTTCCTCATTTCTCTGAATATTCTTTTAGTGATGAATGTCATGCCAGTATGCATAAAATTCCAGTTTTTATTTTTGAAGCTGTGGTGTTAATGCAATCATTAGTTAGGCTGCTTTCAAAAACTTAAAAACAGTGATATAATTTTAGACATTTCTAAATAATTATGTTAAATAATTCCTTTTGCCAATCTCATCAATCTTCTTATTCATGTGTCAAGACAGAGTGGTCTGTGAGGCTGTTCTAAACCTTTTGGGAAACTTTCCAGGCTCTTAGCTTCAGAGTAATGCTCCTATGCACACCAGCTCAAAATAAGCATCCCTCCAGTATACTCCCTGATGTCTCATGCCCTGACTAACCTTTGTTCAGCCTCTTTGATGTAAACTATCAGTGGTTTCTAGTCAGAATATCAGTCTTTGCCTTGTCACTGGACACTCTAGTTTTTTCTTAGAAAAATACATTTACAGTCGTATGCCACACAGTGATGTGATCAGTGAGGGACCCTATATACTCAAATGGAGCTGACACATTCCCATTGTCTAGTGACATTGTGCCTGTCATAAAATCATTGCACAGTTACTATATTTTTCATAAATTTAATGTAGCTTAAGTGTACAGTGTTTATAAAGTCTACTGTAGTGTGTAGTAATAACCTAGGCCTTCACATTCACTTACTGCTGCTTCACTGACACCCAGAACAACTTCCAGTCCTGCAAGCTCCATTCATGGGAAGTGACCAGGATAGTTATACCATTTTTTTTATCTTTAATAACATATTTTTAAAAATTTTAATACCATATTTTTACTATAACTTTTCTATGTTTTGATATGTATAGATACACAAATACATACTACTGTGTTACAATTGCCTATAGTATTCAGTACAGTAACATGCTGCATAGGTGTGTGTGTAGCCTGGGAGCAATAGGCTGAACCGTATAGCCTAGATGTGTAGTGGGCTATGCCGTCTAGGTTTGTGTCAGTACACACTGTGATATGGCACAATGATTAAATCACCTAATGATGAATTTCTCAGAATGTGCCTTTCTTAAGCCATGCACACAACCATATTTAATTTTACAATTTCTTCTTTAGCCAATGTAAAAAAAAAAATACTCTGTCTAGATCATCTTCTCAAATTTTTGCTCAGCAAAGAGATCTTTCAGTCTTTCTCCAGGAGGGGTATTGGAGCTTTAATTCAGAGGGTTTTCTAGTAAGTTAAAATGAAGTTAATAATGAACATAATTTTTAAACTTTGTTATTTTTCTTCATTTTAGTACTGGCTTTTCAACGTTATAAACAAAACTTGTGAATGTTTTATATTAGTAGATTATAAGTTCTGTTTGATGATACTACAGCCCAGTTGTCCTCAAAGTGTGACTTGGACCCCTTTCAAGAGGTCAATGAAATTAGTGTCATTTTCATAATTATACTAACATATTATTTTTTATTTTTACTATCACTCTTTCACAACTATATATCAAAATTCCCCAATAGCTACATAACATATATTATTGCATAGATTGAATACAGAAGAGGAAATAATTGAATAAAATTAAAGTTGTATTTTAAAAAGGCCACTCTGTTTACTATTTTTAGTGTTAAAATATATTTTATAAAATTGTTTATTTTGTTAAAATGTAATGAATTTATCTTTGTCATACAAAGTTAACTATTAAATATATATATTTAATTTTCCAGTTTTAATATTGACTATAATAAATAGCCATAAATATATCACATACAAGCCAAAGATCTTGGGCTCTCAATAATTTTTAAGACTCTAAAACTGTTCTTAGAAGAAAACTTAAGCACTACTACTCTTGTATAAAATTTAAATTGCATCACTAATTGATAAATACTTCTAATAAGTAACAGTTTTTCCTTGCAACTGAAATGAGAAGCAGAGTGACTAAGTTCCAAAAACTGATTAGTGTTCAGGTTGTCAATGTAACCCAGCAATATAAATTCTAATTGAGCTTTTCCCCAGCAAATTACAATGGGTTAGTAACAGGGTATAAATTATACTTTAATAAAGAAACAGTGGCATGTAAACTTAGGCTAATTATGTAAACATGGAAAATTCATTTGCAAATTGTGATAAAGAAGAATTAGAATTAATAAATACTCTTCAGTATCATCAAAATTAACACATGAAGTTATTCTACATGACTGTTTCTTTCAGAAATAACTAGCCCTAGAATTCTTAAATCTAGGACTATGCAGTTGTACATAGGAAAATCCATTCTACTTCGCACTAAATACAGTGCATACTTTCTTATGGAGCCTCTTCATTCAGGTAACTCCTACTTCTTTTCAAATTAGGTGTGTTTGGAACACAGCAGAATGACCACTTACAACTTGATATATGCAAATTTCACTTACCTAATTTGTCAGCACCTGCACAAAGTAGTCAATAAATCAGCCCCTTTTGAATCTGTTAGTCTGATATTTCCTGACAGTCTCATACTGAAGCTTAGTTCCTGGACATTTAGAAACCTAGGCCAGCATAACATGCCAGCCCTAAATATGTCAAATATGTCATTATTATGCTAGGAAAAGCATCTTGCAAACAGAAAATCAAATTTCTGGATGTGGGAAAATGAAGCTATTCACAAAGAAAATACATGTGTCTTGGAGACAGGGAGGGGACTATTTTTATATAGAATTAAAGCTCTTGTAAGTAGAAACAAAAGGTCTCATCTTTTAATTTTCCACAGCAGGATCTGTCTGTCATTTTATCTAGGTTGCTTCTCATACAAATAATATAGTAGACACGCTGTGAAAAGTTTGCATGGGTCATCTATTTTTGTAAAAGTCCTCAGTTTCTCACTAAGAAAAAAATACAATTGTGAAAAATTTTAAGTAAAAATGCATATGTATTACATGGCTACCATTAAATATGATTAATGTAGAAGGGAGTATGAGTGTGTAATGGGAATTGGTTAAAAAGACCAACCATTTTTGTGGTATTGCTGAAAACTAAACCTTAAACTATTTTTTTTAAATGCAGTTCAGGGAGGACTTCACTGAGCCCAGAGCTTGATGTTTTAGATTGAATATATATTTTGGAATTGGAATGTTTGAAGTTAAAATCTCAGGTCAGCAATGTTTACAAGTGGGGCAACTATCACAGATTACTTGCTATGGATATTTTCCATCCTCCATCCTTCCTTCTTTCCTTCCTACTCCTTACCCTCTTCTCTTTCTTTTATTGGTACAGTGGGATTACAACATCGAATCACTTGGGTATCAAATACATTCATTATTCATAAATGCCGGCATCATTTTCTTTTTTTGTATTCCTACCTGTCTTCCTTCTGGCCTTCCTCCATTCATTTTTTCGTCTAATTATGTAAGGTTGCACTATTTTAGTCTTCTTACCCTCATTTTCTTGATTTGCTAAAATCAAAATACTAACACCTACCTTAAAGAAATGCTGTGATTACTGTACTGGCTAAATACAATTGTGCTTCCTGTCAACTGGCTTATGTGTCTGGGAAAAGTGTCAATGCTGACAGAGTTGGGTGTGATGAATAAGATTACAGTCTTCTAAGCCACCTTTGGAGCTGGTCACTAGGGGCTTATTGAGCTGATCCTTTCCCCTCTTAATAGCCTATTTGCTTGATTTACTTAGCCCTTTCCAACTCAATTCCAAAACACTTAACCTTTGAAAAAGATGAGGCCAAAATAAAATCTGGAATAAGAATTTCTATTTTTTGCCCAGCTAAACATCTGTTTCCCATTAGTTACTGAAGTCTATGATTTTAAAGCAGTTGCTTCATATCATTCTCTAAATTATCACAAATTTCAACTTATCATGGTTTACATTAATATTCTGCTACAGATATACATATGTCCAAAGAGAAAATCATCATAAAGATGCAATAAATGGATTTTGCAAAATGGGTTTATTATGGATAAGAAGTCCTTTGATTAATACTTCGTTCTTGAAAAATATCTAGATAAAGATTTTTCTTCACATTATTTGGTGTTTGTGTGTGTGAAGAATTTTCAAAATTAATCTCTGATTTTGTGAGTATACAGGTGGCAATCAAATGGGAACAGCAATTTCCACCCTTATGTCCTGGATGCTGCTCTGCTTGCTGGTGTTAGGATCATTACCAACCTCTCAAAGTGCCATCATTATATCTCTTTCTACTGACTATGCCAGCAGCAATCTGTGCAAGTTAGTAAAGCTCAGAATACCCACCCTCATTTTCAGACTCCGTGGAAACCTGAAGAGAGTGGGATCACTTTACTGAGCACAGGTGCCCTCTTTGGCCCCTTCTATTTAATTGAGTATTATCTACCTACTTGTATATAATAGGGGATGAAATTAGAAATGTAACAACACCTGAAAATGGTTTTTTTGAGTATATATTTATTTGTAAATTCTTTACCAACATCTGTAAAGGAGCTCATTTAAAAGATTTTTTGTTTTAAATCTAATATGGGTTAAAATGACAAAATGATAATGTCACATATTTCCATTTTAATTATTTTTTACCACAGTGATTCAAGGTATCCCTCATACTGTATCAATTCAATTCTAACAAATAGGTTCTAATTCCATCCCTAACACCTTTTGTCAGGAACTAATTCTAATGGTCACTCCTTCCTTTTAGGAGGCATAATCTTTGTTCTTTATACTGTTTTAAATCTCAGATAATAAATATAGTTAAATATATAAAAGCCCTGTGCTTTCTCTATTTATCCATAATTCTCCTCCTTCCTTCTAATTTGTGTTTCTGTAGAGTTTCTATCTAATACAATTATGACAATGGCTCTATCGTTTGGAGGAAGAAAGAAACATCAAATAAAAAAGAAATCAAACGTAACATTTAAAACGGAAGATGTTAACCTGTCCTTACTAACATAAAATATGTATTCATATTCACACACGTGCGCACACATACACACACACACAGAGACACACACATACACACACTACTGGAACAAATATTTGAGAGTACCGAAGTTGCAGGACACAAGGCTAACACATTAAAATAAGTTATCATTTAAATACTAGCAATTAACAGTTTGAAAACCCCAAATCACGTAAAAAATAATGAAACATTTAAAAACAAATTTAGCAAAAGGAGTGCAAGACTTGTGCACTGAAAACTACAAAATATTGCTGAGAGAAATTAAAGATGATTTAAATTAATGGAGGGACATTCTATATTCACAGATGGAAAAATTCAATATTGTTAAGTTAACATTTCTTCCTAATTGATTACTATATTCAGCACATTATTTATTAAAAACCAAAGCAGGTTTTGATTGTTGTTGTTGTTGTTATTTAGACTGGCACACTGAGTTAAAAATGTATGTGGATTGGCCGGGCTCGGTGGCTCAAGCCTGTAATCCCAGCACTTTGGGAGGCCGAGACGGGCGGATCACGACGTCGGGAGATCGAGACCATCCTGGCTAACACGGTGAAACCCTGTCTCTACTAAAAAATACAAAAAGTTAGCCGGGCGTGGTGGCGGACGCCTGTAGTCCCAGCTACTCGGGAGACTGAGGCAGGAGAATGGTGTGAACCCGGGAGGCGGAGCTTGCAGTGAGCTGAGATCCGGCCACTGCACTCCAGCCTGGGGGACAGAGCGAGACTCCGTCTCAAAAAAAAATGTATGTGGATTAACTTAAACAGCAATGAGACACCAATAACACCTATTAGAATGGCTAAAACCTAAAACACTGAAAACATCAAATGCTGATGAAAATTTTGAGCAACAGAAACTCTCATTCATTTTTTGGTAGAAACGCAAAATCGATTATACAGCCACTTTGGAAGACAGTTTGGCATTTTCTTCTAAAATTAAATGTTTTCTACTATACAAGGTGGCAATTTCACATCTTGGCATTTACCCACATGAGTTAAAAACTTATGTTCACAAAAATCCTGAACATGGATATTTATAACACCTTTATTCCTAATTGCCAAAACTGGGGAGCAACCAAGATGTCTTTCAGCAGGTGAATGGATAAATGAGCTGTACACATCCAGGCAATATAATATTATTCAGTGCTAAAATGAAATGAGCTACCAGGCCATGAAAAGGCATAGAGGAAACTTAAATGCATATTAATAAGTGAAAGAAGTTGATCTGAAAATATGTATATGGTATTATTCCAACTATATGACATTCTGGAAAAGAGAAAATGATTAAGAGACCAAAAAGATCTGTGGTTGCCAAAGGTTAGGAGGAGAAAGGGGTACATAAGCAGAGCAAAGATAATTTTTAGGGTATCAAGAATATTCTATATGATACTATATTGGTAGATACATATAAATTTACCCCAAACTTCTAGAACATACAACACCAAGAATGATTAACCGTAACCTAAAGACATTAGATGATAACGATGTATCAATATAGTTTAATCAACTGTAAAAACTGTACCACTCTGGTGGGAAATATTGATAACAAGGAAGGGCTACGTATGTAGGGGGCAGTGGCTATATGGGAAATCACTTTACCTTCATTGCTCAAGTTTGCTGTGAACCTAAAACTGCTCTAAAGGGAAAGTCTATTTTTTTTTTTTTTTTGAGGTCTCTATTCTGTTCTGTTGATCTAATCAGAGCAAACAGGCAACTTAGAGAATGGGAGAAAATTTTTGCAATCTACCCTTCTGACAAAGGTCTAATATCCAGAATTTACAAGAAATTTAAACAAATTTACAAGAAAAAACAAATAACACCATTAAAAAGTGGGCAAAGGACATGAACAGACACTTCTCAAAAGAAGACATTTATGTGACCAACAAACATGAAAAAAAGCTCAACATCACTGATCATTAGAAAAATGCAAGTCAAAACCACAATAAGATACCATCTCACACCAGCCAGAATGGCAATTATTAAAAAGTCAGGAAACAACAGATGCTGACAAGGATATGGAGAAATAGAAAGCCTTATACACTGTTGCTGGGAATGTAAATTGATTTAACCATTCTGGAAGACAGTGTGGCGATTCCTCAAGGATCTAGCACCAGAAATACCATTTGACCCAGCAATTCCATTACTGGGTATATACCCAAAGGAATATAAATCATTCTGTTATAAAGATACATGCACATGTATGCTTATTGCAGCACTGTTCACAATAGCAAAGATACGAAACCAACCCAATGCCCGTCAATGATAGACTGGATGAAGAAAATGTGGTACATATACAAGATGGAATACTACACAGCCATGAAAAGGAATGAGATCATGTCCTTTGCAGGGACATAGATGAACCTGGAAGCCATCATCCTCAGCAAACTAATACAGAAACAGAAAACCAAACACCGCATGTTCTCACTCATAAGTGGAAGTTGAACAATGAGAACACATGGACACAGGGAGAAGAAAAACACACATTGGGACGTGTCTAGGGGAGTTAGGGGAGGAAGAGCATCAGGACAAATAACTAATGCATGTAGGGCTGAATACCTAGGTGATGGCTTGATAGGTGCAGCCAACCACTATGGCATACGTTTACCTATGTAAAAAACCTGCGCGTTCTGCACATATATCCAAGAACTCAAAGTAAAATTTTTTAGAAAGGGAAAAATGATGTATCTATCTAAGAACACAGATGTATATGTGAATTCTCATAGCAGCATTTTTTTCATTATACCCACAAATTGAATACACTCTCACAACTTGAGATGAGAATAAAAGCAATGTTTGTATGCATGTATACAATGGAATACTATTGAGCATTAAAAACAAATGAAATACTGGTACATGGTTACTTCATGGAAGAATGACAAAATACTGTGTGAGTGAAGGATTCTACATGGAATTTACATAACATGCCCAATAATGGGAAATAATTTAGAGCACAAATCAGACATCCACGTTGTTGCAAAGGACATAATTTCATTCTTTTTTGTGGTTGTGTGGCATTCAATGATGTATATGTACATTTTCTTTATCCAATCCACCACTGATGGGCACCTAGGTTGATTCCATGATTTGATTTTTTAAATGTATCTTTAGTGTTTGTTCATCTTATTGTTTTCAATTTTATTTTCGATTCAGGAGGTACATATACAGGTTTGTTACTTGTATAACAAACTAGGGTACAAATGATCCCGCCATCCAGGTATAATATCCAACAGTTAGTTTTTCAAATTTTGTCCCACTCCCTCCCTTCCCCATCTCCAGTTTTTGTTGTTGCCATCTTTATGTTCCTCAGTACTCAATGTTTAGCTCCCACTTATAATTGAGAACATGCAGTATTTGGTCTTCTGTTTCTGCATCACTTGACTTAGAATAATGGCTTCCAGTTGCATCCATGTTGTTGCAAAGGACATAATTTCATTCTTTTTTGTGCATGTGTGGTATTCTGTGATGTATATGTACATTTTCTTTATCCAATCCACCATTGATGGGCACCTAGGTTGATTCCATGTCTTTGCTATTGTGAATGGTACTGCAATATGAATGCTTGTATCTTTTTGGTAGAACAATTTGTTCTCTTTTTGATATACAACCAGTAATGGGTTTGCTGGGTTGAATAGTAGTTCTGTTTTAAGTTCTTTGAGAAATCTCTGAACTGCTTTCCATGGTGGCTGAAGTAGTTTACATTCCCACCACGGAAATGAGAGTGGGAAAGTATTGTTTGCAAGTGGGTACAATGGAACATTTTGGGGGTGAGCAAAGTGTTCTAAAACTTGCTTTGCTGATGGTTGCAGAGTTCAATATATTTGCTAAAAATTATTAAGTCACACATATTAGGTGAAATTAATGGCTCATAAATTATATATCTCTAAACTTGCCTAAAATGAATGAAAGACATGAGTTAAGATAAAAATTTTAAAAACCCCTAGAAAACAAATAGTACCGTAAACATACATTTAAAAAATAGCAACCTGGGAAAATACTTAAAATATATACTCTGTATGATAAACAAATGATATCATCAATGTATAAAATCAATAAAACATCAGAGATATCCAAGATATAAAATAGATATAGTGATTGCATAAAAATAGAATTAGCTTTGAATTCTCAGAAGGGCAGCACACTTTCCAACATTGCTCTCTTTTTCACCTTTCCATCCTCTCAGTTTCTCTGGTAGAAAATCAAAATGGTATGAAGTTGGTCAATTATGTTTATCAAATCCTCTTAAGTGGTAGACCTTATTTTGGAGACTTGGGATAGAATAATGAACAAAATATAAAGACACCATTCTTTAAAAAATTTACTCAAGAATCCTTTATTGTCAATAAAGATGATAGATATGTGAATTAAGATTACTTTACATCTTAATTAATGTTGTGTAAGTCAAATAGTATGGTGTTATAGGAAATGCCTGGGTGTGTTGCTTTTACCAAGGTGATTGCAAAAGATCTCCATGAGAAGGTAATATTAAATTTGAGGACAGCCTTAAAATTGGAGTTACAGAGTGGAAAATGAAGGAAATGGGGCTACAAAAACTCTTAGTGGGGATTGAATTTCCTGTATGTCAAGCATTTCTGAGGTTAGATGCTTGACCTCATCTGAGGTTAGATGGGCGGGATGAAAGGGAATAACTTGGAGCCAGCTTATGCAGAACATCACATGGCTTATGAGGCTAGTAAGACATTTTAGTAATGAGACTGTTAAGACAGATTTTATTCTGTTTTCTTTTAGAAAGTCAAAGAAAAATTATCAAAACTTTGAAAAATCTCTTGGTTACATAATGACTTTCTTTCCTTTCTTATTAATTGAGATATTATTAGCTAAGCTAATATCAGGAAAAAAATATTAGGCTCTGCAAGTAATCAGTGGCGTTGATTGGGAAAGGATTTAGGATTTTAGATGTTGACTTTGGTTTATAAGCTATATGTGTGTATGTGTGTGCATGCATGTGTATGTGCATATATAAGTGCATATGTGTATCTCTATATTTATATTTATAAAATATATACAGCAAGTCCTCAAATAACCTCATATTCTTCAATATTATTAAGATAGAATGTTCATGAGAACAAAAATATTGTCTTCAGCTGTGGCCACTGTCTCCGTGAAGTCTGAACCTTCTACTTATCTCTGCATGGACATTATCCAAGTACTTATGTTTCCTTCCACATTCCAAAGATATGCACATTCGGTTAATTGGACCAGTGTCTAAATTGTCCCCACATGTAAGAATATAGAAGTGTGTGAGAGTATACTCTGCAATGGGATAGTGTCCTATCCAGGATTGGTTTCTCTTGTGTCTCGAATTGCCTCGTTAGGCTCTGGCCACCCACAATTCTGAACTGAAATAATTGGGTAAATAATCATCTTACTTGCTTTTATTTGTCTTTCTTAAATATATGTATAGCTTCCATTTATTTCAATGTTAAATATTAGGAGGCTTTCACCTTTATTTAGAAATGTCATGATTTTTTTGACTAAAAATATGCCAGAATAACTTGACTCTTCTTTATATCAAGCAGCCTGTGGTAAATTGGTTTCCTTATACAACACTTCACTTAAAGTCACAGTTTCCAAGACCCATTGATGACACTAAGTGAGTACTTACTGTATATTTATTTGGTATATATGCAAGACTACATAATGTCATAAACACATAGGATACAAATATACACAAGATACATACATATACATAATACATGTATATACTGTGGTGGTCAGTGACTGTCTGAGGCCGGCACATAGGTGATAAAAGAATTTACCAATACAGTAATGAGTTTAGAAAGGCAGATTTGTTTCAAGAAAAGGGGAAAATATGTTGCAAGAGAACAGTAGTCAAGACAGCAGTAAGAAGGCTGTCTGCAAAGAGGCAGGAGCTGGAGGAAAATTTTTTAAGTTCGTGCTGCTTAAGCTGAGTACTTGCAGACAGCGTGCAGTTGGGCTGTGAGCTAGGTGCTTGTAGGATGCTTAGATGCTAGTGAGCCATTTGAGGTTGACCCTGTTTCTCAGAACATTTCCTCCCCTCTACCCCATTTCTGTTCATGCCACCAAAACCCATTTTTCAATTTTCTTTTAACTCCTTAGGGCTACGCATTTCCCTCCTGACAGAACAATAGTGACAAATCTGTGCTATTTGGGTAGAGGTCCCATCTTCCAACTACTTTCTGCTTCCCTGGGCATAGAACTGACCATTCCTAAGGTTGTTGGTTTGTCAGGGGACGCTCTGAGTCATTGTCTTGGGTTATGGGACTTAAACTGTTGGGCATAGCTGGAAGATGGGACTCGGGGAGAAGAGGATGTCCATAAGGAACTGATGTCCAGCCAAGTCTAAAGGAGAATCGTGGAGGTGTCTGGGCATGATTGGCTGATACTCTTGCATCCTTAGAAGCTTGGTGTGGAACTGCTGCATTCTGGAAGAAACAAATTTAACCAGGGGAAGTTAGAGACATTGAGTTGGGATATGAAATAAAACAGCCTGAAGGGGGAGCCTGGTGGCCACTTTTACTTATTTGTCAGTGCCATTGTTCTCAATGGAGATTTCATCATTGTTCTTCTGATGGGCTTTGCGGTACTTAAAGATACTACCTGTGCGGGAAGTATAATAGCCTCCAATAGGGTCATAAATTCAGGAGTATGTTTAATTAGAGTATCCTGGGCTGTTAAAAATCCTCTTTTCCACCAAATGGCGTCATGAGCATGTACTACGTGAAAGGCATGCGCTGAGTCTGTGTAAATTTTAAGCCTCATGCCTGCTCCCAATTGTAAGGCTAGGGTTAGAGGAATGAGCACTGAACTCTGGGCTGAGGTGGTGCCTGACTTTTCTATTAGGGGTTGTATTAGTCGGTTTTCACACTGCTGATAAAGTCATACTGGAGACTGGGCAATTTACAAAAGAAAGACGTCAATTGGACTTACAGTTCCACCTGGCTGGGGAAGGTCTCATAATCATGGAAGAGGGTGAAAGACACTTCTTAAATGGTGGCTGCAAGAGAGAATGAGGAAGAAGTAAAAGCAGAACCCCCTGATAAACCCATCAGAGCTCATGAGACTTATTCACTATCACAAGAATAGCATGGGAAAGACCGGCCACCATGATTCAATTACCTCCCCCTGGGTCCCTTCCACAACATGTGAGAATTCTGGGAGATACAATTCAAGTTGAGATTTGGGTGGGGACACAGCCAAATCACTATTCTGCCCCTGGCCCCTCCAAATCTCATGTCCTCACATTTCAAAACCAATCATGCCTTCCCAACAGTTCACCAAAGTCTTAACCCAAAAGTCCACAGTCCAAGTCTCATCTGAAACAAGCCAAGTCCCTTCTGCCTATAAGCCTGTAAAATCAAAAACAGGTTAGTTACTTCCTAGATACAATGGGGATACAGGCATTGGGTAAATACTGCTATTCCAAATGGGAGAAACTGGCCAAAACAAAGAGGTTACAGGCCCCATGCAATTCCAAAATCCCATGGAGAAGTCAAATGTTAAAGTTCCAAACGATCTTTTTTGACTCCGTGTCTTGCATCTGGCTCATGCTGAAGGAAGGGGTGCGTTCCCATGATCCTGGGCAGCTCCACCCCTGAAGCTTTGCAGGGTACAGCCTCCTGGCTGCTTTCATGGGCTGGTGTTGAGTGTCTGTGCCTTTTCCAGGTGCACGGTGCAAGCTGTTGGAGGATCTACCATTCTGGGTTCAGGAGGATGGTAGGCCTCTTCTCACAGCTCCACTAGGCAGTGCACCAGTAGGGACTCCGCATGGGGGCTTTGACCCCACATTTCCCTTTTGCACTGTACTAGCAGAGGATACACATGAGGGTTACCCCCCTGCAGCAAACTTTTGCTTAGCCATCCAGGCATTTCTATACATCTTCTGAAATCTAGGCAGAGGTTCCCAAACCTCAATTCTTGGCTTCTGTGCACCCACAGGCTCAACATCACATGCATCTCATGGAAACTCCCAAAGCTTGGGGCTTCCACCCTCTGAAGCCACGGCTCAAGCTGTACCTTGGCCCCTTTCAGACATGGCTGGAACAGCTGGGACATAGGGCATCAAGTTCCTAGGCTGCCCACAAGACAGGGACCCTGGGCCCAGTCCACGAAACTACTTTTTCCTCCTGGGCCTCCTAGCCTGTGATGGGAGGGGCTGCTGTGAAGGTCTCTGACGTGGCCTGGAGACATTTCCCCATGGTTTTGGGGACTAACATTAGGCTTCTTATTATTTATGCAAATTTCTGCAGCCAGCTTGAATTTTTCTGCAGAAAATGGGTTTTTATTTTCTACTGCATCATCAGGCTGCAAATTTTCTGAGCTTTTATGCTCTGTTCCCCTTTTAAAACTGAATACCTTTAACATTACCCAAGTCACCTCTTGAATGTTTGCTGCTTAGAAATTTCTTCCACCAGATACCCTAAATAATCTCTGAATTTCAAAATTCCACAGATCTCTAGGGCTGGGTCAAAATGCCACCAGTCTCTTAGCTAAATCATAACAAGAGTCACTTTTGCTCCAGTTCTCAACAAGTTTCTCATCTCCATCTGAGACTACCTCAGCCTGGATTTCATTGTACATATCACTACCAGCATTTTGGGCAAAACCATTCAACAAGTCTCTAGGAAGTTCCCAACTTTCCCACATTTTCCTGTCTTCTTCTGAGCCCTTCAAACTTTTCCAATCTCTGCCTAGTACCCAGTTCCAAAGTCGCTTCCACATTGTCAGCAATGTGCCACTCTACTAGTAACAATTTACCGTATTAGTCTGTTTACACGCTGCTGATAAAGACGTACCCGAGACTGGGCAATTTACAAAAGAAAGAGGTTTAATTGGATTTACAGTTCCACCTGGCTGGGGAAGGTCTCGCAATCATGGCAGAGGGCAAAAGGTACTTCTTACATGGTGGCAGCAAAAGAGAAGAAGCAAAAGTGGAAACCCCTCATGAATACATTACATCTTGTGAAAGTTATTCACTATCATGAGACTAGCATGGGAAAGACTGGCCCCATGATTCAATTACCTCCCCCTAGGTCCCTCCTATGTTGGGTCTCTCCTACAACACATGGTAACTCTGGGAGATACAATTCAAGTTGATATTTGGGTGCAGACACAGCAAAACCTTATGAGGAGCTGTTGGTCCATTTGGGCTTCAGGCTTCAAGGTATATTGGGGCTTCCTAGGGAAAATGTTATAGTCCTCAAGATGGATTTTTACAGGGTTTGTAAACTAAGAACATCATGGAGTGGAGGCATCCCATGCCTCTAGAATTTGTTATTAAGTGAAGGATTTTAGGGGATTGGCACTTTTGGTGGCAGGAGCTAGTAATGTTAATATGGGGCAAGTGTATTTGGGAATTGAAAGCTAGTTTGGAGTTTTGTCATTATATCCCTTCTAAGTAGATAGGTAGGACAGCTTGGTAGAACCAGGCAAGAGTAAGTGAAAACATGTTTCCCCAGAGTGCATAACAAGGGGGAGGTGAAGTGTCCCTGATGTGACTGGCTGACCATGCTGGTGTGGAGGATCAACGACTAAAACGTAGGTCCAGAAAAACTAATTAGGGCTGAATAAGTAGCTCCTATGTTGATTACAAACTCAGTCTTATTCCTTGCCACATTTAGGGTTACTCAAGGCTCAGTCATAGAGATGGTTAATACAGGAGCCTGGATGGCCTCTGGGTCCAATCAGTTATCTCTTTCTGCCTTCTCAGTCTTATTAGCTTCCTCATAGTTGAGGAACAGAGTTAGGGGCATTTGTTGTTGCCATCCTTCCAAATTAGCCCATAATTGAGGTTGCTAGTTATGGGATGACTCTTCCGCATGTGGAAGAGAGGGGCAATCCCATTTCCAATGCCTGGGTTGTTTGCAGTGTTGACAGGAGCCAAGAGGATGGTCCCTGAGTGCCAGAAGATAGTTAGGGAGGCTTTTGACAGTTCTGTTGTTAAAGATCTTGAAAGCCATGTCCAGTAAAGTGGGGAATGGAGTTTGTGGTCCTTGGTCTAGTCTTCGAGGTTTGTGCCTAATATCTGAAGAAGCCTGGCTGATAAAATGAACAGTTAAGTTAGTGAGGCCTTCTGGGCTCTGAGGGTTCTTGTTAGAGTATTTTCTCATGGCTTCAGCCAGCCTAGAGTGAAGTAGAGCTGAGTTTTCATTTTACCCCTGTGTTACCTCTTTTAGATTAGCAAAGTTGACTGGTCCTATGGTAGCCTTTTTTATGCCTACAATTAAACAAGTAGTCATTTAATTACTGCATTCCCTGCCAGTGTTCCCCTCCTGGTAGCCCTATCTAGGATCAACATCAGGAACTGCTGTTCTCCCCAGGCCAGACTCCTGAGGGTTGTGGGCAAGAACCTATGTGGCCATTCTTGAGCCAGGGACCAAATGGAGGCCTTTTCTTCATGAATACAACTGGTGGTAAAGATAATATAAATGTTCTGCCAATTGTGTTCAAAGGAAACAGTATTTTGAATTCTTTCATGAAATGGGAAGTATCCTCCTTAAAGAAGCCAAGCTTAGCTTCTATCTGAGAGAGGTTGGACAATGGGAAAAGAACATGGACTCTGATGGTTCCTCGATCCCCATTTGCTATTTCTCAGAGAAGCAAAATCTTGTCTGGGGCTGAAGTGGGATCATAAGTGGTCCCCATGTGATCTAGTATGTGAAGAGGAGAAGGGTCCTTAATAAAAGGAGGAGGCACTGAAATATGACATCCAAAGTTGGGATGTTGCGGGAAAGTGAGGGAGAAGAAGCAGATGGAGTAGGTATAGTTAACATAAAGGTGATTTGTCAGGGAAAGAAGAAGGTTGAGAAGGGGTAGCCTCAATCAGTGCAGCCAGTTTGGGAGAGTGGAAGAGGGTAAAGGAAGGGTCTTTTAGAATGTCAGGGGAGACAATGGGATAGAGAATTTAGCCAAGCATATTTGCCAGGTTTGCCAGAGATCGAGATCCCAAGAGAGAGTCATGAAAGCCTGGACATAAGCAACTTCAGGCCATTTAGAAGAGTTGCGACACAGCAAATAGAGTTGCAAAAGAGTATTAGAATCTAAAGTCCCATTCAGAGTCCAGGTTAATTGATCCAGGAGTTTATACAGAGGCCAAAATACATTACACAGGATAGTCAGGCAGTTCTTTTTGAGAGTCTGGGGGTCAAATTTATCCCAATGTTTTAGGATGCAAACTAGAGGTTAATCTGAAGGAATAGACAGGGTTTTTCCCATGGTGGGACTGGTAAACGTCCTACCACTTGGGGCTAATGTCTGCTGGGAACTTGAGCCACACTTTCTCTAGGGGTATCCCACGAGAAAAAGAGTTCCACTCATTTCTGCTGAGGGACTCTGAGATGCACTTACCTAAGGGGCATCCCACCTATTTGAAGGGTGTCCTGGTGCTGGGGTTGACAGTGCCGGGGCCTTACACTGGATGGCCAGTCCATTTATGAGGAACAAGGGTAAAGGGAGAACTCAAGCCTGGAACCAGCTTAAAAGAGGCAACAGGAATGGGAAGACTCTGAGGCCACTTGAAATCACCTGATGTGGGAACTTCTGAAGCAGGAAGCCTGGCTATCTTCACAGCAGAATTAGAGTAAGAGAAAGAGAGAGTTTAAGTCACCCAAAACATGGGTGGATTTGCCCTAGATGAGCTGCCACTGATAACTGCACCACACCTAGGAACTGGAGACCTCTGAACAGGGAGGATAAGAGAGTCTACCACCCTTCTGGTCCAGGTAGCTAGCCTTGTTTGCCTCATAGCCTTCAGGCAACACCAGAGAGCAGCATGGGCCAGATACTGTAAATTATGAGAGGGCTACTGGAGGCTGGCTGCTGGCATGCTGAAAAAGGAAAGTGAACTTAGGTTCCTCGCCTGAATGGGTGGTGGTGGTAAGGCACTTCTGCATGAACACGTTTCAGCTTCACCAGGTGTAGCCCTGGCCAGATACCTTCAGTGTCTCTGTGCCTTGACACTGTCCACTGAGTGTCCCGAGTAGAAAGGGAGTGGGGAGAGTGTTCCTGTAGGGAGAGATTTTTCACAGGGTAAGAGGTCCCCATAAGGGCCACCAAAATGTTGTGGTCAATGTCTGTCTGAGGCCAGCACATGGGTGTTAAAAAAAATTGACCATATCAAAAATGAGTTTAGAAAGATACATTTATTTAAAGGAAAGCTAGAGATACATTGCAAAAGAGCAATGGGTAGGACAGTAGCGGGAAGGCTTTCTGCAAAGAGGCAGAGGTTGGAGGAAAATTTTATAAGGTTTTGCTGCTTAGGCTGAATGCTTGCAGACAGGATACTTGAGTACAGGTGGGCTACGAGCTGGATGCTTGTAACAGGATGGTTGGATACTAGTGAGTTGTTTGTCGTTGACACAATTTCTCAGGACATTTGCTCCCCTCTACCCCTTTTTCTGTTTTTGGCAGCTAAGTCCATTTTCCAATACATCTATAAAAGTTTTATATAGGCCAGGCGTGGTGGCTCACGCTTATAATCCCAGCACTTTGGGAGGCCGAGGCGGGTGGATCACGAGATCAGGAGATTGAGACAATCCTGTCTAACACGATGAAACCCTGTCTCTACTAAAAATACAAAAAATTAGCCGGGCGTGGTGCCATGCTCCTGTAGTCCCAGCTACTGCGGAGGCTGAGGCAGGAGAATTGCTTGAACCCAGGAGACGGGGGCTGCAATGAGCCGAGATCATGCCAGAGTGAGACTCCATCTCAAAACAAAGAAAAGTTTTATATATATAAAAGATATATACACACACACACAAATATATTAGAGGATGACCACTTCTTGTAGAAGAAAATGAAGCTTCCTGAACAAGACATGTGACTCTTGATAAATAAGTCTCTCTTTACTTTCTAGGTCACTGTTTCCCTTGTTGTGCCCTGTACTTTTTGTTACAATAATAATGGACTTAAACTAATTTCCATTATGTACATACTGTGGTTTTAGGGGCCTGTATACCTTCATCTTCTTATGCTAATGCTAAGTGTTTATATTTTTGAAAGCAAGATTATTATAGAAGCAAAGAAACAAAAAATGGCCATTCCATAGGCAAAGCAGCCTTAACATTGCTAACTTGTTCTTACTACCCAAAGTGATCTATAGATTCAATGCAACCACTATCAAAATTCCAATGGCATTTTTCACAAAAATAAAAAATTGTAGAATTCATATGGAAATACAAAAGACTCCAAATAGCCAAAGCGATCTTGAGAAAAAAGAACAAAGCTAGAGGTATCACACACTTTGATTTCAAGATATACTACCAAACTATAGTTGTCAAAACAGTATGACACTGGCATAAAAACAGAATTATAGACCAATGGAACCTAATAGAGAGAATAGAAATAAATCTGCATATTTGCTGTTGATTGTTCTTCAACAAAGTAATCAAGAGCACACAATAGTGAAAAGACAATCTCTTCAACCAATGGTGTTGTGAAAACTGCATAACCACATGCAAAAGAATGAAATTGTATACTTATTTCACCCTATATAAAAAAAAACCCAAAGTTAATTAAATAATACTAAGTAAGTTGGCTTTCCCCTCACAGCACTCTTAACCATCCTTTCAGATTCAGCCCAAGCAGTACCTCCTATCAGACGATCTCTTTGATACCACTGTCTAAGGCAAACACTTGTTTTAGAGCTCATATGATGCTGTATTTAGCTTTCTATCATTTTACGTGTTACACGGAAACAGCCGATTCTCATTGGTTATCATTGCTCATTGTGTCTTAAAGTAAGCAACTTGTATTCTTTTTCTCTTTGCATTGCCAGCCTCTGAACAGATTTCTGGCACATAGGATCTGTTCCCTTAATGTTTAATGGATAAGTAGGTGAATGATTGAATAAGTGATTCCGAGAGCATACCTAGAGCAACAGGCATTGAGAAATTATATGTCAATATGAAGAGGAAAGCTATTTGTGGTTTCGAATGGAAACTAAAGTGTCATTATCTTGTTTGTACTCAATCCCCAAGAGAGTCATTTACCATTCATGCTGTGAACATCAGTTAGCAAAATGAATCTGTTAGAGAACTGTGTGCCATGGCAAACACATGCTATTATTTATGAATTATTTCACTTCCTCCATTGATAAGGTGGATTTATTTTATATAAGTATACCAGTAAGAAATACAAATATCTTTGGGGAGCTAGTATTTGCCATGCCCCCCACCTTCTCAAAGTTAAGTCTAGAAAATGCTGAATAATTTCTGCATCTTTAAAGAGAAAAAAAAATTATGGTATTACCAAATATTGTATATAATGTCTTCCCACACCAAAAATAACTATAACTCAATGATTAAGAGAAAAAAGAGACAAAACTAAGGGATAAAAAAGAAATTTTCATAACAGTTTTTAATTTGAACCTCTAGATATTAACTTATGCTTGTGAGAAATTATCTAACAATAAAATTGTAAAATATGTAGTAAAATTGTCAATAACAAAAAGAATAGTAATATCATGATCCATTAACTTTATTTATATTCATTACAATTTTCAGGACAGCTATGGGAAAACCATTATTGTAAGTGTTCTATGAGGTGTAGAAAGGCAACACCCCTTTTTATTTAATCAATAAGCATTTCCATCATTTTTAATATTTGAAGCAACTTATTCATAGAGATTAACCATGGAATGCAATCATAAAGTTTGTTTTAAAAAACTAAACATTTTTATCTTTTAAGCTTAATGTTGCATTTTACTTTAAATGTTAACAATATAATGCCGTAATTACTCAATAGGCTTGTAAATTTATACACACATGTATACACACAATGTAGATACATTGTATTTATATGATTTGTCTTATAGTCTTATCAGAAAACTTTATCCTACTGCACAGCTGTGGGGATGGAAGTACATAAATAGGAAGGGTGAACTAAATTAAACCCAATCTAATAATTCACTCCAATAAAATAAAATTACCTTTTTTAATTCAACTTCCTTGAGGTGGAGGAAATAGTCATTTGTTTATATTTTCTTCCTTTCTTGCTTCTTTTCTTCAAGATGGAATACCTGTGTATGAGGAATAGAGGGGTTACCCAGTGGTGCTCAGGAAGAGTCTCACTTATATGTGTACAGGTCCGTGAACTCTATTCAGTTCCTCTGGTATCTGTGCTCATATCCTGTGACCAGCTGACACTCACCATTTGGGAGTTCTGTGCTAATTTTTTCAGTTGTGACCTCTGTCAAAGAAAAATCTCGGCCGGGCGCGGTGGCTCAAGCCTGTAATCCCAGCACTTTGGGAGGCCGAGACGGGCGGATCACGAGGTCAGGAGATCGAGACCATCCTGGCTAACACGGTGAAACCCCGTCTCTACTAAAAAAAATACAAAAAATTAGCCGGGCGAGATGGCGGGCGCCTGTAGTCCCAGCTACTCGGGAGGCTGAGGCAGGAGAATGGCGTAAACCCGGGAGGCGGAGCTTGCAGTGAGCTGAGATCCGGCCACTGCACTCCAGCCTGGGCGACAGAGCGAGACTCCGTCTCAAAAAAAAGAGAAAAATCTCACTGGTGAGAGTTAAACCCACAAAATAGATTATTCAAGACAATTGTAATGGGGGTTGAGATCACTGCAATAGGGAAGAAACACTGAAACAAGAGGCAGACTTGTTTTCTTGTTTCTTTTGTTTGTTTGTTTGTTTTTAGAGTCTAGGTCTTGCTCTGTCACCCAGACTGGAGTACAGTGGCTCAATTATGACTCACTGCAGCTTCAAACTCCTGGGCTCCGGGGATCCTCCTACCTCGGTCTCCTGAACAGGTGGGACTACAGGTATATGCTGACATGTCTGGCTATTTAAACAAATATTTTTAGAGATGTGGTCTCTCTATGTTTCCCAGGCTGGACTTGAACTCCTGGCCTCAAACAATTCCCCAGACCCAACCTCTCCAGTTGCTGCGATTACAGGCATGAGTTGCCTGACTCAGCTCAAGGCAGGATAATTTTTAAGTACTGGAGGGTCAGTGTGATAGATTGGTCAACATGATTAGGCCATGTATGTTTGCTCTTTGGACTTTATCAAAATCAGGCTCCCACCCTCCCAAAGACTGTGAGTTAGGGGTGCAATCTTTCTTGAGAATTGTATTACGAAGTGGGGCTGCCAGGTCATTGAGAAAAACATTCCTGGATTGTAAAACTGGCCAATGACTGAGAGAACACTTGTATCTCAAAGGGTATAAAAATAATTTATACGTGTGAGTTTTCTAAAGGAAGTGCTTTAAAGAAGGGAGGTCTGGAGCCTACAGTCAGGAAACAATCTGTCCAAAGTTTATTCAGGCTGAGGGGAAAGTTAAGGCTGCCTTGGTCACCTCAAGTTCTATTTTTTCTCAGATCTTTCAGGGCGAAAAATGTTTATACTCTGTTGGTTTCCCTATTGATCTTCCTCAGCTCTCTTCAGAGCCGCAGATTCCTCTGAGATCCAGCCCAGACTCCCATTCCATCTGCTGTCTCAGTATTCTTCTTTATAACCCTTGTAATGAAGGTCACTTTTTTCCTACTGCAGCAATGCCATTCAGAGCCTCACATCTGAAAACTTGAGTCCCTATATGCAACAAATACAGTTTTTGATACCTTGAGTGCCTCAGAGACTTAAAGGAGGCTCTGAAAAATTTAGTTCAGGTTCTTCTTCTGCCTATTCATCTTGAGCTGTCAATTTTACTGTGACAAATTCAACAAATATTAAGAGACTACCTTGATCCTTTAAGAATTGTTCATGGAAAACAAAGCAATAGTCCTTCCTTCCCCTGAAGTTTTCTCAATCCCTGCTGTTTCCCACTTTATCTTCCCACTGAGATTTTAACCCAGAGGTATGAAAACGTCACTTGTGTCTCTCTATCTGATTAATTTGAGGAGGAAAAGAGAAAAGAAAATGCAAAAACAACAGATTTAAGAATGTTAAAAAATTTTCACGCACTACAAGATAAAATGTAATGTCTAAAACTGGTTAAAAATCTAGTTATATGCATATTAAAATATGGAGAAAACTAGTAAAAGTAATCACTAAAATCATTTTAGGGATTGCCTCTGGGCAGCAGGGCAGACTGGAAGGTTTAAAGCTTGCTGAACTTAGCTTAGGCTTGTAGCAGTAGTGGCATGTTTTTAAGTGCACATGTATTATACTGATTAGAATAACAATTAAACCACCCTAGCTAGCCAGATGAAGAATCTCTCATTGTAATCTAAGTAAAATATTTTATCCCAGCATTGATATTGACATACCTCTTCTGCTAACACTTGATCTCTATACATTCATGCCATTTATCATTTTTACTTTTATCTAAATTATCAAAATCAGATTTGCCTCAGTTTTACTTCCGTTGTCTTGATTCTGTGTGTGTGTGTGTGTGTGTGTGTGTCTAATATGTGAAAAAATACTATATGTGCTTGTACATTTTGCTGGGTGTTTTTGTTCACATACAGTGTAGTATATAGACAGCTATATATATAAGCACATTTGAATTAACATTTTTCTTTATAAATAACAACTAACATTAGGTTGTGAATATATCTTATTTACTGTATATGACTTCACCTATATGTGGGTTTTTGGTGTTTTATTTTATTAACACCAAAACCCACATATAGGTTAAGTAGTATACAAGGTTTTTAAAAAAATCTATTCAGAGTGTTACAGTTAACTTCATATTTCTTTATATGCATTTCAAATATATGCAAACATTAAAAATTCTAGAAGTGAAATTATTAGTCAAAGAACAAGTGAAATTTCTAAATGTAGAGGATATTTTCTAATTGTCTTTGATAATGGATTGTACCAATCCACACTTTAATCAAGAGTATATTTTCACAATATTGATTTTACCCATCCATGAGCATGGGATATGTTTCCATTTGTTTGTGTCTTCTATGATTTCTTTTGCAGTGCTTTGTAGCTTTCCTTGTAGAGGTCTTTCACCTCCTTGGTTAGGTATATTCCTAAGTATTTTATTTATTTATTATTTATTTTTTGCAGCTATTATGAAAGGGGTTGAGTTTTTTATTTGATTCTTCGCTTGGTCACCGTTGGTGTATAGAAGAGCTACTGATTTGTTTACATTAATCTTGTATCCAGAAACTTTGCTGAATTCCTTTATCAGTTCTAGGAGATTTCTGGAGGAGTCCTTAGGGTTTTCAAGGTAAATGATCATATTGTCAGCAAACAGGGACAGTTTGACTTCCTCTTGATCGATTTGGATGCCTTTTATCTCTCTCTTGTCTGATTGCTCTGGCTAGGACTTCTAGTACTATGTTGAAGAGGAGTGGTGAGAGTGGACATCCTTGTCTTTTTCCCCTTCTCAGTGGGAATGCTTTCACCCTTTCCCCATTCAGTATTAAGTTGGCTGTGGGTTTGTCATAGGTGACTTTTGTTACATTAAGGTTTGTCTCTTGTATGCTGATTTTGCTGAGAGTTCTAATCATAAAGGGATACTGGATTTTATCAAAGGCTTTTTCCTGCATCTATTGAGATGATCATGTGATTTTTGTTTTTAATTCTGTTTATGCGGTGAATCACATTTATTGACTTGCATATGTTAAACCATCCCTGTATCCCTGGTATGAAACCCACTCGATCATGGTGAATTATCCTTTTGATATGTTGTTGAATTCAGTTAGCTAGTATTTTGTTAAGGATTTTAGCATCTATGTTTATCAAGGATATTGGTCTGTAGTTTTCTTTTTTTGGTTGTGTCCTTTCCTGATTTAGGTATTGGGGTGATGCTGGCTTCATAGAATGAATTTGGGAGGGTTCTTTTTTTCTCTATTTTGTGGAATTGTTTCAAAAGGATTCTTCTTTGAAGGTTTGGTAGAATTCTTCTGTGAATCTGTCTGGTCCTGGACTTTTTTTGTTGATGGTGGTAATTTTTAAATTACTATTTCAATGTCGCTGCTTGTTATCGGTCTGTTCAGGGTATCTAATTCTTCCTGATTTAAGCTAGGAGGGTTGCATTTTTCCAGGAATGTATCCATCTCTTATGGGTTTTCTAGTTTATGTGCGTAAAGGTGGTTCATAGTAGCCTTGAACTATCTTTTGTATTTCAGTGGTGTCCTTTGTAATATCTCCTATTTCATTTCTCTGTCTGGTAATTTGGGTTTTCTCTCTTCTTTTCTTGTTTAATCTTGCTAATAGTCTATCAATCTAATATTCTTTTCAAAGAACCAGTTTTTTGTTTCATTTCTTTTGTACTTTTTATTGTCTCAAATTCGTTTAGTACTGATCTGATCTTAGTTATTTCCTTTCTTCTGCTGAGTTTGGGTTTGATTTTGTCTTGTTTCTCTAGTTCCTTGAGGCATGACCTTAGGTTGTCTGTTTGTGCTCTTTTAGACTTTTTGATGTAGGCATTTAGGGCTATGAACTTTTCTCTTAGCGCTTAGCTGTATCCCAGAACGCAATCCCCATCAAAATACCACCATCATTCTTCACGGAGTTAGAAAAAATAATTCTAAAATTCATATGGAATCAAAAAAGAGCCTTTGTAGCCAAAACAAGACTAAGCAAAAAGAACTAATCTGGAGGCATCACACTACCTGTTTTCAAACTATACTATAAGGCCATAGTCACCAAAACAGCATAGTACTTATATAAAAATAGGCACATAGACCAATGGAACAGAATAGAGAACTCAGAAATAAACCCAAATACTTACAGTCAACTGATGTTTGACAAAGCAAACAAAAACATAAAGTGGGGAAAGGACACCCTTTCCAACATATGGTATTGGGATAATTGGCTAGCCACATGCAGAAGAATGAAACAGGATTCTCATCTCTCACCTTATACAAAAATCAACTCACAATGGATTAAGGACTTAAACCTAAGACCTGAAACTGTAAAAATTCTAGAAGAATAACATCAAAAAAGTCCTTCTAGACATTGACTTAGGCAAGAATTTCATGACCAAAAACCCAAAAGCAATTGCAATAAAAACAAAGATAAATAGCTAGGTCCTAATTAAACTAAAGACTTTTGAACAGCAAAAGGAACAGTCAGCAGAGTAAGCAGACAACCCACAGAGTGGGAAAAAAATCTTGAATATCTATACATCTGACAGAGGACTAACATCCAGAATCTACAACGAACTGAAAAAAATCAGTAAGATGAAAACAATGAATCTCATCAAAAAGCAGGCTAAAGACATCAACAGACAATTCTCAAAAGAAGATATATAAACTGCCAGCAAAACGTATGTAAAAATACTCAATATCGCTAATGATCAAGGAAGTGCAAATCAAAACCACAATGTGATACTTATTCCTGTAAGAATGGCCATAATCAAATAATAAAAAACAGCAGATGTTGGCGTGGATGTGGCGATCAGGGAACACTTCTACACTGCTGGTGGGAATGTAAACTAGTACAACTGCTATGGAAAACAGTATAGAGACTCCTTAAAGAACTGAAAAGTAGAACTACCATTAGATCCAGCAATCCCACTACTGGGTATTTACCCAGAGGAAAAGAAGTCATTATTTGAAAACGATACTTGCACATGTTTATAGCACCACAATTCACAATAGCAAAATCATGGAACCAACCCAAATGCCCATCAATCAGTGGATTGAAATTCCTATATATATATATCGGAATATATATATTGGAATATATGTATATTTCATATATGATGGAATACTACTAAGCCATACAAGGAATGAATTAACAGCATTTGCAATGACCTGGGTGAGATTAGAGACTATTATTCTAGGTGAAGTAACTCAGGAAGGGAAAACCAAACACTGTATGTTCTCAGTGATATATGGGAGCTAAGCTATGAGGATGCAAAGGCATAAGAATGATACAATGAATTTTAGGGACTTGGGGGGAGGGGTGGAAGGGGGATGAGGGATAAAAGACAACAAATATGGTGCAGTGTATACTGCTCCGGTGATGGGTGCACCAAGTCTTCAAAAATCTCCACTGAAGAACTTACTTATATAACCAAATACCACCTGTAGTCCAGTAACTTATGGAAAAATAAAATTAAAACAAAACAAAACAAAATAGTATGTAAGAGCTGAGTGTGGTACTTCAAGCCTGTAATCCCAGCACTTTGGGAGGTCAAGACGGGTGGATTACTTGAGGCTAGGTGTTTGAGACCAACCTGGCCAACCTGGTAAAACCCCGTCTCTACTAAAAATACACACACACACACACACACACACACGCACACACAAAAGCAGGGTGTGGTGTAATCATTCCTGTAATCCCAGCTACTTGGGAGGCTGAGGCACAAGAATTGCTTGAACCCAGGAGGCGGAGATTGCAGTGAATGGAGATCACGATGCCACTGCACTCTAGCCTGGGCAAAAGAGCAAGACTCTGTCTCAAAAAGAGAGAAAGAAAAGAAAACTAGTATATAAGAATTCCTGCCTATTTTCTCACCCTCACTGCTACTAGGAAACATATAAATATATGGCCATCTGCCATCTGAGAGCTGAAAATAGTATCTCTTTTGTATTTACTTATTTTTGATTGAAGTTAAGAACCTTTATTAGCTATATTTGTTCCTATGAACTGTTCACTCGTATCATTTATTAGATTGTGGATGTTCCATTAATTTCAATGCTGGCCTTGTTAAAGTACATTGTTTAATGTCATTTATTTCCTGTAGTTGTGTATATTTCTTTCCACATTGATCTATATGCCTATGTTTTTTCCTAGTTAAACAACTTTCATCTGTTTTATGTCAAGTGAAGCAAATTTCCTTTATTTTTTTCCTTGTTGTCATTGCCTGGAAATCATTCAGGAAATCATTAATATTGTGATTAAAATTATTATTTTATACTCAAGATTCCTGACATGTTTATATAAACAATGATTTTTCTTTCTACTTTTCTGACTCATCTGCATTGGTGCATTATTGCATGCATGTCCCAAGAGGAAAAAGAAGTTGAAGAAAATTCAACATCACCATAATAATTGGAAAATCAAAATATGTCACATCAGCTAGCCAAATGAACAGTAATACAGTACTCTGCTATCCTCATTGGAGTCAGACAAACCTGAGTTTAAGTTCCAGTTGTACTATTTAATAACTTAGTAACAGGCCGGGCACGGTGGCTCAAGCCTATAATCCCAGCACTTTGGGAGGCCGAGACAGGTGGATCACGAGGTCAGGAGTTCGAGACCATCCTGGCCAACACGGTGACACCTCGCCTCTACTAAAAAAATACAATAAAACTAGCTGGGCGAGGTGGCGGGCACCTGTAGTCCCAGCTACTAGGGAGGCTGAGGCAGGAGAATGGCGTGAACCCGGGAGGCGGAGCTTGCAGTGAGCCGAGATCCGGCCACTGCACTCCAGCCTGGGCGACAGGGCGAGACTCCGTCTCAAAATAAAATAAAATAAAATAAATAACTTGATAACAAAGAGAGGATGACATCATCTCTTAAGCTTCAGGTTTCCTTATCTGTAATATGGGCACAAAATATCTTGCTTGATAATATGGGAATTCAACAATCTTTAAAGGCAGCATCAAATACTGGTTAGAAGCTCATATCCTGAAGGCAGGCATCTTCATTCAAATTCTAGTTCAAACCTCTACTTCCCTGAGTTTATATTAATCAGCACAACAAAACTTTGTTTCTAGTAATTTCTAGCTCTTTGATCATGGTAAGAAATATATTTTCTAGCACCTTAATAACTTCATTTGCAAATTGAGGATAATAATAGTGGTTTGCTATTTATTATTTAGTAAATTAATAACTAAAAATGCATAATGCTAAATACTCAATAAATGCTAACTCTAGTAATACTTGGCACTTATTTGACATTTATATGGGTCATATAAAAGAAAGAAAGAAAAAGAAAGAAAGAAAGAAGAAAGAAAAGAAAGAAAGGGAAAAGAGAAGAAAAAAAGAAAAGAAGGAGAAGGAAGGGAGAGAGAGAAAGAAAGAAAGAGAAAGAGAGAGAGAAAGAAAAGAAAGCAAGAAAGAAAGAAAGAGAGAAAAAGAGAAAGAAAGGAAGAAAGAAAGTTAACTCCCATTTTGGAAGAAAGGACTTTACCCTGTTGTGATCTTTACTTGTAAGTGCACTGTGAGAACTCTTCCTGATATTCATACATGGAAGGAAGATGTATCTGTGATCTAGAGACTCTGACCCTGTAGGCCAAAGAGATACAATGAGAGCAAAATCTAATGGCCCAGAATCATCTCACTTACACATCTGAGAAATACCTCAAATGAAATCCACTTCCTGTATTTTTCATATCCAAAGTAGCACAATCATAGCTCAATGGAGTAGCACAATCACAGCTCATTGGAGTGGCACAATCATAGCTCATTCTCTCCCAGACCGGAGTGTGGTGGCATGATCAACAGCTCACTGCAGCCTCAACCTTACAGGCTCGAGTGATCCTCTTGCCTCAGCCTCCCAAGTAGCTAGTACTACAGGCATGACACATACAGTATTAATACTTTCTTCCACCTGTTTCCAAAGACATTATAAAAAGACAGTGTGTATGTGTGTGCATGTATTTGTGTGAAGATGTGTGTGTGTGTGTGTGTGTGTAACAGGAGAAATATAGTATCAACCTCCTTCATTTGGGCAGATCGCAGAGTCATTATGCATAAAAGGAGAGGAAAGAATGACAATTTGGATTTGTTTCAAACTACTTTTATACCGACTTACTCTTAAAGCAGCTAAAAATCAGTGCAAAGTTGCAATCAGGTAGCATATAGGTGTTTGAACAGGGCTATCATTTTCCCTTGTGTCTCATGCAACTGTGTGCAAAGTGTTATGATTTCCACAACTCAGTTGTAGGGGTTTCAGCCCACTAAGTCAGAAAATCTGTGGACTCATGTCTACACATGAAAAGTCTAAGTACTAAAATAACTGAAAACAAACCTTTTCCCAGGTCATGTTTACCAGACTTAGTGTTAGGATTACAGGCCTGGAAATTTTGGCTTTGCCTATGCAGTATCATTCTCTTCTTGCCTACATTCACACTTCAGTGACTAGAAGTTTTTCTTTATGTCCACCCATGGGTTTTCTGTGGCCAGGCCTGACCACAGCTCACCACAACTTCATACTCAATTTGTCTGCCCCAGCACATAGTTAGCCAATGTGTCGTTTCACAGTAGGAATCCAAATAACTCTGAACAAAATCTGTTGTGTAGGTGGCTTCTATACTTGCTTTTGAACATTAAAAAAGAAAAGAAAAAATATTGCTGAATGTGCCTCCTACCATTTTGTATAGCATTGACCTTCAAACCTGACCCAGATGGAAATAAAACATCCCTTACCTTTTGTCTAAATGCTTTAGAACACTATGTGACTGAAGAGGAAGTTTTGTAAGAATTATTTTTGCCACGGTCCTTACAGTTGGGAATTGCTTGAGTATTATTTTGAAATCATCAGAGGATTTAATCATTAAAGAATTGTTTACTATGGGACTTGGTTAACAGTAGGGATAACTGAATGAAATGGTTAAGCAAAGAGCATAGCTACATGGTTAAAACAGGACTATCTTTTCCTTTTTCAGTTTTTTTTGTTTTTTTGTTTTTTTGTTTTTTTTTTTTTGGAACCTTGCTCTGTCGCCCGGGTTGGAGTGGAGTAACACAATCATACCTCATTCTCTCCCATGCTAGAGTGCAGTGGCATGATCAGTGGCTCACGGCAGCCTCAACCTCACAGGCTCAAGTGATCTTCTTGCCTCAGGCTCCCAAGTAGCTAGCCCTACAGACACACAACACCAAGCCTGGGTACTTTTGTGTGTGTGTGTGTGTGTGTGTGTGTGTGTGTGGAGAAAGGGTCTCGCTGTATTGTCCAGACTAATCTTGAATTTCTGGGCTTAAGCAATCTACCCACTTTGGCCTCCCAGATTGCTGGAATTACAGGTGTGGGCCACCATGACCGGCTATTTTTTTCTTATATTTTTTAATGACCTTGCCACCACAAATGAAATTTACACATTATGTTTGATATGTATTTTATTTAAGATGTCTGAGGATTAATATCTTAACATATTTAATTTGGAAATATTATATATATATATATACACATATATATAAAATACGTACAAATATATTTGCATACCAAAGTATAAAAAATAAATTATCTTCAAGTAGACTGTATTATCCACTTTAACTTTGATTGATTTAAAATAAATTATGGTCCACAAGTATTATCACTTGACAATTTTCTGATTAGTTGAATACATATAGGACAGACATTAAAGACTGTTAAAAATGCTATCAACCAACTTTGAAAGAGGTCACTTTGTAATGTGAATTTAAAGTTTAACATTTTAAGATGAATAATCCAATGTCACTCTTAAAATAAGAAAACTCAAACATTTGTTATAAGAATATCAAAATGTCTTACAGAAATTAGGAAGAGAACCAGAGACACTGGGTCCTACTTGAGGGTGGAGGGTGAGAGAAGGGTGAGGATCAAAAAACTACCTATCAGGTATTATGTTTATTACCTGAGTGGCAAAATAATCTGTACACAACCTCCCGTGACATGCAGTTTACCTACATAACAAACTTGTGCATGTACCCCTGAACCTATAAAATAAACGTTTAAAAAAAAAGAAATTAAGGGAAAGAATGCAGACAGCTGGGCATAAGATGTAACTCCAAGTCTAATAATAATTTACTTTTTGTCTCTTGATGCCTTCTCTACATGCCTACTTTATTCTTCTCTCTTCATTATATTCTTTGTTTTTCCAAGACCACATAGCCAAAGAAATTTGACAGTTTCTGAATTACAATTACAAAAACACAAACAAACCAAAAGATAATTGGTTTGACTTAGGAATAGGTTCCTGCTATGTGGATTAGAGGGTGGAAGTATGCTATTTTTAATAAAAGAAAAGATAAAGAAGTTCTTAGAGAAGTTCACGCAGGTAGTGGTTATTGAAAAGGCAAAACAATATATGTACACCATTTTATATTTATGGAGCTTCTTTCATAACCGCTTGCCTTGCTGTCCCCTCTTTAGTACTGTCTTCTAGGCAATCCATGGTCCCCAACCAAAAGCCTGTCTTCTATATTTTAAAACAAAAAATAACTAGATCTGAAAATATCCATTTCTTTGATCTCGTGTATTTCTTCTTTAGAAATCTTATTTTATTCAGGCAAGGTGTCCCTGAAGATATTAAAACTTCATGACCTCCATGGTCTTGACTCAGTGATTCTCATAATGCAAAGAACAGAATTATCTTTTTAAATAAAGCATTGCAAACACCTCCTAGATTTCATGGCTTGAATACCTGCTCAGTGAGGTCATCATTCAAATACAATTAATTTCATTTCAAACACAAGGCAACTATTTTACCTTATGCAAATGCTTACGTGCATTTGCATAGTCCCTTCTGGTGGCTGTCATGTCTGTCTTGAATATCTTCTTTAAGGAAAATCTGGAATGTTCCTTTCCTATGTGAAGCCCCTTCATATATTTGAGTATTTTTAAAACATGGAGATAATTTGCTTTTCAGGTGTGTAAACTTAAGTCATTCGATATGTCTGTAATATGTGGATGTTGCTTTGGTGGAGGAACTGGGGTGATGTCTGAATGGGAAGGAAATTCTAAAGGGATGATCAATATAGAGTCAGAAGGAAAGCAAGTTGAATACTTTAAAGTGTGTCAAGACTCAACCTTCTTATGCTACATTCAACACATTTATACAAGTAAAAATAAGTATTTTAGAACTTCCATTAAGATTCCATGAAGAACTAATGGAATGTTAAGCTAAAAATATCAGGGCTATTAAATCAAATGCACATGACACAAAGCCTGTCTGAAAGGCTGATACTATCAACATATGTAAATTCAATAATGCTAATTATTCAGTGTGTTCTGGACACCACTATATCCTCCAACACTTAACCTGTCCTCTGGTAAATAATAGATATTTAATAAAAATGTAAATTAAAAATTAAGCAAGCACAAGGTATAAGATACTTCATATAAATGTGAAGAAGGAGAACAGTGACTTTGAAGAATTCAATAATTATATCTAGAGACTTACTGGTAATTATGATTTTTAGAATGAGCCTATTAAGTGTAGTTTTCTGAGCTCAGAAGCAGAAACAATATAACTTATTTGACAAAGCAAATATATTTTTTCAGTGATTTTTTGGAGCACACAAGAATGAAACAAGGATCATTTTAAATTAAGATATCAGTAACTACCTCGGCTCCCCCTAGGGTATGAACTAGAAACACAAAATTATTTGGAGTACTTGGGTTGGGGAGAGGCAAAATATAATAGTTGAGTCATGAATGAATTAATTAAAACCTGGGCCTCTATGATGAGTAAGAATATGTAATGCTATTATAAAGGAAGTAATGTTCATGATGGTTTGAAATTTTCAACAACAAGGGATTTTTCAGTGTGACTCTATTGGGAAGTTACTTATTCCCTCAACCATAGTAGCAATGGAGGGTGATGATTCAGAGACAACAAAAGCAGCTTTATAAGAAGCATAGAAAACAGAGCAATAAGAAAGGCAGTGAAGTAATTCAATTCCCTGCACCCATTTAATGTCCAATTCTTTTGATTAAAATTATTATTTTGATTGACACATAATAACTGCATATGTTTATAGGGAACAGTGTGATATTTCGTGTATGCCAAATGTAATGTCCAAATCCAAGTAATTAGCATATCTGTCACCTCAAACATTTTTCTTAGTGTTGAGAACATTCAAAATCTTCTCTTATAGCTATTTTTATTTCTAATTCTAACCAACATTTTAAAAATGGTATTTGACATAACTAAACAACTGAATCACTGTTAGAGTTTGAGGACCTGTTTATGTATTAAGTTGTTTGCTAAATTCGTTTATGTTTCTTTAATCTTTGTAACTGCTCAGCTTGCCAATTATTTATATCTACAGCAGCATAATTCAATTATGTTTTAACTCCTTTTTCCATTATTAAATACTGATTGAGAGCTTTGAAACCAGACCTCTTACTTCAGAACTAGTCTGATTTTGGAACTAGTCTTTTTTTCAGAATGTGTTGTTGGGATTTACAGTTGTCTTGACAAGGTACTCACCTCCATAAGGATAACTATAATTTCACCAATAGTTCTCTAATGGTTTATTAGGTACTTTCTAAGCTCATTTAGTCAGAAACTGTGTTTGTTGCTTTATTTGTGTTAGAAATAAATTTAATTTACAGTTCAAAGAGTTTGTACAAAAAAAGAAGAAAGCAAATTAAATGCCAGTTTAATTTTCATGGCCTCTAAGTTATCTAGCTTTTTTTTTTTTTTTTAATAATTCTGGCATGGTTGCTATGCAATATTCACAAACTGTTCTTACCAGGGTTCTTTATTGTCCTTTAATTTCTGTAAGGACTTAAATTTTAATATGACAAATATAAAAAATTATCTGTACTTTCTCTGTGGAAGATATAAATAATATTTTAAAACTCATGTGAGATTCAGGAAAATTTATAGAGATAGTAATGTGCATTAGTTAATTGAATTATAAGCTCCTAAGCTGCCTTTTCTCTTCTAAACTGCTCATTTTCATTGGGACTTCATTTGAAAATTGACTATATTCAAGGTCCAAACTCTGGTTCATATGAATTTGGTTAAATCCATCAGCAAATTCTATTTTCTTGGTCACAGTGAAATGAATTTTGTGTAGGAGTTCTAAGATCTACAAGCGAATTCTTCTTCTTTTTTTTTTTTTGAGACGAAGTGTCCCTCTTGTCCCCCGGCTGGAGTGCAGTAGCACGATCTTGGCTCATGGCAACTTCCGCCTCCCGGGTTCAAGTGATTCTCTCACCTCAGCCTCCCGAGTAGCTGGGATTACAGCTGCCTGCCACCACGCCCAGCTAATTTTTGTATTTTTAGTAGAGATGGGGTTTCACCATATTGGCCAGGCTGATCTCAAACTCCTGACCTCAGGTGATCTGCCTGCCTTGGCCTCCCAAAGTGCTGGGATTACACACGTGAGCCACCGCACTCGACCTCACATGAATTCTTTATTTATGTGAACCATGACTTGCAAGCAAAGGCATTTAAACTGATTCAGAATTTGGTACAGTGAAATAAAGACTGACAATAAAAGATCTTGAAATTTGAATTAAGTAAACCAAGGGAGTAGAACAAAGAGTAGTAAGACTCTTCCACACTCCCCAACTCCTGACGCTACCCCACACCCTTGCAAACTGAAACTGGAAATCCTTACTACATGTTAGTGAAACAGCTGTGAATTTGTGATCTATTGTACACCAAGATTCAGATCTTGCATCTACTGGGCCCGCAAAAGTAGAGTTGAAGCAGGAAAATGTCATAAAGTCTGTGTTAGCTAATTATGAAGCTTTCAGTAAGTCCTGAAATATACAAGCTTTTCTGAAGCCAACTCATCTGAAGGAAAACAATAAAAATAATAGAGATTTCCTAAAAAGAAGCCGCTTTTGCCTGTGGGTTTCAATTAAAAGAAAATAACCGGCCATATGCAGAAAACTGAAACTGGACCCCTTCCTTACACCTTATACAAAAAGTAACTCAAGATGAATTAAAGACTTAAATGTAAGACCAAAAACCCTAGAAGAAAGCCTAGGTAGTACCATTCAGGACACAGGCATGGGCAAAGACCTCATGACTAATTTTGGCAACAAAAGCCAAAATTGACAAATGGGATCTAATTAAACTAAAGAGCTTCTGCATAGCAAAAGAAACTATCATCAGAGTGAACAGCAACCTACAGAATGGAGAAAATTTTTGCGATCTATCCATCTGACAAAGAGCTAATAATCAGAATCTACAAGGAACTTAAACAAATTTACAAGACAAACAACCCCATCAAAAAGTGGGTGAAGGGTATGAACAGACACTTCTCAAAAGAAGACATTTCTGCAGCTGACAAACATATGAAAGAAGGGTCATAATCACTGGCCATTAGAGAAATGCAAATCAAAACCACAAGGAGATACCATCTCACGCCAGTTGGAATGTCGATCACTAAAAAGTCAGGAAACAACAGATGCTGGAGAGGATGTGAAGAAATAGGAATGCTTTTATATTGATGGTGGGAGTGTAAGTAAATTAGTTCAACCATTGTGTAAGATAGTGTGGTGATTTCTCAAGGATCTAGAACCAGAAATACCATTTGACCCAGTAATCTTATTACTAGGTATATACCCAAAATTTTATAAATCATTCTACTATAAAGACACATGCACACGTGTGTTTATTGCAGCACTGTTCACAATAGCAAAGATGTGGATCCAACCCAAATGTCCATCAATGATAGACTGGATAAAGAAAATGTGACACATACACACCATGGAATACTATGCAGCCATATAAAAAGGATGAGTTAATGTCCTTTGCAGGGACATGGATGAAGCTGGAAACCATCATTCTCAGCAAACTAACACAGGAACAGAAAACCAAACACCGCCTGTTCTCACTCATAAACGGGAGTTGAACAATGAGAACACATGGACATGGGGAGAGGAACATCACACACCAGGGCCTGTCGGGGGTGGGGGCTATGGGAAGGATAGCATTAGGAGAAATAACTAATGTAGATGATGGGTTGATGAGTGCAGCAAACCACCATGGCACGTATACATCTGTGTAACGAACTTGCACATTCTGCCCCTGTATCCCAGAACTTAAAGTATAATAATAATAAATAATAATAATAATAATAACAAAACACTGAGTACAATGTGCTGAGAGGAAAATAATTCTCTAAGGTGGAAGTTTTGGTCTATGATGACAAAACATTGCTTTAAAGTTTATCATGGGTTTATTCAGGATAAAGACAGTGTTGATAAGGCCCTTACATGGCTGCAGAGTAGCTTTTACCAAAATGATTCTACTGTAGTCTCTCAACTGAAATGATTAAGGGAAGAATAACAAGAAAAACACATACAACTGAATTATTTATTTTTGGTAATGTGTGTTTTATACTCTTCTAGGAGTATTTTTCAAGGGTATGGCTAATCATTGCAAAAAGAATACTCTCCTCTGTCAATCAACTATTCAAGAGGTATAGACATAAAGGAAATTATAAAAGTGTTGCCTGATTTCATTATTTTTAAAAGACCCCCTCTTTTTTGATCTAAGGATCCAGGAGTTATCAAGTAAGATTTTTTTTTAATGTTTAACATTCACCTCTGTCAAAATAGATTTTAATTAAATTTAAATTCTGATTTTTTAAAATAATGAGCCAAATACATATCGACTCAGAACAGAAGATATGGTTGTTTTAAAGGGCTTGACTGAAATTAACATCAAGCTTTTTGAATTTCTTAGTCATTTTAGTCAATATCTAAGTCAACGTATCAATTCTACATGTGCCTATATCACACATATCAAAGTTACCGTTTTTACGAATGGCACGAAACCAGCTGTGATGCTGCTTGCTGCATGAGCTCTCATCACAGAGTTCTTCAGCAAGTCTCAGCAGGCTCCACTGATTTCTAACTTTTGCCAGATCCCCTGAAGATCAATTGGTAAACTATGAGAAGTCTGTTTTGAATCCCCAGTAATACTGAAGGTGATTGAACTCTTCATAAAAGTAGCTGCCTGCTTTCTTCAGTTTCAACAAGGAACATGTAGGATATAGTATGATAGTGAAGAGTGATTTCCATGTATATATATATTTGTTGTCAAAACTTTCTCCAGTTGGTATTATATATATATGAGAAGTTCAGCAGCTAAGTGCCAAAAAATCAAAATAAAATACCTTAAAATAATGCTTATTGTAAATTTAAAAAATAGCATCAACAGCGTGTGTGTGATTTCCTAGATGGGTTCATACCTGCCTGTATGTCGTATCTTTTCTTAACAGATTTGCATATCTTAATAATTCCTTTCTTTTGTATTCTCTGCAACATACTGGTATTAAAATTGTCTCTTTTAATAATTCTGCTTGCAAATCACCTTTTGTTCCTGGAAATGTAATAAAAATAGATAGTAATTTCAGTACCACGAATAATAATAGGTATTTCAGATTATGAAAACATATCATCAGGAATTGCAGTTTCTAATTTTTTCTATGAAGACTATTCAAAAGACTCACAAAACATATTCCAAATATCTTAAGAAGATGTAATAGTTATCAATAGTTTAAGCACTTCTAAATTTATTCATTTGCAGAGAAAAAATGATGCAAGAGCACGTTTTGCACAATATAGTATAAAAAACATCCAATGTATATCATATTTATTATTGCATATTGGAATACAGCTTTGGTTTTTTTTTATTATTGTGGATTTTTACAACAAATAAAAGGAATCACGTTCTTGAGGAAAGTAGATAGTAGCAAGAGATTCTGAAGCAATGATCTGTGTAAAACGGCTTATTTTTGAAGAAAGAATATTTAGGATATAGTGTTATCTCCTGAAGCTAAAAAAGCAAACCTCGTGTTTCTAATAAACATCATCAAAATCTAGTTATAATTACTAAATGTGTTTTTAACCTTCTTTTGCCTTTTTGCTTCATGTTGACCATTATAATAGTTATCGTTGTTTTACATAACATACTTAATTTCAATATCTGGATTAATCAATCAACTTTCCTAATTTACAGATTATTATCTTAAATCTACCATTTTACAATTAAAGTCCATTAGTATTTGGCTTATTTGATTTTGTATTTGCCTTTGCTAAAATCAATAAACTTTGGATGGATAAATGACTAAATCTGTCTGATTAAAAAAATAAATAATTTGTCCACAAGTATCATCTATGACTACTAGTAGTAAAACAGTACACTCAAATATATCATTTTAGTTTGATTAAAGACTAATTTTAATTTTGCTTGTTGTATTTACATGCACCATTTTGGGATTAAGTAATTTAAACTTGGTTTAAAACAAAGTTCATAAATAAAATAATCAATTCCTAGATTTATAGTATGTTCAGTATTTAAGATGTAGCAATGGTTTTGGCATCAAAGACTGTCATAGTCAATCATGATCGACCCAACTAATATAAGAGGATTTTGCTAAAGATGTAACTTGTTTCTTTTCTTTCAGGGGTCTTTTCTTTATGTTATAAGGACTTCTTCATTAATTTGGGGTGTTATAAATATGTCAAAAATAGTAGATACTAAGTGCTCATCACACACACTGGTGTGAGTTAGGTACCATTTCTTTAATACATCCTATCATCCATCAGAAATAGATGATGTATTATTTTAATTACAGAGTCATGCTGACATTAGTTCTAGCCTCATTCTCATTAGAAACAAATAATGAAAAAGTAATGACTAGGAAACATCTTTCAGTTCTGATGAAATTCTTGCTTTCACCTCATCTCCCGTCAGCTCTTGACACCAAGTGAAGCCCATGTTAGTTATGTCCTGATCTGATCACTTTATGGATATGTTGGTTGCAACTCAGTTAAAATTGCTCCAAATACAAATTGTAATGCCTTTTTAAATCTTAATCCAAATTTTAATGTTCTTAATGTTGTTTTGTTTGTGTTGTTATTGTTCTTTTTGCTCCTACCAAAATTTATTCAAAAGCTACAATTTTCAAGTAGCAGTTTTCTCACCTACCTAGGAAATTTACATTCTTCGTACTGACTATATACTTTCATTTCCTATTTTTAAGGATTCTATGTGTAAAAGATGAAGGCTCTTTTAACTTCATTTTCTATATCTATTCAACAGTAATGTGAAATGTATGAAAGACAATTTGGCAAAGTTACTTTATTAAGACATCCTTTTGAAGGGGCAAGGTGGACTTCCATCTTAAGCAATTATATTAATTAGTTTTCTAGTGAATATTGTATTATGTATAATACATTATTGATCCATATTATGTACCAAATATATATTGACAATGAAAACAGTATAGAAACGTAAGTATTACTAAAATTATTAGTTAATATGTGTGCTAAAATAAAGAATAATGGTATATCTCTTTTGGTTATAAAATGCAATGTAGAAGTTCCATTTAATCCCTTCTTTATGTGAAGTAACAAAGAAGAAATGAAATAAAATGACAGCCTAGGCAAAACTGACCAGATGCTGAAAGCAGATGGAGAACTTAAAGGAAAGTATTACAAGAGCACGTTTATAATGCTACAGCTGGTGGTTAAAATATCTCACTATCTAATCGGGCAACAGCATCTGGCCTGCTGCAATTCAGAGGTTTTCAAACAGTAAGGACCACAATTTAATTTAATCATCAAAATTGAATTAGTAAAGCTAGCCAATGAGTAGAAACTCAGAAGACCCTGCCACAGTATCCCCCAACTTTTCACGATAAGAAATTAAACATAATAAAACAGGCCTTTTGACAATTAGACTCCATATATTGTGAAACTAAAGTTTGATAAAAGTTTAATCAAACTCAGTGGGTGTCATTAAAAAGGCTATAAGCAAGTGATTAAATAAATAATAACAAACTTCTGCATTTCCCTCAAATTGTCTAAAGAAGAAACAGGTAATTTGTAATTTGAAGAGCAACAGGCAGAAATATGCAGCATTAAAATTATCTAGATCAAAATTTTAAAAGCTATGATGCCCATGATTATTTCTATCTCCATTTTAATTCACAATTTCCATATTTTCTATTTATTTGATAAAAATAATGAAATGAAAGAGTTGATGACTCAGCAATGTTAACATGAGAGAGATTAACATGCAAAAACATTTTTGTTCTGGAAAACCAAAAATAATTATTTGTAATATTGTATCTTTAATTAGGAGAAAATAGTATCCCATAAATTATATTACATCTCTCCTTAAATCTTGCTGTAGGCCTCAGTTGATTCAAAACTTATCTCCAAAGACTTAACTGTTATAGAAAAAGTCTTTCTCCTTCTGGTCCCAGCCTATCTAACCTCATCAACCAATGCATCCTTCCATGAATGGTAAATTTGATATACAGTAAGTGAGTTATTATTACCCAAGAATATCATCTGTTCTCACTTCTTTATACTATTATCTATGGTTTCTAAGCTTCTCTCATATCCATCAGCTTTATGATCCCCCTCCATTCTTCATAAAGCAAGTCCAGCTATAATTCCTGAGAAAATCCCAACTGGAGCTGATGACTCCTACTTTTTCTCCATTCTGTTACTTATCACTGATCATTAACTTTATTTAAATACATATTACTGCCTAGATATTGCTAACACCTGATGAAATTGAAATACTTTCATAGATAACTATATTTCAAAAGCCTAGTTTATGGCCTGACATTTACTGTGCTTACAATGTATGTTCCGTATGTTAATAAATCAGTTAATTTCTTTTATTATAAGAGCAACTTGCATGTAAGAAATATTAGAAACATTCCTGGCCAACTAAACTGCCTTCTTGTTATGAAAACAAGTTTTATAGTAAATACATTAAATAAACATTATTGTGTTTTGTTTCTCTTTATCCTTCATTACACCTGAGATCCCCATTATCTGATCATAGAGAAGATTACCTTCTAAAAAATAACAACCACGGAAGTATACAATTATCTAACTTTTCAAAATTTCTTTTTAAATTTAAAACTTAAATTTAATTTTTCTAGAAAGAGCTTTTTAGATAGCTAAATTTCTTGCATATGATTGAATGAAATGTAGCCAAGGATATAATAAATTACTTTCTTTCAAAAAGTGATCCCCATTTTTCCTCCCTCAAAAACTCTCTTCCTGATTTAGTGACTAACTCACTTACTAGTCTTCTCTATATTCCTGTCAGATGAAGAACAAAAACATCACTGACTTTCGAACATGAAACGAATGAAAATTAATGCAGTGTCTTTGATTTTCAAATTTGTTTTATTTCAACAAATGTTTAGTCTCTATGTCTATGTTAGTCTACTTAATCTTGAAATATTTCCAGAGTACCGCTACATAGTTTCCATTTTGTTATGATTTATGTATATGTTATTTGGATTTCTGTGCCTCAGGAAATAGGAAAGTAAAAATAATTTTATATGTATAGGTGATAAAAATTAAAACAGACAATTAAATTTCAGGTTGCAGACTTTACATGGGAAAAGCATGAAGAAAAAACAGAAAAGTTGTGATATCAATGGTAAACTTCTCTGAATATTAAGCTTGATTTTTTAAGACAGTGAGAGAGAATGAGATTGGAACATAGAATTAAGTAGAAATTAGAGAAAACAAAGAGGCTGTTTAAAGTTTAAGTGTCCTTGAGGGTCAGGAGAATGTGTATCCTTACTTGAAGCTGTATTCAACTCCTTCCTGGAATTCATGAGCCGATTAATTCTTCTCACGAACTAAATGTATCTCAGTGAATTTTTCTGGCCTGTATATGCAACATAACACAGAAACTGATTCATATTACTGACATTTGGTCTCTGCCAAGAAGAAGAGATACTAGATTTGCTTTCTAATCTGAAACCACTAGCATAACAGACAAATGTATGACACAAAAGTTCTCAAGATATAGGACAACAGCCTGATCCCTGAGATATGAAAAGATAAGTTAATAACTATAATTGCCCCAGAATACTGCCCAAGAGAATTTCCAGGCCAAGGCATTAGGAGGAAGAATCAGGAAAAGTCAGGCAGAAGCTGTTAATTCAGAAGACAAATCAGGAGCTTAGGATTCTAAAGTGCCTAGAATTGGTAGAGCAGTATGCTAGAGACAGCTCTGGAGATTTACAGAAGTCCCTCCTTGTCTATTCAGCTGCATCCTAATCAACACATGAACAGTGTGTTGGAAACTACAGGAGGTCTAAGAAATAAGTTTCTGTAACAATTAGAAGGAAAATCATCAGTGCTCACATAGGAAAGGGATTAGTCCTATTCTCATAGGCCAGAAGGGGGAAAACCTTATAATTCATAGGACACCTGAAAGATTACCCAGTAATGGGGGAAATTTTAACATCCAAACTAAACACTGTGTTGGTCTCACTTAGCCATGTTTAAAAATTAAGACTCCAAAAGATCAAATTGTTGCCAGGTAGCTTAATTTCATCACAGAATAAACTTCAAGAATATGTATAGAAATTTTAAAATATCCAGTAAACAAAGCTTCACAATTGCTACCATTTGAAATAAATAAAGCACAACATAATGTGGAATACAAAGAGGCACAAGATAATTCAGAATGAAAAGAAAAACAATCAATTGAGGTTCATATTAAAAAAGGAAAAAGAACACATATTTTGACTAAAAAAAGTGACTAAACACTGACTTTAGAAACATTACAAGGATAATAAAGGGATATTCTGAACAACTGTATGCCCCATATTTTATGACTTAGATGAAATGGACCAATTCCCTGAAGAACACATCTACCAAAACTCACACAGGTAACAATAAAGAAACTGCATAGACTTATAACTATAAAAAAATTGAATCAAGAATTGATCACTTTCAGAAACAAACAAATGAAAAAGAATCAGGCCCAGAGAAGCTCATTGGAGAATTCTAACAAACATTTCAGGAAGAATTCATGCTGATTCTCTACAATCGCTTTCAGAAAATGGAGATGGGGGAATACTTCCTAACTCATTCTATGAACCAGCATTACTCTAATACCGAAGCCGGAGAGAGACATTAGAGGAAAATATGAATATATCTCATGAAAATAGATGTAAAAATTCTCAACAAAATAATAGCAAATAGAATCCAATATTGTATAAACAATTTATAAACCATGACTGTTCATCTGTTTTGTGCTACTATAATAGAATACCTGAGACTGGGTAGTTTATAAAGAAAAGTTACTTATTTGGCTTATGATTCTGGAGGCTGGGAAGCCCAAGAAGCATGGTGCCAGCATCCGCTTGGCTTCTGGTGAGGGCCTCTAGCTGCAGCATAACATGGTGGAGAAGTGACTGGGAAACTAGCCATGGCAAAAAGACCAAATTCAAGAGGCAGGACTGCTTTATAACAACATTATCTCATAAGAACCAACCCAGTACCATGAGAACTAATCCAGTCTGTGAGAGCTGCGTTAATCCATTCATGAGAGCAGATCTCGCGTGAACCAAAACCTTCTTTAAAAACTCACTACCTGGCTGGGCGCGGTGGCTCAAGCCTGTAATCCCAACACTTTGGGAGGCCGAGACGGGCGGATCACGAGGTCAGGAGATCCAGACCATCCTGGCTAAAACAGTGAAACCCCGTCTCTACTAAAAAATACAAAAAACTAGCCGGGCAAGGTGGCGGGCGCCTGTAGTCCCAGCTACTCGGGAGGCTGAGGCAGGAGAATGGCGTAAACCCGGGAGGCGGAGCTTGCAGTGAGCTGAGATCCTGCCACTGCACTCCAGCCCGGGCGACAGAGTGAGACTCCGTCTCAAAAAAAAACAAAAAAACAAAAAATCTCACTACCTATCAATACTGCTATGGCAATTAAATTTCAACATGAGTTTTGGCAAAAACAAACCACATCCATACCACAGCAATGAACAAATGAAATTTGTTCCAAGTATGCAAGATTGCTTAAAAATTCAAATATAAATCAACAAGCTAATGAAGGAAAGTCACATAATCATATCAATAGATGCAGAAACAACATTTGACAAATTCCCACCCTCATTCATAATGAACACTCTCAGAAAACTAGATATAAAAGGGGAAGTTCTTCAACTTGATAAAGAACATTTGTGAAACAACTACAGCTAATGTGATACTTGATAGTGAGAAACTATATCCTTTCCCATTAAGATGGGGTAAAGGCAGGAAGCATGTGTATTTTCACCAATCTTCTTTAACATTGTACTTGAACTCTTGGATATTGCAATAATTAAAGGAAACAACTGGTATACATGTTTGACAGGCAGAAGTAAAACTGTCTTTATTTACAGATGCTACAATTGTCTACATAGAAAATTCCTAAGAATCAACCAAGGAACTCTTGGAACTAATAGGCAATTATAACAAGGTTGCAATACATAAGACTAATATACAAAAGTCAATTGCTTTCTTATATAACAAGGATGAAAACTTAGTATTTGAAATTTAAAATATAATATCATTTAAATTTACACCAAAAAAAAGGAAATACTTCAGTATAAGCCAAACAAAATATGTGCAAGATCTGTATGAGGAAAACTGCAAAACTCTGATGTAAGAAATAGAAGATATAAATAAATGGAGAGGTAGTATATGTACATAAGTAGAAAGATTCATATTGTCAAGGTGTCAGTTCTTCACAATTTGATATGTAGAGTTGTTACAATCCCAATCAAAATCTCAACAAGTGCCGGGCACGGTGGCTCAAGCCTGTAATCCCAGCACTTTGGGAGGCCGAGACGGGCGGATCACGAGGTCAGGAGATTGAGACCATCCTGGCTAACACGGTGAAACCCCGTCTCTACTAAAAATACAAAAAACTAGCCGGGCAAGGTGGCGGCACCTGTAGTCCCAGCTACTCGGGAGGCTGAGGCAGGAGAATGGCCTGAATCTGGGAGGTGGAGCTTGCAGTGAGCTGAGATCTGGCCACTGCACTCCAGCCTGGGTGACAGAGCGAGACTCCGTCTCAAAAAAAAAAAAAAAAATCTCAACCAGTTATTTTCTGGATATTGATAAACATTCAAAAATTTGTGTAGAGAAATAAACAAAAGATCCAGAATAGCCAACACTAGATTGAAGGAGGAAAACAAAGTCAGAGGACTGACTCTGCCTGATTTTAAGACTTAGGATAAAGTTGCAGTATGAAAGGCAGTGTAGTATTGGCAAAAAGATAGACAATAGATCTATGCAACAGAGTAGAGGATACAGAAATTGACCCACAGATATGTACTGCCTCTTGACTTTCTACAAATCTGCAAAGCAATTTCGTGAAAATAGAGAAAAGCTTCTAAACAAACGATGCTGAAACATTGGATAGCCATATATAAATAAACTTCATATTTTACAGAAAAAAACTAAAAATGAATGATAAAACTAAATATACACATATACTTACAAAGATTACATAAAACATAAAATATTTATAATTTGAAGTAAAGAAAAGATGTATTAGATAAAGCACCAAAAGAGAACATACAAAATAAAAATAAAGATGTATTAGATTTCCAAAATTAGGAAACTTTGTTCTTTATAATATACTACAAAGAGCATAAAAGGACAAGCCCCAGATTGAGACAAAATACTTGCAAATCACATATTGGGAACACACCTATGTCTGTACTAACAAAGAGTTCTCAAAGCCCAATAATAAGAAAACACATAGCTCAATAGAAATGGTGAGCCAGGCACAGTGGCTCAGACCTATAATCCCAGCACTGTGGGAGACTGAGGTGGACAGATCACTTGAGCCCAGGGGTTCAAGATCAGCCTGGGTAACATGGCAAAATCACGTCTCTACAAAAATACAAAAATTAGTCAGGCATGGCGGCATGCAGCTGTAGTCCCCATTACTTGGGAGGCTGAGGTGGGAGGATGGTTTGAGCCCAGGAGGTGGGGATTGCAGTGAGCCGAGGTGCCACTGCACTCCAACCTGGGCCATAGAGCCAGACTTGGTCGCAAAAACCAACCAACCAAACAAACAAAAAGCCAAAAAAAATGGTCAAACTATGTTAACAAATATTCATAAAGTGATGTTCAGGAAATGCAATATTTTATTTTATATGTTAATCAAGTAAATATTATGAAACATCTAATATGTGCCAATAATTATGCTACATATAGAGGATCAGATATGACAGATATGAGAATGGTAAAATGCTGTCCTCATGCTTACAGTCCAGAAGACATATTGGCACTCATTTAAATATAGTGAGAAAATGAGATGTCTAAATGAACATAATAATGCACTTAAAAAAATGAATGGCCAAACAAACATGAAGCATGCATAAAGAACTGAATTTCATCTGAGAGGATAAGGAAAGACATGCCAAGGAAGTGTCTTTATGATAAGAACTGAAAGACAGTCAAGATATAAGCAGATGAGTCATGTATGATTTGGGGTATATGAGAGGAGGGTCTAAAATCTTGAAGACAGGCTCTCAAAGAAAGTATAAGATGTTCAAAAATTGGGAGGCCGAGACGGGCGGATCGCGAGGTCAGGAGATCGAGACCATCCTGGCTAACACATTGAAACCCTGTCTCTACTAAAAAATACAAAAAACTAGCTGGGAGAGGTGGTGGGCGCCTGTAGTCCCAGCTACTCGGGAGGCTGAGGCAGGAGAAGGGCGTAAACCCGGGAGGCGGAGCTTGCAGTGAGCTGAGATCCCGCCACTGCACATCCCAGCCTGGGCGACAGAGCAAGACTCCGTCTCAAAAAAAAAAAAAAAAAAAAAAAAAGATGTTCAAAAAGCCTACATAGTGTTCTCTCATCAGCATATTCTTGAAAATCTCTCTGTAAAAAGGTATTTTTGTTTTCTGGGGATTTAGCACTCAACACACCTTATAAAAAATCAGCTAAACAAAATCTCTCCTAGAATTTTAACAGTAAATTTTACTTCGTTCAAGAACTTTAAAATACCTTATACTTCCCCAATATGTGTTATTCCTTTGCTTCCTGGAAATAGTTATTTGTACATACTTAGCTATCCATATCTATGGTGTTTCTTTGTATCTCCCTATATATCTATCCCTCTATCTCATAAATCCTAATTTCTTAGTTGATGTAAATTGAATTGCATCTTATTTTTGTGCTTTTTGATGTTATATATGTAATTTCTATAAATGACAAAGGACACAGTTTACAGTATATGGGTAATTTTTGGTAAGTGTAAGAATTGCCTAAAGATTGTTTCTAGACCTTTCCTCCCACATTACTTCAATTTTCTTCATTTTCTCATTTGCTCACATACGATTTTCTTCCGATTACTTTGTATTCAAGTAAATATATTTCCATGTTTTGTAAGGGTGCCACACACTCAGAGGAAGTTTGAACAATGTAGCACAGTTTATATAAGAAATAATTGGCTGGGCGCGGTGGCTCAAACCTGTAATCCCAGCACTTTGGGAGGCTGAGACGGGCGGATCACAAGGTCAGGAGATCGAGACCATCCTGGCGAATACAGTGAAACCCGTCTCTACTAAAAATACAAAAAAAAAAAACTAGCCGGGCGAGGTGGCGGGCGCCTGTAGTCCCAGCTACTTGGGAGGATGAGGCAGGAGAATGGCGGGAACCCGGGAGGCGGAGCTTGCAGTGAGCTGAGATCCGGCCACTGCACTCCAGCCTGGGCGACACAGCAAGGCTCCGCCTCAAAAAAAAAAAAAAAAAAATAATTGTGTTTAGCTTTATTTAGAGGTGAATATTGTGTTTTGGGTTTTCTTCATCTCGTTTTTTAAAATGTACTTTTATTAGTTTGTGAATTTATTCAGCACTACTATAAATGTTTTATCATGCATTTTTATTCAAAATTAATATAATACATTAAAAAACTAATATTTTTGACCAATTTTTATGGCCTTGGTAAATACATGTTTAAATTTTAAATAACTATATGAGACAGGTATTACTGGCTTTGTATTAGGAAAAAAAAAATGAACCAGAATCTTAATATCATCTATTACAATCCTAACAATTATTACCTTATAAACTTCAAAACATATTATATAGATTTCAATGTCATTATACATAAACAAAATCATAAATGAGTTTGACAGTTTTCAGTATTGAAGACTCAATAGTGAATTGTCTGATTCTGATAATAGCTGTTGCCATTTATAATTATTTAAATTGTTTGTAATTATTTTAAATTTGGGTAACTACTACTGATACAATAATAGAGAATATAAAAATAAAATTAATAAAGAACTCAACATGCACTCACACCTTAATATATTACCAAATTCTTTTGTTGACTTTTTATTTTACTTTAAATATATCAGAAAAAATAACTAATGGGTATTAGGGCTTAATACCTGTGTGACAAAATAATCTGTCAAAAAACAACAAAAAAAAAGACATGAGTTTACCTGTATAACAAACCTGCACATGTACCAATGTAATATATTGATACTATATATGAGTACCAAACTTAAAAGTGTATATATATACTTTTCACTTAATACTTCCACAGATAAAAAGAGAGACAAGAGCAGGAAATTCCTCTTATATGATGAATTTTATATTATTCAAATATGAACACTGACATGTTCCATATTTTAAGAATTCTTCCTGTTTTGAGGTCTTATATTTTGGAAAAGGTTATCTGATTAAGAAACATACTAGTTTTTTTAGTGTTTACTGTTTTACTGAGAAACTTAGTGACAATGAATGAATAACAGAGAATCCTTCAGGAGGCTGAGGCGGAAGGATCATTTGAGCCTGGGAGGTAGAGTTTGCAGTGAGCCAAAATTGAGCCACTGCACTCTAGCTTGGGCAAGAGTGAGATCCTGTCTTAAAAAAAAAGAAAAGAAAAAAGAGCATCTTTTCAGTTTCGCTTATTACATGATATTTTCAAGCACTGTGTTAATCAAGGAATACTTTTGGAGTCGTTACTTATTTTAGACCATTAGAAAAGACTAATTGCTTTTCATTTCATTATCAGCCATCTGGATGTTAGCTAGTTTACATTTAAAATAATTTTTCTATGGGACGGTTAAGCCCAGAAAGTAATGTACTATGATAGCAATAAAATGTATCTCTATATATTTTATTTATACTTGTATATTATTGTGTTAAAGGTCTTACTAATGGATAAAGACTTTTCTTTTCTCTACAGTGACTTACATTACAACTTTCATGAGATCATACTTGCCCTGTGCCATAATTTTAATTTGTAATAAAGTTCTAACTCTTTCTAATCAGTGACACATGGCAGTAAGTAAAGGGACATTCAAATGAGTTAGCCATTATTTACTGCTTTTCTATTCTTCTAAATAATCAACTATTACTTCTCAACTTTTCAAGCTGGGCCTCTATCTCAGACTCTATCATATTGGCATAGATAGATGGAAATACTTTTCAAATTAAGTTATAGAACATCAAGTAGGAAGTATTTTGTGAGTGTAAAAACAAATGAAGTTTTTACAAGTTAATTGTAATGTATTTTAATGCAAATATGGAAATTATTGCCTTACAATGTAAATTTTATAATTTTTATATTTATAAAATATTGTTGGATTTGTAATAGGAGTTGTATCAAAGTTATTAATTTGTGATAAATTTACATCTTTAATATACTTTTGAATCTTTAATACACAAACAGGTTATATCCCTTCATTTCTTAATAGATTCTTTGACTTCTTTCATCTGCATTTTGTAGTTTTCATCAAACAAGTTCTGTGCATGTTTTGTTAGATTCCTACCTAACAATTTATGATTGAGCAATTGTAATATTCTATTTTTAAATTGTGTCTGCATATATGTGTTTGTATAATATAGAAATTAATTACTTATGTTTATCTTGTAGCTTGCAAACTTTGTGAATTTACAAGCTTTCATGGTTTTTTTTCTTTGGTAGATTCTTGGGATTTTATGTATATACAATTATGTTATCTGCAAATGGGAAGAATTTTATTCTTTTTAAATTGTGTCATTTTTAATCTGTATGACTTTATTCTTTTCTTGCCTTTTTGCCCTGGTTAGAACTTCTAGCACTCTGTTGAATAAGATCCGTGAGAACTATTGTTCTTGCTTTGTTCCCAGTAATAAGAGGAAACATTCATCTGTCCCCATTAAGGATGACATTCGCTGGATGCTTTTTGTATTTTTATCTGGCTTAATTGCCCTGGCCACAATTTCCAGTACAATGTTGAACAGAAGGGGTGAGAGCAGGCATCTTCATATTGTCCCTGATATTTCTGGAAAAGTATTCAGGTTTTAATTATTAAGTATAATAGTACCAGTGGGTTATTCAGAGATGCCCTTTATCAGGTTGACAAATTTTGCGTCTTTCCTAGATTGTTCAGTATTTTTAACATAAAAATGTATTAGATTTGGTCAAATGCTTTTTCTGTATATCTATTGGTATGATCATTTGATTTTTGTTTTGCATTCCATTGATGTGATATATTATTTCAGCGACATATTAATCAACTGTGCATTCTGAGGTTAAATCTCAGTTATAATGAATATTTTTAATATGCTACTAGATTTGTGTTGTTAGTATTTATTCAGGATGTTTGCATCTATATTCAGGACATACTTTTCTGTAGCTTTTTGTTCTTGTGATGTCTTTCTCTGGTTTTGGTATCATGGTAAAGAGGGCCTTATAAAATTAGTTGGGAAATAGTCTCTCCTCTTCTATGTTTTGGAAGAGTTTGTAGAAACTCTCTTTTAAAAAAAATGGATAGAATCCAATAGCCTGGGCATATATTTTACTTTGTGGGTAATATTTTATTATTATTTTAATCACTTCATTTGTTATAGGTATATTTAAATTATCTATTGTTTTGTTGATGTAATTTTATGGATGTAGTTTGTGTCTTTTAAGGTCTATAATAATGTCCCTTATTTCTTTCCTTTTTTCCTTTCTTCCTTCTTCCTTTCAAATTTATACCTCCTTTTTCGTTAAGTAGAAAATATCTGGCAACACTGGGTCACCATTCTCACAGGCTACAGATGACTTAAATGATAAAGAACTTCCTTTATTCGTTGTAGCATACACATACCAGTTTACCACTGTTCCCACCACCCTTGTCTCCTGACACTAAGATAACCTCTCAGAGCCATCTCTCAGGTATATCCAACCATGCTCATGTATGCTGCCAGTCTGGTCCCTCAAAGATCTTGGAGTTGCCCAACCCCAGGGCAACAGGTATGTTTTGGAGGAGATTATAAAGGGCTACACAGGTTCAGGAAGTCAACTCTCCTCGCAGAGAAAAGAAGTCCTTGCAGTTACAGGCATTGAACTTCAAGGTCCCTGTCAGTGGACAACCCCAACTTCATCCCCTGCTATCCCAGGAAACTAGAGATGCCCAGCCACAAGGCATAGCAGAGGCAAAAAGAAAGCAGATGTGGCTGATGGAAAAGCTCCTCAATGTTGCAGGACACTATCAAGTGAGTTGATCTCCATTTAATGTTGGTGAGGAAAATCCTTGGGAGTAATACAGGGTGATTTTCTTTCACAGAGATGTGTAGAGGGAAGGGGTCTCTAGAAGTGTTTCAGAGATCGCTTATAGCAACAATGCTTCAATCAAGAACTGCTGGGCACATACCCTGGGAAAAAGCTGGTTATCCCCATTGGCTTGTCCTCTTCCACAACCAGTTCATTGGGGTGAGTGTCCATTAGTCCTTTGGTAGGAATGAATCAGGGAAAGAATAGACAAGAAAGAAATGTGAGGAGACAAAATAGCAATGACCACAAATGGGAATGGATCTACTATTCTGTAGATCTGGGATACTGGAGGAAAGTCTAAATTAGGGATAAGACTACGATGTGATTCCTGAAGAACCAGGATTAACACCTACCTGAAGAGGACCCTCCTTATGATGCTGATGAGAGACTGGCACAGCAATCAGAACCTGCATCCCAGAGGCCCTCCCTGAGGGACTCAGCCATGGGGAGAGTTAATAGAGAGCACCAACCTGCCCAGCATGGCCATCACAACCACTCTGTCTTGGGAAGTGAGGTTTCTTATGAAATAAGGAGAAACGAGGAAAGCATCTCCTAGAACACTAAGGAAGAAAGACACGGATTTTTCCATTAGGCCTGTTTATATCTGAGGACACAATACAGACCACACAATAAGTAACTCAAACTTAATTAGATAATTCTTAAAAACAGTTCGCGAGTGAAAAGAAACTGATTCAGGGATGTCTGCACTGGAAAGGAAGACAGGGACTTGCGGCCAGAGCTGACACAGGAAGAAGCCAATGTACTCAAGCCCTGGTTGCTGGCCTCCCAAGAGGCGCAGAACCGTGGAGGTGGTAGGCTCAGGCCAGAGGCCTTCTGTTGGCAAACCTCATGAATGAGAAGTGTTGTTAGCTGCGGAACTTTGACAGCAAAGAATCCCATTTGGACATGGCACAGAAGGGAAGAGGGACCACACAGCTGTCCATCAAAGCAGGGATGCACAGGATAGAGGGCCAAGCATACTCAGCCATTGCCCCTATGTGGACCCTAAGACACTGTTCGCTCCTTAAGTCAGTCATAGCACCTGGAGACATCAAAATCAGATTGGGCAGGGCTGAGTCACAGCTGCCTAAGGGTAAGTGAAGAGGGAAAAACAGCCCTTTGACCGAGACCAGCCAGAGGATCCCAAGGAGGGAGAGACCAACACCCAAAGTCCGACTCTTGTTTGGTCGTCTATCATTTCAACTGATCCTGAGGGAAGAAAGAAGCCCCTCACCAGTGGAAAATGCCTAGGTGCTGAGCCAAGATGAAGAGTGGCAGCCTCAAGCTGGTTCCCCTCCTTCTTAGTGTTGTCTCTGTGGAGCATTGCTGTTGGTATCATGCTTGTTCTCTAGTAGCCTCAGAACTCTCCTGGTCTTGAACTGCCACTTCTTGCTTTTGGGTTCAGATTTTTTCTAGAACTCTTCCTTTTTTGTCATAGTTTACAAATTCTGTCTTCCTCTTCCTCCTTCACCTGGTCCTCCTCCAGGCATTTGAAGATGATGTTGCACTGCTAGATGAGAATCACAAGCTCCTGCATTTGCATTATCTACTACCCCAGTCTTCCTTGATCTAGTCTTTTTCAGGCTTATGGAGAAGGCATCAGAGACCATATGTGATATCAGTTAGGAGCTTATCTAGATACTGCTACTTTAAAATATATAAGAGCTTCGACTCCCACCACACCAGAATGTGCTTCTTGTGGATGATATATAGAAGAGCTTGGACTCCCACCACACCAGTCTGCCAGCATGTTAATCTAGCCTTTGTCATTTACTCCATCAGACAGCTTCTCTTCAGCAGAAACTCAGTGTTTCAGAGAGAATCCAGCTAGCACTTGGTGGTGTCCACCTCTTTGTGGATGTCTCCTTCATAAGTATACTGGTCAGTCTAAACCTTGCATTTGATAAGCAGCAAGTCATGTCCTTGAACAGGCAGTTTTATTGACTTGGATCCTTTTGTGACTTTTGTTGTGATTGAGATGTTTCAGGTGATACCTTCTGCTTAAAAAGATTATCCTTGCCAGGGCCAGGCGCGGTGGTTCATGCCTGTAATCCCAGCACTTTGGAAGGCCAAGGCGAATGGATCACGAGGTCAAGAGATCAAGACCATCCTGGCTAACATACATAGGACCATATTTAATTCATACTAAATAAAATATCAATTTTATTTATAATATTATCTATCACATGTTGAATGTTCTGTGTCAGAACATTTCTACCAGCACAAATTCATAGTTTTTTTTATTATTATTATTATACTTTAAGTTCTAGGGTACATGTGCATGACGTGCAGGTTTGTTACATATGTATACTTGTGCCATGTTGGTGTGCTGCACCCATCAACTCGTCAGCACCCATCAACTCGTCATTTACATCAGGTATAACTCCCAATGCAATCCCTCCCCCCTGCCCCCTCCCCATAATAGGCCCCGATGTGTGATGTTCCCCTTCCCGAGTCCAGGTGATCTCATTGTTCAGTTCCCACCTATGAGTGAGAACATGCGGTGTTTGGTTTTCTGTTCTTGCGATAGTTTGCTGAGAATGATTGTTTCCAGCTGCATCCATGTCCCTACAAAGGACACAAACTCATCCTTTTTTATGGCTGCATAGTATTCCATGGTGTATATGTGCCACATTTTCTTAATCCAGTCTGTCACTGATGGACATTTGTGTTGATTCCAAGTCTTTGCTATTGTGAATAGTGCCACAATGAACATACATGTGCATGTGTCTTTATAGCAGCATGATTTACAATCCTTTGGGTATATACCCAGTAATAGAATGGCTGGGTCATATGGTACATCTAGTTCTAGATCCTTGAGGAATCGCCATACTGTTTTCCATAATGGTTGAACTAGTTTACAATCCCACCAACAGTGTAAAAGTGTTCCTATTTCTCTACATCCTCTCCAGAACCTGTTGTTTCCTGACTTTTTAGTGATTGCAGTTCTAACTGGTGTGAGATGGTATCTCATTGTGATTTTGATTTGCATTTCTCTGATGATCTAAAAATTATTTATTTAAAATAAAATATCCTTTTTGTTATTTGATACAGTGCTTGATAGTAAATGTGACTCTTTAATTAAACTCATCTGGCCAGTGATTATGGCATTAATAATTGCTAGTTGTCCTGTATATCAGGCCAAGCCTTATTCTAAGTACTACTTGTGAAATTTATCGTTTCACAACATTCTGACAACTCTGTGAAGGAAACATTTTAAAGGATGGTTTATTAAAAATTGGACTCATTCAGTTGATAAATTTATAAAGTCATAGCATTGAGATTTTATCCTGTGCCATGTAACTACAAAATCCTTGTTTTATACTACTAATCTCACTTTTCTTTATCCTTTTCTCATAAAAGTAAAATGTTTTTCTTTAGTATGAATTAAATATGGTCCTATGTATATACAACTTACTGTTACCTTTGTGCTTCCAAAATTGATTATTTGAAAGGTATATTATTAATTGTTTTATTATTACTATTATTATTTCATTTAATAGAGTGGAAGGTATAATAAGAATTAATAAGTGAAAAGATTTTGTTACTGATGTGCTATTATCACAACTGCAACACTGCAAATTTGACTTTTCTAGCAAAGGCAGATGCCTTCAGAATATGGAATGACAAGCGTTAAAATGGTTACTTCTGACTGTTCAAAGTTTAAACTGCAGCCCTTAAAATACAATCTGGATTTTTATGATTGCTTTTTTGTTATCCTTCCTGTCCCTTTCATATCTTTCATTAGTCAGCCCCAGAGGTGATTCATACTGATTAAAAATTATGACACTTCATTTTCATAATAGAAACTCATTTCAATTCTACATCCATAAGACTTTAAATTAACAGAAAAATTCTCAGTGAAAAGCATGTCATCTAAAAAGAATGCTTAACATATCTGAGCTGACAGTCAAACCACAAACAAAGAAATTTCTAAGAGGCTCATATTCTGACCACAGATTCGTATGCTTTGAAATTCAATTATCTATTATGTAGAAATACTGTCTTCAGATTTCTCCATGTCCTGAAGACTTTGGCTTGTACCCTCTTTCATTTACAAATGAGAAGAAATTGTCTTGAATTCCTCCCTGATAAGTATAACAAATTTGAGAATGATTGATCATCTGTGGAAGTCCCATTTTTACTCAGTTGTAAGTCCTAAAGGCTTGAAATCAGAGTCAGATTCAGATCTATAACATCGTTACTAATGAAAACCAAAGTTCTCTGAATTGGAGACCAAACTTCACTAATTCAAATATAAAATGCCTTGAATTTTCTAAGCTTTGCAACCAGTATATTAGGTTACTGTCTTTTACTGCATGTATGTGAAACTTCAGCCTTCCTTTCTATGACATCCCAAGTCCCATTGTGTATAGAAAATCAATGTGCATAGACATTCTTAGTGATTTTCTTTCCTTGGAAGGTAAACTTAGTAATGCTGTCTTTAGGAGGTTTAATAGTGTTGTACTGACACATAAGTTTGAGTGCAAGGTGGCTTGCAGTAACAGTGTTGGTTTTGCTGTTTGTCTTTGGAAATTTAACATATATCCTCAAAGGATAATTTCCCCATATATAAAATTAGTTTTTTCATCTAATAGTAAGATTTTTGTGAAGATTAAATCAGTCTCTGGGTTAACATGCTTAGAGCAGTGCCTGACTCATGGTAGTTCTTAATATATACGCAGTGGATTAAAAAAATATGTACTCATATTATTTGATGATCCTTTGAAAATTAGGATAAATTAAATGAGATAAGTATCTAGTCAAATTATTATCAAACTGTTGAAATCAATAGACAAAAAGAGACTCTGGCAGACAGCAAGAAAAATGTATTCATAACATACAACATATTCTCAATCAGATAAACAGCTGAATTCTTTTCAGAAACCATGGAGGCCAAAATGGAGATGAATGACATATAAAAAAATGCTGAAATAAAAATACCTTCAATGAAAAATTATATTTCCAGAAAAGCTATTTTTCAAAATAAAAGGTATAATAATATTTCCAAATAAACAAAACTGAGATATCACATAGCTAGCAAACAAGAATACTTTGGGAATAAACAAAAGGATAAAAAGCAATAACTTAAATAAAGAGAAAAAGAAAGAAAGAAAGAAAGATCAGCAAAGGTAACTGCATATGTATGTGTAAAAGACAACATGAAAGCACTTCTACCTGTAACTCTTTTTCTTCTGATTCGAAGACACTGCATTTAGTGATAATTATAAACCTGTGCTTATGGGTTTATTATGCATGCCTAAAGATGTAATTTCTTAGACAACAAATAAAGAACAGGGGAGAAAACAGCTATATTGGAACAAAGACTGTTACACTATTGAAATTAAGTTGGTATTAATTTGAACTAGGTTTTTAAATTGTTAATTATAATTCTCATGGATAACCATTAAGAATATAACTCAAAAATCTTGTGAAATAAATTCAGATTAAATATATTTTTAACAGACGCACAAATAAAGCACTAATGGAGGAAGAAGGTACCAGAAAAAGATACCAGATATTAAGAAAGAAAATAGTAAAATAAAATATAAATCTTACCTAATCAGTAATTATACTAAATGTAATTGAATTAATCATTCCTGTCAAAAGACAGAGATTTGCACAAGGATAAATATAGTATAGTTTTCAATAGTACACAATTCATAGACATATAGATCCCTGGTGCAGAATTAAAAGCCCAGAATTGACCTACACATTTATATGCACTTGGTTTTTGACAAGGCTGCCAACAAAATATATTTTAGTAAAGTTATTTTTTTCCTATCAATAGTGATAAAGCAATTGGATATTTACATGGAATAAAATACATAAACCCCATGTCTGCCTTACTCCATATAGAAAAGTTAATTTGAGATTGATTAGAGATTTAAGCCTGGTAATATGATTAACGTTAAATCTGGAACAATAAAACATTCTAGAATGTTTGTAAATACATTTATAAATACATTTAGAAGAACATCTATATGACTTTGCAGTACCAAAATATTTTTACAATGGCAATGCACATAAAATAATACACAAAAGAAATTCATAAGTACATTAATTGAAATGGAGATTATTTGTCAACCAGAATAATTATTCATCAAATGAATAGGTGATTCAGAGAAAGAGAAGATACTTTGCATATGTAAATGATTTGTATTCAGAATATATAAAGAATACTAGAAATAAACTAAAAAGCTAAATAACACAATTTAAAAATGGACCAAAGTTTTTTTCAAAGCACTTCAAAGATGAGTTTATCTAAATAATAAATCAGCATAGGTAGAAGGTGCAGCAAAGGATACACATATGAAGCATGCAGACCTGGTTGAGCCTTGCAGACTAATCTGTGTATGAGCTGTGGCTAATAATTTCAGTTAAAATGGAAATTCTGGAAAGAAACTGACCAAAATTAAGCCAAGTAAAATGTCTTTGAGTTTTTTATTTCGTAGATTTCAACTTGTGTCCCATAGTGCTATTACGTATACCACTAATGTTTTTTCTTCATTCTCCCCTCCACGCTCAGTCAGAGTGCTGTCCCTGGAATTACCTTTTATCTTTTCTTCTATAAACAACTTAAACTTATGTTTTCTTCTATAAACAACATAAAGTTTTATTTCTAGAAAGCTTTCCTTGAATGCAATCTGATTTAGGCATACATCTATTCTGTTCCCATATGACTATGTGCATTTCTTTGTCATGACATTTATCTCACTGTGAAATAAATATTCATGAATATTTCCATGTCTTCTATTACATACAGAGTTGATTGAAGGAAACGCCCAGCGCCATATGGTCCTTTGTGGGTATGCAGTTAAAATGTTTGTGATTTTTTGGGGGGAAATGAATTTATGGTAATTAGGTAAAAATACAAATACTATGTATTTGATGCAATGGCTGATCAGTAAATAGACTTGTTATTTGTGCAGTGAGAAAATGATCATATTGACTAAGTTTAAAAGATAATGTAAGATCAATTTTAGTCTTATCATAGACAGTGATTAAATAATAGATTTAAAAATGTATATTTACAGCAAAAAAATTGCTATTATTTAATCACCCAGTATTTACCACATCGGGCTGTTTATCAATATTATAAAAGGAAGTTAATATTACTCAATATGAAATCTTATTTAATTAAAATATGCAAAGGTGGGCACAGAAATTAGGCTTTGTCAACTCAAATGAACCACTAGCCACATAGTTCTTGTCTAAAGGTGGTATACAATTAACAACGTAACATTCAGCACAAATCAATAAAAGATTATTCAGATTTCCTTATCATAACAATAGTAAGGAGTGGTGAGGTTTCTAACAGCATATTAGACAGTCTCCCTACCCTCAGTGTTTCTCTACCTCATACCTTTGCGGACATTTCGATTGAATTCAAATATGTTTGTCAGGGAGCAGTTATAGGAACACTTCAACCCCTCAAGAGAACATTTTTTGTTGGTGATGCTGTTCCCTTAGAGAAAGTGTGTCTCTCTTTGAGCCTTATTTCCAAAGACCAGTTACTAAACAATTTTACTATCCTATCTTTAAGTGCGTCTTACCTTGAGCCTTTATGTAGACTGGGGAAATTTAATTATATCCTAGATTCAATTACTTATATCCCTCTCATAAACACTGTAAAATAGCTCTCCTGTTTATTTTTATTCATCTTTCTGCACAGTAAACTCCATTATAGTTATGGTTCGCTCTAAAGCCATGTTTAATAGAACAATCAGGTCACCTCATATTCAGACATATGTAATCATCTTTTATGGGTGACTGGTCACAAATTTAATTAATTTACATGAATTCTTTGCATGGTTTCCTACAGAGAATTGTCATGCCCTCTCAATTGTCTAAAGTACATCTAATTGTCATGCATTGCTACACATATGCTTTTTTTCATAAAAATCGATAATTCTCTCTGTGGGATCTTAGATTTGAGTTTGAATATGTTTAGGCAATAATTGTCTGTGTAGTTTAATTATGCAAAGAAGTAAACAATTTCTGAATCAATCAACACCTAGATTGCTGGTCTAGTTGTTTATCGATGTTTGAGCCATTTTTCCCTAAGTCAAAAGCAAAATATTAAAAAATAATTATTATTCTGATAATATTCCCAGGACAAATTTACTCTCATGTCTTACAAAAGTCAAATACGTTTGATAGATGTATCTCACTTTTGCTCCTTTTATAATTTTTCATGTTTCATATGCAGAAATCTACACACATCATACATATTTCATAAATGACACTCTATATCCTTTTGTGAAACACACACAATTAGGATGATATCTTCTAAAGGATGCCTATTTTCTTGCTTTCATTTTGTGGCATATAAGATAAATGAGATAGCACCTTGCAGATCATGTGTGGCATCTACAATTCCACTATTAACCATATATATGATGCAGGTGCACAGAAATCTAAGGAATGTTAAACATTTAATTTTCTAAAGTTATGTAGGACCTTAGCAATGCTAAAAAATAAAGTATAATCATATGTATAAATACATATATATGTATAAATACACATATAATCATATGTATAAATACACATACATTTTAAAAGTAATCATCTCTAAACTCTTTCAACCTAGGTAGCAATGTGAGTTTGGTAAACTCTGAGCATATTGTAAAGGAAGTCCAGTAAGAGACAAAAGATAGAAGTCCAGGAAACTTTTTTTTTAAAGCTGAGTTAAATACTAATTATTTCACTTTGCAATGTCTATAACAATTTAATATGCTAACATCTATTGGAATTAACTGAACATAAAGAAAAGCGTAAAGGAAGCAGAATTTTCCAGAGTTGTTTGATTTGGGCACCTTATTTTCAAGGAACACTTTATTGAACCAATTTTCAAAAAACACATTTTAGGATATATTAGCTTTTATAATGATGTAGTGAGCCAAAATTAGTATGTAGAATCAATTTCCAAAAGTTATATAAATTAAGACGTGCTCAAATTTTAAAAATCAGCATTAAGTATTTATCATTGTAATACTAATGCTTTAAAGGGAATTTGAGATTGTCTAAATTGATTCCTTTATTATTTGTAGAGATGAGAAAAAGTATGTTCAGAATGGTTATGTGGGTTCTCACAGCCATACATTTATTTAATGGCAGATGTAGTTCTATAACCACGTCTGTTGGAGATGTGCAAAGAATCAACACAATAGTTTGGCAACTTACAATGCAAAGTATGCCAAGTCCAGCTGATTGAGTGCAGGAGACCTATTTATGCAGAGAAAAATACAGAAAATAGAGTTAATGATTACAGTGAATAGGAGAGTGAGAGAAGGCAAGAGAGTTAAAGACATACACTTAATAGAAAAATTTTTATTTTTCTGTGAGAGTCAAAGGACTTAAATAATCCAAAATGAATGTTAAAGTTATGATAAACAGCAAAACGAAAGCAGACAAACCTAGGTTAGAATCCAGGTTACTTTGACAAGTAAAATAAACTCACTGACTTCCATTTTGTTTGTGATAAAATATAACTATTATATCATGTAGTTATTACAACTATTATATCACATAGGTTAAAAAATTAATACAAGCCAAACCATTGGCATATGACAGGTGGCTAATAATAAGTTGTTATTATAGGTATTGTATAGCTTTTAGCACTAACAGACAATGAATATTTTCTGACTTTCATAAGAATATTTTTTGTTGTTGTTCAAACTTTTATTAAGGTAGATTTATTCTGGGTAGTTTAGCTTGTATATTCACTCAAACAACCTTCCCAAAAGACAACATTAAAAATGAGAACACATATTCTTAAAACTGTTACTACATACCCAGGTCACGTTACAATATTAAAGCAAGTATTTGCAATATAAATGTACCGTTTGAAAAAAACATAGCTGATCTATGGAAATCTATCCATGTAACTGGCAAGGAATCTTCTAGTAGAGCAGACCATTTATGGGAAAAAGAAAATAGCAAAAGGTGTAAGATGGCTTTCCAAGTTCTGTCAACATGACATTCTTTGCTGGATATTCATATTATCTATATAATAGAAGGGATTTAGTGACAAAGTGAAGATGAGTAATTTTGTTAAAGCCAAGATTGTTTCAATATTGTCTGCTATAAGTATTTTAATAATATTTAATTAAAAGTAGATCAACAAACTATATGTGACTGCGGTAATATAGAAATTCAAAGGAAAGACAATGGTAATATGATTGACAATATCCTATGGACAAAAATCAAGGCTGTCAAGACTATCTATTTACCTGGGTAGCTAGTATCTCAGAATTGTCTCTCCTGTGGATCTACTATACTATTCTACTTTCTTTAATTCGTTCTGTCATGAAATTGATGTTGCACCCCTAGTTTCACCTTTTTCTTACTATTCCTTATAGACTTTTGCATTTAATAGGCAGACTTGGAAAAATTCAGAAAATAAAACTTGTTAAAATTGGAGGTAGATTAATTAGTAAACATCACAGCATTCATTATATTTAAAGTTTATTTCCTTTTATAAAGTTCCTCTAAAGGATACTGTCACTTTTCAATCCTTCCCATGGTCTACAAGAGTATGTCAAGCCAACCCCCATAACATTCTCTTCCCTTTTGCCTGTATTTAACCATATTGTCCTTTTTTGGTGAGGTCCATTTCCTCATAAACAATTTCCCTGATACCAATAATGCATCTGTTCCCACTCTGTTGCCCACAGAATCCTATATTTATATTTCATAATATGCATCACAGTATGTAACTGTTTTTGAGATTGTTTGAATAATTATTTCTTTTCACTAAAATAAAAGAATGGTGGACAATGGCACAAAATTGTCAATACATGGTTTTAAATAAATCAATATTCCATAATTTTATAATAGATTATTCAAACGTGTATTATTTCTTCAAAGATTATAGAACTTTTCTAATGCTGACAATGGTTTATAAAAATAAAAAGTGAGAGGGGGCGGAGCAAGATGGCTGAATAGGAACAGCTCCAGTCTCCAACTCCCAGCGCGAGCGACACAGAACACCGGTGATTTCTGCATTTTCAACTGAGGTACTGGGGTCATCTCTCTACGGAGTGCCGGACAATCGGTGCTGGTCAGCTGCTGCAGCCTGACCAGCCAGAGCTGAAGCAGGGCGAGGCATCACCTCACCTAGAAGCGCAAGGGGGAAGGAAATCCGTTTTCCTAGCCAGGGGAACTGAGACACACAACACCTGGAAAATCAGGTAACTCCCACCCCAATACTGCGCTTTAAGGAAACAGGCACACCAGGAGAATATATCCCACACCTGGCCGGGAGGGTCCCACGCCCACGGAGCCTCCCTCATTGCTAACACAGCAGTCTGCGGCAATCTATCCGCAAGGCAGCAGCGAGGCTGGGGGAGGGGCGCCCGCCATTGCTGAGGCTTAAGTAGGTAAACAAAGCTGCTGGGAAGCTCGAACTGGGTGGAGCTCACAGCAGCTCAAGGAAGCCTGCCTGTCTCTGTAGACTCCACCTCTGGGGACAGCGCACAGCTGAAGTCCAATGGGGAAGCAGCGGGGGCCGGTGCAGATGCGAACGGCTCTGTCTGACAGCTTTGGGGAGAGCCCTGGATCTCCCAACGCGGAGGTTGAGATCTGAGAACGGACAGACTGCCTGCTCAGGTGGGTCCCTGACCCCTGAGTAGCCTAGCTGGGAGACATCCCCCCTAGGGGCAGTCTGACACCCCACACCTCACAGGGTGGAGTCACCCCTGAGAGGAAACTTCCAAAGGAAGAATCAGACAGGTACACTCATGTTCAGCAATATTCTATCTTCGGCAACCTCTGCTGCTGATACCCAGGCAACAGGGTCTGGAGTGGACCTCAAGCAATCTCCAACAGACCAACAGACAGTCCTGCTGACTGTCAGACAGGAAAACTATCAAACAGGAAGGACACCTATACCAAAACCCCATCAGTACATCACCATCATCAAAGACCAGAGACAGATAAAACCACAAAGATGGGGAAGAAGCAGGGCAGAAAAGCTGGAAATTCAAAAAATAAGAGCACATCTCCCCCTGCAAAGGAGCGCAGCCCATCGCCAGCAACGGATCAAAGCTGGTCGGAGAATGACTTTGACGAGATGAGAGAAGGCTTCAGTCCATCAAACTTCTCAGAGCTAAAGAGGAATTATGTACCCAGCGCAAAGAAACTAAAAATCTTGAAAAAAAAGTGGAAGAATTGACAGCTAGACTAATTAATGCAGAGAAGATCATAAACGAAATGACAGAGATGAAAACCATGACACGAGAAATACGTGACAAATGCACAAGCTTCAGTAACCGACTCGATCAACTGGAAGAAAGAGTATCAGCGATTGAGGATCAAATGAATGAAATGAAGCGAGAAGAGAAACCAAAAGAAAAAAGAAGAAAAAGAAATGAACAAAGCCTGCAAGAAGTATGGGATTATGTAAAAAGACCAAATCTATGTCTGATTGGGGTGCCTGAAAGTGAGGGGGAAAATGGAACCAAGTTGGAAAACACTCTTCAGGATATCATCCTGAGAGAACTTCCCCAACCTAGTAGGGCAGGCCAACATTCCAATTCAGGAAATACAGAGAACGCCACAAAGATACTCCTCCAGAAGAGCAACTCCAAGACACATAATTGCCAGATTCACCAAAGTTGAAATGAAGGAAAAAATCTTAAGGGCAGCCAGAGAGAAAGGTCGGGTTACCCACAAAGGGAAGCCCATCAGACTAACAGCAGATCTCTCGGCAGAAACCTACAAGCCAGAAGAGAGTGGGGGCCAATATTCAACATTCTTAAAGAAAAGAATTTTCAACCCAGAATTTCATATCCAGCCAACTAAGTTTCATCAGTGAAGGAGAAATAAAATCCTTTACAGATAAGCAAATGCTTAGAGATTTTGTCACCACCAGGCCTGCCTTACAAGAGACCCTGAAGGAAGCCTAAACATGGAAAGGAACAACCGGTAGCAGCCATTGCAAAAAAAAACATAAAACGAAAAGACCATCGGGAGGCTAGAAGAAACTGCATCATCTAATGAACAAAATAACCAGTTAATATCATAATGGCAGGATCAAGTTCACACATAACAATATTAACCTTAAATGTGAATGGATTAAATGGTCCAATTAAAAGACATAGACTGGCAAACTGGATCAAGAGCCAAGACCCATCACTCTGCTGTATTCAGGAGACCCATCTCACATGCAGAGACACACATAGGCTCAAAATAAAGGGATGGAGGAAGATCTACCAAGCAAATGGAGAACAAAAAAAAGCAGGGGTTGCAATCCTAGTCTCTGATAAAACAGACTTTAAACCATCAAGATCAAAAGAGACAAAGAAGGCCATTACATAATGGTAAGGGATCAATTCAACAGGAAGAGCTAACTATCCTAAATATATATGCACCCAATACAGGAGCACCCAGATTCATAAAGCAAGTCCTTAGAGACTTACAAAGAGACTTAGACTCCCATACAATAATAATGGGAGACTTCAACACTCCACTGTCAACATTAGACAGATCAACGAGACAGAAAGTTAACAAGGATATCCAGGAATTGAACTCATCTCTGCACCAAGTGGACCTAATAGACATCTATAGAACTCTCCACCTCAAATCAACAGAATATGCATTCTTCTCAGCACCACATCACACTTATTCCAAAATTGACCACATAATTGGAAGTAAAGCACTCCTCAGCAAATGTAACAAGAACAGAAATTATAACAAACTGTCTCTCAGACCACAGTGCAATCAAACTAGAACTCAGGACTAAGAAACTCAATCAAAACCACTCAACTACATGGAAACTGAACAACCTGCTCCTGAATGACTACTGGGTACATAACGAAATGAAAGCAGAAATAAAGATGTTCTTTGAAACCAATCAGAACAAAGATACAACATACCAGAATCTCTGGGACACATTTAAAGCAGTGTGTAGAGGGAAATTTATAGCACTAAATGCCCACAAGAGAAAGCAGGAAAGATCTAAAATTGACACTCTAATATCACAATTAAAAGAACTAGAGAGGCAAGAGCAAACACATTCAAAAGCTAGCAGAAGGCAAGAAATAACTAAGATCAGAGCAGAACTGAAGGAGATAGAGACACAAAAAACCTCCAAAAATCAATGAATCCAGGTGTTGGTTTTTTGAAAAGATCAACAAAATTGACAGACTGCTAGCAAGACTAATAAAGAAGAAAAGAGAGAGGAATCAAATAGACGCAATAAAAAATGATAAAGGGGATATCACCACCGACCCCACAGAAATACAAACAACCATCAGAGAATACTATAAATGCCTCTATGCAAATCAACTAGAAAATCTAGAAGAAATGGATAATTTCCTGGACACTTACACTCTGCCAAGACTAAACCAGGAAGAAGTTGAATCCCTGAATAGACCAATAGCAGGCTCTGAAATTGAGGCAACAATTAATAGCCTACCCACCAAAAAAAGTCCAGGACCAGATGGATTCACAGCTGAATTCTACCAGAGGTACAAGGAGGAGCTGGTACCATTCCTTCTGAAACTATTCCAATCAATAGAGAAAGAGAGAATCCTCCCTAACTCATTTTATGAGGCCAACATCATCCTGATACCAAAGCCTGGCAGAGACACAACAAAAAAAGAGAATTTTAGACCAATATCCCTGATGAACATCGATGCAAAAATCCTCAATAAAATACTGGCAAACCGGATTCAGCAGCACATCAAAAAGCTTATCCACCATGATCAAGTGGGCTTCATCCCTGGGATGCAAGGCTGGTTCAACATTCGCAAATCAATAAACGTAATCCAGCATATAAACAGAACCAAAGACAAGAACCACATGATTATCTCAATAGATGCAGAAAAGGCTTTTGACAAAATTCAGCAGCCCTTTATGCTAAAAACGCTCAATAAATTCGGTATTGATGGAACGTACCTCAAAATAATAAGAGCTATTTATGACAAACCCACAGCTAATATCATACTGAATGGGCAAAAACTGGAAAAATTCCCTTTGAAAACTGGCACAAGACAGGGATGCCCTCTCTCACCACTCCTATTCAACATAGTGTTGGAAGTTCTGGCTAGGGCAATCAGGCAAGAGAAAGAAATCAAGGGTATCCAGTTAGGAAAAGAAGAAGTCAAATTGTCCCTGTTTGCAGATGACATGATTGTATATTTAGAAAACCCCATCGTCTCAGCCCAAAATCTCCTTAAGCTGATAAGCAACTTCAACAAAGTCTCAGGATACAAAATTAATGTGCAAAAATCACAAGCATTCTTATACACCAGTAACAGACAGCAGAGAGCCAAATCAGGAATGAACTTCCATTCACAATTGCTTCAAAGAGAATAAAATACCTAGGAATCCAGCTTACAAGGGATGTAAAGGACCTCTTCAAGGAGAACTACAAACCACTGCTCAGTGAAATCAAAGAGGACACAAACAAATGGAAGAACATACCATGCTCATGGATAGGAAGAATCAATATCGTGAAAATGGCCATACTGCCCAAGGTTATTTATAGATTCAATGCCATCCCCATCAAGCTACCAATGACTTTCTTCACAGAATTGGAAAAAACGGCTTTAAAGTTCATATGGAACCAAAAAAGAGCCCGCATTGCCAAGACAATCCTAAGTCAAAAGGACAAAGCTGGAGGCGTCACGCTACCTGACTTCAAACTATACTACAAGGCTACAGTAACCAAAACAGCATGGTACTGGTACCACAACAGAGATATAGACCAATGGAACAGAACAGAGTCCTCAGAAATAATACCACACATCTACAGCCATCTGATCTTTGACAAACCTGAGAGAAACAAGAAATGGGGAAAGGATTCCCTATTCAATAAATGGTGCTGGGAAAATTGGCTAGCCATAAGTAGAAAGCTGAAACTGGATCCTTCCTTACCCCTTATACGAAGATTAATTCAAGATGGATAGAGACTTAAATGTTAGACCTAATACCATAAAAACCCTAGAAGAAAATCTAGGTAGTACCATTCAGGACATAGGCATGGGCAAGGACTTCATGTCTAAAACACCAAAAGCAACGGCAGCAAAAGCCAAAATGACAAATGAGATCTAATTAAACTAAAGAGCTTTTGCACAGCAAAAGAAACTACCATCAGAGTGAACAGGCAACCTACAGAATGGGAGAAAATTTTTGCAACCTACTCATCTGACAAAGGGCTAATATCCAGAATCTACAAAGAACTCAAACAATTATACAAGAAAAAAACAAACAACCCCATCAAAAAGTGGGGAAAGGATATGAACAGACATTTCTCAAAAGAAGACATTCATACAGCCAACAGACACATGAAAAAATGCTCATCATCACTGGCCATCAGAGAAATGCAAATCAAAACCACAATGAGATACCATCTCACACCAGTTAGAATGGCAATCATTAAAAAGTCAGGAAACAACAGGTGTTGGAGAGGATGTGGAGAAATGGGAACACTTTTACACTGTTGGTGGGATTGTAAACTAGTTCAACCATTATGGAAAACAGTATGGCAATTCCTCAAGGATCTAGAACTAGATGTACCATATGACCCAGCCATCCCACTACTGGGTATATACCCAAAGGATTATAAATTACTCTACTACAAAGACACATGCACACGTATGTTTATTGCGGCACTATTCACAATAGCAAAGACTTGGAATCAACCCAAATGTCCATCTGTGACAGACTGGATTAAGAAAATGTGGCACATATACACCATGGAATACTATGCAGCCATCAAAAAGGATGAGTTTGCATCCTTTGTAGGGACATGGATGCAGCTGGAAACCATCATTCTTAGCAAACTATCACAAGAACAGAAAACCAAACACCGCATGTTCTCACTCATAGGTGGGAACTGAACAATGAGATCACTTGGACTCGGGAATGGAACATCACACACTGGGGCCTCTCATGGGGAGCGGGGAGGAGAGAGGGATTGCATTGGGGAGTTATACATGATATAAATGATGAATTGATGGGTGCTGACGAGTTGATGGGTGCAGCACACCAACATGGCATAAGTATACATATGTAACAAACCTGCACGTTATGCACATGTACCCTAGAACTTAAAGTATAATAAAATAAAAAATAAAAATAAAAATAAAAAGTGATTAATTCATTATTTTGAAAAATCCATAATTTTAGCCTATTTGTTCATAGTATCATATAGATTTGTTCTTTTGCCTTATCTACTTGGGGTCTTGGTTCCATTAAAACTGAGAAACAATTCCAGACTTGTCCAAACTCACTTTGACATCAAGAAATGAAAAAAAAAAAAAATCATGGAAAGGCTTCTTAAAATACTGAGGATGTGACCTTTGGTTATATCAAAAAGAGTTTCACTTGTATCTCAAGATCTCCAAAGCTTGACAGCAATATTCTCTACCTGTCACTTATCTTTGTCTCTTAAATAAATTAAGTATTGCTATGACTGCTGAGAACTGTCATCTTTTCTTCTTCATAAGCATATATCAGATCAAAAATTTTTAAAACTAGTTTTGCTTTGACCTTCCTGGAGATGACATATTCGAATAAGGCCTTGTTTGGAGGGACACAGTATTCTCTTTGCTGGTGAATTCATAATGGAATATTGATGTCGTCCGCTCCCTTGCCTTGCGTTAAACTACATTTTACTAACTGATTTTCTTAGTTTTACGAAAGTATCCTAAAGAGACTGAAAATAGATTATATTATGACATTAAAATATTGTTTATAGGAGGATTTTGTTTTTATTTAAGCATTTATAATAAATTGTAAGGCTTTCCTTCAGCACTGAAAAAGTAGTTCTGAAAAATAAAACTGAGAAGAAAATGAAATCTAAGAAAAATCTTTTTATCAGTTTTCCTCAAGTGCACACACACACACAGTTAGTTGTAATATATATACTAATAGTTTCATGTATGTTTTCATCAATTTGTATGTAATACATAACAAAACATAATTTATATATAATATATAACATATATATGTATACAGTCCCCAGCAATCTAATTAATCAAATATTAATGTGTGTATGTATATTGTACAGGGACACCTACTCAACAACAGTACACACACCAATTCCGTTTGTGAAAAATTCAGAAACACATTAAGAGTCTTTTGCGCACCCAGGGAGCACAAAATCGGCTGCATCAAAGCTGGCAGAAATTTTTGTGGCACTTACTTGTCATAGTTTCTCCCCACCAGCACAGTGCAGTGCCACTGGGAGAAGACTCCCAGCTTTTGACTTCTTCCTAGGAAGGCAAAGAGAAGACTAAAACATGTATTCAATATTCACACTTTTAGCAGGGCTGAAGAACTGATTTCTGCTGTGTTGCCTGAATTGAAGTGCTTAACAGGAAAGAGTGAGAGCTTGGAGGCCATGAAGAAAAAGTAGAGGTTGGGGGGAGGGTTAGATTATCATTCACTCACTCATAGTGGCTCCTTTTCACTTAGCACAGCAAGATGATTAGGAAAAAAAACTCACAACTCATGGCCTCTCCTTGAAAAGGAAAAGATTTGGAGAATGCTTTCAAAGTTCTGGGTTTTCAGAGGGTTGTCTGAGGGACGGGTATTTTTCTCTCCAGTTTTAGCATGGTAAGGGAACATGGCATATTCTAGGTTCCTTGGGACCACTGAGAATAAAAGAGATCCGGGTAGTTCACTGCTGCAGACACAATATGACTCGGCAATCTCTTGCTCACAGCAAATTACAAATGAGAAAATGCTTTGGACAGACATTTCTCCAAAGAAGACATATAATTTGTCAACAGGAACATGAAAAGATCTCAATGTCACTGATCATGAAGGAAATGCAAATCAAAACCAGAATGACATATTGTTTCACACTGTTAAGGTGAATATTATCAAAATAGCAGTAAATAACCAGTGTCGGTGAGGATTTGGAGGAAAGGGACCTTTGTGCACTGTTGGGAGGAATGTAAAAGGCTGTCACAAAAATGGAACATATTATGGAGGTTCCACAAAGAAATTAGACACTATAAGTACCACATATGAACCAGCAAGTCCACTTCTAGGTATGTATCCATAAAAATAGAACCTTGAGAGATATTTGCACTCCCATGTTTATTGTAACATTATTCACAAAAGTCTAGTGGTGAAAGCAACCTAAATGTCCATGGATAGATGAATGGATAAAAAATGTATGGTACATGCACATAATGAAATATTATTGGGTTTTAAATAAAAAGGAAATCCTGTCATGTACTAGAACATGAATGGAGCTTAGGGACATCATGCTAAGTGAAATAAGCCAGTTATAGAAGGATTCCAGTTACATTAGGAACTAAATTTGTCAAACTCATAAATGCAGAAAGTAGAATGGTAGTGGTCAGGGGTTGGGGTAAGAGAAAATAGAGTTGCTGTTCAAAAGACAGAGTTTTAGACTAGCATGAAAATGTTCTAGAAATCTGCTATACAGCATCTCTAGATGTATTTATAATTTGTATTTATAATTTATAACCTTCTACATATATTTTACAATATTACACTGGACACTTAAAAATTAAGAGCATTGATTTTTTGTTATGTATTTTCTGTCACAATAAAAAATGCATTAATTTTTGGTAAGAAAATATTAAGCCTGTAAACCATGCTTTTACCATGATGTTCTTTTACATCCAGATTTTCAACTAGAGAATAAAGGCCCAGGGTTTTAAATCAGCCCTAACTTTCAAACCTGTGCAGTTCTGATTGTGCAATGATACAAAACTACTCTGATTCCATTACATTTTTGTAAATATAATAAGCCACCAAACATGTATTTCCCTGTTTCATCACTAGATATGTGATCTTGAAAACATCATGCATCTGCACTGTTCCTCAATGACCACATGTGTAAATGAAGATCATATCATTTACCTCATGAGGCTATTGTTAGTAGTAAATGAGGTAGCACCTAAAAGCCATATAATGTGTTCAACTATCAAGCATTGAATATGATTATAATTTTCACCTTTGTCAAATACATAAAACCTACAAATGTTTAAAATGATTAATTTAAACTTTCACTTATACTATCCATGGAGGGAATTTAATCAAATATATGCTAATGGAAAGACTGACATATCTTGTCATTTAGGAGTTTGGCACTGTGAAGAATTTCACACTAAGTAACATGAAAGAAATTTTATCATTTAACAATATAAACCGATAGATTAGTCACCTGTTCCTAGAGGCTATACTTATATTTGCTTTCCAAGCTGCTCATTAATTGAGTTTTATCAGAACTAGTTCCTAGCATTGAGATTACATAGAGAGATAATGTAGGAGATGTTCTTAATGCATGAAATACAAAGGACTATAAATAGAATCTGAGCAGGCACATCTCCAGACGTGCCTTAGTAAATAAATATACTGGTGGTTTATGCAGCATATTTGACAAACAGTCTAAATAATTTTTTAAACTTCCTCTTCTTTATATGAAAAAAATTAACAATTTGTAATAATAATAATCATTATCTCATAGATTTAGTTTAAAAACAAAATATATTTCATTTAAAATTTACTACTTACATTTAATAAAATATTTTATGTATGTTTTCTGATGGAAACACTATAGAGACAGGATAAACTACCACCCAATATTTGGTCTGCATATCAAGACTAATGATGCCATATAAGCACCAAGAGTATATGGCAAAGTTTATTAGTCACATAATTATATTTTTCTGGAAGAGTAGGGTAGGCATATCAAGCTGGTCTGAAAATGCCTTGACATAGCAGGAAATGGATACTGGCTGAATATGTTACGGCAATTGAGAAATGAAACTGAGTTAGAGTTCCCATGCATGGGTAGGGGGTTGTGTGATTTGAACTTCCAGCTGGTGCCAAGGAAGAGAGTGTTCTGACTTTCTTATAAACTTGCTCAAATGTGAGTCAGAAGGAGTGGAGAGTGGGTTGGGGTGTTAAAGCTCTCAGCAGTTAACCATCAAAAATGGAATCGGACCCGTTTTCATAATGGTCTAAAATTAGATCCTAACAATTATATTACATATTCCACTTTGCACTTGACCATCTTAAATTAAATGCACGTATACAAACTTCATGTAGTGATACAGAATACCTGAATTGAAGCAGCCAACTTAAGCTCTATGCTATTTGTGTTCATTTTGAATCTGTTTGTATGCAACAACAGATAATATCACAGATTGGAGACATGCAGAATGCTGAAATCAAGTTAGAACTACCCCACAACAACATTTTATTCTCAAAATTAAAATGTATGTGCAGCTGAGTCTTCATGTGTCTGAGGCCAGCAAAATAATTTTGGATTATCTGAGTTAAACACCAGGTAGAATACAATATTAAAGTATTTGTAATATAAATGCAATACTCTGAAGTTTAAACGTTATCACTAAAATGCTACAGCAACCAAAACAATTTAAAACTTTGACCAACAAAATATTTATTTCAGAAGAAGAATATTTTATCACTAATGCTGTTTAGAATTGCCTACCCATGATTCTAATAAAAAGGAGATCAACCTTTAGTTTGTTTTACACTTTTCAAATTCTCTACAAACACTGAACCCTCTCATTGCCTGCACCATGGTGAATCAGAGTAATAGTCCTGGCCTTACTACTTCTATGGAGGAAAAAGTTTTCATTTTCCTATGAGAAAGCATGCGTCAAATGGCATTTGGAAATTCTTGAAGAGAGTAACATATTGATTGCTTTTCTGAGAGTAAGTTATGATGGAAGGAATGGCAAAAGGGAGGGTGGGAGGCCAGCATACATCTATGCAGGAAAAGAGCCACTAGTGACAAAGAGGTAATTAAAAACGTGCTCTGTGGATCACGAGGTCAGGAGACTGAGACTATCCTGGCTAACATGGTGAAACTCCGTATCTACTAAAAAATACAAAAACTAGCCAGGCGAGGTGGCGGGCGCCTGTAGTCCCAGCTACTCGGGAGGCTGAGGCAGGAGAATGGCATAAACCCAGGAGGCAGAGCTTGCAGTGAGCTGAGATCCGGCCACTGCACCCCAGCCTGGGCGACAGAGCGAGACTCCGTCTCAAACAAAAAAAACAAAAACAAAACAAAACAAAAAAAAACGTGCTCTGGAACTCAAAAGACATGCTTTCTACCTTCATAATTATGCTTCATGCTAACATGATTATGTGGGCACCATGAGGACCTAGTAACTATATCAGTGCATATTCATTCATCTCCAAATTTATGTCTAACACAACATTAGGACTTCTAATGTTTTATCAACTACTGATTTTTTAAATTTTAATTATAACTGACTTATCTTTTTGTTACTTTCGAACACCAAACTATCTCAAAAGCATAAAATGTTTCCCTATTTATGATTGATTAAAAATACATCCCAGGGAAACTAAGAGTTTGTTTTGGTGAGATAATGCCCTTTCGACACACCTAGTCATCCACATTTTCTACCTTATTTTCTCTCTCAAGTTGACAGTCTGGCTGACAGAGCCTTGTCTTCATCCTTTCACCTCAAGGATGAAACCTCCAAGTGGGAAACTTTTTACAAGGCTGCACAAACTGTCTATGTACTTCTGGCCACCAAATAAATTCACTCAGGTTCCAGGTCAACCTTGACAATGTGCAATCCATTATAGTAGGTGGTTTGCAGTATACAAAGGTGAAGCAGATGCAGGCTTTTTCCGCATAGGTCAAAATATAATTCTTGTTGAAAGGTGTGTTAAAGTTCATCTTGGTATCCATGGACTTAGGTAATGTGAATTGGCATATCCTGATATATGAAGAGATATCAAGTAACTTAAGCATGTGTATTCTTATGAACTTCAGTTTTACCTCTATGAGTTTGTCCTGAGAAAAGAATCATTGATATGTACATAAATTTAACTACAAAACTACTCTGAAGCATGATAACTATTTCAACTGACCAACAATATAGGATTGGGTAATAACCACTGACATTTTATTTCCATGTGTCAGAAAATGCCTCTCATTATTCCCTCTACAGAGGCACAGAACATGTCAGGACCTTGCCCAGGATCAAATACCTAAAAGACAGAGGGTGGGATTGTGTCCCAGCATCTGTGCACTTAGCTAGTATATTGTTATCCCAGTTCCACAGAGAGATAGCTCTGACTCATGGTTTAGAATTCAGTATAGAAGCCACCTCCTCAGCAAGGAGGCATTTTCTGAGAGCTGTACCTAAATCTCCCCCTACCCTTCACTTCTTCATCACAGTAGACTATTTATTCCCTCCATTTTATTTATCTAGTACATTTTTTCTTAGATCAGTGTTAGCAATTTTATCGAAATGTGCCAAAAACGATCCCATTATAGTAGTGTACAATGAAATGTTTACCAAATTTGTAGAGTTGGCTAACCATCACCACAAACCAGTTTTAAAACGTTTTGATCACCTCAATAAAGTACACTGAGACAATTTGCAATCAACCCCAGCTTACACTCTTGGCTCCAAAAAAACACTTTCTATATTAATAAATGTGTCTTTTCTGGGCATTTAATATAAACAGAACTGAAATGTTTTTTGTGTGTAGTTTCTTTTATTTATGTTGTGGCATGTATGGCTTTCTGTTTCCTTTTATTGTTGAATGATATTTCATTATATGGCTATAACACATTTTATCCATTCACTATTTGATTGGCATTTGGATTGTTCTGACTTTTTGGCTATAACAAATAATACTGTGAACACTGTTACGCAAGTCTCTGTGTAGACATATGCTTTCATTTCTCTTGTATAGATGTGTAGAAGTGATATTTTTGGGTTGTATGGTTAGACTATGTTTAACTTTTTAAGAATATGCTAAGATGTTTTTCAAAGTGGTTGTACCATTTTATATTACCACCAGCCTCAAGACTTTAGTTCTTCTACACCTCGCCACACTTGGTGTGGCCTTTGGATTATAACCCCTTGAGTGGGTGTGCAATGGTATCTAATCTTGGTTTTAATTTTCATTTCCTTAACTAATAAATATTTCATCTTACTGTGTATTTAGTCTTCCATGACAGAATCTAAGTAAGTTCTTGGAGAGCAGGGACCATAACTATGTTTTCCTAGTAGGGTGGTAATACACTGACAGCACTAATTTTTCAGTGGTAGAATGCATCCACATAATAAAATACTTTGTGGGAATTAAAGTGATTCTTATGAGAAATGTTAAATTCCCTTAGTATGTACAAGCTATATTCAGTGAATTAAAAGTGGATCATAAAATATGTATAGGCTGACTTATAATTCATAAAATATATATCTACATTAAAATGTTAATGATTTCTGGATGGTGTGCTTAGTGGCCAGTCTATCCTATATATAATTTATACAATAAAGTAAAAGGCTTAAACATTAATTTCTAACACTTGCTTAGTTCAATACAATTCTCCTCACAAAGCCATCTCGCCTGTATGTGAATGTTTATTGACAGTGAGATCATCTGCTGTGCTTATCCACATGACAAATTCACTTGAATTCCTTTATGGGGTATGAGCATTTGACTCCCTCTAAGTCCCTCTGTTCCTTTATCAGTCTTTCAATAAGACAAGACTCTGATTTTACAAAGACTTTTTTTTAAATTTAGTTTCTATTTCTCAAGTCTGTCTTTACAAGAATCTTCAGGCAAGCTTTATCTAACAACCTTCCCCTATATCTATCGAACCATGTTTGTTTGCCACCTCAAAATGGATCTTACATTATCAAAATGATAGTGAAATACGATTTCTGGAAATAATACTCAGTAGAACATTTTGGGCACACAAAGCAGTAACTTCCATTTTGGAAATATACCATATGCAATATACTCTACTAAATATTTTAGAAATATAATGTAAAAAATTTCACAACAATCATTCATGTATGTTAGCCTTCATTTTGCAAATTAAAACACTGATGAACAGGAAAGCAACTGAATTGTGTGAATTTTTATAGGTAGTAAAAGCATTTGAATCTGTAGTCAATAGTTTCTTATTACAAAGCTCTTGTTCTTCTTTGCTGGATACAGGGTTTATATTCTGCTCTTCTAAACCATTATGGTTTCCAGATGCAGATTCTATGGCCTCTTTATTGAATGTGATATTTTCCTAATGACCAGATTCCCATTTCTAACCCCATTTCAGAAAATGTCAAAGATAAAACATGTTACTAACAAATCTCAGAGCAAGTTGGATACAGGCAGAACTCTAACAAACTTGACCCTTTCTGTAACTGTGATGAATGCTGGAATGCTTAAGAGAACTGGCTCCTGTAGAAGTCAATAATGGAAAATTATTGTTGTTAGATTTAAAGTTGGATTAATTTTCTCCTACTCCAACTGCATATTATCTAGTCTGAAAGATAACCTGTTCATAGGCTCAAACTCTACTGGGAACAGGCCCAGGGCCACTCTATAGCCTTCACACCATGAGACGCCTGGGCCGTGCTTTTCCCAGCTGGAGATATTACGGCTTTCTTCCCACAGAAGGTGATATGTCTTTATTCCTGGGTCCAGGCAACTAGAGACAACTTGAAAATATCAACTATAAGCCCCTTATTCTTATTGTAGCAGGGCCTGCTCACATATCTGAGGGCAGTGGGGTACCACAAGACAGGGAATCCTTAAAGGCCCTGCACACTCAGGGGTCAAACAAGGTTGTCTTTTTCATATGCTTTCTTGGTTTCCAGCTACATTCTGATTTCTAGGCCTTCATTATGTTGATCATATAAACAATGGAAGGCATGCATAAAGCAGGCAAACCTCCAAGTGACCAATCTCTCAGAAATCCTCAAAGACTCACTGAAAGAGGCAAAAAATAATTGAGAGTTATTGATCTTTCAAAGGGGCTCAAGATAACCTCAGATCTGTGAGTAAAGCACTTACGATATAGAAGACATTGTCCAGTGCTTTCTCTTTTTTTTTTTTTGATTTTGTTTTTTTTTTTAATACTTTAAGTTCTAGGGTACATGTGCACAACGTGCAGGTTTGTTACATATGTATACTTGTGCCATGTTGGTGTGCTGCACCCATCAACTCGTCAGCACCCATCAACTCGTCATTTACATCAGGTATAACTCCCAGTGCAATCCCTCCCCCCTCCCCCCTCCCCATGATAGGCCCTGGTGTGTGATGTTCCCCTTCCCGAGTCCAGGTGATCTCATTGTTCATTTCCCACCTATGAGTGAGAACATGCGGTGTTTGGTTTTCTGTTCTTGTGATAGTTTGCTGAGAATGATGGTTTCCAGCTGCATCCATGTCCCTACAAAGGACACGAACTCATCCTTTTTTATGGCTGCATAGTAGTCCATGGTGTATATGTGCCACATTTTCTTAATCCAGTCTGTCACAGATGGACATTTGGGTTGATTCCAAGTCTTTGCTATTGTGAGTAGTGCTGCAATAAACATACATGTGCATGTGTCTTTATAGCAGCATGATTTATAATCCTTTGGGTATATACCCAGTAATGGGATGGCTGGGTCATATGGTATTTTAGTTCTAGATCCTTGAGGAATTGCCATGCTGTTTTCTACAATGGTTGAACGAATTTACAATCCCACCAACAGTGTAAAAGTGTTCCTATTTCTCCACATCCTCTCCAGCACCTGTTGTTTCCTGACTTTTTTGTCCAGTGCTTTCACTCCTCCTATCAGGAACTGTTTCTCAAAACACTTTGTTAGAACTGGGACACAAATGTAAGATTAAGGAATTCTATGGATTTTCACATGAATATCTAGTTCCACCTGTGTATTAGCTATTCGGAATAGACAACTCTTCATTCAATGACATAGCTGACATTTCCAGGGAACCTGCTTTAATTCTGAGCTCCAAAGAAATACTTAGATCAAGTATTCTCAGAAACAATCGCCTTGCTCAACTGTAAGTATGTGTAGGCTAGTAATTTCATGTTTTTACTTGATATGAACACCTATAGGGAAGCCTAGTCCTCCGAACTTTTTCCAGGAAAGTGCTTGGACCAGAATAAAACTTCTTATCAGTGGTGGAACCCTCAGGCTGGGCTAAAATCAGATTTCTAGATAGGCTTAGTTTTCCCACTTAGGAGAGACTTTCAAATTGGCAATGGTGGGCATCTCCTCACCTGCTTGCTTGGTTCTTGGGCTTCTCTCCATTTCTCTACAACTTTCACTTCTAGCCTTTAGCATTATTCATCCACTACCATTTAATTTCCTAAGCATGTATTATCTGAAGAGAGATAAAATACCTTTTATTCATAATTTTTCATCCACAGGAATGCCATTTGGACAGAAGGAATTGCCATCTTTGCTTTCTTCTACGAAGATTATTAGCAGAGGCTATCCCCATTTGTCCCTATACACGGGCCCAGTACTTCTAGCAAGAGGGTGTAAGGATCTGGTTCTGGCCCTCTGAGTCAGTCTGTGCACATAGCTCAACTCTGTTCTAAAGACAGAGCCTTACCTCTCCTCCAGAGGCATCAGTGCTCATTCTCTCTCCTAGAACTGCTGCCTTTCACCCATCCCTTCCCTCTGCTTTGTCACTCATCTTCTTTCTCCTCTGATCATTTATTATCTCGGTGGTTTCCACTATCCTTGCTTCTCATTTAAAAAGAGTGACTCTGAGGCATCTATTTGTAAATATATTTCTAGTAAAATTCTTATTCCTTATTAAATTATGAACTCTTCTCTAATAATTTCTTTATGCATATAGTGTCCCTGGAGTACTGTAATGAGAGTGGAGACCACTATCTCAAAAGCAGACATAGAGAAGAAATGAGGAAAAGAGCATATTTAATCATATTAATACCTAAAAGCAACTATTAGATTGTACATTCTTAGCTTCTAGTGTGATGACTGCAAAAGTGGGTGAGGTGTGTATGTGTATATATATGTGTGTGTGTGTGTGTGTGTCTGTGTGTCATACTTACAGAATACAGTCATGCACTGCATAATAACATTTCAATCAACTATGGACCACATATACTATAATGATCTCATAAGATTACAATGTAGCTAAAAGCTTTCTATCACCTGGGGACAAAATCATAGCCATCTTAACATAATAGCCCAATTTATTACTCCTGTGTTTGTGGTGATGCTGATGTAAACAAGCCTATTGTGCTGCAGGTCATTTAAAAAGTAAATATAAATTAAAGGACCCAGATAATCTATGAAGGAATTAGAAATAAAATGTGTGTTTTTCCTATTCCAAAGCTCTTGATCTTTCAATTCGATTACATTATATAATGGTATCTGCCTTTTAATGGTCCTAATTTGGATGGAAAGTGTGCAAGAGATGTGTATATTTACGTGTGTGTGTGTGATTATGCATATGAGTGTGAATATCAATGTATTGGTGATCCAAACATAACATATTTATGGATCACTTGGGCTTTTTACATTGCTGCTTTTCTTGCTATTGTCTTTGTTTTTTACATGCCATTTGTATCATAGCTAAAATATGTAAGTTCCTCATTTACTGGCTGGTGTTAAATGAATGCTAACAAATTAGTTCAGCTCATTATAAATGGCAGAAAACAAAGCTTGTGTATACCAAACATTCTCAAGTGTGGGACATAGACCTACTGGAACCAAAGTGGAAGAAGGAATACATCAATGACAACTAATTATAAATTGTTTTACTATGAAATTAGATAGAGAATTTTTTCAAAAAAACTCTGAAAACTCTGTAAGATATAATTGCCAAAAGCACTATCTAAATGAATTTAGCAGTTACATATTTCTGTCAGTCACATTCTTTCTCCTATTCTTCTCATTAAGTACAAGTTGTCTCTCTAATTTGAAAATCTGAAATCCTTCAAAATCTGAAACTTCTTGAGCAATGGTATGACATTCAAAGAAAATGCTCATTGGAAAATTTCAGATTTTGGATTTTCAGGTTAGGGATGGTGAACAGGTAAATGTGATGCAAATACTACAACATTCAAAGAAAATCCAAAATGTGAAACACTTCTGCTCCCAAACATTTCAGATAAGAGATACTCAACCTGTATAAACAAAAACTCTGAGCATTAGCTATAAACCAACAAACAAAATAAGCCTCTGAAAGGTGGAGAGAAGTTACACAGGCCAGGGTTATGAATTTCTTGGCTTTCTATTTCTTCATATATTTAGGAATTGGAGTTGAAAAAAAAAAAAACAAAAAACTGGCTACCTGAAACATGGCAACAACCACAGCCAATAATAAAAAACGAGAAAATGTAAGACCTGAACAAAAGTTTATTCTTTGAAGCCAAAAGACCATTAATGAAAAAGCCTAGCAAGGTAGGTTTATATATATATTATATATATATATAAAAAATATATATACATATTATATATATAATATATACACATATTATATATTGTACATATATTTACCATTTTACACCAGACAAACACCATAGAAGAAAAAAGAAATGACTGTAGTCTCATTCCATGCACACCAGCAAAGGCCAAGAAGGTAGCCTAGACAATCACACTCATGAATCTGTAACAAGGCAACCCAACACCCCCACTGGTGTACCATCAAAGAAAGCCAACTGGAATATCAGGGTTTAAATGTCAGCTAACCAACAACAAGGTCCCTTCTGGCATCAGTGAACCCCACATGATGAGCCAAAATTCCTACCCCCCGACAAAAGTAAGAAAGATCATCATCCCCTTCTCTTAGGATATCAACAGAGGCTGAGGGGGAAATAGAATTTCTCTCTCCACCTGGAAATAACAAACCAGAAATAACAGAGAAAAGACAACACTTCTATAGCACTGGTAGAAAATACAAATTAGTGCAGTCATTATGGAAAACAGTATGGAGATTCCTCAAACACTAAAAATGTAATTACCTTATGATCCAGCAATCCTGCTTTTGGGCACATATCTTTATGATTTGCAATCACTATGTCAAAGAGATAGCCGCATTCCCACGTTCATGACAGCATTTTTCACAATATACAAGTTACAGAATCAACCTATATGCCCATCAACAAATGAAGAGGTAAAAAAAAAAAAATGTGGCATAAATACACAATGTTATACTAATCTGCCTTAAAAATTTAAAAAAAGAATTCCTGTCATTTGCAACAATGTGGATACACCTGGAGGACACTAGGCTAAGTAAAGTAACCCAGGTACAGGCATAAAATACCACAGCATCTCAGTTATATGTGAAACAATCAGACTCACAGAAGCAGAGAAGAATGTTAGTTGCCACAGCGTGGAGAGTTGGAAAACTAGTTCAATATTCAAAAAATGACTCATGTAACCCACTATTTGACTAAAATAAAAAGGAAAAGTCACATGATCATATAAACTGACGCAGAAAAAAAGTGATAAGATTTAATCTCATTTCATGATTTTTTAATATCTCAGAAAAATAGGAATAAAAGAGAATGTTCTAAACTTGATAAAGAACATCTACAAACAGCAACAATAAAAACAACTAGCATTAATCTTACACTTAATCTTATAGTTAATGGTGAAAGACAAGATGCTCTCCCCTAATATCAGGGACAAGGCGAGGATGTTCATTCTCACCTCTTTTAATAAAAATAATGGGCCGGGCGCGGTGGCTCACGCCTGTAATCCCAGCACTTTGGGAGGCCAAGGCAGGTGGATCATGAGGTCAGGAGACAGAGACAATCCTGGCTAATATGGTGAAACCCCCTCTCTACTAAAAAAAAAAAACAAACAAAAAAAACAAAATTATATATATATATAAATAGCTGGGTGTGGTGGTGGGTGCCTCTAGTCCCAGCTACTCAGGAGGCTGAGGCAGGAGAATGGCGTGAATCCGGGAGGCGGAACTTGCAGTGAGTGAAGATCTCGCTACTGCAGTACAGCCTGGGTGAAAGAGCGAGACTTCCTTCCGTCTCAAAAATAAATAAATAAAATAAAAATAAAAATAAAAGTAAAAATAATGATAGAAGTTTCAGACAGTGCAATAAGCAAAACAAAAAACAAAAAAAAAAAAAAAACAAAAAAAAAACAAAATTATATATATATAAATAGCTGGGTGTGGTGGTGGGTGCCTCTAGTCCCAGCTACTCAGGAGGCTGAGGCAGGAGAATGGCGTGAATCCGGGAGGCGGAACTTGCAGTGAGTGAAGATCTCGCTACTGCAGTACAGCCTGGGTGAAAGAGCGAGACTTCCTTCCGTCTCAAAAATAAATAAATAAATAAAATAAAAATAAAAGTAAAAATAATGATAGAAGTTTCAGACAGTGCAATAAGCAAAACAAAAAACAAAAACAAAAAACAAAACAAAAAAGACATATTGGGAAGGGGGAAATAAAAACTTGTCTCTGTATGCAAATGCCATAATTGTTTATGTAGAAAATCCAGAAAAATCAACAATAAAAACAAATTTCTAAAACTGATAAATGAATTTAGCTAGCCAAAATAATACATGATAAATATATGAAAATGAATTATATCTCAATATCCTAGCAATAAACACTTAGGTATAAATCTGTAAAACATATATAATACCTTTTACATGTTTAAAACTACAAAACATTGATTAAAGAAATCCAAGAGGAGCTAAATGAATGAAGAAGTATAATACGACTACGAAATAGATCTCAACTTTGTAAAGATATCAATTATCCTTAAATCGATAAACTGATTCAGTAGAAGTTCTATGAAAATAATTAAAATATTTGTAGAAGCCCTGCATGGTGGCTTATGCTTGTAATCTCAGCACTTTGGAGAACTGAGGTAGGAGGATTGCTTGGGTCCGGGAGCTCAACACAGCCTTAGCAACATAGGGAGACTCCATCTCTACAAAAAATAAAAATTAAAAAAAGTAACCAGTCATAACGGCACACACCTATGGTCCTAGCTACTTGGGAGGCTGAGATGGGAGAATCACTTATGCCTGAGACGCCAAGGCTGCAGTGACCTGTGATCGCACCACTGCACTCCAGCCTTGGCAACACAAGACCCTGTCTCAAAAACTAAATAAATAAAAATAAAAAGTAAAGGAAAATAAAATGTTTGTAGACATATATCAGATTATTTAAAAATTTATATTAGAAAGCAAAGAAACCAGAATAAAAAAAAATTTTGAAAAAATAAAATGAGAAGATTGCATCTATTCAATTTTAAGACTTACTATATATTATATAAAATAGTCAACACGGTATGGTATATCGGGATATAAACATTGATCAATAGGAAAATAAGAGAGAGCCCTTAAATAGACTTATAAAAATATGCCTAATTGATTTTTGGCAATAGTGTAAAATCAACTCAATAGAGGAAAGCTGTCTTTCAACAGATGATACTAGGGCAATTGGATATTCATAGTTAAAGACAAACAAAAGAAAAACAAAAAAACCATCAACCTTGGCCTACATCTCACAACTCATACAAAAATTAACTCAAAATTGATTATAGAACTAAATAGAAAATGCAAAGCTATACAACTTTTAGGAAAAAAAGACAAATATAGAAAATATCTTTGAGATTTAGGGTTAGGGAAAGAATTTTAAATTTGATATTAAAAGCATGGTTCATAAAAACAATAAATTAGACTTCATCAAAAGTTTAAAATTTACTATCCAAAAAAAAAAAAAAATCCAGTTAAGAGAATGAAAGACAGTTTGTCTTTGTTCATCTCTAGCAGATTGAGAGAAAATATTTGCCAATGACATATGCCACAAATGAATGGAATCTAGAATATAGAAAGAACTCCCAAAACTCAACAGTAAAAAAAGAAAAAAATAAATAAAAGCACATGAGAAAAAGACACAAAAAGCCATTTCACCAAAAAGGATTGCATTTGCTTCCTGTGGCTACTGCAACAAATTACCACAATTTAGTGGCATAAAACAAAAGCAATGCATTCTTTCAGTTCTGACAGTTAAAAGTCTTCATCAAGGTATCAAGAGTGTTGATTTACTATCAGAGGTTCCATGAGAGAATTTGTTCCTAGTCTTTTCCAGTTTGCTTGGCTATTGGCAGTCCTTGGCTTGTGGATGCATCAATCAAGTCTCTTCCTTCCTTTTCACAAAAATCTTTTCCTCTGTGAGTCTGTGGGTTCTCCCTCTGCCTCCCTCTTATAAGAACATTAGGGATGGACTTTAATGCCCACATAGATAATCCAGAGTGATCCCATCTTCTCAAGATCTTAATCATATCTGCAACAAGTCTTTATTCCAAATAAGGCAAGATTTACACATTCTAGGTATTAGAACATGAACATATGTTTGGGGCAAACTACAAAGATATACAAATGGCAAATAAACGTGAAAAAATATTCAGGGTCATTAACATTAGATAAATGCAAATTATAATCACAATGTCATACTACTATGTATTAATACTTATCAGATTAGCTAAAACAAAACATAGTGACAACACCAAATGCTGGCATGGAGCTGGAGAAACTGTATGTCATAAATTGTTGGTGGGGATGTAAATGATGCATATATCTTGAAAAACAGTTCAGCAGTTTTTTAAAAAAAAAAAAATACAGATAATTAACATGCAACTACCACAATCCCAGTTATACTCTTAGTCATCTGTCTCAGAAAAATAAAGTCATATGTTCATGCAAAAATCTTTTCAAGAATACTTATAGGATTTTTATTCATAATTTCCCCAAACTAAAAACAAGCCAGATGTCCTTTTCTTAGTAAATGGTCAAACTATGTACATTAATATCATAAAATAGTATTCAACAATAAAAAATTAACAATCTATTAATACATGCAACATCTGGATGAATTATCTGGATAAATTTCCAGAAATATACTGAGTGAAAAAAGCCAGTCCAAAGGGATTACTTTATTATTTCATTTATATAAAATTATTGAAATGATAAAATTATAGAAATGTAGAATAGACTAGTAGTTGTCAGGAGTTAAAAAGTGGGCTGAGGTGGAAAGGAAGCAGTTGTATCTACACAACTATCTGTAGAAGGGCGGTATTAGGAATCCTTGTGGTAATGAAAATGTTCTGGATCTTGACTGTCAATGTCAATATCCTGGTTCTGATATTTTGCTGTAATTTCCCAGCATGTTACCACTGGGGGAAACCAGATAAAATAATACATATAGAGATCTCTCTGTACTATTTTTTACAACTGCAAGTGAATCTACAATTGTTTCAAAACTTTGTAAAAAAATTAACAAAATGTATTTAAAATAGTACTCAAACACATCTGATATAATCATCCATAAATACATAGAAACATACCATTTGTTCTTTCTGTCTCCTAAACACATTTATTCAGATGTCACCAGCCATTGAAAATTACTCATTGGACAAAATTATACATTCATAACACAGATTGCAAAATAATTACTAACTTCCTTTCTTTTCTGTTGTTTCCTACCAAAATCTATAACATAAAGAGTTGTGTCACTTTTTGTCATTACTTTCCAAAACACATAGTCAATTAATACTAAGACTTCCAATTATTTTATAGTGTACCACTGAAAATAATTTTAAAATCTCAGTTCAGCACTATTTTGATTTATAGAAGTAACATAATTCTTACATTTTTCAGAAAAACAGTTTTGATATTTCATTAATTCAGTAGCAAAAAATATTATTTTGCTACCATAATTATCTATAAAGACTGTCAAAAGCAAGATGATCTAATAATTTATCAAATAATGTGCCTACAAACTTAGTACATTACTCTAAGAAATGAAAAATAATCTCAGGAAAAAAAATCCTTATTCTATGTATCCTAACTATCCTTTGCAAGATTGGAATATGGTTAGTGACTAAACTAGAATAAACCAATAAACCAAAAGAGTTCTAGATTAGGGTTCCAATGTTGGTGTATTGCTCACTATGAATTTAGATGCTAAATATGTTATTTAACCTCTGTTTGATTCAATTTTATTATATGTGAAATGATTATAACAAGAGCCACTTCACATGAGGCTGTTAGGATGATGAAATAATATGACATATCGAGAGCATTTCCCATACAGAATAGCACCAGGTAAAGCATGTGCATATATTAGTGTTACCACTATCATTTAATATTGGATATTGAATGATAAATATAATCATTAACCATTGTTAAAGATATCTCCTATATTTATTTTCACAATACTCACAAAACTTTTATGCTTTCTTTCAAAAATTCTGTTCAGTATCAATTTGATTACCAGCTCCCAATCCTGCTTTACCCAAGGCCCTTCCAAGTTTCCCATTGCTTTCAGGGTAAGGAACCTAAAGAAGACTGAGGTAAATTTACTTGATAAGTTGAAGTAGAAAAAGCATGGTGAAAAGAAATCAGATTAAAACTCTCTACAGCAGTACCTCAGGAGTAAGCTTGACATAAAGATTTGGGAGTAATCAAAGTGGTCTAAGACCTGACATGCTGCACATGAATAAGATCTCCAGAATGAAGGACTGAAGAAAAGAGAATGGGGAAGAAGGCATTGAAATGCCTACAGTTGAGAGAAAGAAGATTAGGAACTGAGGTAATTGAAACATCAAAGTAGAGCCTGAAACCTGATGCTATCCAAGTGAGTTTCATAATGATTTGATCAACTTTGCCAGCTACAGAAAGATTAAGGGGAGAGAGAGCTGATACAAGCTTACTTGCATTTAGCAAGAAAAGTTTTATTTCAAAGCACAGTTGTGAGGATGAGACTCAGACTGATGAACACACATTATAAAGTTGAGAGTGTGGATTTTCACATGATCTAGAATTATAATAAATGAAAGCTATTTGACTTGTTGTGTAATCAGGGATAATTTCCCTGAGTCTCAGGTGTATCACATTTAAAATGGTAATAATAATAATATCTGCCTTGCAGGATTGTTGTGGGAATAAGAAGGTGATAATGATTAACAGTTAGTACATTGTCATCAAATAGAGATTTGTCACTGCAAAGATTGTCATTAAAGATGTAGAAAAAAATTTCACGGTGGCTCAAGCCTGTAATCCCAGCACTTTGGGAGGCCAAGACGGGCGGATCACGCGGTCAGGAGATCGAGACCATCCTGGCTAACCCAGTGAAACCCCGTCTCTACTAAAAAATACAAAAAAATAGCCGGACAAGGTGGCGGGTGCCTGTAGTCCCAGCTACTTGGGAGGCTGAGGCAGGAGAATGGTGTAAACCCGTGAGGCAGAGCTTGAAGTGAGCTGAGATCCGGCCACTGCACTCCAGCCTGGGCGACAGAGCGAGACTCCGTCTCAAAAAAAAAAAAAAAATTCACTCACTTTGTCAGTCACTGAAAGGTTATAAATGGTAAGTTGGGAGACAGAAATGTTTCAGCAAATATAGAAAAAATTAACAGAAGAAGTGACACAGGAAGATATACTATTAAACTAAGTTTAGCAGCAAGTCTGGTGTGGGTTTCTGGTGGATATTACAGAGGCCATCCTTTTTTCTTCGGAAAATCAGGAAGCTAAGTGTGGCCAAGATTACTCTGGAGAACTTCATAATTAAAGTTCTAATAAACCATTATGCTCCTTCTGGAGAAAGTGGATGCATGGACTTTTTACTTTTGTGATTTAAAAAACAAAACAAACAAACAAAACTTGGAGCCAGGACACTATTTTTTTTCCCCTAAGAATTTTAAGATCTAGGAAAGCAAGAAGAAAATTGGGTACCAGCGTCCTGTGGATGATTAGTAGAGATGACAATTTGAACAGATTGGACTTTAGAGGGAAATGAAGAAGTGTGTAAACCATGAAAGGGACATACTTATTAAGAATGTATTCTGTATTAAACACTTTGCTAGTTTTAAGAATATATCATTTAATCCTCAACAAAAATTCTGAATTGGAGAATTATTACTCCCATTTATTATGAATGTAATTAGAAGGGGCAAAGAAACATCCAATGTCAAGACTAAATAACAGAGCCAACATTTATGCAGTTTGCTCAGATTCTACATTTCTACTCAGATCCTTAATCAAGTGCCAGAACTATGTAGAAAATAGGAAATGTGAAAAAAATAGAAATTTATTTTTTCTGGAGCATGGCAACATTAAAAGCAACCATAGAAAGGCCAGAGGTATAAAGATACATTTTTATTACTGAAAGTCAGAAATTATTCAGATATTTTGCCTTTGTACAATGATCTTTAAAATTGCTTAATAGTTTTCCAAACTCATTCCAGGAACTCTAGCATCAACAACCTATATTACATTTTAGTTTGGTTAATATTTCAAACTGAATAAAATTTAGTCCTTAAATAATTTATTTAGATTTTCAGAAGACATTATTTGAAAACAAATAAAATCAAAAAACTGATTTATTGAGTAAAAGTATTGTCCTCCAAGATCTTATCGAAAATTTTACACGGTCAAGCCTCCAATAACAACAGCTTTTCACAGAACAGAAAGACACTCAAGTTACTCTTATTTTCTTTAAGTTCAAGCTCATATTTATTGATGAATTAGCTTTTATTTTTTAAATTATATAATTTTATTTTGTAATATTATTCTTTCATTTCCTTAGAACTATAGAATTATTTGACAGGGTATTGCAATGTGATTCAGTTATTTCTAAAATAGTTTATAATCTTGAATGTTCCAAATAGGCCATCCCAAATTATACTGTCTTCTACCAGGAAACATTAAAGTGCTTTACATCAGTAGCAGCTTTCAGCCCCTGTCCTCTCAGTGAAGAACTCTGTTCACAGAAGTTGCCATTCTTGGTATTATGTAATTTTGCCATCCTATCCACAACTGTATCAGTGAAAAACCGTTGACCCAAAGATTACCATCAATGGATTCATGTAGAAGCAGTGACAGGAAGTAGGTAAGTTGCCAAATTGCCTGAGCACTAGTGAGATGTGTTTGATAGCTCAAAAATATTTCAATATTTGAGACTGATCTATAGCTTCTGACTACATTCAAAATAGTATGTAGTAACTTCTCATTGGCCAATCTAACTGTATGAAAAAATTGCTACTCTCTTCATAAGCAAGCTTATTTGTACCAGAGAAACAATACCCATGTTTATATTAGAATATCAGGGAAAGCCTGGTTTTTGCTGAAGCCTTAAAACATTGCTGGGGTCATAAAGATGACAGTTTTTAAGATATCTATTTGTCTTTTCAATAAATAGGAAATACTGGTTTAAAGGGAAAGAAAAAACTTCTATATTTTTGTGCTGAATTTCTTCAATATTGATTCAGGCTGAAAACCAAGGTGATTTCTTTTGTGGTATCAAAGGACAGTTTACTTGTGAAAATTATAGGATAGCCATAATATCTTAGACATTCAAAATAGCCAGTGCCAACTTTTACGAGTTGAATTGCATCCCTCCTCTATCCCACAAAGGTGTATTGGAGCCCTAACACCTGGTATTTCAGTATATCACCTTATTTGGATATACGTTTTTACAGAGGTAATCAACTTAAAATGAGGCAATTAGAGTAATCTCTAATTCAGTATGAGAATATGACTCATAAAAAAGGGGAATTTTGGATACAAAATGCTGACAGAGGGATGATAATGCAAAAACACAGAGAGAATGCCATCTACAAGCAAGGATCGCCAGAAGCTACCAGAAGCTGGGAGAAAGCCATGGAACTGATCTTCCACCACAGCCCTCAGAAGAAACTGGTCCTGTTGACACCTTGATTTTCTTCTTCCTGCCTTCGGAACTGTGAGACAATATGTTTCTGTTGTCTTAATCCACCCACTTTGGTGTGCTTTGCTATGGTAGCCCTAGGAAACTAATACACCAGGTCACTGTTTTAAGCCTGGGCATCTGTTGGCAGAAACAATTGTGTTCAGCTTCTTACCCACTACATGGCCATATAAGGGTCACTTGGGCCTGCAAAATTTTCTTCCTGGGGCAAAATAGCCCTCATAGCGTTTGCTGGGCTTGTCAGCTCTAAGGGGATATCTTTCCTTGATGTAGCCTTAATGTATCTACCTTTGCTCTGTTTAAGCACATGCATCAATGGCCCTCAGGCGTACCTTCAGGTTTCTGCATTTCAAACCCCACTGGGGAGGTAAAGGTACTATAGCAGAGGTGGGATGTGTCCAGCTACATCACCTTTTGGTTATGGAGTAGATCTGCTTGCCATGGGGGACCACCAAATTGCAAGGAGCTAGATCTTGTGCATTCTTTCTCTCCTCTTACTGTAAGTAAATGCTGTACCAGTTAAGTGTGGTGTGCATGTTGTCTGTTCTCAGTGACCTTGACTCATGTACTGGTCTCTTCCTTGGGTGTCATATATCTGCCTTTTAACATTGGCTGCGCAGGCTGGCCACACAGCGAATGATGAAACAGCATTCAAAACCTTGGAAACACTGTACAGGTTGCCTTAAGGAGAGAGCAGTAGAGTAAAAACTGGGCTAAAATACTGCCAAAATCAATTTACAAATTCAGTGCTATTCCTGTCAAACTACCAAAGACATTTTTCACATAATTAGAAAAAACTATTTTAAAATTCATATGGAACCAAAAAAGAGCCTGAATAACCAAATCAATCTTAAAATTCAAACTATACTGCAAAGTTTCAGTAACTACAACAACGTGACACTAGTACAGAAACAGACACATAGACCAATGGGGCACAATCACAAATATATTCACAATGGCAAAAACATAGAGTCACCCTCAATGCCCATCAATGGTAGACTAGATAAAGAAAATGTGGTACATACACACTATGGAAAAATACACAGCCATAAAAAAGAATGAGGTTATGTCTTTTGCAGCAACATGGATGCAACTGGAGGCCATTACACCTAAGCAAACTAATGTAGTAATGGAAAAAAAAATACCACAACTTCTCACTTGTAAGTGGGAGCTAAACACAGAGTACACATGGGCACAAAGAACGGAATAGGAGACATTGGAGCCTACTTAAGAATAGATGGTAGGAGGAGGGTAAGGACTGAAAAACTACCTATCAGGTACCATGCTTATGACAAAATAATCTGTACACAAAACACTATGACATAAAATGTACCTACATAACAAACCCCTGAGCCCCAAATAAAAGATTTTTAAAAAAGAAATACTGGGATAAGAAAGGACACCTGTCAGTTTCTGTAAATCATCAAAAATGTTGTCATGTGAGTAGGACTTCTGCCTGGCTGCCTGATAGTTTTGCCACATCTTCTTCCTTATTCCTTGTATAGTTTTTCAATAAAAATCTAATTCTTATTTTATATTTAAACCAACATTAATGGCATAT